>NC_087513.1:68615944-69325424 GCF_963921805.1 Phalacrocorax carbo
TGGGACTAAGTACAAGGAAGTCAGTAAACTGAGTGCTAGAGATCATCTCACACAAGAAAAAAAATGACTGTCACTACGCAACTGATAAGCAAGTTTCTTCCTGCTCTCATTTATTTGCTTCTGTCAAGAAAACTTGCATGACAAGCTATAAAATAGTTAAGGTGGACATAAACTATCAAATAGGTTTTTTAAAAAAGTTGCATGCAACATGACAAAGCTCATGCTGCAACTTTAATTTTCTGGGTTTATAACCAACTCTTACTGCAACATTAATGTACTTTCAGTATGTGTATTTTCTTTTAAATTTAAAATGGAGAAATATATCTATGCTTAACAGTGTTAGCATTCCAACACTCTCAGCAAAACTGAGGTTTCACTTTAAGGTCAAATGCATCCAGGGAAGATAACAGTGACCTCTGATGCTGTTCTGTCTTGCTGGATGCATGATGAATTTTTATAATGCTGATCAAAGGAGAGAAAGTGGAATGGGAAGAAGGAGGACTATTTTGTTTATTTCTCTGAGACAAAAATGTCTCCAAGGACAGAACCTCAGGTAAACCACAAGCATTTGTATTCTGAACAAATGGCAGTAGTCAGTCCAGGCAGGCTTTTAGAAACAAGAAGGAATGCTTCAGCCAAATCTGTTTAGCAAACAACAGGCTGAGAACATACCTCTAATGAGGGCAAGGCCCTTCTGCCAAAATCACTTTGAATTTCTATAGTTTGAACTTTCACTTTTCAAACACTTCTGTTCCAAACTGACAAACATCTTTCAGAGACTTTTAAACTACAGAAGTATCTTCTTCAGCAAAACATGCCGGTTCTAGCAGGCCAGAAAAATAATTTTGCAATCAAACTTAACCTGAAAAAAAAATGTTTTTCAGTTATTCAGCTGTGACAAAAACATTGCATTTTGCTTAATGATGCAGCAACTGAAAGCTGTGTAGTATTTCTAAATCAGCAGACCACTGAATTTAGAGAAAATATTACAAATTGAATGAAGTTAAAAACATTTAAAGGTATTTGTTTCAAAATTCAAAAAGACCAATGAGCATTTGGGGAATAATCAATTGAATACACATTGCAATTTACTGTGTTCATCCTGTTGGGTTTTTTTGTTATTGGACCACATACTGGTTGTTGGCAAGTAGGAGGCTCATAAATAAGGCTCTCCATTTTAAAGTGACATTTTTACCAAAACCAAAAACCAAACAGAATCTCTATTACATCATAGAAACAAAGCCTGGAATATCTATTTTTATAGATATATGTCTCAATGGAAACAATTGAGCAAGTAATTGTTTATTGGTCAATATGCAGAAGGCGGAATCTAAATATAAACACAAGTAAATTTAACCACAAAATGCTGGTTTCATTCTCAAAGAAAAACACATTTCAGAAGAAAGAAGAGATTTAAAATATCAAATTACAGAATATATAATGTAGTATAGACTAAGAACGTATTTCAGGGTAAAAAAAAAAAAAAAAGACGCGAGACTACCCGAACGAAGGTTGTTTTTCATGACACATTCATTTTTACATATCAATCATTCTATTACTATTGTCTCTTGCTTTCTCTTTCGAAGCAAATTTCTAATAATCTTCAAACTAAGATGTTCCTTACAAAAGAAATGCTACTTGCAGGGTCAATGGGTCTTCCGAAATGCCTACAGAAGTGGGACACTTGTTATCCATTTAGTATTTTTTACCAGGATGTATTACGTAGAAGGATGAATGGAAATGAGCCACAATCAGTCTCCAAGATGATGTGGTTCTATCTGAGACAGCTTTAGGATGTAAGATAAAATTTAGGAATGAAAAACAAGAGTTTGATAAAAGTATACACCACTATCTTTTCCTAAACATTTTTCAATCACTTGTCCCCAAGTATTTATTTGGAAAAATTTTCATGCAAAAACAATTATGACCTACAGGCGAAAAAAAGCCCCACAAAAAACCCCCAAAAATCTATGTTACTACTTTGCACAAACTTTCCTCTCCCTCCCATCCCATCTTATCTACTGGATGTCTTTGCAGTGTGGGAATCCGGGAAAATAATACTAAATTTTCAGAGTTCTGGTAGACACATGGTGACAGGTTAAACTAGATGACTGAAAGTAGTTGAGGTTATGTACGTATCATGTGTGTCTAGACAGTTTTACCAAATCAGGCATGTCTGGTTTGCTTTTGTAGCACTTCCTGAAGAACCTCAGTAAAAGCTCACATTCAGTAGACCATGCCACAACTGACTAGGAAGCTACATTCAGTTTCAATCCTATGATATGACACAATCAAAGGCCTTGCTACAAACGTGACACAGAAATGAAAAGTAACTTCTGTGCCCAAACAGGTATAGAATCTAGTCAGATACAGAATATTTATTCATCTGTCACACAATTTCTTTCTCCAGTTGCTATAGCACAAAAGCACACAATTAACCTGTATCAGATCACTTTCATAATTAGCATACTAACAATTATAAGGTAGGATCTTTCATTTTTTTGTCAGCTGAAATGCTGAAGGTGAAGCTAGCTCTAAGATATAAAACTTAATATTCACCAAATTCTCTGAGCCCTGTAAACATGAGAAACAGTATTCAGTAATGAAATGATAAATTGGTCAACTCAAGAAATAATTCAGTTACCCAGCATACACCCATATACATCTGGTACAATGTACAGTTGGGGCTATTTGTGAGTAAATTATTATATAGCTGATCAGTGCTAAAAGGAGAAGATGAAGTTATTTTAATTAATAATTTACAGTTATGCATTCCTTCTGAATTATCTCATATTAATCAGCATCAAGTCTTAAGCAACAGGCTCTAAACATTGGTTTTCACAATAAATGTCACCAAAGATTAAGGGAAAAAAAGTAGTAATTATGTAGTTAAGATTACCCAAATATAGAACCCAAGAACTTTTTAAACACCCTTAAAATCGTTGGAGGATCTAAACAAAACCAGGACTACTGTCTTGCTCTCAGAAAGAAAGCGTATAAAATTGCAGTTAACCACGCAAGTTTAAAAGTCACATTGAAAATACCTATTTGATCCATAAACCTTCTGTTTCTTGGTGGACAAGGACTTCTTCTAGCATTAAAAACTGTAATTTGAGCTTCCTGGCTTAGAAATGAATAACCCTAGCTCTAACCCAACAGAGTTCCCAAACTAAACTTTTCTGTGAAATAGTGCATCAGTGCAAACATTAACTGGCATGGATCCCAAATCCAGCCTGAAAAGTCCTGGGATTAGACTGTAGGTGTCTGCAACACAGTGTTTAGACAGTATTTCAACTTTAGATGACCAAGATCGTATGGAACAATAGAAGAAATACAAAAACCAATGAAGTAGAAAGTAAGATCAAAATATTCCTTTTCTTAAGTATTCATAAAACTATATTTATTGAATATAATTTTGGAAAGCTGCTTCTATTGTAATCATACATTGCATGCAAAGCAATCATTACAAAATGATAGCTATACCATGACAAAACCTTGGCAGACTTGTCCAGTACACAAGTACCACGTTTTGCTGCCAAGGGCATTTTTTTTAGACTCTGAGATACAACCAGCCATAGATATTCAGCTGTACTGAAATGAAGTTGGGTTCAACAAACATTCAGAATTTTGGAAGAAACAAAACACTGGTCAGGACTTCTTTACTCATCCAAATGCTTGCTTTTGTATTTTTCTGAAATTTACATTGTCACAAAACCCCAATTTAAGTCCTGTTATATAGGAAGGCAACTATACTAATTAGAAAAACAGAGGAAACTCAGCTAGTTTTGTTAGATCTAATAAGAAGATATGTATGAAAAATAAAATAAGAAGTAACCAAGTCAAACAGGAGGTTAGAAAAAGATAACTTGTTTCCAGATCCTGTTAGGTATTACAGCCAAACCGTCCACTGTTCTGCCAAGTAAACAGCTATTACAGAGTACTCCTTGTCAGTATCTGGAAGCAGGATATAAAATATTATTACAACATTAGGTCCTAAAACCCCCAGTTTTGGATTAAATTTCCATTTAATAAGGAAGAAGCCTGAAGCCTTGGCTTTGGAAAAATTATAAAGCTAAGTTGTATAATAAAGCAAAACACAAGGAAAATATTCATATAGAAAACTCAAGAAGGATATTCAGAATCATGTTTGGATGAAATCCTAGTGAAAAGAGATACATAAGGTTGAGGAGGTTCCTCTATTTTATGTAGCAAAGGCTTTGAAATACACAGTAAAGAAGGAAGGGCTAGAATTATCTGCATCTTATGAGAGAAATCATCATGTGAACAACCTGTAGGGACCTAAAGAAAACCTGGAAAAGTCAAATGAGTTGGTAAATAACTTTTCTTCTATGGGTCTGTGATGCCAGTTTGCTCTGGAAACAGATGTTTCCATGAAAATCTGAAAAAACCCAAAAGTTCTTCCTCCAAAGTACCAAGACCTTCAGTTTTCTTGAAGAACTAATGATTGAGCCTTTGTAAGAGTATTTCAGAAAGATAAATAACTAGGGGTAACATATCCCTGTGCCTGGAACACATCTGATACTAACTGAAATCCTAAACTAGTGGATTTTTCTTAGTAAGGCAGACATGAATCTTCTCTCAGACAACAAAATCCTCAAATTAAATAACAGATATAGATCAAACAGCTAACTAGTAAAAATCAGACCTGCAGACCCAGGCTGAAGATGACTTTATAAAACCAGGAGCACGCTGGCTAGGGAACTTGTTATTTCTTTTTTTCATAGTTGCACTCAAGGGAATGATACAGTAATAAGTGCCACAAGGTCAAGAAACTATTAGATCTTGTGGCTAAGAGATCCTAAACTGAAAGAAACACATTGTTATTTTCATGTTGCCACTGCCAAATTGACAGTGGAGGTGTTGTGGGTTCACCCCAGCTGGCAGCTCAGCCCCGCACAGCCGCTCGCTTCCTTCCCTCAGTGGGATGGGGAGAGAATCAGAAGGGCAACAGAAAGAAAACTCATGGGTTGAGAATAAAGACAGTTTAATAGGTAAAGCAAAGCTGTGAGGGCAATCAAAGCAAATAAGGAATTAATTAGCTGCTTTTCATCATCAGGCAGATATTTTAGCCATTGCCAGGAAAGCAGGGCTTCATCATGTATAACGGTTACTTGGGAAGACAAATGTTGTAAGTCCAAACATTGCTCCTTCCTCCTTCTTCCCCCAGCTTTTATTGCTGACAACACCATGTAGTCTGGGATATCCCTTTGGTCAGTTGGGGTCAGCTGTCCCACCTGCATCCTCTCCCAAATTCTTGTGCACCCCCAGCCCACTTGCTGGCAGGGCTACATGAGAAACAGAGAAGGCCTTGATGCTGTGCAAACACAGCTCAGCAGTAACTAAAAGAACCATTGCTCTGACAGAAGGACCCAGAAAAGGAGCCTTCTGCTTTTTGCTGTTGCACAATTAGCCAAAAAGCCCTGGGGACAAGTTACTTGAACATAGGCCCACTGCTCAGAAGCATAGGTTGGTACTTATATTTGAGACCCTGCAAATCTGAAATTCTGACATGTCTTAGTGAACAAATAGCTTACACCCCCCCAAACCCCCCAATTTTTCTCCTAATAGAAAACCACATGAATCACACTTTCCATGTAGTAGTCAGACTAAAGACTTTCTTCATGTCAGCAGTTATGACAACTTCTAATTACTTTTTACACCAATTGTCTCAAAAAAAGAGAAATATTAATACATTATATTTCAAAAGGTAGATGTTAGTACATACATACAGAAACTCCTAATTGAATTTCAAAATGAGATTAAAAAAGATTACATATACATAGGAAAGACTTCAAAATCAGACGGTATAAATAGGTCTCATGGTACTAATGTTTGGTCTAGTCTAGGTTAGCCTAGAGATGTCTACATTTCTTTTCAGTTTCTTTGGGAATTTCAATTCTTTGTCAGCCTGTCAAATACTCTCAAAAATAGAAGTTTCATTTAGGTTATTAAAAATGTTACTTCTCTATTGCTTCTACCACACAGTGCGTGTGAACAACAGGATTCCCTCTTATACTTCCCAACTCCAAATGAAGTTTATGAAGCAAAAACGTCTAGCAGATTGTCAAATGGGGCTGCTTTGCATACCACAAATTTCCTCTGCTTTTACTTCATCCAGAGGGGAAACTTCTGCATCACAGTTTACATAAAACATTTTTGCAATCTGTTTTTATGCATTAAGCACAAAGTATATATCATACTATGGCTCTGCTTCCAAGTACAGATATAAACTGTATATTTATAACTGCTCATTCTCATATAATTGCACATTATAACAGTCTGTATATCTGCATGCAAAAGCACAGCTTTCTCATGTCTTCCACTTATTTCTGAGTTTGCCTGACACTTGCTAATTCTTGTACAAAGATAATAATGCAAGATAAACACAGAGCCCAAAGTAATAACTTTGTCTTCCATCAGAGTTTAAATTAGGCTGAACACTATGTTGTCAAGAGTTACCCCTAACAGTTTAGAAGTAGCCTCCCTTCCAGCTTGCTGTAAGGACCGTATTTTGGAGCGGGAGCAGAAGACGGGGTTTCAATTGGATTCATTTGTCTATTCTCATGCAGAAAACCAAGACTACAAATATTACTCCAACCCTCAGCAGATCTGCTTTATGGCGAGACTTCCCAGCACTGACTGGGGCATATTCAGAACACACACAGTATCTCTGTGAGTCTCTATGCCCATCACATGCACATGAACATGAAAATCTACCATTTGTCAGTTAAATGAAGATACTACTGTTAAGCACATCCTAATATTTTCTTTAGAAGAGTGGCATGTTCAGAAGCACTGAGCGACTCTTCGCTTTCAGCACACCAAAAAGCAAAACGTATTCCTTTCAGTGGTAAGTGTTAACCAGCTAGTAGGAGCCCTTGAAAGCTGCAGTCTAATCATTTGGACTGCCTTAACCAAGAACAGACTCTGAAAAGGAGGTCACTTCTTCAGTATTTACCCCAACATATCACATACTTACATCTGGCATTTCTGTACAGTAGAAAAGGGTCCTGCAGCTGGAAATCAAGGTCTTTAGTAATAGGTTCTGTTCGATTTTCCATGCTCAGTCTGTTCATAATTGTGAAGCCATGCCTTGGAGAAGCTGATCTGAAAATTATAAATTAGAAATCACATCAAGTCAAGGAAAAACCAAAATTACTAGAATTTCTTTGTTGTATGTTTCTCCAAAATTGTTCTTTTATTTCTAAGAGATACTACAAAAGTCTAATTTTGTTGCCAAAGAAATAACAATTGACTCTTGCAGTGTTTCACACCATCCTTTTAATTAGGTCAAAACCCTACATTATGTATGAGAAATACCAGAAGCACCATTGGTCTCACAGTAGCTACAGAGAGTATGCCACATTTGTGATACTACCACGTGAGGTCCAACAATTTAGTCACAGCACAATCCTATCTGCATGTCCACTTTTCACTTCAAGTTATAAGGCCTACAACTTCTGAACGGGCAAGATGTTACGAAACACCAGTTCGACCCAGACCGCTAGCATCACGTTATCCAACCACCACTCTCTACCCTACAGCTTCTTGCTGGAGTAGGAAACAGCAATTAGAATGATTCAGTCATGGGCCAGAGCAAGCATATTTTTTAACACTCAGGTTAACAACTGCAGTAACAGTCATCCTAGATAGGATTTTCCATACCATCTAAAGCATAAGAACAAAAGTGGGGGTGATGGGACACTGGAACAGGTTGCCCAGAGAGGCTGTGGATGCACCATCATTAGAAGTGTTCAAGCTTAGGCTGGACAGGGCTTTGAGCAACCTGATGTAGTGAAAGATGTCCTTGCCCGTGGCAGGGGGGGTTGGACTAAGTGATCTTTAAAGGTCCCTTCCAACCCAAACCATTCTAGGACTATAAATCATTATGCTCATTCATGGGGGTTACACTTCAAGTCAGATAATTTTTATTAATGTGAGCCGTTAAGCCTATCACAATCCTGGCAGGAGATAGTACTTCCAAGCCAAGTATGACAATAAAGGAAAAGATGATGGCTAAACGTTTGGGAAAAGTGCCATCTCTGGTAATTGCTGGTGGGTGGACTTCTCTATGCAGTCCAAAGCACAGGAACCTGCAGTACAGGATTGGAGTCAACAGAAAATTAAACCAAAGTGGAACCCTTAACAAGAATCTTTGTTTACAACAGTCAGTACTCCACTTAAAAAAAAAAAAACCCCACACACACAAAAACCCAGAAAACAGTCTACTTCCACTGGTGTTAACCCAGTTGGAAGTCTGACTTTTTCAAAGTTCCTTAGAATTTGCAAAATGAGATAGGCGATACGTAAGTCAGCTCAAGTAAAATGGTCATGTTACTTTACATTGTCACAACAGCAATTTGAAGCAGCAGAAACACCACCAGCAGTCTCCAACCTTCAGTCTGTTGGCAATGTTTTTTCCACAAGATTTTATGACTTTGCTCAAAGCCACAGGGAATTAAAGTTAAAACTGATGGGGAGGGCAATGTATGATGTTACAGCTCACAACCTGTTCTATACTGTTGCATACAGGGCAGCAAGGGCAGCAATCTCTGTTGTAAATACAAACTTCCCTAGTCAACAGAAAGAACAGTGAAATATCACAGATGTTGGAAGTGCCAGGTTACATGTGGTCAGTTTTGGAGTTTTCAAACATACCCGAGAAATACTACTTCTGTTTTGCATTACACAGCTAGCCACCTCCACCTACTGCTAGCACAACTAAGGGCCAGTTCTTTCCTCTTGTGGTGGTAATCATAACAGCATCTTTTCTCCACTTACCTGAAAGCAGCTTAGAAAAATTGCTGCTGCTGATTTCTATTGCTGCTACAAAAGAGCTCAAAAGATTAAAACCAGCATTCCCACTTCACACACAGCTCACAGTCTCTTGGGCCTCCCCGTCACTTCACACATACATCTCTCGCCTTCTCAAAACAATCTTTTGCTTTCTCAGTTCTCCTACCAGATCCTCATCAACATAATGTTGAAGGAGAAAGGTTCTGCTTTGGTGTCCCATCCAGCAGCTACTGCAAGATCTGCTTACTGTATTATTTTCTTATTTTAACAATAGTCACAGGGAAATGCTGGGGCACTAACCCAAACGTAGAGCCGGCTTCACAACAGATCTAAGGTACATGCTAGAATAAATGATGTAACCAGTGCTCTGAAAAGGCACAATCTGAACTGCTGCTAAAACAAAGTATTAAAAACATCCAAAATGTTGGATGAAATATGCATGAACACAGACACAAGTAGCATGAAAGTTCCCTAAGTAGGAAACATGATACTTCATAAGTTCTACCATTCCTTTACTTTAAGGAATATAATTATTTATTTCAATATTTGTTTTTTTTTGTTTAGATACCTTTTAAACTGCAAATACTACATCCTATTTAAAACAACATAAACAGATCTCTACGGTTTACCCATATTGAGATTTAAATCACGTTTGGAAGTCTTATCCAAATACAAGGTGATGTGTCCTTCCCAGTGTTTTCTTCCCTGCGTTTGCCTCTGCCAATTTCAGTTTCTTTTCAGCCTTCTGAAGGAAGAGCATTTTACTTCTTTCAGCCGTGCTCCATCCCAGCTAGCTTTTCCATATCCACAGGTTTCACCTGCAGATATTAAAAAGTTACATCCTCACCTCGTGTAAACAAACAGGGTTCCCTCCACGTCAGTCTTCTCCTGAGGAAAAGGAAAATTAAGAAAGTTGAAATCAGGGCAGCGTTTTGCTAGCTGTCAGTGAGCCCCCTCTTTATCTCTGTTTCACCATTACCATAAATTACACACCTCTCACCTAAACCATGAAAAAATAACTAAACCCAACTTCATTGGCTGGTGGAAAGGGGCTAGAGCCAGCACAGGTCACCGTGCAGCTGACCCAAGTTTTACGACATGATACGAAAAGGCTAAAGGCTGGACGCCATGGAACTAAACACTGCTACACCTGAGGGCCATACGCAGGGCAGACGCAGGGAGAGGATTTTCCAAACGGCGCCTGCCCTCAGGAGCAATGCCCAGGACGGGTAAGGGGTAAATCACACAAAAGGCAGACTGTGCAGGTTCTTCAAACACAGGCCCTGAGGCCCACCATTATAGCAAACCAAGAATCACCCACAAACAGCCAGAACATTAAATTACCAAAAGATTCACCAAGGTAATGACTTTTTAAAATACTAAATAGCCTTTTTAGTATTTGTAACCCCAATACACTTTTGTACACACTTTGTTTCCCTGACAGGTGTTCAGATAGGAGAGGAGCGCCTGAGGCTGAGGCCCAGGCCCAGGTTTAAGCCCCCATCTCCTGCAGCCCCACCCTACAGAATAAAACTTTTGCAGCCTTTCAAAACTCGCTTCCCCGGCACCATGGGGCTTCTCAGGCTGCCCGGAGGGGCTGAGCCAGGCACAACCTCTCACCCTGCCCAGCAAGGGCAGGGAGCCTCAAGGACCAAGGGAGCCCCTCTGCACAGCCCTCACAGGCACCCTCACACCTCAGCCATGGAGGTGCACACCCCTTCCTCCGCCTTCCCGCCACACGGGGAGGGGCGGGGCGTCGGGGAGGCCCCGCCCCCCGCGCCCGGGGTGGGCGTGACCGGATCTGGCCCCTCCCCGCCCGTCCCGGCGGAGGGGGCGGGGAGGGGCGGCCTGACGTACCCACTCGTTGGCGCGGTGCCCGAAGGTGTAGAGCGCCACCTGGCTGGCCACGTCCACGATGCTGCTGATGTAGGGGTCGTGCTGCTGCAGCGCCGCCAGGCTGATGTCCAGCCCCTTGCCCAGCAGGGCGGCCCCGGCCACCGCCGCCGCCATTTTGCCTCCGACAACAACACAGGGTTCCTAGTAGGCGCAACTAATCCAACGCCGAGAGGAAGGGTGGTGACTCCCGCCCCAGTCGGAGCGAGAGCGGGCGGGAGAGTCGGAGCCCAGCCCGCCGCAATCGAGCGCCGAGTGCCGCCGGCTCAGGATTGTTGCCGTTGGCAACGGGACAAGCCGCGGGGAGGGACGGCTGGCGTCGCAGCGCCTCCCCCGGTAGCCGCCCGCCTCGGCTGGCCGGTTTTCCCTCGGTGCTGGCACCCTACGCTTTCAGGCCACTCCCTGCCGCTGCGGTGGCCGCTGACTGCCTTCCTTTCCGGGGTGGCAGCTGCGCGCCCGAGGAACAACATGGCTCCCGCCGAGCTGGGCGGGAATCGCTGGCAGGGCTCCCTGCGCGCCCACCGTGCGCCCGTTAGCCTACGCGGGAGGAGGTGTGGTGCGCGCCACGCCGTGCAGAGCCTCAGGAGGGCGGGCAGCCGCGCGCCAAGTGGAGCTGCAGCCACGTGGGCTCGGCCTCGCATATGCGTGGCGGCATTTTGGGCTCACCGGTGCGCCTGCGGCGAGGCTGTACATGTGAGACGGCGTGAGGCTGGCTCGTGTATCCGTAAGGCTGTGTGTGCTTGCTGTGTGCCCACACGTGCACCAAGGCGATGCACGCGCGGCACTGGAACAGGAAGAGAAGTTGGTTCAGATTGACGAATATACACGGTATTTGCTAGCGTACACTCACAGACTTCTGCATAGAACTTAAGGGGAAAAAAACATGAGTGCAAACTAAGCCATCAAACATCCGTCTCATATATATATACACACACATACATATGACAAGCAGCTGAAACATAAACAGCATACTATGATATGGAGATACGCAAACAGCAGAGGAACAGATGGACAAGACCATGAATTTAGCTGCCATATTTTCCTGTCAGACACGCATATTTATTATTAATCTATTGATACCAACAGTTTACAGCAAATACATGAGCTAAAGCTCATCTGTGGCATGCAGATCAACTCAATACATACTTATATTTAAAAGATTTGCTTAACCATCCAGCCTGAACCCCCTGTTGATATCCAAAGAAAATGGAATTTTTTGCTAAGCCGTAACAATGAACTATGCGAGCTTGGCAAAACAGAATTTGACAGCCAGAGAAGGCAACTGAGAGACAGGGAAGCACTTATTTTATGACTATATCCTTGAAGAGAGCTGAGAGACTGATAAAAGCAAACATCCCGCCTCAGAAGACGCTGAGGACGTGGTGATAAAGTGTAGAGTCAAGGAGAACAGCTAACTGGGATGTTGATAAGAACTAAAACAAAATGTCCTTTAGGTGAACTATCCTCATTATAATACTAAAAATCATGACCATAGGCCAGGAACTCTCCCCTCAAATAAGCAGCCCCTTACTCTCTGAGCATGCATGGTAAATTTAAAGGGAGTTGTACCTTAAAGTTGAACCAAGAAAGAAATTAACCAATTATTGGCTGAGGGGTGTGATTATTAGCTGTGACTGACACATTTAACTATAAATACCTTGCAGTTTCTTGGGGTGGTGTGCTAGCTTTGTGGAGTTATCACCTAGTACCCATCTTTGTGCAAAAATGAAATTAATAAAATACCTCTGCTCTGTGTGTAGTTTGGTGTTTTGCACACACTGGGCGAACGAACCTGCTTTTTGGGATAACACTGTGAGAGGAAATTGTTTTGACTTCATCACCTCAGACTGACATAGCGATTTTGGAAGGAGTTACCACCTTCTGTATATAGAAGCAGTAGGGCAATATATTTCCTTCCAGAGAATGGGATACCCTGGAAGAACTAAAGGCAAAGGTAATGAATGCTATTTTGTTGGTTTGCAATATCCCCGACAAAACAGTTTTTAAAAGGGCAGTAGCTGGACGTAGGGAACGAAGACTGCCGTTTTGTTTTCTTCCCTCCTTTTCACTCCAGGACAGATGGAGCCTGTGGGATAGAGTGGGCAGTAGCATCTGCTCCAAGGACAAATGGGCAAGCCCAGATGAAAAAGCTTCCATACTGAGAAGTGGGGGTAGGAGACAACTGAGAGACAACAAGCTGGGAATTCATAGTATTAAATGTAGGGACAGTGGGTCTCTTGAGTGGAGTAAGGAATGGGCCTGCTCTCACAAACAACAGAAAGAGAGACTGATCTTTGGGACTCAGGAGAGAATATGCCGGTTTTGTTGTAGCCCAGAAGGCCACTAAAAATTGCATTACTAAAAAGAAAGACCTACAGCTTGCTCTGCAAGTGTATAGTGAAAGAGGAAATCTTTATATGTACCCTTTTATTATAATCTGTCTCACTCTTTGTTTCTCTTTTTCTAAAGCCGCCTTGTTTCAGTTGGAGCTGTAATGAAACACAGCTTTAGAATTTAAAAGGTTTTTAAGTTCTTGATATACTCATGGTAGGAAAATGGCTCTAAGGAGTTCCATTCCAAAGCTCCGTCTGACTTACAGATCCTGTAACAGCAAGGAAGGTATACGGGCTCATGATGGACAAGGGAAACTGCTGTCCTCGATCTGGAAGTGACCAGAGTAGAATGGTAAAAAACCCAAAAAGTAGTAACAGGGAAAGAGAATTCATGTTGCTCAAATAGTGAACAGATGCACAATAATTTCTTTTTGCTGATTAGATAGTCCTCAATTCCCAGTTTCCAGGCACACCTAACCACATTCTTCCTCATGTGCTGGAGTTTCTCATTACCATCTCATCTCCAATTCTTTGCCAATTCTCCTGCTTACAAAAAGTCCCAACTTGTCACCAAGGCATAGAAGTGTCAAACTCTTGGATTCCCACTCCTGGAGTTTCCCTTTCCAGATGCCTTTGCGCCCTCCAACGATAAGGCTTACAAAAAAGGTGCCCTGCTTTTTTTTTTTTTTTTTTGGGTGGTGGTGGGGAGGGGAATGAGGGAATAAGTCCCATAAGGAATAATGGGTTATAGAAACTGTATTTCAAAAGCTATTAATTTGAACTGAAAATAGTTAGTCATAACTGTCATTGGGTAGGAGAAAGCAGTGTACAGAATTTTGAAGATATATTGCAGCCCTGTTCCAACTGAAAAAAAAATGTTTGAAGCAGAAATAAGGTGTCGTTCAACTTTTACAACTTACCTTGTTTCTGTTATTGCCCCTTTTGTCAGGCCAAGTAGTACCTGAAGCTTTGCACATTTGTTATGTTAGAGAGACAGACTGACTGCTCAAGTGTGTCTCCTGTGCCCTTCTGTTGACATACAAAGATTGTAGAGTGTCCTGTTTCCTTGAGCTCCATGGAAGAAAACCCAACTGTGATGTTAAATATCTTGAAGTAGGCCTGTCAAAAACTTTGCCTGTCTGTTTTTGGTGCCCTGTTTGTGGATGCTTCTTTAGAACTACCTCCCTCCTGAATTACTGCGTCCCTTTCTATCACAGGGGGACAGACAGTTCCTTAGCCCTGTGTTTTGAGTCAGCGAACCTGCCAAGCTTCTGATCAGGCCCTTTTATATTTTCTGTTGCACTGTGAGGTAGCTTCTGCTGGTTCCAGCTGTTTTGCTACGTAAGTGGGATGTAATTGCTCCTTCCATTTAGCCTGAAGTAAAGGTACTTAATAAAGCCATTAGTTCTGCCCTGCTTTATGGAATCACTTGATAGTAGACTAAAAATTTTCCAGTGAAACAAGATCTTGATAAGAAGAGAAACACTGTGAATTCTCACTGCATCTTAGAAGTTAAGGACGTTTTAGCAAAAATGTGACAGCTTAAAAAGGTTGATTCCTTAAACTGCAGTTATTTGCTTACAGTCAGTAATCCAGTAGTCCATAATAACTATCAAATCGAGTTAGAATGATTTTGCTATAATTTGTTTATGAAACAAAGTAATTTTCTAGCTTTCAAAATGTCATAATTTCATGAAGTATACAATTAGAATGTCACATTTTTGTCTTTCACCCACTTGGATATTATTCTGTTAAAAACCCCCACACCTATGCTTTTGACACGGTATGAAAGGCATTTTGTGTAGGTAATATCCAGACTGATTTTAGGCAAAATCCACACAGCATGATGTTCTTAAGGTCTCCATTAATAATAACCATTAAGAAGGCCAAACCTTTTCACAAGGATTATTCAAACAGTTATTAAGTCTTTGCTTCATATTCAAGAATCTATGGCATTTGTAAAGACTAAGCTGTGCCTCCTAGAGCAAATTATCGACACCAAGGATATGATTTTATGTGGATATATTTGGTGGCACTGCTGGGCGTATGTAACCCCCATCCCAGGTCCCAGACGTGCAGTCCTGCCGTTCTGGCACCTTCGTACTCTACTGGCACAAGTGCATGTGTGGCCACAGTGTGAGCCAGTCAGACTGGGGAAATGAACTGATTGAAAAACAAGTGTTCATACTGCTGCTGAGATCACAGCCTTGGCTGGCTGCTTTTCTGCCTGTTCACATTCAGTCCTTTCTCTAAGCAGTAGTTTTTTAATAAGCAGCAGGAATCCCTTGATAAAATGTAGTGTTGAGCACCTCATTTTCTTCACTTCCTCATCTCCAGCCCCTTTGGAGTTTTTATTACACTGTAGTTGCCTTTTCCTTTTATTCCTTCTCCAAGGCTGCCAGAATTTTCTGCTCACTCTGACCGGTGGCACAACTGCTCTCCCTGCTAGTGGAAAGGGTGCTGAGGCACGATTAATAAGCTTCTCTTACCCGATCCAGGGCCACTTGAATATCTTTGCGTGGTGCTTTCCAGCATGCCAGCTTCCTGGGGAACAGTGGGTTGCTCTTGTGGAGCCAGGATGATCCCACAAGGCTTGGTTACCCATGCTCCACATATTTCTGGGGATGTGCTCACAACTCTGTAGCATGGTATCTCTCACCACTTGGGAACCAGTGCCCCTGTGGTTTGTGCTGGAGGCTAGCTGCATCCCTTCCCAGACACTGTTGAAATGGACAGCCTTTTCAGACCACATTTATTACAGGCTCTCAGTAGCTAGCTTTAGAGTGCTTTCCTCATGCTCAAAAGTTGAAACAGTTTGTTGTACTGTTGAGCCACTTCTTAACTCCAGTCCTAATGGTTAAAGCGATTTTAGTCTTTTGGTTAGTAATGTGTTACCTGCTGAATGTTCCTTACGAACCATAGGGTCAGACTGCATGGTTTCATCGGGTGCAGCTATTAAAAAAATATATCTCTGCACTAAAATTAAATCTGGTTACTTTAACTCCAGTTCAGAACAACCCTTCCCCCCACCCCCAAATAAACTGCAGCCCATTAAGTTATTAGCATGCATGTTTGTGTCTGTAACATTGCTCCCTGGCGAAGTTTATGAGACCGTTTTGAGATTTTCTGCAAACGTTAGTCCACACAAGAATGGAATAGTATTCTTTGGCATTGTTGGTTTTGAAATTCTTGTATTATACGTACTGTGTATGAAATAATTAACTATAATTTACTCTGATTTTCAGTTGAAGGTTGGGTTTTTTTTCTGTGTGTAAGAGCCTGGGTTTTTACCAAAAGACTGTTTCTTTCATTGACTTATATTTTGCTAAGTGATTCTGGTAGTAAGTAACTCTACACCTTTTCTTTTGCTATACCTTTATTTGCAAGGTACTGAGCTTTACCTTTTTTCAAAGGCCCAGCTTCTGCCAATGGCCTAGCTGGAGGAGAGCTAAAGGAACGTTCCCTACTGTCATTAATTGAACAACAGTTTCTTTCTTTCTAACTTCCTAGGTAGACATTCTTCTTCTGGAGTGAAGAATTCTTTTTGATTTAGCTTTAATCACTTTTCTGAGGGCATAATCTGAGCTGAAAAAAAATTTTAATACCAGGAAAAGACTATTTCAGGAGGAAGAAGGGGGAATTATAGTGAATTTGCATTGAATTGTAGTGTAATACAGAAAAAAAATCTTTCTTGTGTACACTTAATCAGTAAAAATTCTGATTTTTATCAGTGTTAGATTTTCAATGTTTTAAGTGACTATATGATTTCAGGGTCTTATCTTTCAGTAGAGCAGAAATTAGAAAATGATAAACCTAAAACAATTTTTGTGTATGGATTTTTTTTCCCCAGTTGTACTAGTTGATAAAATAAAAGGTGTTAACTTTATCCATTAACTTTGCCTGACTGCTGTAACTATACAAGTGTGAATATGATTCTGTCAGATCTCTCCTTAATGCTGACAGTATTCTAAGCATAGATTGTTGATTTTCCTGTTAGAACAAAGGAAAAATACTGTCAAAACTTGTTGGTTTTTTTTCACCTTGTTTATTTAATGTAGCAGAAATTGCTTACTTTCTTCAGTAATATTTCTCATAGGGTTTAACTTTACAAGTTCCTTTACACTCACCCCCATACTACTTTAATTACAGCGAAAAAAACAATGGACACTGCATTGTATTATGAGAAGGCAACCATTTTGGGCCAGTATTTGAGTTCTTCAGTAATTTTGTTACCACAACTGTATGTGCTTAGAATCAATAACACATTGTTGATAGCCACCAGCTTATTTCTATCCTGATAAACTGCCATAGACTGTTTTAATCCATCAGCTTTATTCTTTACACAGATGATTGGCTTGACAAGCCACCAAAATGCTGATGAGGGTAGGGCATTCCTTCTATTTCCCATAGGTTAATACGATATAATAGCAATTACATCTTACCTAAGATAATACCTTTCCAACCACGTTTTTCTGGTAATCACCATTTAATTTGGCTGAGTCAAACACCTGTAGCTCTAAAAGAGCTATTTTCCAACTAGTTACAGAGAAGATGGCCTCATTTAATTAATTCCTAATATGAAAAGTTCCATTAGGTAATTACACTAAGTCAGGACCTCATTTTTACACCTCACCTGGCATAGGGGCTCTTGCCATATTAAGGAAATGGAGTCATCCCAAAGATGTGCTACTGTTGCTGCTGTAAAGAAGCTGGTAGCAAGGCTGGGAGAGTGCTTGAGGTGTCTGGTTAGGGGCTAGGATAGGGAGTTCTGCCTGTGGTGGTAAAGTATATTTTTATGAAAATGAGTTCTGTACATTCAAATCAGCTTTGTTGTTGTTAATTGATGAAGTAAGGAGAAGCTCTGAATAACTGTTATACCTGCAACTGTTACAGTGTTACTTTATGAAAAACATTTGCATTATGGCCTTCTCAACTGACAGAAGTATCTTCCTGAGTTTTTGGCTATTTTTTGTTTGTTTGGTCTTTTTAATGAAGAATGTTGGTGTTTAATAAAGAGTGATAAAGGAGTTCATAGCTTTAGATATAGCATAAGTGAATGAAGTTAGAGCGTTGTAACAATACTGAATTCTAGAAAGCTACAACAGATAAATGATAATATAAGGAAGGGTTCTTAAAGTTGAAATAACCGAGTAAGTCAAGTGGAGTTTCTGCCTCAAATATTCCTCCAATCTTTTATATTTTTGAAAGCTGCTTTTGAGAATTGCTATGGGGAAATTCTTGTGATGCTAATGGATATTTCATATCTGCTCCTGCAGGTGGTAAGAGCTTGTGAATGTTCTCACAAATGTATGTATCTTCTGTAGTTACAATAGCTTTTAAGCCTAACTTTACATGTCTTTTAATGTGAGATCACCTAACTTATAATAGCATGATCTTTACATTTTGGTATAATGCTTTGGGTGATCATTTTCATTTGTTACTGGATTTATTTGGCTAGCAAACATCAATGAGATATTTGGTTTAAAGCAAACTTCCTTTCAAACTGAAAACTGAATTTTTTTTTCTTTTGTTATGCAGCATGTTGCAATAAGGATCCACAATTACCTCTATGCTTTAAATGCAATTACTTGCTTCTTCCTGAAACTTAAGAATGCTTCATTTTGATTTTATTTCTTCATTTTGATTATTACTTGTGTTGCTCTAGGGTTTGTGGATATGGGAAGAAAGGCCTGAGTAGAAAAAGGAGCTCAGATTTGTGTAACTGTACTAGAAGATAAAACTTGGTAACATTTGAAGAGTTGCCCTTGGAAACAATGAATGCAATCTATCCCTGCTTTTTACGAGGGATGGATTTGGGCAAAGGCACCTTCCAGCAGGCAGCCAATAGAAGATTTAAGCACTTTGAATGGGATTTTGAAGTGGAAACTAAAGGTATTAGCACCAGTAACCTCCAGTGGGTATCTGAGTCTGGGTTTATTATGGTTGTGTGAATTTGTTTCCCCGGGTGAATTCTGAGAGCTGTGGAGGCGTTTGGCAGTCCCTCTCCTACAATCTGATTTTGTCATTTTTCTGGGATGCTCTGCT
Source organism: Phalacrocorax carbo (assembly GCF_963921805.1). NCBI lineage: Eukaryota > Metazoa > Chordata > Aves > Suliformes > Phalacrocoracidae > Phalacrocorax > Phalacrocorax carbo. Next base: position 68,635,033 of record NC_087513.1, read on the forward strand.
ATGCCTTGTGCCAGATTAAATTTACAGATGTATTACCTTGTTTGACAGAAACATGAGCTACATGGAATTTTCAAAGAAAAACTTCTATGAGCAGTAACAGGCCAAGGTTTCTTTCTTCCTCTTATTTTTCCTGCTGGCTTGCCCAAATCTGTTAATTTTATTGTAATCCTACGTTAATCTTATAAATATAATTTTCAGCTGAAATCGCTTTGTGATTTACAATGAAATTGCTGTGTCATTTAAGCACTAGTAAACCTAACAAGACCGTGTGAAACTAAAACAGGTTCAGGACATTTTTGTTAAGTGCTTCTGCTGTTTACTCCTGACTTACTACTCAACTTTAAGGAAAGATCTTTCTGAAACATCTTTACCTGGCTTCTGAGGGAGTTCAGTTATTAACAGATCAGATAATACAATGTATTTCATGGTACACTCAGAATCACAGAATGGTTGAGGTTGGAAGGGACCTCTGGAGGTCATGTTGTTGTCCAACCCCCTCAAGCAAGGCCACTTAGAGCCCAAGGAGGTTGCAGTATCTCCCTCATTGGAGTATTGGAGGTCCTGGGCAACCTGTGCCTGTGCTTGGTCACCCTCACAGTAAAAAAAAAAAATGTAAAAAGTGTCTCCTGATGTTCAGTGGGAACTTCCTGTGTTTCAGTTCAGTTTCCTGTGCCTATTGCTCTTCTCCTGTCATGGAACACCACAGAAAAGGGCTGGCTCTGCCTTCTTTGCACCTTCCCTTCAGGTATTTATATATATATATATATATATATATATATATATTGATCTTCATGAACCTTTTCTTCCCTAGGCTGAACAGTCCCAGATCTCTTAGCTTTCCCTCATGGGAGAGATGCTTCAGACCCTTAATCATCTCTGTGGCCCTTTGCTGGACTCTCTCCAGTACGTCCATGTTTCCTTTGTGATGAGGAGTCCAGAACTGGACATAGTACTCCAGGTTTGGCCTCACCAGTTCTGACTAGAGGGGAAGGATCACCTACCTTGACCTGCTGGCAATACTTTGCCTAATGCAGCCCAGGATACCATTTGCCTTCTTTGCAGTGAAGGCACAGGGCTGTCTCATGCTCAATTTGGTGTCCCCCAGGACTCCCACATCTGTTTTTGAAAAGCTGCTTTCCAGCTGGGTGGCCCCCAGCATATGTTGGTGAACGGGGTTGTTCCTCCCCAGGTGCAGGACTTTGCCCTTCCCCTTGTTGAACTTCATGAGGTTCCTGTTGGATCACTCCAGCCTGTTGAGGTTGCTCTGGATGGCAGCATGACTCTGGTGTATCAGCCACTCCTCCCAGTTTGTGTCATTTGCAAACTTGCTGAGGATGCACTCTGTTAAACAGGAGTTTGACATCTTAAAGAACTCCTTTAGTCCTTATTTTAATCACATGTGTTTTGGTTTTTTTTTCCCCCCTTTCTGATGCAAGAGCTGGTATGTTAGGTTTCATCTCTGAATCAAAAAGAAAATGGGGGGTGTGTGTGAAAAATGCATGCAACAACTTGGTAGATTGGATTGTAAAGGAGAGAGAATGATTGGAAAAGAACTAGTGGTAGTACAGTGGTATTGATGATAAAATACATGAGCATACAGACTGGAGAAGCAGGAAGCATTTAGCGTCAGAGCTGATGAGATGAGCAGACAGAGGAACATGGAAGAGTAGGGTAGAGTACAGGAGACAGAGCTGAAACAAGACTTGCCATGGTGAAGGCGAAAGCAGGATTAGCATGGGGGCAAAACTGAAGGAGGCTTGTAGCCAGAATGAGACACCGGCCAGGAAAAAAGTGAAATGGAAAGGACAGAGTTGCGTAGATCTTGGGGCAGAAAAATTCAGGTAGATTTTATAACTGGAAGTAGAGTAAGAAGAGTGTTTTGAGGTTTTGATGGAATGAAATGCTGAGCACAAGGACTGGTAAACCATGTGCTGTCATTACTGGAAACTGCTCTTCTGCCGTGACTATTTTTTAGGTCATTTTAATTACTGCTTGTGACATGACCTAGTTGGAAGTGGTTGCTGTAATGAAACACAACGTATGGAGAGTCTCTCCTCATGCAGCACTGAGCAATTAGGAAGCAAATACAGCATCATGTGCATTTTCCATCTCTTTGTCTCTGAATGGTTTCTGAGGGATACAGAACAACAGACGTTTTCTCTGCCTGCTTGAGGAAGAAGGGGATGTAGACTTAAGGGACATAGGAGAAGCTGGTTGACTATCAAGAGAAATGTTGTAATGACTGAGGAAGCATTTATGAAAGGATAAAGCCTGCTAGAAAGCATCTCTGTTTTCCTTACTACGTGGCAACAGTTGCCACAAGATGTAAAAGCCCCTGTACAGTTCCAAGAGAGATGATACAGTCTAACATTTTCAAATGTCTGAGTATCATTAATTCTAACTGATAAATAGCAGTTACATTTTATCCTAAAAGTAACTCTATGTCAATAGAGACCGCTATTTGAAATGCGGTTTCGCTATAGAGGGAGGAAAAGGCGTGGGGTACTATTTTTAATGTTCTATCTTGGGTATTCCTGTTTGCAAAAATTATATAAACCAAGCTGTTTAGCCTGAGTGTTAGGTAGTGTATGTATGTGTGTTTGTATTAAAAAACAAACAAACAACCCCAGGCCTAAAAGAGGAGAGGGCCTCATTTTATTTGTCACTAAAAATTTCAAGCAATTAAATGATGTAAAGCTTTTCTGAAGTTTGAATTCCTAGCATTTGGTTATCTGCATTAACTCCATCAATGATGACTCCATTTCATTCAGTGTAAGGGAATAAAATGGCTTGGCTTGTGGGTTTTTCTTTCACATGGCAAATCCATCTTGCTATGCTACAAGAGAACTATAACCATGTAATTTCATTGATTCTCAGGTGTCCTAAGGTACTGAGGAATATGATCTTTGATCTGTGAATGAGAATACTGTACTTAAACTGTGACAGTAACAGAAAAAAGATCCCAAATTTGCCTTTTCCATAAAAGTGACTCTGAACAGATCTTCGATTTAAACCAAAAGTAGTAGCAACAGGAATGGAAATTCCACAGTGTTTCTGGGCAACTTGTTCCAGTGTTTTACCACTCTCATAATGAAAATATTTTCCTTATGCCTAATTGGAATTTCCTCCTTTGACTTGCCTGCTGCCTCTCATCCTTTCGTTATGTACCTCAGACGAGATGCTGCCACCAACTTCTCTACATCCTCTCCTTGAATTGCTAAAGATATCAACAAGGTCTACCTTAGTCATCTCCTTCATGCTTAACAAGCCCAGTTCTCTCAGCCTGTCCTCATATGCCATGTACTTCTAATTTTCTTAGAGGCTCTGGACTTCCTCCAGTATGCCATTTTTTTTATACTGGGTAGGTCAAAACTAGATGAGATACTCCAGTTATCGTATCACAGAATGACTTCTGTGAGACCTGCTAGCCACATTCTTGCTAGTTAGGTCCAGGATGTGGTGGGCCGCCTTCACAGCCAGGGCATGCTACTTGCTCGTGTTCAGCTTATTGTCTACCAGGACACTGGGTCCTTTTCTGCAAAGCTGCTTTCCAGCCTCTACTGGTGCATGGGATTATTCCACCCCAGGTGCAGGATTTTTCATGTACAACTGTGGAGCTTCATGTGATTCCTGTCAGTCCATTTCTCCAGCCTGCTGAGGTCCCTCTGGATGGCAGCTCTGCCTTCCAGCCTATTGACTTCTCCCCCAATTTGGTATCATCCACAAGTTAGCTGAGAGTGCACTCCCTCTGATAATCATGACTGTTAATAAAGTTGTTACACTGTGTTGCCCCAATTTCAATACCTGAGGGACATATGCCACTAGTAGTTGACCGCCAGTAGGACTTTACACTGCTGATCACAGCCCTTTGAACATGGCAGACTGGGGAAATCTTAATCCTTCCCAGGAATTGAAGTTAGGTTGACTGCCCTACAGTTGCCTCCGTTCTCCTTCTTGGAGATGGATGTGCTATTTGTCTTTCCACTCATCAAAAACTTCCCTGATAGTTATGACCTTCAAAAATGGGAGTGTGACCTTGCAGTGACATTGGCCACCTCTTTCCACACCTTCAGATACAGCTCATGTCATTCCAAGGAACTGCATGTATCCAACTGGCCTAAGTGTTCTACTCCCACAGGTTGCAAGTGGGCTTGGAGACATGCAAGGCCTAAAGACACACCTTACTAGGAAGAAACAAAAATCAAACAAAAATGTAAGGCAAAACTGAGTACCTGAGACTTGTCCATCTCTTTTGTCACCAGTTTCCCTGCTGGACTGAGCTGTGGGTCCACATTCTTCTCAGCCTTCTGCTTGCTGCTGCTGTGCTTACAGAAGCCCTTCTTGCCTTTCATCTCTCTCACTATTTCCAACTCTCTCTGAGGTTTGGCTTTCCTGACTCCATTCCTGTGTTCTTTGGCCTTGTCTGCATATTCCTCGTGGGTACTCTGTTGCTGATTCCACCCTCTGCTTATTTTCTTTTTCACATTTGAGCTCAGATGGGAGTTCCCTCTTCATCCATGCTCAATTTTTGCCACACTGGCTTCACTCCTGCCTATCAGAATGGCCTGTTCCTGTGCACTGAAAAGGGGGTCCATGAGGACCAACCACCTGTCCTGGGCCACTTTGCCCTGCAGGGCAGTCTTCTGTGGGATCCCACACAGCACATTCCAAAACAAGCTGAAATATATCCTGAGTTCCAGAGCTGTGATTCCAATATTTTCCTAGCTCACTTCTTTCAGGATGTTGAACTGCAGAATATCATGTTTGCTGTGGCCTAGGCTGCCCTTGACTTTCAGATTGCCCAACTCTTCATCCTTTTTCATGAGTAACAGGTTGAATGCCTCTCCTAGTCATCTCATTGATAATCTGCATCAAGAGATTGTCATCAACATCTTAACATGATTATTCATGAGAAAGATTTCATTTTATGAAATGTCTAGTTCAAAATTACAGATTGAAGAAGTTTGAATAAGTTTCCAAAACTATGGGTAATTATCCAGACAGAACCATTTAAAGCTCTCCTACTCCTTATATTAGTAGGAGCCACAGTATTCCCATGCTGACTATGAGGGGAAAAATCAATATCAGCAAACGTACATCCATATTGATTTATCTTCCCTTTTGGTTTTCTAATTTAGTAAAGGCTACTAATGCAACATTACATAAAGATTCTCAGGAGAGTAAAAAAGGCTAATAAGATCAGGTATCACTGTTTATTCTGTGGAAGTGAATTGACTTTAGTGTACATAGTCAACCGTTGAGCTGCCCAGTACAGGAAGGCCAGTGTATACTTTTGAGCCATGTATCAGAGGGCATTATTCCAGGGAAGAGGCCTAAAAGGAGCCACCAAGATGACTTTTTGGAGCGTAGGTCCAACATGCTATTAGGATACGCATGTTAGAGCGGAGAAGTCCAAGGAACCAAATACTAAGATTTTTTTTTTCCCCCCACATAGTATTCCAAGACTCATTGTATGTGTATTTGAATATCATACATGTGTTCAGAGCAGTTAATAACCTTTGTCAAAGTAGGTTAGAATAGGGTTTTCCAATGATGTGCAAGTTCTTATGCAAATATTTGATTTTTAAGATATTTCATGTGTTGTATGGGGGGAAAGCATTATGAAAATGATCAGTTTGCTTCACTTACTCATTCTAAACAAAGTGAATGGAAGCAAATGGGGGAGGGGGAAATGTTTTTATGATTCAAAAACTGAAGTTTATGACTGTCCAGAACACCAGACACTTGTCTTCTGGGAAATAAATCAACCATATACATACACGTTATATACTTAAAGATAAAATTAGGACATGATAGAGTACAAGCTATTGTGTGTTTGAAAGGATATAAAGCTTCAGAAATAACACCTGTTAATTTCACAAACAGTGTACACACAATACAGCCATATCGATCCTGTAACACTATTTCTTTCAGTATCAAGAGCATTTTGGTATTTTGCTGTTTTATTATTTTTTTCTCTTCTATTTTTAAATTATACTTCAGATAAAGGTGAGTTACTGAACTCTACAACTACCTGAAAAGGAGGTTGTAGCGAGGTGAGGGTTGGTCTCTTCTCCCAAGTAATGAGTGATATGACAAGACAAAATGGCCTCAAGTTGCACCAAAGCAGGTTTAGATTGGATATTTGTCAAGCATTGGAACAGGCTGCCCAGGGAAGTGGTTGAGTCACCATCCCTGAAGGTATTAAAAGACATGTAGATGTGGTGCTTAGGGACATGGTTTAGTGGTGGACTTGGCAGTGCTAGGTTAATGGTTGGACTTGATGATCATAAGGGTCTTTTCCAACTTAAATGATTCTATGATTCTTGCACTGAATATTAAATCTCAAGATATTCAACCTTATAATGAAAATACATGCTCCTTGTTATGTTGCAAACATGAAAGTGCAACAAGTTATAAAATAGGAACAGCATTATCTGTATTCTTACTGTACATCTTCTATATGGACACATCCACTGTTGGAAGTATTTCCTGCATTCCACATAGTCGGGTGTCGTCGTCCCGCCTTACCCCCACCCCTGTTTTTGAGGATAGGACATTCATGAGGGCACTGTCAAAAAGTAGGACATTTCCTTATCCTACAAAAGGACAGGGAAAACAGCAGACGACGGAAAAATAAGGCTGAATAATTAGGTAATTGAAGGCCCAGGCTCATAGAGGTATTTAGCATCCCAGAAGAACTGATAATCTGCAGCTGAAAAATCACATTTTCAATATGATTGTAAAAGTTGAGATCTGTCTCCCAAGCCCCAAATCCCTAATTTTTTTCAACTTTTAATGAATTTGGCCATCAAAGCTTTCTACTAGAGATGTAAATGCAAGAACAGTCTTTATCTCACTATAATTGATGGAAAAATAATTTTCATTAATCATTTCATTGGACCATCAACAAGTTTTTGCTTATGAAGAAGGATTACGTCTTGATTTGGAGTACCAAATCATAAAGTGGTTATGTCCAAATGGCCATGACATCATAGCTTAAAAACAACTGTGTTCAGACTGCTCTTTCCCAGTTGTCCCTCAGCAAAGACTGTGACTCTAGCATGGACCTACAGTAAAACTAGTTTGGTTCAGTAGAGAGATATGCATTTTTACTAGGGGCAGAGATTTTACTGTAAATATGACCTCTTTATTCAGTCCTTTGGTTCCAAAGGTAGAGAAGATAAATCAATATCACAGAAGGTATTCCAGTCAGACAGTAGTACTTGAACATAACTTAAATATTATAAGACATAACTCTATGGAAACAGAATTACAACGTTACTCAGCCAGGATTAATTCTTGTTTCTTTCACATAGTCTTTTGGATATAATTTTCTTGTTGTGCATCTCCTGAAACACACTTTCACCCACCCCCAAATTTAAATATATAGCATGTTATTACTGCAGTTTATTAAAACAGCGGAAACAATTCTATTCATAGCCCTTATTTTGCCATTTGGAAAACAGGAGTAACTGATAACAAGAGTAGGTGACCATACTCTTATGTCAGCCCTGGAGAGAAAATGGGGGCTATACCTGCAGAAGATGTGGAAGCTACTCTTTCTGAGCAGAGAGTGCTAGAGATCCAGGCATGGAGTTCTAGTCTAGTGTCTGAGGTCAGTGACTCTTGTGGTCTGAGATATTTCCTTGTGGTCTGGGATGTTTCCGGCCCTATAGCTTGATCTTTTTCCATACTGAGCACACGGAAGCCACAATTCTTTTATGCAACTCTAATCTGACAAGGTTCAAGTCACGTACATGACAGAAGGCCTTGAAATCTGGGCAATTTTGCTTGTCAGATTGCAAGTCCTAGTTCTGAAGCATTTATTACCTGTTTTCATTGGGAATTTCTAGTATATGAATTTTTGAATATTGTCAGAAAAAGCACTTCTTACCCTTCTCTTAGAAATGACTGGTGGTTTTTTTTTCCCAGAAACTTGCAGAATAAATTCAACCTGCAACCTGAGAAAATTAAATCCAAACATCTAAAGCTTTGCTACCAAAAACTGAAAAGAATGTCTTGTAGTAATGTTGCCCTGTACTTATGTTGTGTAAAAGAGGGTTATTTTAAAATGAAAATCAAATTACAGTGTACCATTTAGTAACACCATAGTTCATGTGTACTAATATGGATTTTTAGTTCTTTCATTACAAGATCCTAAATAACTTCACAAATATTATCTCAGTGAGATGCAGAAATACTATATTCATCTTATTTTTAAGTAAAAATAGGGGGGAAGGGCTGCAGTTGGTCAGTATGAGTGAAGAAGCAAGATACATTTGAGGCTGCTTTGAAATGGCACCCCTTCCTTCTGAAAGGATCTTTTGGAAAAAACTTAGTAGTTCCATCTTTGTTTAGGATGGCTGCATTATTCACTGAAGTCACTGTGACTCTTTGACTTCACTAGGTTTTGAATTAGGTCTCTTATGGTTGCTTCTACAGTCACAAAATCTTGCTTAGTGATAAGAATCTTTCTTTATTTTTTTAACCTGCCATGTCCCTTTGTAAGTAATGCTCTGCATGTCCTGCCTAGGTGCCTGGTCAGTGAACCAACAAGTATTTTAGATATTTACTTCCATCATTCTGGCCTGATTAGTGCAAAACCATGTACACCTGTGACATCTTGTTGTGTAGAAAAATGCTTGTCAACACACAGAATAACTTGGAAATAATTCTGGATAGCTCTTAATAGCAGACCCTCTTGGTGCCCTTTCCTTAAATAAAATCTATTGACTGTAAGTTAAATGGAGACTATCAAGCAAAAATTTGTTTGGGGAAAATTTTTAGTGTATTTTAGCCATAGGCCTGCATCTTTTAGAAATAATTTTAAAAGGTCAACACTGATACTGTTTATCTTTGGCTTTTCATTCTTATTATAACGATCAGTGACATTCTTAATTTGTAATCACTTCCACCTTTTATTTCTAGTCACTAGTTCCTCATCTCATGCAGATTGGTGAAGTTATTAACCTCTTTACAACCAAGGATTTGCCCATATTAATGAAATACTTCTGAAGATACCTAATACATCATCTGTCTGGACAGTTTTCTGCTGGTAATAAAATAATGAGAAAAGTTTTCAAAAATATTTCCAGTATTCAGAAAGTTTGCCAGTAGAAATATTGTCAGTATTGCACGTAAATGATGCAGTTTACCTCACTGAGATGTCAGTGAATTATTAGGGTCTGCAGGGACACTATTTTTCCCCAAGTCATCCTCAGGCTTCTTCAGAGGTTTTTAGGATGTATGTTACTTTCCTGAAAAACCTATTTTCTGATCATAAGTTTCATAATCAGAGGAAGGGAGGCCTACTTGTATGTAGCTTTCCCCTGCCACTGTTTATTCAAATGCCTGGGTGATATTAGCAATATATATGAAACAGACAAGTCAAAATTCAGTCTCAGAGTGTAAGATGATTTGATGGATGGATGGGAAAAGTAATACAAAGAAATCACGACGCACACTGCATCCTGTCATGAGGAAATCTGCCTGAAGATTAAAAGTGTTTACAGCCTTGCATTTTCCTAGATCTTTCATTACTTCCAAAAATCGATAAAACTTTTACTGCAAACCAAATCTTTTCCACCTGAGGTTAGCAGGAAGACTGCATGTCCTCATGTGAAACTTAGGCTTAGTCATAGAAAGCCACGTGCATGCCGTGATCAGGTTTCATTCTTGTAACAGTGTCTTCCTGGTGTTATCCTTCCCTGTGAAATGTGGAGACCAGAGTCTTTGGGGAGAAGAACACAGCACAGAGGAGAGAGAAAGATCGATTTGATTTGTAATGTTACAAGAGGCTAAAAATCTTGGGGGTATACTTAGGCAGAGATACAACTAGACGTTAGCAAGGAGATGTCAAGTGTTTCTTTCCATTTCTGCAAGTTTCAATAATAAATTACCCTGCACTTACAAATCTGCTCCTCCCACCCCCAGCTGGGAACACACTAGCTTCCACAGTGCCTCACAGATGGAGGGGAAAGACGGGAAGATGTCAGTACAAACATCCTTACTAACTGTATGTGGTGGCTGGGAAGTAAAGGGTGGAGGACATGACAGTTTGGCTAAGTCAAGATATGTCTTGAAGCCAGTATTAAGAAAGAAATTGTCTTTCTCCCTTTACGGTACTTTAAATGTGATCTGAATCCAGAAAGGAAAGTGTAGGTAAGAATGAAAAACTAAGAAGAAAGTATGCAGAAGATGCAATGCGTTACGATACCTCAAATAGCGCCAACTACTGAAGAAAAGAAAATAAAATACGTTGCACATTCTTTTTTCCTTTTTTTTTTTTTGTGGGGGGGCAGGTGGGGGAAGGAGGGACAGCTGGTACATCTCTTTTATTCAAATACACTATATTTTAAGATATAGTCTGGCTTATCCTTTGGAACTTGAACAATTTTCCTGTGTTTAGTAAGCTACTGAATAAGAGGAAGTATCTGTAAGAGCAAAGTTCTTGAGTAATTCAGAGGTCATTGATCTTTCTCTGGTTATTCAGCAGTCATTGTCATCTGAGTATTAAGGATGACAACACTTTCTTCCTCAATGCGTTGTTATTATGAGAGTAAATGGTTCAGGAGCACCTTTATGTACCACTTGTAGTAACTTCTGTGTGATGGCCCTCCATAGGCTGACATTCTGCTCAGTGAGTTCATGATTACCCAGTATTTTTCCCCCCATCTTATAACTCATGGCTCAGTTCACTTAGTGGGTGTTTTTTCCTTTCAGAGCTGAAGTTAGAGAGGGGAGTGCAGAGTGCTTTTTGCTTTGTCAGGTAGCTGCAGGTAAGTGGTCCACTAGCATAAAGATCACATTTTACATTCCAAAGAAGAAATAAGGTGGTAGCAAACATCTTTGTTCCCACCCTGCTGCATGCATGTTTTCTGGTGGGAGATGATAATTCAATTGGTGACGCATTCATGATGTGTGTTCTAGTTTTTCAGGTCCAGCTCTGCCAGATGTGCAGACCATAACAGGCCAAAGGCAGGCTTTTACTTTTGTCTACAAAGAGCTGAATTTGGCTCTGGCATTAGTTCTAATTATTTAAAGTTACAAAACAACTTCTTTTTTCCTTTCTTTTAACCCTATACAAAGGAGAGGGCTGCTAGTGTTGCAAAATAATTGAGTTGGAGCCTGTTGCAATCAAAAGATGATTAGTTTCTTGTGTTTATGTGTGTTCTGATGTGAACCAATCTATTATGTCTGTTTTGTGTTCCTAGGGATGCACTATTTTTATGTGGAACTTGTAAAAGCAGACAAAGTTCACTGATGTTTATTAGTGACCTTGTCTTATCCTCTGAATTATGGACAGTCTGCTTTGAACATAGGGAAATGCTACTAGCAGTCATTATGTAGATGTTCAGGTCTTTTGTAGTTGTTTAACCTCTCCAAGGCCCTGCTGCAGTTCTAGATATAAAAAAGAGAAACTGAATTATGGGTGTTTAAAGCTGAAATATTTATAGAAGCAGTTTTTTATTTAAAAATAGCATTTGTGCCTGAGAAGATCAGATGTACCACTTCAGTATGAAAAACAAAACCAGATTTTAGTTGATATTATTAATAGAAATTGCATGAAATTTGATAATGTAATTTAGCTGAAAATATTTTCTTCCAGTCTAGGTTTTGGAGTGTTTTTGTGTTACTAAATGTTATAAAAAGAAAAACCTTTTTTTTTTCATTATGTATGTTGTATAGTTAAAGGTTATAAAGACAAATAGTTGAATTACTGTTTATTAAAGAGGAGTATATACCAAGTATCAGAACATACGCCATAGAAACTAGATCTTTTGAATTAAAAGAGGCAAGCAATATTAGAAAAAATAATTTTGCTTACTATGGGAAGATGAGATTCCTATCTATCACCAACAAAGTGCTATAAATTAACATGAAAATGTGTTCTAGAAATAGATTAAAGTTAAAGACTGGATTATTTAGGATCAAAAGTTTCTTCAATTGCCTGTGAGGGAAGCTTACATGGACTTTCAAAATCCATCCTTATTAAAAATGAAAAGCAACAATACATGGAATCCTGAAGTCATCATTGATTTGAAGTTACTATTTAGGTTGATTAACATGTTACCTGAACGAATGTCAAGTACTGCAGGATGTGGCACAATTGATTTTTAAGGTGGTGGCAATCATAGCTGCTCCAGTATCAAAAATGCATCCAAATTTGGGTCATTTGGAAATGTTTCCTGATTTGAGAAATCATATACTGATAGGATTGAAAGAGTAAAAATGTATCCTGTGCTTCTCTTTTAAGGCTCAGGCAAAGAATGTAACATGCTGTGGTGTTTTTCAGCTCAGTGAAAGAAACTCTTCCCTGTTCTTTGCAAACTACTGAATTGTGATAGGGAGTAAAATAAATGACTGTTGTGAGTTACTGTTTTGACTTTTCAAACACTATCTTAAAGCACACTTTTGGGGTAAGAGAATTGCCCTTGGAGCAGTGATTCACAAGACCAAATCAAAAATGTCAATCTGAATGCATTTTGAAGAGGGGTTTTGCTCCATTTTCTTCAATATTTGAAAATATTCCCGGAACTGTTAGAAGTCTCTTAAATAAAAATTTGAAGAAAAAAGTCTGCCTAAAACTTTGGGTACCAACTATAGCAACCAAAGCCTGTCCAAACAAAGAGAAATTCCTTATTCATGTTTCCACAGAATAACAGACCTCCTTGGCTTTGCAGCCTTCTCCCCGAAACCAGCGTGTAGCAGCACTCTTGATTAGACAAGAGAAGGCAGCATGCAACCATTAATAATAACTGTATCACATCACACCATCTGGCTCCACCAGCTTGAAAATGATGGGCTGTATTCTTTAGTCACAGCTGACAGGAAACAGCAAATTAATTGGAAGTACAATTGTGATTTACCTTCTACCCCTTACTCTTGACTCCCCATGGTCTAGCATTCATTTTGCAATTGAAAGACCTAATACTTCTAACTGTATTGGTTGATCTATTAAGAAGACAACATTTATTGTATACTAGACCACTAAGTATATGAAGAAAAACAGAAATAAGTGGAAGCTGGTGTAGAACTTGAGTTTTCTTTTAAAAAACACATAAACCTCCTTTTTTTAACTACAGAGCTGAAGGAGTATACTCTTCTGTGAGGGTCCATTTAATGTTATTCTCAGAGGTATTTATGGACAGAGAGAGGAACATTAGGATGTAAGAATATTGCTACGCAGCCACCTACTCAACTTTTTATTTCCTAACACATAATTGACCTGTTACCCTTACTTTATTTGAAAATATATTTGATCTTACTGCCATAAGTATGGTTTTGCTACAAAGTTTCCAAGATCCCTGCAATTTAGTCTGGTTGAATCTGAGCGTAAAGAACAAGATCTTATTCGCTGTCTTCATACACGCTCTAAAAATTAATTAGCCCATGCTTTGCAATGCTTTAAAGAGTTAAAAATGCTATGTAAGCATTAAAATCTGATTCTTCACTCTAGTGTAGTCCAGCTTTTAATTGCTCTGCTTGCCATATTACTGGGAATTGAACTCTTGCAAAATAAGCAAAATCAGTCATAGTTATTAATCGAATAAGACTTCAAGCAGAATTTAGGGTGACACCAGATGCAGTAAAGCTAGTGAGCAGATTGCATTCTTCTAGAATAAGTACTGAGCCAACAAAACTATATGCTATGGGTTTCACTGTGCTGCCTAATATGCTACCTTTAGCTCAAAAATTTCTGGCCATTATAGATCTCACTGAACCTTTTCGTAAATTTTAGAGGACCAAGCTAATTTCCTGTTCTTATAATTATATTCTGACCAGATTCTTACAATAGCTAAATAATTTCACGTGGCATTTTTCAATTTCAGTTTCAAAGTATGGTGTGGTGTTAATTCAAAATGAAGCTTTAATTCAAATGTCAATTCTATCTTTGTGACTAGTAAAATTATTTTTAAACCATTTTTGTGTGCTCTGAAGGTTTTTGGATGCAAGGTGCTCTGAATATCATCAGTGACTGTATTTGATGCTGCTGCAGACTATGGGAGCTTCATCTCAAGGACTGAGAAACTTAGAACATGGGGAGTCACGAGTATGTCCTTAACTAGTGCCAGAACATCAGCTCAAGCTGATTGCTCCTTTGTGTCACTCTTAGGGCAAGAGTGTGATTCATCACTTCCATTTAGCTGAATACTGAAGTGCAGATGCATCTTTATGGGTTAGATTTTACTTCCATTGAAGACTAAATGGCATCCTGATCCCATTTGTTATAATATAAGTTGGGAGTAATTTGGTAAAACTGATTGACCCACATCTGTATCATTCTTGTGTGAGATACTGTCAGCTCCAACGGCTTCACTGGAAATAGGTTTGGTCTTAGTAAATACATATATTTAGTTCCCTTGAAAAGCATGTGGATTTCCCATGCACTGGGGAGCATGTCTGGATTCTGATTGTTATTCACCAGTAGAATATTTGTAAAATAAATTCACCAAAGAACATGTTTGAGCCATGTGCTCTTCCTGTGTGAAAGTTCAGGCATGATGTAGCTTTCAATGAATGATTAGACTTGACCACCAGCCCACTTCCATTTTGACAATAATACCATCTGCCATTCTTTCATAGTGTGCTTGTTCCTCTGTCTTTCTAACTCTCTCGATGACTACATTGTTTTGATATGCTAGGCCAGTTAATCTGCAAGAATCTAGTTTAAAAATAGCTGTATCATTTAAAAATGATTTTTAAAAACTGGAGGAGCATAGAAGAAAAAATTGTTTATATACGGTTATAGATCTATTTCTGTAGTTCTATTTCTAGTAAACTGAAGCTATCTGGTATGCTAGAGTACCACGAAAAGGAAGGTTTATGTAAGTATAGATATGGAGTCATTTCAGGCTGTGGTCAGGATGTTCTTACTGGCATGTCTTTGGGTCACTGGGCCAAGCAGGGTTTGTTTTAGGGTTTTCTTTGTTTGTTTTTCTCTGTAGCATTCTTCTTCTATCAACTGATTTTATTTTGAGAATAGAATGTCCTTTCTAGTTTCTTCCTTCTTCAATTAATTGATGTCTTTCACTTCTAGACATCAGTCAGGCTGCAAAACAGCAGTGTAGTAATGTACAGCTAAATACAGATGTTCAAAAGGTGAAAACTGTCAGTCCATCCCTGGGCACAAGTCTTCGCCTATTCATGTTAGAACAACAGTCACATGTCTTATTAAATGAGGTACTTCTTGTGCAGTCTATGTACTATGGATTCACTTTGTTATATACTGCATAAACGCCACTGTTGGTCTTGTGCTGACAAGTCCCTTCCTCAGGCTGCAGTGAAAATCAACAGCCCCTGTTGTATGTGGTAGCAGTTGCCATAAACACTACAGACTTGAATGGAAGAGAAATGGAATCAGAAGGATGTAATAGTCCCATATTATTTAAACATTCATTTTCTACATTCTCAAACTCTACCAACCTGGAACTTGCAGGCCACACTTTTCCTTTGGGATTGACAGGCAGCACAGACCTGTCAATAGAAGGCTCAGAATATTGATACCTCCATTTTCCTGATTACCTCCAAAGTTCAAGCTGTGTTTCTGCAGGAGATGGCAGCAGATGACACAGTAATTGTAAAAGTCAAAGATTCTCCTACAAGATTGAAAAGGGGAAAAAGAAATCCTTATTTCTGCCCAACAGTTACTCAGTTAAATAACAGAATGATCAATCCTTTTGCGTTAGGATGATACAGATAGAATTGAGTAAGATTTTGAGTCTTTTGTCTTCCTTTGATGCAAGAGAAGTACTCTTCAGACTAAAGGAAGATGGTAAAGTACAGTTGAAAGTGAATGAATAATTGTTTCCCATGGTCTTGTTTCATAAATGCAGTGTATCAATAGACATTTTATGCTGATTACAATACAAGAAACACCAGTGAAATTTCATAAAAGTTTTAGCACTTTTACCTCTTTCAGTCTTAGAAACAGAACAATTCATGTTGGAAGGGACCTTGGGAGGTCACCTGCTCCAACCTCCATGCTGCTTGAAGCAGGGACAGCTTGCTTGGGCTTTTGTCCAGCTGACTTTGAAAACCCCCAAGAGATACCACAGTCCTCATGAGAAACCTGGTCCAGTGCCTGACTGCTTTCAGGGTGAAAAAAGTTTTCTTTATGTCAAGTTGGACCATCCTGTGTTTTAGTTTATGACCATTGCCACTTGTATCTGTTGTAAAGAGCCTGGTTCTGTCTTGCTTTGGAAGTCTGGAAGAAGAAACTAAGGAACTAGAGAGGGAGACTTCTTCAGGGATATAGTTGTTAAGGAGCTAGGTCTGAAATATCCATATTCCTTTCACTTACCCAATCTTCTGAAGTCAGAAGACTCAAACTGTCTCATGGAAACACATGTAAATGAGATATAAATGACACCTCCTGAAAAGACAATTGGAGAACAAAGTGTGACCTCTTATGTTCTCTTTATGTCTTGTTGCTGTGCAACATTGAGTCAGACATATATTGGTTTTTTTTCTTTTTCCCCCAATTTGTAAGACTACTTATGATAAGTATTATTATATTTCAACAATTTATTGGTTTAGAGTCCAAAATTCTGGATCAGGATCAAGGCCTGAGTTCTTTACAAAGAATATTATATGCAACTCCTTTTTTTTGCAGTTTAAGAAAACATTGTAGAAAGGTGAGGCAGACAGGACAGGAAGAAGGTATAAAAGCAAGAAATGAGGTGATGCAATTGTATATGCTTGCTCTATATGTAATTGGCTTGAGCTTTCCATTCTCTTTTGATTTCTTTTTCTTATTTAAAAATTATTAGTTTTTCTTCCCATAGTGTAAAACGGGAAATTAAATAAGGAGTGCAAAATTCCATGGTGCTCTGAAAAAGGGTGAGTTATGAGTAACAGCTCAAGCAGCTTTAGCTGGTGCTGTAACCTATTCTGAAACCTACCCGTTTCGTTACTTTGCAGAATAGTGCAGTCTTGATTAGCAGGTGAGAAGGCAACAAGTTTTCCCCTCAGTGTAAATCTCTGTTATTAAGTTCCAGCCAAAGGTGGTGTTCCTCTAGTTCTCACTTACTCTCACCTTAAATCAAAGAGAATATTAAACCTGATCTGGAAAGCTTACTTCCTGTGATGCATTCTTGTAGATAAATCTGCTTCTTGTTGGTTTTGTTTTGTTTTTGTTTGTGTGTGTTTGTGTATGTTAGGAGCTTAGCTTGGTCATTCTCGGTCTCATGGAGTTCTTGAGAGGCAACTCTTATAAACTAGTGTACACATCAATGGCATTATAGAATAACTGAACTCTTAACTATTTATGTTAAGGAAATATAACTATTTCCTTCAGAACATGTGGAACTAATGAGTAAAGATTTTAGAGTTATTTGTTTAATTTTTCTTGTCTGCATATTTAAGCAAAGATGGGAAGAAATTAAAGGGGAGACATAAATTGTTCTGATTGCATGCTGGAGGGGTAGTTTGAATAACAGTGTAACATTCTTCTCAGCTTCTAAAGTTACAGAATTTTTTGAGAAACTGCAAAGATAATGACCATCTCTTACACTATGTTGATTCAAAACCTCCCTTACTGTATTATCCCTCAAATCAAATAATGCTGTCAGCTTTGCTGCCTGTCACTTCACTTATTTTACCACACTGTCCTGAGTTGGAAGGGACCCACAAGGATCATTGAGTCCAGCTCCTGTCCCTGCACAGGGCAACCCCAAAATTCACACCATGTGTCTGAGGGCGATGTCCAAGTGCTTCTTGAATAGTGTCAGGCTTGGTGCTGTGACTGCCTCCCTGGGGAGCCTGTTCCAGTGCTCCACCACCCTCTGGGTGAAGAAACTTTTCCTAATATCCAACCTAAACCTCCCCTGGCACGTCTTCCTGCCATCCCCTTGGGTCCTATCACTGGTTACCAGAGAGAAGAGATCGGTGCCTGCCCCTCCTACTCCCCTTGTGAGGAAGCTGCAGACTGCAATGAGGTCTCCCCTCAGTTTCCTCTTCTCCAGCCTGAACAAACCAAGTGACTTTCGCTGCTCCTCATACAGCTTCCCCTCTAAACCCTTCACCAACTTTGTGGCCCTCCTCTGGACACTCTCTAGTAGCTTTGTATCATTAATGTACTGTGGCACTCAAAACTGCACATAGTACTCAAGGTGAGGACACACCAACACAGAGTAGAGCGGGACAATCACCTCCCTCGACTGGCTAGCAATGCAGTGCTTGATGCACCCCAGGACACGGTTGGCCCAGAATATTGGGAGTATTCTGCAGCAGTTGTGGAGTTTACAAACAGTGACAGCCACACAACATTTTTAAATTAAAGCTATTTGAATAACTGTTGTGTGCAAGCCCAAATCCATGCAGTTGGAGCAGACTGAAATTATACAGTATTCAGGAACCTTTCCAGGATGCTTTTAATATCTCTCCAGCAAAATAGACTTTGAAACACTTTGTTTCACACTTCCAGAGCTTCTGTAATACTTAAATAAAGTCCCACTAAATGAGCTTTTGGATGTCCTAGGAGAACAATTAGTCAAGATGGAACCATAATGAAAGGTACAGTTGTAAAGTTGATGTTTTAACCAATTCAGTTAGGGTCTGTGTAGCATTTGCTTGTGCTGCTTTGATGATGATTTTTATGGACATAAAGGGAGCTATTTTGAGCAATCTATTGGAACTAATTTTGTTTTAAAGGACAGTTTGCAAAGAAGGGCTTTAGATCACTTGAATGCAAGGTTTAGGTGGTACTGAGATAACCCTGGACTGACTGTAGTCTGTAACCATACAATTCTGGGAACTGGGGTTGAAATCAAACATTGCTACATGTCACAGTTGTCTTTAATTTAGCACCCATTTGAATGGACCACAAATCATTATTCGGCTAAACACAACTGCCAGTCATTTTAACAGAAGGCAGTGGGAGAAATGCAAGTTGTAAAGTAGATTTTAAGATTACATGAATTAAAGGTGCTGCAGTGGAAACAGAGGCTGATTGTGGGTGGATTTTGAATTTCTCCATTTTGGAAAAAAAAAAAATCATGAAAAAAGCCAGGAGAACACTACAAAGATTACATTATAACCAGATATACTTACTAAGCAAATTCAGTCCTTCAGTATAGAAAGACCCATTGTGCAAAATGGAACTCTTGACATTGTATGTAAGGCCAATATCACAGTAGCTGACTATACAAATTAATCTAATCATCTTCCTTGTGGCTGATACATAGGACCATGTATTTTTAGACCATTTTATCTCATTAGTGATTATTGTAGATCCCCCAAAATCTGTCAGAATTCCAAATTGTTGGCTTTCTTGAGTTTGTCAATAATTTTCTGTGTTGACAAAGCAGATTTAGAAATTCTGAGACTTTAGATGCCAAAAGAGAATGAAGGAACTTGGTCTCGTAGCCCACCCCTACATTTAATTTGGTTTTCTTTTTTGAGCTCGGTTTATGACTTTTATACTTGAAATTCGTTGTACTGGCTAAATATATTTTTTTACATTGCCTTCTTATTTTGACTTTATGTAGTTTTCATTGTTTAATAATTAGATCCACTGATGTTTCCAAATGCCAACATCCTATAATCCTTCTAGTCACTATAAAGTCTTCCTCAACAGCTTGCAAAAACTTAATCTTTGAAAAATCTATCCCTTCCAAAAAAAGGTCCTTCTTCATACTTGCCCTAAATCTCAATTTACTCATGGTACTTACTCATGCACAAGATACAAACTACATATTCCTAAGTATTTTGTAGAACTATATTAGAAGATTAAAATGGTAATAGTTTGTTCATTTTTGTTGTGTAAGCAGTGGCAAGCATCTGAGGCACCCTCAACAGTTTGCATGATGATTTTTTTTTTTTTCTTTGCCAAACCGTAGGCTGATTGGATTAGACGTTAGTTTTTCATTGTAGAACTCCTTGGTGACATTATTAGGTCATGTCTTTTGTTCAACTGATGATTTTAGACTGTTATTAACAGTAATTATTTTGCTTTTTTCTGTTTTTTTTTTTTTAATTGGCAGTAACTAATGATGATCTGCTGAGTTTAAATCTCTTTGTATCAGTCCATATCCTGATCTAGATATGCCCAATTCTTTCTTATCTAAAATAGAAACAATGCAACACTTCTTAAGTTAAAGTCTTTCCCTTAAGCTTTTGTGGCAGAGTCAACAATTGACTTCTTCGCTTTTTGAGGAACAGAGACTAGTTCTGTTTTCAAATTCTGTAAAGGTGTTAGACCTTCCTCACTGCACTAATTAGCACTGCGGCCAGGTGGCCATGATGGCAATGACATAGTGAAAACTGCCACAAGTTCTCTTCAAGTCTGATAAGCATACCTGCATTTATATTTTACTTGGGATAGATTGTGTTGTTTCAGTGTGTTCAAGTATTTGCTGCTACACTTCAAATTTGCGTACCAATTTATACAATGCTATATAGTAATCATTAAACACTAATCACCTATTTACAAGGATAAATGGTGAGCTCTTTCATTTCGGCAGTTTGAATTAAAAAATCGCCACTGCCACCACCCATTGAAATCACAGGTCAGAGCTGAAAGCTAAGATAGCTAGCAAGATTTGAATAAAATAACATTTTCAGATATCCAGCCTACTTTCTGGAAGCTTCTGCAGTCTAGAAAATCAAACCTACTTAACGGCTATGAATTTCATCTGCTTACTTCTCTGTCTAATCCCAGTTTATTCTAATTACTAGCTGCTGTCCTACCCAGATGCCAATTATTTCATTCATTCCTTTTTCCCCTTGATTCTACTATTTTCTATTGTTTACCAATACCAGGCCTTAATATGCTTTAGTAGACCATACAAATATCCTGATATATCTTATAACTTTCTTTCTAACTTTTTGTAGTTGCTTGTTGGCATTTGAATGCAGATGTAAAACCTAATGACTGAAATTTCAAAACAAAGTAACCTCTCCTATTAATTTCAGTGTGAAAAATATGGCCAAATTTTCCAAGTTGACTTTGAAAATCAATCTTCCTGACTGTATAAAATTTCAAAAGTTCCTGTGCCTCTGGCGCTGTTCCAGATTTTAAGAAATGAAATCAGCTAGAAATCTTTATCATCAAACTTCCTTTTCTCTTCCAGCCCAGATTTCTTTTTTCTTGAGAAAGTCTCCTGTGTTCTAGCTAGTTGATAGTTTTGAAAGGTCTGCAGTTTCCTGACCACACTTTGAACAGCTTTAGATAGGACTATCAATTGCTTTCATCCCAATTAAAATTAAGCAACCAAAACCAAAATGTCAAATAAAGAACATTTTCAGAAATCCATGCTCATAAATGTGAACAGCTTTTTTTTTTCAGGAACAGCTGAGAAGTTCAAATGGAGAGGATGATACATTTTCAGACGATATGTAGTTCAGAAGAATCAAAAATAACTTTGAGAACAATTCTAAACAGAGCAGTCCTGAAATATGAGAAAAAATTGCTATCATCAATATTTGATTTAAAAACCCCACATTGTAGTGATGCAACACCAGCAAATACCCAACGTTTCTGTTATACTGTATATGGACCAACAACGCAGTATTGTCAGAAATTACAGAAGTTGTTAAGAGTATTATGTTATTCGTGCACGATAATTCTTTTAGTGTACCCAGGACTAATCAGGCTTTCGCTTTAGGTTTGAATGCTCTGAAGGAAACAGACACTAGACAGAAACCAGAATTATTGACATGCTAACCTTTGAAAAAAGGAAGGTCAAAGTCTTCATGCAAAGATTGCACTGTGTTTAGATCCCACTTATTTAAACCAGTGACAAAAAAAAAAAATCTCATAGTTTTCGGTGCGACAAAGTGCTGATTCTTACAAGAAGCCTTCTCTGTTTGTTGGCGGAGGTGCAAAACCTTAAATCTGTGGGGAAAAAAATACCTTTCAGCAAAGTAATAAAGAGCTCTGGCACTGTTTCTCTGAGCTGGCCTTGGAAAGAATCACATTTGTATTGTGAGCCTTAATACTATTTATAGGGAAAAATAAATTTCTTTTCTACTTTTGAATAATTTACCTTCTTATTTTATAGTAAAAGGTATTACTGATGAAAAAGCGTGAACATAATCTACTGCAATTAGATAGCTAGATAACTTACGCAGTAGGCCCAATGGAAACCCTAGATCATTTAAAAAGTACTGAGATTGCTTAAAAGGGCCTTTCAAACAATTTTATAAGTTATAAAAGTACTTCAGTGTAGAGTTATTGTATGCTCTTGTCTGTTTCCATCCCATTGCTTTCTAGCTCCATCTTTAAATACAGCACGACAGTAACTCTTCCTGGTTGAATCAAGGCAACATTCTCCTGCACAACCTATTTGGGTGATTTCTGTTCTGAAGATAGATGTGGGTTCTGATACTGGATTTTGAAGAAGCTCTTGTGCCCAGTGCACTCTATATATGGCTGGGTAAGAGGAAAGGAGCACTACATTGTACACAGAACAAAAAAATTCCTGACATGCAGAATGGACTGTTGCATGTTCATATTATGCACCCTACAAATCATCTTTGGCACTTTGTAACTTTAAATAGCTGTTTCTCAGAAATCTCTGTCTTGGTGCTTTATATGGCCCTCATAACTATTGTTCTCAGAGCAATTGCAGAACATTTTTCTCTCTTTGGAGCATTTCTGTGGGGTAGAAAACTAGTATCTCCACTTTAGAGCTGGCCTAAGGCGGAACATACATTGGATCATTTGTCCAATCTGTAGTCATCTGCTTAGAGGAAGTCTACAAGCACGGATTCAGCCTGGTGCGAGATACCCTTGTGTCTGATCATTACACTGTCCATCTCACCTCTAAATCTGCTGGCTGTCAAATCAGGCAGGGGCTAAGAATTTTCTAATTGTTTTTGTATTGAAAGAATGATTCTTTCATAAGTCTTTTAAGATCTTTCACTTGTTTATTTATCTTTGGGCTGCATGCGTGGGGATCAAACTCTGAAGAAGGCTGAGTGTGCTCCCCCTTCAGAAGGCCTTAAAGCTTTTCAGGGCATTGGTCGTTCAAAAATAATAGAAAGCCTTCTAATTCACTTAGGCTGTATGCTTCGCCTTCAGAGTCCTGGTCCAGAACGTACCTGATCGGAAAGCTCAGGATTCAGAGGCTGTGCAGGGAAGTCTGCGAGCTCCTGCTCTGGAATCCCTAATAAAATCCCTTCTGCACCACTTCTATGAAAAACTGAAAGAAAGTGTAAAGAATGGAAAGAAACAAATTTCAGGCCAACTGAATTTTCCTGGTCTCTGTGGAGGGTAACACTTTGGGTTCTTTCCTGTGAGAATTATTATTAAATGTGAATTTCCATAATCACATTATTAAGAAAACGTCTTACAAGCACCTTTATTTCAAATGCCGCCTCTTTGCCAGACCTGTTTTCATGGGCTACATCTTCTTAGTGCACTTTGACAGAACAAATGCTTTAGGGGAAGGCATGATGTTCTCTCTTATGTCCCCTGAATCTCCTCCATTAGCGGGATCCTTTCGTCTTACCCCTACAACCAGTTTCTTTCCACTTCCCTGTATAGAAAATTATTTGCATCAGAATTGCTGAGTAAGGAATATCAAGTTACAGTAGAATTTTATTTATGCTGAAGAAATTAATGCCAGCTAGCATTCTTGTTCCTTGTTATATTTTTCTCTTTATTTGATTTTTGGTAATTGGCCCAGCTTGTGTCCCACTGTGGGAGCTTGGCAGAGAGAGAGGGATAAAGAACAGAGAAGAAGATTTGTAGGTGGCAGAGACAGCTTGTGTGTGTGGCTGCATTCGTATGCGAGCTGGCATAAAGCAAGGCTATGTGGATGTTAACCGTTTAGCTAATACCGTATCTAAATCCTTATCTAGCTGCGAATGTGACCCAAGAAGGGCAAAAGAAATATTTACAGGTGCCCCGCTGGTGTTTGATTTCTGCACAAGAGTGATCAGCGTGCACTTAATTACTTCCCCAGAGATTATGTCCATGCAAGGGTGAATCATGCAACTCTTGGTTGACTCACGGCTGGAAAAAATGGAGTTAGCACCATCCAAAATGGCAAGGATTTGTGGTCACAAGGAGAAAAATAATAGGTGTGTTTACACAACAAATGTAGGCAGTGAAGGATTTGCTGTTCAGTCCTTCTTCTAATGGTGAAGGGAGGACATTTTTTTTTAAAGAAAAAGGCAACTCAGATTGAAAATGAAAGCTAATATATTGCCATTCCACCGCTAGCTGTGATCTTGCTTGATCTGGTAAGTTAAACGGGGTAAGTGCATGTGACATAATTAGAGAAAAACTAGGCAATAGAGGACAGAGCATTTTAATTGCTCAGAGGAACTCTTCCTCTTGAGTCAGAAATAAAGCTGCGTCTCTACATGCTGTCAATGGCAATATGTTGTTGGTGAATTACCCTTTGAATAGCATCTAACGCAGAAGTTGTAATGATCAGTGGTTATTAGGAACCAAAATGACCCTTTTTTAGGACAAGTGCTTTGGCTGCATCCAGTCTTCGGTAAGTGCTTTACATCTATTCCAGTTTTTCATGTAGTTCCAAGTGGATGTGTTGTATTCTTGCTTCTTTGCCTAATCTATTAAGTGGTGGTGTTTTCTACTGTATTTGGAGTTCCATCCGAGACACAGCTAGTTTAAAGCGTGTGTGTGTGTGTGTGTGGGAAAGCCTCAAATGAGACATACTTGATACATCCCTCTGAAATCCATTTGTAGGGAAGGCGCTAAGTTTGTTGGAAAGTAATTCCTTTATAGGGGTACTACCGACTTTAAAATACTCTTTTTCTAGTTGAAATGGAAAACCGCTTGACAAGAGACAACTGACTGCTGTGTTTTAAGTTCCACAAAGAGCATTGCATACATGTGGTGTTAAACGGATACCCTGTTATCATGAGGATTTACAGCCACGGGTTTTGCGCGTAGGACGCAGTATTCTGGGCATTCACCTCCACGCAAGGCAGAGCGGTGTAGTTGCTCAGGTTGTGGCAGTTTCTGCAGGGGTTCCCGAGGGGCGTTTTTGAACTCTGCGTCTCTTGTTTAACATGGCAGCTCGGAGAGTCCAGATACATTCAACGCGTACTGCATTCAGTTCACATTTCGTTTTAAAGAAGTCATTTTTGCTCTCTGCGGACGCTTCAATTATAGAGGGCCAAATGACAGGCGTAATTACGGCAAGTGGTGGGATACCAGCGGAGCGCTTTGGTTTTTCCACCGAGGCTTTTGCAAATCCTAGCTTGATTAATCTGTTTAAACATCTGTGCATCCTCTCGCCTGTGCAACTTATCCCTGGGTAGCTCGCTCTCTTCCGCTGCCTGCCTGCCTGCGGGAACGGATCAAACGCAACCGCAGCGCGGTCTGCCCTTTCGTTAAACGCTTGCACGCGATGCCGCCTGTCACGCCTCAGCAAAGCGACACTGTCCTCCTCGAAATGCAAGCTCACGGTCGCATTCCGTAGCGGAACCGCAGGGCAGAGCCCACAGTATTGAGAAACCGGATCGAAGCGGGGCCGGAGGAGGACGGCGGCGCCGGCTCTGCCGCGGGGTGCTGGGCGCTGGCGGGCGGCGAGCGCGGCGCCGTGCTGCTCTGCCGCCGTGCCGCCCCCCGGCCCGGCCCGGCCCGGCCCCGCCGCCGCTCCCCTCGCCTGTCCCCCCACTTCTCCCGGCAGCCGGCTCCAGCTCGCCTCCTTGACGTCATGTCTGTAGCAAGGCTTCGGCAGGCGCAGTGAAGGCGGGCGGGCGGGCAGCGCGTTAAACTTTCAGATCAAGTCCGGCGGCTCCCTCACGCCGTGCGCGGGGGGCTGCGTGCAGCCGCCGCAGCTGGAACATCTGGAAGCGTTCAGTGTGTCTGTCTGTCGGCGAGAGGGAGAGAGCGGGGAGCGAGCGCGCTGAGGGAGGGGAGGGAGTAAGGGGCTGGGACTGTGCTCTCTTCCTCTGCAGAAACAGCTCCCTGCCAACACAACGCGCTCAGAATGGCTTTGAAGAGGAGGAGCAGCGGCGTTTGAACATCTCTCTCTTTCCACCACCCCCCCTCCATTCTTACTGTTGTAGTTGGTGGATTTTAAAAAGACATTTAACCCTCAGAGGTTTGTCCTGGATGCTTTTGCTTCCCCCCCCCCCCTTTTTTTTTTCTCTCCCCCCTCTCTCTCGTTTCCCCCCTTCCTGTTCTTTTTTATGGTTTAACAGCCAGAGGTGCTGTGCTAAATTCTTGGAAGGGGCCCGGATGTACTGAGGATGCATTGCAATTTCACTAAAGGAGGCAGTAGTGGAAAGGATCAGTTTTTGGTGTTTGATGCAATAATGGGAATCAGGTAATAATAAAAGGAGAAAATCTGCAGCTCCATTCTTCCTTGAATTTTACCAAGCCGATTTTCGGAGGGATTAATCTGGACTCGTTTTAAATGGTCAATGAAAACAAGAGGATGTACATTCCAGAAGAAAACCATCAAGGTAAGCCTGAGATTCACCTCCGAGGATCTAGCGACCATTCTCCCCCCTAGCCTTTGTCCGTAATCCCCCGGCTCCGTTCAGCCGCCGCCGCCGCCGGAGCCAGCGGCAGCCGGAGGGGCCGGGGCAGAGGGACAGCCTTTGACACCGGTTTCCATTGGGAGCACACAGCTCCCCTCAGCCGGGTGTGCTGCAGGGAGACCCTCGCAGCCCCTCGGGGAACGGGTGTTTCATAGGAAAGCCCGGGGCAAAGAAAAGTTGCTTTAAGTCGCCGTCGTCGCCTCCTGAAGCGGAGGGGCGCCGGGGTGCGCGCCGCGGCCGGGGGCGAGGCGAAGGCGCGGGGCAGCCGCTCGCCCCTGTCAGGGGGAGATTAACTCGCCGTGCGGCCGGGATTAGGGGACCTCTCCCAAATAACGTCGTCCCGCTCCCCCTAACCCCCATCTGGGTACGGCTTCCGAAGACACCGGGAGAGGAGCCCTTCCCTTACACTATTCCTAGCCTCTCACACGATATGGGAGGGGAAGGGGGAATTATCTATTTACACACGCACATAGTGAGAGCATGAGGGACACCGGGGAGTGCCTGTATTAAAATTAAAGTTGGGTTTTACTTGGGCCAATGATTTCTCGCCGAGCTCATCTCAGGCTCGCCCGCATCATGGATACCAACCCGTGCTGCTGCTCCTCGGCATTAGCAAACGTCGCCAGCTATTCCCTGTAGTAAAACTTTGTTTGTCCAAACTCCAGCAGCTTCCCCCCCCGCCCCACCCCGATCTGCCGTTCCTGAAGTTATTTTTATCCCGTTACCTGCATGTTGTCACCCCCTCCGTCCCCTCCCCTCCCCACCAGCCCCGGCCGCACACACACGTCGGTATTGCAGAGCAGGCAGAGCCATTTCCTCCCCTCGGCGAGAGAGGAGCCGCGCTCCAGCGGGAGCGGGCGGCCGGGCTGCCTCTCCCTTCCCAGCAGAAACCCCCCAGCCCCGGCCAACTTCTGCCTTGTCCTCGCCCCCCCCCCCCCAGCATCCCACCCCTCCGGTGGCCCGCGGCCGGGGCCAACTTGCCTGCCGGCCAACGTGCCCCGCCCGCTGGGATTGAGCGCCTGGTCTGGGTGCAATGGTACCCGGGTGGGGGCGGAAGGGGGTGGAGGCCCTCGTCGGCCCCCGGCGAGCTCCCCAGGTGCCCCCTACCCCGGAGCCCCTCGCAGCGGCGGCCAAGGTTGTACTGGGGAGGTGTATTAGCACTGTGGCAGCTCTTAATGATGGAGGGGCAGTGGCTTTCACAGATAACATCGCCCTGCTTCCAATTAAATACAGATTAAAAAGGAAAAAAATCCCCAAACCTAGCACCCCTAGCCACTCCATCGACATGAGGTGGGAGGGGAAAGGAAGCAGCCCCTGATCCAGAGTGCTCCTTCCAAGTGTGAGCAAGTCCACAGCACATGCATTCAGCAGGCATAATTGGGCTGGTCTTCCTGGACCAGAGCTGACAAAGTGGACGAAGAGCTCAGCCTCCATAGCAATATGCCAACACTATGGCAACCTAAATCCAGCTCCCTCCTTATCAGCTGCAGTGATTATATAATTGGAGGAACAGTTTTGCATCTGTCTCTTGATGCGGATTGTCATTACTCCCAGGTGAAAGAGCAACTTCTAAAGCAAACAGAAAAGCACCCAGGTGGAAGAAAGTTCTGTTCCCTGGTAGTGCTCGGTCTGTCATTTATTTACAATCTATTTTTATTTTTCTGCAAACAGTGCCTGAAAGGTTAAATTGATCAGTAGTCGAGAAAACCTGGTGGCAAGGAGATGGGAGCAAACTAATCACAATGTGGAATGAGGTAGTTAAAGCAACCACAGATTCCCAGTTGCAAGGTAGAGCTCAAAAAGATAAGTAGTTAGGCCTGTGATCCTAGTCTGTTCCTTGTTTGTTAGAGGGAAGACCAATCTGGATAAGTCCTTGCTCTTGCACCCTTCTCAGTTGCTGGCAGCAAGGTGAACATTCCAGGTACTACCAATGCAAGACAAATTTTTATGTCTGTTCTTGGAATGTGACTGACACGACTAGGCCTCTGCCAGCAGTTGCCATCTGGAGGTCTGTTTGCAGTTAGCCCCTTATCAGCCTACCTGAACAGCCTTACGCTCAGGAGCCTGGGCAGCAGGGGAGCTGGCGTAATAGCGGCTCACTTAAATAAATAAAGTATGCTGGAGGCTATTAGTTAGATTGTGAGGACTGTGGGGAAGAGGAATTGTGTTTGAAAGTGCTTTGTTGACTTCTTAACTGCTAATTTGGGTAGGCTTGTAATATACTACTTTTATACTCATGAATGTGACTTGTACACTGAAAATCTTTTACCCTAAAGTAAGAATTTCCTCTTTTTTTTTTTAATGTAAAAATGTAAGTCTACTATGTTTTCATTGCAGTCTCCTATTGCATAAAGAAAGGAAAGCTGATAGGTTTATTTGTTGATGCTGAGACAGTCTTCAATGTGTATTTTGCTACACAATGGAATATATTTTTATAACAATTAATTATTCATTATTACCACCAAGCATGTGTTTATCTAGAAAATTTTAAAACCTCACCCGACAAGCACCAGAAAAAGCTTTTAAAACTAACTACATCACATTTAAAGCACATGCGGGACTGGGTGGACTCCTAGATGGGCATCTTTAATGCATTCTCTCATAATATTTTGAAAACTTGCTCTCATAACATAAAATGGAAAATCAGTTTGCAAACCCATGTTTTACAGCCCTCTCAAGGGAGGGACCAGAATGAGTCAACCTGGCCTCTGGTGTTGCACGTTTTCATCTCAAGCGCAGTTTAACCATCTAGTTAAGTTTTGCTGCTTGCGATGCTGGTGTTCGGCAGGACCTTTCTTGGTGAGATCTGGTGACCGGCCAAGAAACGAAACAAAACCAGTAGTTTTGCTGTGTTTTTCAGTTGCAGGGATTAGGTGGGGAGGTGGAGGTGGGAGGGAGAGAGAGCGGGTCGGGGTCCCGGGTACTGCCTCTCCCAGGAGGTGGCACTACAGGGCTGCGGAGCCAGGAGTCCTGGCGGCACTCCAGAAGGGTTTGGCAGAAGATGCTTCTAGGTCTGCTTCATCCATTCCCTGCTTTTCAGGAGGAAAGGCCAGATGTAGCACTGATAGATACCTATCTATCCCGGAATAAAATTCATTAGGATTGAAAAGCCCCTGGTAGGTCACTTATTCCATATAGTAATGATCCTCTGAGTGAAAAGCCATTTCTGATACCATGTCTGAACTACCCTTCCTTCAATTTCAGATAATGCCTTTGGGCTTTGTCCTTATTGCATATTTTGAACAGATTTCTACCTGCTGCCTGTAAAAAAGAACCCCCTCAGGTATTTGTCAACCATAATTAGGTCTTCTTGCAACCTCCTTTCCTAACCTGCACGTATTCTGTTCTTGAAGTTTTTCCCTCTAAGACACTCTTTTCATAGTCCTTGTATCTTTTGTATCTGTTAAATTAGGAACTAATTAGTATTCCCTTTATTTCTCAGAAATCTATTGATAGTGAGAGGGTCAAGTCACAAGCGTAGTCCCTAATGCATTTTCTGACCTGAAGAGAGGGTCAAACCCACAAATATTCCCCATAACTTTGCAGGTATTAATACACAGATGTTTGTGCATACTTCACAGCTGATTTCAGCTGAAGGGTTGAAATCTGTCTCATGCTGTGCTACAAGACAAAACGGTTGGAGATACCGACTAGAATTTATTAGAGCTGTTTGCTTTAGTTTTCTGCTCTACTTCCAGAATGCCAATTTTATTTCCTGTAATTTCGGGGGGCAACACTCCTACATGTAGGAGAAACTGTGCTCTTTCCAGGGTGAGAAAGTGATCAGAACAGCAAACTGACTCTTCATTTTTGAGTATCTGTTTTTGTGTTCTCATTTTTTGGGGGAAGAGTCTGAATCACTGTTTTAAAATGGAGAATTCTAACCCCCACTGATTTAACAATAATTGCATGTATTTATAAAGTACAGTCTCCTACCTCAAAGTACTTGGAATGTTCAGTAAGTGTTAAGTTTTTAATTCAACATCATATGAAATAGCTGTGTAATAAAAAAATATTTTAAATAATGTTAAATAACAGTACTTAAACATTTTGCATAATACAGTGCACTGCATGCACTTGTGAGAGTTGCCAGGAGAGTCTTCAGGAAAGTATTTAAGTGCTTTCAACCATTTCCTGTCCTTAAAAGGAGTATTTAAGTATCCTGCTGAAGGCATGGAATTTAAAGTATATACTTTTGAAAGATTAGCTTTTGAATCATCTTCAGTCATAGAGACCAGTTTGGGTTAGGTCACCGTCAGTATTACTGCTGACTGGCTCTTCGTGAAGTTTGTGAGTTTCTGCCATCACAAGCGGTTTTGAAGACCTAGCTGGTGCGCCCTCTGCAACCAGGACACCCTTATGAACCCCCTCTTGGCTGCATCTCTGCTCTGCAATCAGATACGTTTTTGGGGTTACATCTTGTAATTCACTGCAGTGGATGTGACACACCCTTGCTGCGTGGAATTAATTTATCCTACTGTTTACTTTGAATTATTTGTCCTCATCTTTTTGTTTTGTTTCCTCAAAACACTTTACTTTAGCGAACATGTCATATAACTGCAATATTACCACGTACGCTTAGGTTTGGCTTACTCTCAGTTTTGTGGAAAATGGGTCTGTATCCATACTTAAAATAGGATTCATCTGAATGGCAGTCACCCTTAAATTTACTTTTTGTGGGGGTGTGTGTGTGCGAATTGTCATTGTGGCCGTTTGACTTGTTAGGAACTGTCTTGTTTAACCCTTTCTGGGAATTAATTCAAGGTACAGACTCACTGAAGTTCAGGAACAGCAAATATGAGGTCTCTTCTGAGCAAATATGCTCTCTAAATTTATTGTCTATCAACCAACATAACAGATGTGACTATGTGCAGTAAAAGTCCCCCTTAAATTATTGAAAACAACAAATCAGATCAACACTGAAGAAAGCTTTTACCAATGGCAGATATATGCTTTACAAAACATAATGTTATGAAATGGTTCAATTGCCTATTTTTTTAAGACTGGAGGCAAGCCCCATATATTTTTTGAGTCAATCATTTATCTGAAACACTATTTTTTATTTAGATAGTGTGGATGAGATGAATTAGAGAGAAAATTTATTAAAACATTTATTACTGGATTTCAGCATTAATTTTAAGAAAAGACACCAATATTAAGTGTTCAGACATATTGGTTAACACTGAATACGTTTTCTTTTGACATAGTTTATCTGTCACGTAACATAAAATTGGCTTTTTTTTCTGATAACTTTTACCAATGAAAGTTTTTTAAAAAATTAATATTTACCACTATTAGATAACTTATACTTCAGAGTAAAAAAATTATTGTTCGTTTAAACTACTTGAGGAATTTTTTTTTTCCCCTCACCCTTCCCTTTCTTTTCTTATGAGAGAGGAGGTCATGGTCAGTCTTCTGTGCAGAGAAAAGGGGGCACAGCAATGGGCTTACGGTACTTCTCCCAGAGAGCCAGTGCAGTTATAGGTGGTAGGGTGGTCCTGCTGGGAGCTCTGAAATACAGTGATGAAGTTATATGATCAGAAGGGAACCTGTTGCTATCGCAAGGTTGTAGTGGAATAAATCTGGGTGTAGTTGATAGCGTATGTATAAATCTTTGTCTGAAACAGACTTTGAAATGGTTTTTGTCAGTTTCCATGGATGGGGTATAATGATGAAAGTAATATAAACTTCATTAAGAAATTGAGAGGGATTGAGGGTGGCTCCCTTTCAGCTGGAAGAATCATAGGTGTCTCTGTACAGAGATTTCAGGAATGGAAGGCCTTGCTGAATTTCTCACAGAAACCTAAATGTAACATTAATAGATTGTATGGTTTGGATTGTTGAATTTGACAGTCTGGGGGGTGGGGGGTGGGGTGGGAGAAGGAAGGAGAAAAGGTTAATATATGTATTTGTAGAAGGTGATGTAAGATTTGATGGAATCACATTTTGTCTTTATTTTGTTATATGGCAGTTGTCCTGAGATCAAGGTGAATTATTGTGATCTACAGCTGAGAAATTATTAGCACAGTTCATCTCAAGAGAAGCTTAGGTTGAGGGGAACCCACTGATAATGGCTGTGAGGCTGGTCTGCTCTGTACATCATCTTCCCAGGCATCTTCCTCAGAAAGGGTAGTTCTGAGACACTGCTCTCACTGGTACACGTTTCACTGAAAAGAAATTGCATTTCCAAGGAGCGAGGATTAAATAAAATCATAATGTAGGATCGAAGGGACCTGCAGACGCCAGGTAGTTCAACACCCTGCTCAAAACAGGTCTAATTAGATGAGGTTGCTCAGGGCCACATCCAGTCAAATCTTGAATGTCTCTGAGGACAGAGCTTCCACAAACTCACTGGGCAGCCCGTTGCAAGATTTAACTCCACTCGAGGTAAAAACCAACCAAACAAAAGAACTAACATACTTTTCCTAGTATATACTCTGTATATTTTAAGATGGAGAGGTGATTTACATATGTCAGGCAATAGCTAAAGTGCAACAACATTTCTGTGTTTAATCAGTCGTAGTGGCTGTTTGTTGAAACTTTGAGATGGAGGGACTTTTGCCTCAATGCCTCACAGCAATTTGAGTAGTTTGCTTGTTTTTCTGGAACTCTTATCATAGTTTATAGGTGAGATGAGACAACCCTGGAGTCTCAATTGCTCTGATAGACACACTGAGTTTGTGAGTGAGTTGTTTTCCTGCACTGGGCTAAAACAGCTTTCATGCAGAATTGTGGCTAGAGAGAGACACCGGCGCATATAATGATGAGGTAGTAGAAATTTCTGAGTGGTTCACTTTAATGTTGCAATACATGTTAACGTATCAGGTCAATAGATGAATCCTGCTACAATTTATGAACATGGATCTAATTACTTACTGTTGGGATATATATACCCACACATAAAATCACCATGGAAGTGATGACTATAGTGCTTGAATCCAAACAGGACTGGGGGCCTAACTTCCATTTAGATTCCTTTTTCCCTACTGACTAAAGAAATTTGAGATAACTGTTAATGGATGTTTTATGGGATGTTTGAAACTTATAGGGGAATACTAAGACTATATGTTTGTAGAGGATTTCTGCAATTTTCCGTTTTATTCTGTGCGTGTCTGGATTTTTAGTCCCAGATATTAAATTCTAAATCTCAGTGGCTGTCTCAGCAGGCAAAACATTGAGAATCCATGAAAAGAGATCAGCAAGTTGAATCTCCTTCAACAGCTGGGAGTAGTTATCAGAGTACCAGTTAAAGCCTTGTTGGGGAGGGGAGCGTGTGTGTGTGTGTTGTTTAACCAAGTTATTTAACCTGGCACCTGTAAGGAAATAGAAGAATTCCATGAGATTCATCAGTCTCCTGAGCTAGGCACCAACAAACTTAGCACAGATAAGAGGGAGGGAAAATTTGCTTCTTTTATAAAAGCAGAAGGTTAAAATAAAGTAATTTTTAAGGGCGACTGGAGGCTTAGTGGTTTTCAAACCAGACCCAGAAATGAGACCAAAAGATCTGACTAATCCCATGGGAACTCTCTTTGCATCTTGTACACAAATCTTGAGTTAATTGTCCTAAGGAAAATATTGTCTGAGAGCCATCTAACCTTAAAGGATGCTTTGTCATCTGTTTAAAATATGATTCTCTAAATGGTATTGTTATTTATCTTAAATTTTTCAGGTTTTCAGCCCATGATGTGGACGGTTGCCTTTTGGGTGTTTTGGAAAAAACAGTTAAATATGACTGAACATGGCATTATAATTACAAAGTAAATATGCTCTAATTGAGTAATTAACTCAACATTTCTTCCTAAAGGCATTGTAGGAACTAGTTCATGTTACTGATCAGATTTCAGATTCTTTATTCCAAAGGAGAAAAAACTACTTCTATTCTTCATTATGGCTGTAAGACTTCTTAAGCTTCCTCAGTTTTTAAAATTTAATATGTTTTTGATACACAGATGTTCCTCTAACACTTTTTGTCAGTTGAAATAATCTTTAAAATGTACAAAAAGTATCTGTGTCTCTGCTTGCAAGTCAGTCCAGCTCTGTTATGTACTAGCTATATTCTGCTTCATACATTATTGACAAAAATAATAACTCAGAAATTGAAACTTGTATGATTTAGCTGTTAGCAGTAGAGTTCATGAATTTTAGATACAGAAATGCTACAATGGACTGTGTGAGAAGCAATGGAATCCAGATGAATTCAGGAATTAAAATTGATGTTTGTTGAAGATAGTGGAAAAATGAATTATTGCACTTAAATACACTGCATAGTGTATTTATGTTGAATCTATGTTTAAGTCTGATATGGATTGACAAATAGGAAGCTGAAAGTTAAGACTGATACACAATGCCAAATTTTGCTGTGCTTTCGGATAGGTCACAAAAGAACATTTTCAATGCAGACCCTATATATAAATATATATAAATATTAGAAATTTGGATTTGGTTAAGTATCAAGGAGTCTGATTTCCTTGGGATGAATTTAACCTATTGACAGCAAAGTTAGCAAATTAAGTCGGATAAGCCCAAGTGCCATTAAGAAAACAGGAAATCCACAGTATTCATTACTTTCTTGAGTTGTAAACAAATAGACTTATGTGTAGGGAGGAAAGCCTCACCTGTGTGCTGAAATTCCCACATGATACTTAAGTCACCTATTATTGCTGATTTATAAATTGTATAGATGCACAGAGTGTTTTCAGGTGTAATTTAAATTTGAATTGTTGTCTTTAGAGAGAAGTAAAATGCATTTATAGAGTGAAAACTGAAAGTGATCAGGTTTAATTGTGGTTTGAACGGAACTTTTGCATGACTGTGTTCAAGAACAACAGGTAGGATTGGATTATATGAAATTCTTACATCACTTTTGTCTAAATGAAAACTTTAAGTGAAAAACCTGAGATTTGCAGACATAAGTTAGATTTGGTGCAGGCAGTGTCAAAGATGCATTCTTAAATAAGTGAATGGCTTGAGTGAAATAACTAGTATCTTTTGTCTGCCAGATTCTCACCGGCTTTGGCTCAAGTGTAAAAATCCTGTGTGTGTTTGTTCGGCAGGTGTTTGGGATGTTGTAGTCCTGTACACAGCAGTAGACTCTCTGCTGAGCTCTGAAACACATTTCTCTACAGTTTTCTTTGAAGGGGGTTGTTTGTTATTTGCTAAATGTAATGAAGTTTATTGCTTAAGTCAGAAATAGAGGAATCCCAAATTGCTGGGAAGTTTGTGAGGGACTACATGGAAGCATAACTCTTAATTTTTTAAAAATTTTTTTTTAATTTACTTTATGACCAAAAGAGTTATAGTTTAATTTTAATTTTGGATATGAAAGCAAATGCAATGGCATATTGGTGATTGGAATAAAGAGAGTATCTCTTGTCAGTTTGGCCATTATATCAAAAGTCAGAAATAAAAGCAGAATGTGAAAGATTAAGATAAACATGGCTTGAAGGCTTTTATCTGCTTTAAGGCAAAGGGTGTCAAGAAAGATCCTAACAGATGAAAACTTGTGTCCTAATTTGCATGCAGTGATAAAAGCTGTTATGCATGCCAGGAAGTCAGTCAAAAAATAACTAGAGGTACTTGCTCTGGCAGTTCCTAAAAACAACTACTTAAGTGTTTTAAAATAAAATAAAAAAGTCAGATATCACGCTTCAGAAAATTTGAGCATGGAGCTATACAGGTGCTTGGCAGAATCTCCAGGAAAGTTTCTTAGCACATGCTCAAACCTGAATTGCTTTAAAAAGGATCACATCTTAAAACACAGAGAGTTCAATGAAACATTGCAAAAAGTTTTTCACACCAACAAGGTAACTTCTGTTACTTCCTATAAAACATTAAGCTTAGACATCTTAAGTGCTTTTAATTTGCAATGTGAGTTACACAACTTAGACTATTTCTGTTAATAGATATGTATTTGACTAGAACATACATTCTGCTGTCTTAATGCAAAGCTTGTATTGGAATAAGTTTTTGTTCGAATTTTACGGTTCATATGGGTCGGTTCTCTATCTGTTTTTCATGTACTTGGCATTCTTGTTAAGAACTTTGTCGTTATTTTGCTTTGCCTTGATTTTGCTCTTATTTCACTAGGACACTTCTACTTTTATTTTGGGGTATGCATTTTGAGATTCTGTCTGTTGTGCTTTAAGGTGGTTTCTCATGGATGATATTAGTGCATAGAGTACTGAGCTAGGTTTGACTGAGTGTTGCTAAGGATCTTGGTATGCGTGCTGTAGAGCCAGAGGATGCATTATTTATGAGAAATATAGATGGGGAAACCCTCTGTGGAGTCAATTCTACAAATATCAGAGGGCAGGAAATTTATTCTTATAGCACTTATCATTGGTGTTTTGGTATTTCAAAAGGAATGTGATGCAAGCTCATCCAGATGGCTTAATATATTGGTGAATTTTATTACTTGTCTCCCTATGTCAGTGTTGAAATATGATTTTAAAATACTATTTAAAGATAGAATTACTGTAGAAGATGGAAAACCCCACTTCTCATCTTAGAATTTAAATCTCCAGTTCATGTAGCTAGTTGTTTTAATAACAGCAATAGAAAGTATATAAACCTGATGCTACAGCTACAAAACACTGAACAGAGAGATTTGACAGATTGTCAGGTGCTATTTGGGAGATTAATATAAAGACTAGAAAGCAGACATTTAGAGGATCAGACTGTATTTTAATTTATTTCTGTGTTACGATATGGACTTCCAGAAAGCCTGTCATGCCTCCGCAAAGGCTGCGTTTCTTTCCTTTTGGAAGGTTGGCAAAGAAGTGTTTTCTCTGAAGTTTTCTACCTATGTTCTTATATATTTACATGGTCATGATGCCTGTAGTATGAACATCCCCCAGTGTTAAACACTCTACTGCTCTTCCCAACATGCCAGGTCAATACGCTTGGAAAATTGATTTTATTTTTCTTCATTAACTATGTTGGGTGTGCTTCTGTTAAGATATTACTCTGGGAGGTGCAGGCAAATAAATCAATATGGCATTTAATTTTAATGAGTGTTATTAAAAGGTGTGTAGTTACTGATGTCATCAAGCCTGCAACAGACACAGACATGGCAATACTGGGATGCTTGATCCACCTGTCTGCGTGCAAGCCAGGGACAGCAACCCTTGCCCTGGTCCTCCTGACTGCACAAGCAAGTTTGAATCTTATGGTATGGTTGGAACAACAGGTTGGTTTGTAGTACTGGTCTAGCTGTGGTGATCAAGTGCAGGTCTCCCAATGTGTACCCCCATAAAACTGTTGTCCCATGGTTCACTTTGTCCCTTTTCAGATCTGCTGACTCTCCTTTTCTCTGCCTTTGGACCTCCCTTCTCTGTTTAGTCTTCTCCAGAATAAACAACCCACCCTTAGTTACTTTTTTCCCCAACTAGTCCCAGCTTTTCTACGTCTATATGCAAATTTGGCCTTTCTGATATCGGTACTTAGTATTCCTGGCCTTATTTGGCATTACTGACACAGTTACCTGTGCACTGTTGGCCTTGCAATACTCCCCAACAGGACTCCGCTGCTTCCCTTCAACTAACTGTGAAGTTTGTCTGTCTCTGACTCAACTCCATCTTAACCACGTGTGAAATCTGGTCATTCCTCACAATGCTCCCTGTAACTGTTGTCAGCTTCTCACTCGGTTGTCACGTCCGGTAATTTCTCACGTCATACTGGTAATTTTCCGTGCCCTGTTCGGTTACCTAGGCCAGGGCTCAGTCATCTGCCTGCAGCCCTAATACCAAGTATTCTGAGTAGTCTTACCTTTGGCAAATGAGTGCTGCATATTAACAATTAAAGAGGATTTTCTTCTTTGTACTTAAAATCTTTCCCTGGTGATCAGCAGTTTTATAGTTAGGAGATGAGTAATGGTCATGGAAGGAGACTGGTATCTTAGGTAACTGGGAAGAAGTGATCAGGCAGGTTTGGTCAGAGATCAGGGGTCAGTGTAGAGATCTTGGTATGAATTCTGAACCAGATACTTTACCATCAGAGTGTGTGTGGTTTCACTCTTGGATGTAAGTTGCAGAGATAAAGTGTGCTTCTCCTGAATGTAGGTATTACCATGATCAAATGTGAATCTGATAGAAGAGGGGACTGCTGTCTGGTCTCTCTCTGGGAACTGCACGTAGTAGTAAATGGTGTGCACACATTGTACTCGATGCTAATGGATGAGAGGAATTACACCTCTCTCTTCCTCCCAGCTCTACACATACTTATCAGCAGGTACCACCAGGGCTTGAATAGCAACCCAGATATACAGGCATTTCTGGTTTTATCTGCCATCTTTCCAGTGTGTGTATTATGGGGAATTTTTATTTTGGTTTTCAAATAGTTGGAAAAAAAATTATCTACATTCTGGAACCATTAGAATCTCTCAGATGTCTGCAGTTGCACTCTGCCTACACAGTTGTGTATATATATAGGCAGAAGTATAATTTGCTTAGTGGTCCAGAATGAATAAGTGGATGTGATTGGAAGGATCTAGCTGTGTTATGAAAGATTTTGAAAGAAATAGAATAGTATGAAATGAGAGAAATGGTCTAAATTTTCAAATTGTCATTCTTAGTATAGTGAAATCTACGCCAAACGCATAGTTTCATTTTACCCCACTGCAGTTTTTAAAATTGTCTAGTTGGAGCTAATAATCTAAAGTCCATGTGTAGTCAGTGGAGATGAAGTCAGCTGTGGCCACAAAACATTATAGATGTCTAAAATAGGTGGGGTGGACTGCTTTTTTGGAGGTACTTAACTGTGCCTTGACTGTATGGATAAAACTTCAATGACTAAGTTAGGCTAAATACGAGATTTTAGATTGCTAGAACTAGTGAAATGAATTCCACCTTCTGCATTTGTATTGGTTTCTAATTTTGGTTGTCAACAACAAAAGTGTAGTGTGAAGAAAGGAGTTATGTACCTATAACAGGTATTAATGTCACCTGTCTTTCAGGTGACCTGTGTGAATGCAGACAGACCAAATGTATACTTCCTGCCTGAATACATGCCAATAAATAAAAGGGATTGTTAAAGAAAAGCATGACAAGAAAAATAATAACTCAGGAAAAATCCGTGTGGGAAATTCAGGGAAGCTGCTTCTTGAGGAATATCCCTGCCTCCATCTGGGGTGAGAACAATTAATTTTTCCCAAGAGTATGTTTAGGAGTAGAGAACATTGTGAATGCAAAATAGGTAGCTTTCAGGAAGGAGAGGGGGCTTTCCAGGCAGTGTCAGCAAGGGATGGCAAGCATGCCAGAAGACACAACACCAGAGAAACCATGCAGTAATCAGTTTAATCCACTTCTAGCTAGCGAGTGTGGTTAGCTGGGCTTGCTGGAATGTACAAAATTTGCAGGGAAGTTTAATATTTAGGTAACTCTTTGGTTTGTGTGTGTTATGCTTTCGGGTGAACAAATACAGCATGCTTAATTTTGAAAGTGCCATTTTTTGAATCATTGCAAACTTATACAGTAACAGGGTCCCAAAAAGAAGATAAACTGAGGTGCAAAATTAATTTGGTCTTGTTAACTTGGCAACTTTGTCCAACTTTGGACGTGCTGGCAGACAGGCTTCTGCATGCCAGAGCCTGGAGTACCAGGTGGAGTGTATGGGGTCTGTGATTTCAATGAGAGGGAGAGCCCTTGTCCCTCCCGGATGCAGCCAGAGGAGGAATAGAAAGGTATTTCATTCTGGTGACATCAGGAGAAAAGGTTAACCCATCTTGGCAGGGCAGGTTTTTATCGTTGTAAATAAAGGGTGGCACGCGTACTTTCTTTACATCTTTATAATACTGTATTATCTCAAAGAACATATATCTTTTCGAAATTTCTTCCTCTCACTGCCACAAGCAGGGATATGAAATCTTTATGTATCATCCTATTATCTCTTCAGAGCCTCTTTTCCCAGAATTTATAGCCTTGACTCTATCATGCTGCCCTTTGCATAAGCTATATAGTGACCCAACACCTGCCGTGCCCTGGAAGAAAGGCTGTGCTGTGGCAGCTACGATATGTGAAGCAACAATTATATCTTCCTGAAGAGCATCAACAGGAAATTCTGCTCAGAGAAATTGTCGTCTGCGATGGGGTAGACCTGTTCAAAGTGATACTTGGCCTTCTTGAAATAAACTCTTTCTTGTGAGGTGCTTATAAAATAACGGAACTTTTTGGATTCAAATTTGAAAACTGAATTTTGAAAATAGGAAGTAAGGGGGATTTTTGATGAATAATAACAATTTTAAAAATGTCATCTCTCCCATCAGTGGCTTTCACTTTAAATTTTCTGTAGAAAACACAAACATATGCTATGCCTCTATGGGTAGCTATTCTATAATTTTGCATAGGGTTGTCTATGATGCTTTCTGTCAGCATGTCAGCATTTCACCATTTGCTTTTGCATGTGCTTTTACTGCCTGTGCCTGGTAATGATACAATGACTCAAAACTTGAGACAAGAGAATGTTTCAGGAAATGTATAGATTTAAGTGGGAGTAATTTACTTAAAACTACATAACTGTTTTTGTAACACTACTTTCCTGATTAAGCCATTGTGCTGCAAATAACTTGAAATAAGGACAACAATGGGGTTCCCCAGTCTATGTGTGAAAATGTTGCATTTATCCCACTACAGGCCTCAATATGTTATAAAAGATACCATTTTACGGAGAAATTTCCAATTGATGTGTTTTAAATATCATCGTAATAACTTTGTGTTTCCTACTGTCCTTGGGCTGTCTGTGGGTAACAGATTTTTAAGGACATCTGCCAAGCTGAATAATCTCACCCAGCAGTTTCTGAATCCTTCTGTTTGTGCACCTACAGGGACTTCAGAAAAATACCCAGGCCTGACCGGGGGAGGCAAAGTGGAAGTGACCCCTGACATTTCACAGTTAGGTTTTCCACTGGTTAGGCCTCCTCATTAGTAATGTATACATTATGAGTCATCCGAGTTTGTTTAGTTACTGTTCCCAAATATTTAATCTCAAAGGCTTTTTCCAGTTAGTTGAAAGGGTCATGTGGTGTCAAAAATCTTTGGCATGCTCATGCTGATAAATTCTGATCAATTTTTTTTGAACTGTCTCTTATATAAGACTAAATGGTTCAGGTGTCTTTAGTCTCTCATTGTAAGATATTATAGCATTCTACATTTTCTTGTACCTCTTTTTCTCAGTTCTTTAAACTATTGTATTCTTTTTGAGGTATGGATTCTAGGACAGGGGCTTGCAATGTTGTGTTCTATAGTAATGCCCTGTACAGCCACATTACCTGGGCTTTTAGGCTCGCACACAGGTTGAAACTCATTGAGGTCCACGTTGGCTGTGTGTTGGTTCACTCTAACCATTAGTTAGCATCAGTCAACTGGCTCTCAGGACAAAGCAGCTCAGTCATGAAAGAGGAGCTAACTTGCATGCATGCTCTGTCTCCAGACAGGACACAATACAGATGCCAAACTCCAGAGGAAGAAACATGCCTGCTTTTTCTAAATAGGGTAGATTTTTTTTTGTTGTTGTGGTTTTTTTTTGTTGTTGTTGTTTTGCTAATGAGCAGTAGAAATGTTGAAACTCTTGACCAGTGTTCAGATGCTATTAAATGGTTTGTGGGAAATGTCTTGCCTCTTCTGTGATGCTGATCCTACAAAGTGCAAAGTGCCCCAAGAAAAGAAACGCAAAAGCCTCAGCTTTCACCACCTTCGGTGTGATCTGAAAACTACCAGGAAGCTGGAGCTAGAGAAGTGGCTGGAGCATTAACTCAATGGCAGTGCATAAGTATTGCCCACTGGCTTGTAAGCAAGTGCTCTACAAACCTAGTATGCATCTGCTCTTGCCACCTTTGCTCTGGTATGTGTAAATTCAGTAATGATCAATGAATCTGCTTTTATATAAGCAGGGGTCTTTTATTTTTAGAAAGAATCTATAAAGACTGTCTCAAACATTTGTCTGCGTCTAATGCAGAAAAGGTCACAGAGAAGCTGGTTAACAATGTTTGTATAGACAACGGGTGACATAAGAACTATTTCAGGGTTACATGTCACAGTGTTCAATCTAAGATGTAAGCCAGATGCTGTTTTTTCTCATACAGGTGCTTAAACAAATTGTCTCTTGCTAATTTTTCCCACCTCTTATAATACCCCCCTCACCCCCCTGCCTCTTTTGTGACAGTTGCAATCTTCTGATTTAGTACCTTATTTAGTTTGGAAATGCTCTTCAGTAGCAGAGCAAGTTAAGACTGCTTGTTTCTGCATCTGGATATTACACATGCTTAACATTCAGACTTGGAACATTCTCCAAGAGGATACCAGTAAATAAAAAATGTTAGAGAAAAGTCTGCATGTTAGAGGTAGATCATACTACTTTAGATACCAAACAACTCAGTAAAATTATTTTCTTCTGTGTAAAGTGACTATAAAAACATGATTCTAAATCTGTTAATGCTGCAATGCCTCTAGATCACAAAGGACTAGTTTGAATAAAGCATTATTTGTTTGGTTTTTTTTTTTTTCTTTTTCAAATTGCCTTTTAATACCACCCTGAAATCGAAACAAGCCCATTTTCCTTCATTGTATAGCATGATTTATATTCTTGGGGTTAGTAATTTTTGGTGGGTTTGTTTTAATGGAGGTTTGCAAGTGCAAGGACTTCCTTTTCTTGCTTTGCAGAGCATGTTGCTTATGGAACATCCTCTTAAGATTCTGTACATGAGAGGATACAGAAGGATAGGACTGAGGCAGCATATTTTTTTTTTCTTCCCTCAGTTAAAATTTAGCCATTTTGCATGATCTCTTTCTAGGACCTTAACAGTGCCAAGTTAAAGCGAGCCCTCCTGTTTTAATATACTTATTTTGTCTAAAATAGTTAAAAAATAAGATAATATTAATTAGATGACTGAAATTAGAAGAAACCCAAAACTTATCTATTTTTACTTGCTTAATTCTTAGGATTTGGTAGAACTTTTTGTATAGTCTGTTTCAAAACTTTCCTCTACAGTTGCTTTTTCTGATGTTTGCTGATCTTACTCCAAACAGCAGGGGAAAAAAAATTACATTTTAAAAATAGAAGAATGTGGTTTTTAGAACACTAAGATTAATAGCTGAAATCAAAGTCAGTTTTGACACTTGAAACATCTTTTAATGCCTTTTCCTTTGAAACTGCTTGCATTTCAAGGAGGGAGTGAATCTTTAATTTATTAGATATTGTATGCATAATATAAAATTATGTAAATGCAGTTTAAAATAAATCCTAAGCTTTGACTTTCTGAAAAGCAACAAATAGTTTTTAGGTGACTCTGTTTTGTGTGGGTGCTAATATAATTTACAGATGTCTGGTTTTCACAAAGTTATAATGTAGTAAGTACCTCTCAAAATTAGGTATATACCATTCTCTTAAGTTGTGCGCCCAATACCTGAATGAACCTTTTATTTGGGTACCTGCTGTGATCAGTCCTTGCAGCCCTACCCATAGACTCAGAGACAGTAGTAGTGGTGGTGCCAGCTATGGTGCCAGCTAGCCAAAAGGGTTGATCAAATTTGACCGCTTTGAATGAGGGGGCTAAAAGGGAGGTGGTGTGTGGACCAGATGGCTTCAGAGGTCCCTTTTAACCTAAGTTATTGTATGATAATGTAGATTAATGGCTTCCTGATCATCACTGGGAGGGAGG
Source organism: Phalacrocorax carbo (assembly GCF_963921805.1). Classification (NCBI taxonomy): domain Eukaryota; kingdom Metazoa; phylum Chordata; class Aves; order Suliformes; family Phalacrocoracidae; genus Phalacrocorax; species Phalacrocorax carbo. The sequence goes on from NC_087513.1 coordinate 68,679,158, forward strand.
GTTGGCAGGGAGTATTTATGGCTTGTATAGGAAGGCTAGATATACACTCTCCTTTTATACACTTGCTAAACTCTTCCCAGAAAACTCTGCCTGATGTCTGGATTTGTGCAGCTGAACACTGACCACATAAACAGCAAGAGGAAGCAAAAATCCTCAGCCTGTAAGAATTTGCACTGTGTATTGTTTATCAGGGCTGATCTCCGTCTAGATCTGGATGCTAAAGGGTTTTTTGTTTGTTTTTCTTTTTTTTTTTGGTTTGTTGGTTTGCATGTGTGTGTTTGTCTTTATTGAAATTCATATTGTCTGTAACTCAGATACAGACCTATATAGAGATCTCTGTGTGCTTTTTAGTCATCATCTACCTGATGTAATTGGGAGCAGGCTGCTATTTCTGGACTGAGAATACTATGAGTTGTGAAACAATTGTGATTGATTTTTCTAGGTTGAAGAATCATTGAAACTACAGGCTTTGAATTATTTAGATATCATACATTTGTACATATTTTCTAAATTTTGTCACAAGGTTTGGGCCAAAAGCAGCTACAGAATTTCTCTGTACCTTGTGCACAAACACACGTGCGTGCATGTATTCCCTACACACAAGCAGGAGTCACTTCATCTCATTTAATGCACTTAAATTTGATGTGCAATTGAACTTATGTTTTAGATTACTTGTGTACAATCTGAAGATAGATTGGCACTTCCAGCAGCTGTTTTCACTTGTATTTCATGCATCTGTCTTAAGAATGGAAGAGATGGTTCTCTGCACGGACTATAGAGGGAGCTCAGACAAGTTGTCTTTTTTTTTTTTAAATTATTTGGGTAGGGTGAGGCAAATTACATTAACAGGTTGTGTATTGATTTCTATCCCACCTTGCATTCTCAGAAGACCATCTAAGGCAATAAAGATTATTTTAAACCTGTAAGAGCTTCTTGTCTGTAAAGAAGTTATATTTTGATTGCTCACTAAGTGAAGAGTAATCATTCATCAACAAGAAAATGATGAGCAGTAAGTTGACAAGTTTGTCAGAAGAATCCAATCTATTGAGTTTCAGTTAATCTCCACAGGAATTTACTGAAGTCAAGTCAAAGTTATGCTCAATCCCAGTATCCTTAATGGTGGTAACATTAATTTAGATGAATGGTGCAAAAATATACATTTAAGCAAGAAAGCTCTCTTTTGGTGTCTCCATTTGAGGATCTGTGCCTGGAGTTTGTCCAAGTAGCATGTTGTTATTCCAATACACTCACCACCATATGTATGCACGTTACTGCAAAGAATTTGTACTGATAGGTACCCTAAAATACTTTAAAAATATGTAACAATGCACTATACCACGAGGTGTGCATAAAGTGAGGAACCTTGGTTTTTAATTTATATACTGTTTGGCACCAGAAATGCCTTTGTGCTCTGCGTTTTGGGGGAGATTGCATTATTACAGCAGAACTACGGTTTTACGTAAAAGTCCTTGCTAGCCATTCCTTCAAATACGTGGCTAATTGGGTTCTCTCAGGCTTATTTGAGATGAATACAAATTCTGTTATTAGTAAAAAGGATCTCTGCATCACTAGTCCTCTGCTGCTATTTTTGAGTGTTATGAATGTTTCAGTGGGCTATGTTTGAAGGAAAGGAAGGTGTTCCCTGGCTCAATTTTTGAGAGGTTAATCTGGGTGCCACAAGAAAAATGTCTCAAGAAACTAAAAAGGATTCTTTGTGTTTCTTTGTGTTTTCTTGTAGCTTGAAAGCAACAAGAAAATGCAAATGCTTCAAAGGAAATTGGCCTCTTAACACCCCTCTACCACCCAGCCTAATAAATTTGTCTCCTGACAGAACCTGTAGTCTGGCTAAGTTGTATTACAGACTTCTCTGGCTCTCCTGATATCTACATAAATTATCAAACTTTTCATATTGGACACTTGCCTTGGGGCTTAACATTTAGTAGGCTCCACGATTTTTTCCCCCTCTTCTTCCTCTCTAAAAAAGAGACCTTACCTCCCAGTCTAGTTCTTTTGAATCCATAGTTACAGAAGAGAAAATCAGAAGCTAGATGGATTTTTGTGACTGCTGAAGATTTTCAAACTTGTGGCTTTCTAGATTCATCTGGGCAAGATTTGACAAGATGTGTCTTTGGTGAAGGAGGCACAACAGACTTGCTGTACTATGTTTTGTTTCAGAATGGAAAGACAGAACTAGAGAAGTAAAAGAAGGAACACTCAAGTGATGAAATCTTAGATGAAAACTTGTTATCACCTGCTGATTAGAAGGGGGGAGGGATTCTATAATTTGTGTTATTGGAGACCAAGAGGTAAAACCCCCAATTTGTCGGTAAATAAGAATATAATTTGCTTTTACTAAAAGTAGAGGATCACGTTGTCCCAATGCAACTTAATGCCTTCCCCTGAATGCCTACTCAGAACACCTGAATTGTGGTCATTGAAAACCATAACATTTTCAAACAGAAAACTATGGGAAATGTGACAAAATTTGTATCTTGGTGCCTAGATCTTTTGCATGTCTAAGATAGCATGTGTAGATGAAAGGTCTTATCAGGAAGCAATGGGTTTTAAACACACTCTGAAACAAGGTATTTTTGCATGGAGAGGATGGAGAGAACTATATAAGTGGTGATAAGGGAAGAGTTGTCCCATAATTTATTCCAATGTTGATAGGGAATTATTATTGCTTGTGCTCTTGATGTGCCTTATTCAACGAGCCAGGAATCTGTTGTGCTGGATGTTCTACCAATATAGAATAAAGATCTGTCCCTTTCTCAAAATTCAAAATCTAAATAGTGTTGGCAAAGTTACAATAACTTACCATGCAGTGTCTGTAGTTAATTTTCAAACATAAATATTTAACTTGGAGGAATTCAATACTTGGAAGTGAGAGGAGCTTGTGCACTTACACTCTTCCTTGAAATGGACTTGTTTTTTCACATTGCTAGTAGCATATTGCATCTTCTTATGTTAATGGCATGCAGAAAAAACCCCCTCTGTTTGGAGGGGGGAGGTAAAGGAAAACAAAGATCTAGTTGCAAATGAAGCATGGTTCTTGAATAAGATTTTTTTGTTTAGGTTTTAAAAAATGTTTAGTCTCAACTATGGCAAGTGAACTGTCTTAAATCATGTATCTTTTATGTGTGTGTTCTGAAGCCCCAAAACAATTTACAGGAAAAATTCTTTAACTCTCTTATCTGGGCTAACAACTACACACTGAGTTTTAGTCTGACATGATGTTTAAAAGTGTATGTGTATATTATAAATTTTGTTATAGAAAAAAAGCCATAGTTCAGGTTGCAATCCAGCTTTCATTATAACTCCTATCTCTGCTTACAAATTACCTCCAAAAAAACCTTCTTTTTGGAAAAAACTAGTGTCACTTTAGCAGTTAGCTCTCAGAATTAACGTCATCAAATTTTTTTTTTTTTTTTTTAAAAAGGACAGATAAGGGAAAACATCCAAATCATGCTTTCAAGAAAGTGAGTTTTATGTGTGTGCAGCCCTGCATTCACTAGGGGAAATTTCCAGGGATGACAACTGAAAATTTAATCAAGATTTCCAGAAAATACTATTTTCTCATACAAGTGAGTGGGTTATTTCATGTCAAGGTTTTAAACTTTGTGTATAGCTAGCTGTTATTGTCCTGAGATACTGAAAGACTTTTAGAAAAATAATTTGCAAAGTGAGGTTTTAAAACCAAAGTAATAGGGTTCTGAGTCAATCAGACTGAGGACTCTCACCTTTCCCACTGCAGAGTGACGAGCATGCATGTAGAAGTCTTAAAATGTGCTGATGTAGCTGTGATGATCTAAAGGTTTGAGTGAAGCAGGGTTTATTCAGAGGGTTCTTTTTTGATTAACTGATGGAAGAAATACATAATATTTCTGTGCAAAGAACTTCCTTTGGGTCAAATTTTCTTTAGACTAATGAAAGAAACTACCTCTCGCTGTAAGTGTTGCCTCATGTATGTGATTCCAGAGAAACGTTTTTCTTACCTGGTCTAAAAGACCTAGGGTGTGGGAGGTACTGCCACCAGTCCAGGAAGTCAATAGGTGTGCTTCATGGTCACTACATTTAGAAAGTGTTTTTTTTCCAAGGTAAATCCTGGATTGTTCTTATGGCAAAAGCCATCGCTTCTGCTTATTCACTGTGAGCATTGTGATCAATATTCCCTTTCTGTTCTTTGAAATAATATACACACATGTATATCTATAAATATATATTAAAAATATATATGTGTATATGTAAATATATAGATACACACGCTTAAATACTATTATCGTACCCTCCTCCCCCTCACATCCTCAGGAGCAGCAGTCCAAGTTCTGGAACTCCCATTTTTGTCACTTTGCCCCATAGCTCATGTTCTCTAGGCCTTTGGTTGGTCTCCTTGTTCTCTTCTGGGCAGCCTGAACTGAACCATATCTTTCCTGGAGTGTGGAACCTGAAACTGCCCACTGTATTTCAGTTGAAGCCTTGCCAATGCTGAGCTGAGGAGAAGTATTACTTGCAGTGTTGCATAGGTTTTATCCCTGTTTATATGCTACGTTGTGATGATTGCATTTGGTGGGAAGAAGGCAGTGTGACAATATCAACTTCTGTTTTGTTGGGGATCCAATATAATCCCTAAGGCTTTTCTGAAAATAGTTTGGGCAGATGATTCATTTTGCTTAAATACTTTGCATTTGTCCCTGCTGAACTCCATTCTATTTTTAAGACTTTTTCTCCAATTCATAAAGTTCATTTTGAATTCAAGTCCTGTCCTATAGTGCATTTGCTTTACCTCTCAGCTTCATAGTTACCTGCTCATTTAATAACACCATTCACCATTTCATCATCCAGATCATTAATGAAAACATTGAACAGAATCAGATCCAGGGCAGGCACTTAGGTACCTCCATGTGACACGTCCTCCAATTTAGACTGTACCAGTAATAACTGCTCTCAAGTGTCCACTGGTTTCGTACGCATGTTATAGCAAATGTTTCTTGCTCGTATGTCCCTAGCATCCTTGTGAAGTTTTCATACAAGACCTAACCAAGCTATTAATAAAATCAGGGGACATGGCACCTACTGCTTCCATCTTGCCTGTGAATTCTGTTACCCAGTTCTGGAAGGAGTCAGTTTTCTTTGACACAATATATTCGTGGCAGATCCATGTCTGCTGCTTTTTTTCTCCTTTTCCTCCAAGTACTTGCTGACACTTATTTTACTTATTTCAAATTTTTTTTTTCTGGAGTTTGAAGTTCAACTGGATTTAAATTTCTTCCCTTCCACTCTTTAACTGGGGACTCCATTCACCTTTGCTCAGTCCCCTGAGACCTCTCCTGTCTTTCATGAGTTCAAGCCAGGAGCTAACATCTTTGAGATTACTTCAGAAAGCCCTTTTAATATTCTAGGATATTCTAGGGTACGGGGCCTAGGTAGCTGAAACCATGATCGTTATCTAAGTACTTTCTAACATGCTGCTTCACTTTCACAGTTGGAAATTATACCTGTTTTTATTTGGGAATTAGTTGTGCTAGTCACTTGCTCTTGATGGATTTTTCTTTAGTAAAGATTGATGCAAAAAGGTCATGTAACACTTAAGCCTTATTACAATCATCTATGAAATGCTCTCCTTTTTCCATTGGTTAATGGATCAATGTTTTCCACATTCTTCCTCTTATTAACAGATGGTCTCATACGCTGACCTTCTCTTCTGTGTTATTCTTTGTGTTTCTTGTAAGGCACCTCTCACTTCAGTCTTCTATAACTTTTTTGCTGTGTGCTTGAATTGGTCTTATGCATGATCTTACCAGTGTGACCAGTTTCCTACTTTGCTTGCTTTCGGTGTTCAGTTAAGACATTATGACTTAACCAGTTTTGTCTTTTACTGTACCCATCTCTCCTCTGCTTTGGGGAAAAAATACAGTTGTGCAACAGTTTCAAGGTTTGCATTTTTAGGATTCTGATGTTTTTGAAGTGATGTGAAAAGGAACGGTGACACTCCACATCAGTATAGCTCTATTTTCATTTAAATAATTAAGCTAAGCACAAATTCCTCTAAAATGAATGTGTGGCTAATCAGATAAAGTCAAGAAGCTAAAAAGTTGCAGTTCCTTGTGTCAATAAGTTTTTCCCTTCTTGTCTATAATGGTAACTGCTTAAGTTTTTTTTTTAATGATGCTGTTGAGATAGTTAACATCTGTCGTGCCAGCTATTATTAGAGAGCAAATAGCACTTATACAGATATTAATGGTCATCACTGTATATTTTAATAGTAATTTTGGTGATGACCATTTTGGTGATTTATTTGTAGGCTTACAGTGTCAGGTATGTTGTGCAACATGGCTCATTTCCTGTCGTATAGCAACTTTATCTATTACTTTTCTGACTTAACTCTGATTTTTGATACCTGTATTTCTGTTGTGTCTGCGTTTGAAGTAGTTCTGCAACTTTGCCTTTCTGCAGAAAGGAAAGCCTCTCCCAAAGACTTTTTAATCTAATTTGTTCACTTATATGGACTTTTATGTTTAATTATTATTCAAATGCTTGAACTCATAATCTGTAGCACAGAAGTGCTTGAGAGAGAAGAGTTTTGTGCACCAGCTGGACATAGTCAACAGTACAAATTCTTGCTAAGGGGTGGTAGGGATTAGCAGGGGGATGGATCACAGTGCTCAGTGAGTTATTGCATTTGGGTGGGGGCTGAATCTACATTTCCCACTTCTGGTCAACTTCCAGCTTAATAAAAGTATAAACAAACATGATTAAAGTGATTTAGGTATCATGAAACTTTGTGTAGTGGGGAAACAGAGTGAAGTATTTTAACTGCTACATTGCAAAATGAAAATAGCAAATCCAGTAACCTTGGCTCTCGGGTTACAGCAAAGTTTTGTGGTGGGGGAGAAATGAGTGCTGTAGGTGAAATTTAGCATGGTGCCTCTTAATTCCTAGGAAGTAAGCAGAACACAATTCACATTGAACTTAACACTGAGCATTTAGATTATAGGGTAGCATTTCATTCTGCCTGAAAGTTTGGCTATGCTGTCTTTGAAAATATTTTGTTCAGTTCTTGAATGTGCTTTCTGTGAAGCTGTGTGAGCTTCGCTTTTTAATTTAAGCTATTTCTATAAACTGACTGTAGATCAAGTCATTTGTCACTGCCATTAGTTCAGTGCAGATAGTCTGCAGTCTCTCAGCTTCATAAAACAGACAGATCCTTATCAATAATCAATATTTTTAATATTTGTTAATGCAAATCTGTCATGACTGACTCTTCTTTTGAAATTAACTTGAGACAAAGCACTTTATTATGGGACCGGTGATTATGGTAGAAGCAAAAGCATGAAGCCAACAGAAGTTGTATCCTTAACTTTGCTGGCACATCGAAGTCAAAATGCATAGGCTTGAATCCTCATGTGAAACCTAACTAATAGGCAATAATAATGGAGAAGCTTGACACATTTCCCAAATTGCAGAAAAGTCTTCATTAAGATGCAGCAGCTGTTTATTTTCAGGACCACATGGTCTAGTCAGCATGATAAGAACACAGTGGCGATGGATCAGCAAGTTTGCTTTTACTGGAAAACACACACATCTTTCTTATCCACTCTAATGGGTCAGTATTAAAGAAGAGCTGGAGCTGGAGAATAATTAGAGTAATTTTCCATTTATTTTTCTTTCCAGCATGCCTCAGGCTAGGGAGGTTAAATAGATGCTAAAGAGAAAAACTGCATCTGGAACTAGTCTGAAAATAAATATGTATCCCATGAGTAGTGCTGTGTACAATTTGCTTAGTCTTAGAAAACTAACTAAGTTTGTCTGCCCGTTGATTACCCGCTTCATCGAGGAAATCTGCTTAGCCTTTGTGATTCTGAAAGCTCTTTTTCTTCCATTTCAAAATCTGAGGGATGTGACTTAACTATTTCCCATTTCTTGTTTCTTTCAGCTTTCCCTTTCACATATCAGTCATATTACTCACCAGCTTCCTTTGGCTGGTTTGCAACTAGGAGGTTTTTCAGTGAGCAGAGACAAGCTCTAGATTTTCCTGCTAGTCAATGAAGCTATAACAGCCTGGAAATCTTATGGCAATGCCTGACATAAAATAACATCTGACTCTATCATGTCTTCCCTTGCAGTTCAGTGAGATGAATCTAAAAATCTTGCATGCTTTCTAGATATAGGCATATCCTCTTGCACCCTGTGTGTCAGTGTGACTGTATGTATTTTACCTGCTTTAATTCATCTGTAGTGCAGTCATTGCTGTGATATCTTGGCACTGCACATCCAGCTGTGAAATATGCATCTTGGGTAATTGTTTCTGTTCAAGAACTGTTTGCCAGTTCCCTGGTTTTGAACATCTTTCAACTGATATTTTAAGGAAAACAGTGTGTCACATGGCCTTCTGTAGTCTATAGGAGCCCATCTGATCTATTTAGTAACACCATATTTCTATTGACCGTGTTCCACTTCAATATAGCAGACTTCAAGCTTGCTTTGAAATAAAAGGTAATCTAACTCCTTTACTGGGTTTCCACTATCGGCATCTTGCATGTACACTTCTTCTGAAGCGTAGTCTCTGCTGATCAGATGTAAGGGGAAACACAGTCTCTTGAGTGTGCAGTGTTTCGAAACTGAACTCTGGTTTCATAGCCTGTGAAGGAATAAGATCTGTAGACCATTTGGGCTTCCTTTTACTTGTGTCTCAACATATGGGCCATGGGCAAACTTTTAAGTCCACAAAAAGATAGGTAATGTCTTAAATCTTATATAGGACATATCTAAACAAGATGTTCTTCCTAGCCAAAGTTTGCTGGTGTGACTTTGTGTAGATTTTACGTTGCACTTTTCTAACATGGTTTCTGTTTTCTTCGATGAAGTGTCTGTGGCAAAATTCAGTTAATCTTTCACAAGTTTTCCCATATCTCAATTGAAGTGTACTTCAAAGAGTAAGGGAATCTGTTTTGAAGTTTCAAAATTCACTAATTTTTAAGTGATTTAAGTTTTAATTTGAGTCACTGAGAAAGCCTTATTGAACCGCATAGGTGACATAACTAACTGTCTTTACTGAAACGATGGAACAATTGCACTAGATTGAAAGGGTGACTTTTTTCTTTCTTTTTTTTTTTTTTACTGCTACGACCTTCTAAATGTCAGCCACATGTCACCTGACCTATACTGTTATTATGATTGGGCAAAAGCGTACACTGCCTCTATTTTGGCTAAAGAGATGCAAAACCTGGGACTGATAGGTCTTAGCATTCTTGTTAATACGCACTTTTAAAATAAGTGTTATTTCATTGATTTCAATAGTTCATTTACCTTAAAATCAGCTTATCAGGATAAGGAATCAGTTCCAGTTTCTAAATACATGTCAGTTGGTCTAAACTAACTGCACAGCATCCTATAGAACACAAAAGCCCTGAACCCTGCCTCCATGTTCCAGTTTCTTCTTTAGTGTATCTTCGAGTCAAGTTGTTCTTAGGCTTATACATATGTACCGTTTGCAGAATTAAGCTCATTGTTAAAATCTCACTTTACCTTGAGTTAATCTAATCTTGAAAATATAAGAACTTTTGATAGGACTTGAGAATCTTGTTTGGATGCTTTGCCATGTACTAAGTAGCATAGTGCTGCATGTCTAGTGTGATAAAGTGATGAGAGCTAGCCTCACCTTTTGAGCTTTCAAAAAATCCAAGTTGCAAAATGTGTGGGTAAAAATAAAAGAAAAGGACAGTTTTGTTTCTGTGAATCTCTGGATATTGCATTGATTGGAGGCACTTCTAACAGCTCAGTGTCTGTTGGGTCTTGTTGGGAGACTGTTGCAAGATGAATGATTGCATAGTAGTATTAATTTAAAATGAGGAGTTCGATCTGGAGGAACAAGCTGGTAGTAAGTGGGTACCCTACACTTATCTCCAACCTTAGCTCTTGATTTTACTGATATTTAAGATTTTTTAAATCACTGTTTCTCTTTTCTGCTGTTTAAAAAATGACTTCACAAATTTCTGTTGTGTTGTTTTGTTTTGTTTGTTTTTTTTTTTTTTTCCCTTTCACAGGTTCCAACTATGGGAGTCCCCGTCCAGCTCATGCCAACATGAATGCCAATGCAGCTGCAGGGCTTGCCCCAGAGCATATCCCTACTCCAGGAGCAGCTCTGTCCTGGCAAGCTGCGATTGATGCTGCCAGGCAAGCCAAACTGATGGGTAGTGCTGGCAATGCAACAATATCCACAGCTAGCTCCACGCAGAGAAAACGGCAGCAGTATGGGAAACAGAAAAAACAGGGTACCACCACAGCTACGCGTCCTCCCCGGGCACTGCTGTGTTTAACACTGAAAAACCCCATCCGGAGGGCATGCATCAGCATCGTCGAATGGAAATATCCTTTTTTGATATTCTCATGTGGAAAAGAGCAGATTGTTTGTGTGCATCAGGTGCTATTCGTAAGTGTGAAGAAATCAATACATTAGGTTGAAAGGCACCACTGGGAACATAAGGTACGCAAATAGTTTTTGAAGTCTTAACTGAGATCATTTACGCCGGGGGGGGGAAAAAGTTTAGGACTGATGCCTTAACTATATCCTTGTGTAAGAAACCACTGGAAGTTTTAATCATAAAGGTTAGGAGTTGAATTCTGCTCTCTTAAAAACACGTGGCCCAGGCTGAAATTGATGGGAGATATGCAAGATACCTGGCGACAGAATTGAACTGACTCTATGGGATTGATAGCAGCTGCTGGCTTTCCCTTCTTTTCTTTTTTTGCAGGCACTTAGAGGTGCCATTCAGTTAAACAGCTCTGGTACTTGGAATCATATGCTTTTTTGTTAAACATGTGGCATCACACTTTCCACAGTATGGAGAAAAGAATGGGACAAAAGGAAAAGGAAAAAGACCCCAAATGTATGTGATAAGACCCTGAAACAGGGCTAAGGTCTGTTAATTATATTGGAATTCCACTTAAACTAATAAGGCTCACTAATGCATGGTAAGAGATACTGGTTATCTGGAAGCAGGGAAAAAGACAGACAGTTAAAGTAATCCTGCAACATGTACAAATGCATTACAGGGCTACACCTAGTAGTCTGACCAAGCGGTGGACTGTGTCACAATGATGGATGATAACCACTGACACAAAACTGCAGAATGTAAGGGTCAGCACTGCTTCCCTGAAAAGTCACTGAGATTTTGGCCATTGGCTTCATCATGTAAAATGACCAAAGCCTTTCTGGTCACCCGAGTCCGATCAGCACAAGCTGGAATTGGATAATTTGGTGTGAAATGCAAACTGAAATAAAATATACCTCCCTTGCCTCTTCAAAGAGAACCAAGACTAACCCTGAACAGTAATTGTCAGTAAATCACAAGCTAATGGGGTTCTTCAGTGAATACAAAAGAAAAAACATGTTGTTAGGGATAGATAAGGATGTCAAGGGAAGGCAGTACAGAACTTGGCAGTAGTTAATATGATAAAAAATGAATGATGGCATTTAAGACAATGTGATAATATTGTTCCTTTGGGGGTCTGGTGGGATGTTAGAAAGATGAAAACAGAATACAAGTATAATAGGTCTTGCTGACATGGACATATTTTTCAGATGAACAACTTGCTAAAAATGCTCCTGTCAATTCTTAGATGTCCTTAAACTACCTGCCTGCCTATTTGTTTCTTCTTCAGATGCTAATTTTTAATCCCCCTTATTAAGTTTGCTACTTTATCCCTTCTGGCATAGCTCTGATACTTTAAGCTTAAGACGATGGATGATGACTAACAGGATGAAGCTGAATATTGGTTTACTTGCCAGCACCCCAGTAACCACATGTCTTTAGAGAAAAAGCACAGAGTGACATTTGATAAATGAATAAGATCAGCAATGAATGATGGGAATGATGTGTTGTAAAACAGGATACAGCACTGCTGAGATCAAGAGAGGGCGAAACAATGCAATTAAAGCAATGCAAGGATGCTGATGCTTGCATTTTTTGGTTTTGTTTGGGTTTAAGTCAGTTGGTGGAAGTATTTTTTTTCCTTCAGAACCTCTCATTGGACACTTAGTGTTTATAAACATGAAACACTTCAATGACAAATAACAATATCAAAGGGTTGTGATAAGGTTTAATTTTATTCTGTACTCTGACTTTTCCTAATTGCTAAAAACTACTGAGAAAAGCTTAGTTTAATTTGCTGAACCACTAAAGTCTAAGCATAATAGGTATTAAACAAATATCAAATGGTACTTCTGTGGTGTTTCTTACCTAAATGTTATACCGTTAAGAGCCTGAAAGTGCAATTACATGTAAAGAAAAAGTGAAATGAAGTAATTACCTTATTTTGCAAAGGTTTAGCTGTGTATTTAACTTTCTGCTACATGTGTAGTGTATTTGTAGATTTTATACCATTTTATTTCTTCAGTGCAAAAAGAATAGAAGTAAAAAACCTACACAAATGGTGACAAATTAATAGATAATAATCCTGTCAAAACCAAAACACCTGGGGAAAAAAGTGAGTAAGAAAGGGAAAGCCTATGGAAATGCAGGTCTTAATGCAGTAAACACTGTATATGCAGCCTGAGGTATCTGAGAAGTCCCACTGATTTCACATGTGATCTGCCTACCCTGGTCTGCTCTTCTTCCTCCATATTATCATATATGTCCTATTATTCATAGGTTTAAGCACGATAGTCCAGCAAGTTCGGAACCCTTTGACTCATCCACATGTGAAATGTAGAACATACCTGAGCATATGCAGTGGTCAGGTGCCTGGGATTTGTGTACACCTTGCAGTTCAAGCTGCTGCACATCCTGATCTCCAGTTCTTTCCTGCCAAAACCTACCGAGAACAGTAGTCTGCCGATGAAAATCATACCTGCTGTGTTCATATTTGGCAATGCTGCAAAGCCAGTCCCAGTGGCAGATAAATTCATATTCAAATGCACTCTGTGGCACAGGTTACGCTTGGCATTCTCCCTGTCCTATCCTGCTCTTCATTCCCCTGCAGGCTACTGGTGAGTTATCCCAGAGCTGCCCTCGACGATATTCTTGCAGGCAGGTAAATGTAAAGAGACTGTAAATCTGGTCTCTAGTCTGAGTTTGGAGGCACTTCACAGCAATTAAGGTTAAGGAGTCCACTGAAGTAGATAAAATACAGTGCCAGCAAATTGTTCGGTAGGAAAATGTCCTTTGATTCCAATGGACAGTCAGTTGGGACATCAAGATTGTGCAGGATTTGTTTGCTGAACATCACAAATGTTTGGGGTTTTTTCCCCTAAAAAATTTGATGTGGGGCTGAAACGCCCCTGAACTGGCACCAGTTTCTCTGTCATGAGGAACTCTTCGCTTCCTGGTATCCCTCATATACTGTGTAGGGAAAACAAATGTGCCTATGATGCCAAATGAAATGCAAATAAAAGAAAAGAAATACTCCCTCAAAGAATTTCTAAGTAAAACAAGTACACATGGCAATGGGCAGTATAAGCACATTTTGGACAAAGCCTTTTTTGCCTTAACCAACTTTGTCATTATTTAAGTCTTCTAACTGACTGTATGTGTGTATTTCTTGGGCCCTTACATTTAACTTTGAGATATGAGAGAGCAATTGAGAAACGGGGGAAAAAAATACAAGAACAAATAAAAGCCCCCAAACTTTTGTTAAAATTATTTCAGGTTGTGTAAATGCAGATGGGAAAAGACAGAGAGAAACTAGTTGTAAGAGGAAAGATGACAGTCCTTCTAGAACAGGCTTCTGTTATTAAAAATAGTACAGTCGCACTTGAAGGAAAATAGGGAAAATGCACTCCAAATAAATGAAAGAAGAAAAAACTTTTAAGAAATCTGTGTTTACTCTGGCACGCGACTGGCCTACACTGCCTTTGACATATTAGGAAGATTCTTGGCTGGGAGCTCCTAAAAGCACTTAAAAAGGCATATGTTTCTTTTCAGAATATAAGGGGCTTGGAATGTTTTCTTTAAACAGAATTCTTATAAATCTTTTTTTTTTTTTATTTGTGTGTGCACATTTTGGAAAAATTTCCTTAACTCCATTCCTCAGACCATTTGAAATAATTATTTTACTGACTATTTTTGCCAATTGTGTGGCCTTAGCTATCTATATCCCCTTTCCAGAAGATGATTCCAATGCCACCAATTCCAATCTGGTAAGTCCTTGATGGTGTTTAGTCTTACTATTTTGAAAGTCCTTTTAAAAAGTGACTAGAGAGACTGCTGAAGCTAGGGAACATAAATATATCCACCAAAGATGAGAACATAATCAAGTAAAATTTGCTTTTGAGTGCTATGTCTCCTATCCATATCCATGTTAGCACCTGTTTCATCTGAGCTGGCTTTAGAAAAGAACGTTCCAAAAATTGCACGGGTGCTGTATGTGATGTTTTGGTTAACAAATTTCTGCATGCTGCAAAAGTGCTTGGTAAGTTTTAAACTGCAAGTATTTGTGGAAGAAAGCTGTTGATCATGGATTATATGGTGATTTTTCTTACGAAGTGTGAGTGTGAAACTGATGCTGTCCTCTCAGGTGATACACGAGAGCACAGCTTGATGAGTAATTTCTAGGAAGTACATTACTGCTTGCATTTCACAGACATGTTTGTTTGAACAATGTCTTGTGGGTTTGTTTTTTTTTTTTTCTTGTGGGTGTTTTTGTGGTGTGGGATTTTTTGTTTCTTCCCTCTTGTTGGGGGAATATAGCTCTTCCTCTGTCACCACTGATGCTAATGTTGGTACTTTGGGTTAGAGCTGTCTGTATAAAAAGGCGAGAGTGTTTACTTTTGGCTTAGCATGAAATCATAGCAAAGAATTCTGTTCAGTAAGGGCACAACACAAAACAGCTCTGGAACACAATTCACTGAATTAGCAGAAAACGTTTTTCTTCCTCTCAAATATGTGAACAAATCTCCTACTTGTCTGGTTGGATCAGGATGAAAACTTGCTCCCAGAGTTTAAGAGTTGGGATGCTATTTCCTGATTAAAATTTACTCAGACATAAGAAATTTTAGAGCAACAGAGGAGGGAAACAAAAGCTGTACTTCCAAAGTAAGGATAATCGGGATGGCTGACAGACATTGTAATTAAAACGATGCATGCTGTTCTTGGAAGTACGTCATTTGACTAAATATCTCTTGAAGTTGTAAAAAACAAATTGCAAACTTCAGGACCTTGTTGGAACAGTACTTCTGTGTTTAAAAAACCAACCAACCAACAAAAAAACCCCACCCAAGCCCAAAAAACCAAACAAAACCAGAAAACAAACAAGCAAACAAACAAAAAAAAAACCAAACCAAAAATTATAGTGTTGTGCTTTTCCACTGTAACTCCTTAGAGAAATTCAAAAGTAGGAGCAGGAGGAGATAAGTGATTGCTAACTTTTAACTATTCTCTGTGTTTACCAAATATGTAAGTTGGTCTTGTTTTTCTTTTGCTGCTATCTCTTTGTTAGTTTGAATTAGTATTTAACAAGGATGAATAGTGGTGTTTGTTTAAAACACTTCAGTATGGCACCTTTCAAAAATGAATGTCTTTTATTTAAAAAGAAAAGCAGATTCAATTGACCCTCTGGCTATAAAAGACAGTATGTTTTTTTACTGAACATTCTGACTTGCAAGATTGAAACAGGAAAACAAAGCAGAGCTGAAGGTTAGAGGACTTGTAATTTGTCTTGAGTTTAATTGGGTGTGGGTATTTGCCTTATTTCAGTGAGGAGTTTGCTGGCTAATACTAGGTTGGGAGTATATTTGTAACTGAATAACGTATATTGAAACTGTTCTACTATCGGAAAATAGCGCTTTGTGAGGTGAGTTTCTATTCTGCATCTGTTTTCCAAGACATCTTTTGCGTCATTTGGTCAAGCTATCAAAACACTCATTTTATTTGTGAGTAGGATTTAAAAAACCCCAGCCAAGCATGAATTATCATGTCAGGAAAGTTTAGAAATGTAATAGCCTTGAGGATGAGGAGGCATTATTAATTTGTCTAAATAGCTGTTTCACAGAAGTAAAAGGAGAAGAAAGTAAAATGGGGAGTCTGTTCGACTACACTTTGTTCTTTGGCTCTCAATGGAAAAAGTAATTAAAACCAGAAAACGGGATACTTAGTACCCGATGAGGGGCTTGCACAAGTGGAATTAAGACTCTGTTCTACACTACAGATCAAACCCAGGATCTCAGACTGCTCAGTAGCCTTTGGTCCTGTGATCTCTTAGTCCCTGCTTGTGGTTGTGGTTGTTTGGTTTTGTGTGTTTTGGGGTTTTTTTGTTTATTTGTCTGGGTTTGCTTTGTTTTATTTTCTCAGGGTGCTATGCATATATCTTGGCATGTATATAGTGCTGTTGGGAAATAAACTTTTTGAGTGTATATTTTATGCTGTGTTCTGAAACTTTTCATGGAAATGTTGGGGGTTGTATGTTGTGATCAATGAGTAAAGTACTGAGCAACAGGGAGGGGGAAATTGAGGAAAATGAGTGAGATAAGGGTGAAAAAAATGTGTTAGTTGTGTTTTGGAATGGGATGAAAGAATAGATGAAACTTGGAGTTAAAGGAAAGCTATTCCAGATGGCAGGAACTGCACAAGAGTGGGATCTTACTCTCAAAGAGCCATAATTTACATGGAAGTGACTAGAAAGAAGCTGGGGTTAATAATATGTTTCCGTAAAAGCTCATGTACTCACTTGATTATTTTTTTTTTCCTCCTACCTGTGAGCATGTATTTTGCAATCAGATTTATTTTGTAGCCAAGAAGTCTAGAGCTCCGAAGGCTATAATCTGAAGCAGGAAAGGAGTGTACGTCTGTAATGTGTGCACATAGGTTAATAGCATGCACAGATGTGTGTACTCCGCAGAAGTGAGTCTGAAAGTACACAGAATCTTCCTAGCTGTCCAGAAGAAATTTTCACCTGTGTAAGAACTCTCGATTTGCTTCCATTCTGCAAATTATTTTTTGGGGGGTAAAGCTACCACAGAAACTCCCACATCCCTGGTTTCCTGTGCTATCCCTAACTCCCTGAGACATAGTGAAACTATTTAGAGAAAAAATATGATGGGATAGTAACTGTTCTACAAGGTCTGAAAGTGACATAAAAGTTTACCAATAACCTGCCACTTTCACCTTGGGGTCTGAGTATTCCTTCTCTAAGGTTTCATTATAACTTCTCAAACAATGTTTTCTTTGGGGGCTGAGGTAAAAATTCAATCAGTTGTTTTTAACAAGCTAATGGAGGGTGGTGAGAGAAGAAAAAGGAATTCTGAATTTTGTGAGTGGCTTCTTTCTTTCTCTCTGTAAAAGCAGAAAAATGTTAGCTAAGTAATATTTTGGTAAATAATTGCTCTGTAAGAATTTCACAGGTGTGATAAGCCATTGGCCAAATAGGGCATACTTATTGCTATATGCCTTCCACACAAGTCTTGAAGAGACACATGCCTCATTTGCCTGCACAAAGCCAGTGACCTAATAATAGTCATATCTCCATTTCAATAACTCTTGCCTTTAGGTGCAAGACCTATTTGATATGATGCCACAGTAATTAGTATGAGCATTGTAACTAAATACAGAAGAGTCCAGTAAATAATTATTTTGTATTAGTGAGGAATTGTGATTAGCTGTTATATATTAAAAATTTAGGCCAAATACCACATGGATGTTCTGACTGATTTTCTGCAATCTGGCTTCCTATAATTATAATTCCTATAAATCCTGAAGCCATTTTTATCAAGTCTAGGGATGGTAACTTGGACTGTGAAGCACTTTCATTTTTTGAAAGGCACATTTATATTAAACACTAGATTTTGTATTTATATGCTCACTGCATATGTTACTGGCTTTAAGGAAAAAAATGTAGTAATGTAGTAATTAAATGTAGTAATTAAAATGTAGCAATGACAAATGCTTGAAATTGGCTTTAGCAGTTTTTATTTTACTTCTCCAGTGTGTTCACTGGAAAACTACTGAACTTGTAAAAATGGAGTGGGATTGTATTGGGTGGAAAATTTTTCTGGTATTAATGAACTCTGCTGAGACTTTGCTTAAATTTACAAGTAAGGAAAGCTCGTGCATGACCCTGTGCAAAGAACAGTAATGTATTCTCTTGATGCAGTTAGGAAAATTGAAGCTAGTTTGAAGAGAATTAAAGTCAGCCTGCATGAGAGACTGTAACTGATATGGAGGCTTTCTGCTTGTTATCCCTGCAATTATGCATTAGAACAGAGATAATGTACATTTAGGACTAAAACTATAGACTGCCTAAGATACGAAGCTGAGAGGAAAATGCTTCTGTCACTTTACTGGCAATTGCAAATGGCACAAGCCTGGTCAGTGTCACAGCATGGTGATAACATAATGAGGTTAAGACCAAGGTTTACAGCACGTTTTGTGGAAGGTGCCTCAGTGACTTGTTTATGCTGTGGATAAATAGGAGAAGATTCCTTGTGCTTTCCCTCCCTTGTCCTTATTTCAGGAAGGAAATCCTGTTGCACACTAGTTAAATTTGAAAAAAGATCTCTTGTGTTTATATGTGAGCTTATAATGTGATGTCATCTTCAGACTAATTTGTTAAACCTGAAATAGGACACTCTGAAAGGAAAGATGGGATTTCTGCTTGCTTGGCAGTGCTTGTGCCAGCCGGTGTTTGTGGGCATGCCTGTCTATGGAAAGGGGGCTTGCCCTTCAGGAAGGTATGGCTGCTTTATTAACTGGTCATTATGGTAGTATCCAGTTGAGCAGGTGATTCCTGTGCAAAAAAGAAGAAAGTGTTTTAATCTTCTTGCATTTGCAGCAGACTGACACAATAGGTGAGGATGTGGCTATATATATTACATTTTTAGATACTGGAATAACAAATTTCAGCACTTTTTTATATCAGAGAATTCTGGAGTCAGCATATTGAGCAGCATCTTAATTTTTCTTGTGCAAAGTCAGAAGTGTTAGAGAGTAAAGTGAGGGTGAGTGGGTCAGGAAAAGAAAGGGTGGCTTTTCTGGGTAATGATAAGGAAGAGTACTGCACAAAGGCACAAAGGTTTTGGTTCTCTTGTGTCATTGCTATTGTCTTCCTGGGTGATAGTTCCCAATTAATAAGTAAATACAGTAATGAGATGCTAACATTAGGGGTGAGGTCCTGGGTGGGATAGAGTGGATACCAAACTAATAACCTGTGATAGGTTTATTAGCTTGGGCCTCATGCCAGCCCTGCTGCAGCTGGGGAAAGTTACAGAATTTGAAAAGGGAGGAGTAAGCAACAGAATCTGGAAGAAAGGAGTTGAGGAGGCTAGAAAGGGAATGGAAGCAGGATGAGGAGAAGAAGAAAGGATATTGTTCCAAAAAATCCTGAGGACTTCTTCCAGGAAGACAGTGAATCACTGATCTGTTTGAAGCTAAGGAAGTTGAATACGATGGAAATTAGGCTCAACGTTTCCTTGTGGCAGGGAGAGGCTGATATTCAGCATCTCTATCAGTAGCACAAGGTAGAAGAATAAACATTGGTTTTGAGATCAAGACATTCAAGCTTGTCTGCTGGTTTTGGTATTGGCAAACTGCGTGGCCTTGGGTAAACTGCTATCTCAGTTTTCCCATCTAGTGTGTTGGTTACAGCTTTCATGGTGAAGATAATTAGTCAGTGCCTTACATCATGCAGAGGAATGCTGTAAAAAAGACTGTCAGGAAAAGAATAAAGTCTCTAGCAATAAATTCCAAGCCAGTGGTCACTAACTGAACAAGAAGGGTAAAAAGTAGGACAGAGACCTCATTTCTCTGCATTGGTGGGGGCAGAATTTAATTTCTGTGCAGAAGCATGTAGGACTGCATCGTCACAATTTGCTCACATGTGTTGAATTAATTTGAGGGAGACTCTTAACTTTTGATGC
This sequence comes from Phalacrocorax carbo, assembly GCF_963921805.1. Taxonomy (NCBI): domain Eukaryota; kingdom Metazoa; phylum Chordata; class Aves; order Suliformes; family Phalacrocoracidae; genus Phalacrocorax; species Phalacrocorax carbo. Next base: position 68,699,004 of record NC_087513.1, read on the forward strand.
TTAAATTGGCAGCCTTTGTATCTTTCTTTTAACATAGCGGCATCATTTCCTAGGCTTTGTGAAGATGAAACTAGTAAAGCAGAGATTAACGCCTGCATGTGCTATTAGCAGGACCAAAGCTGTTGGGTTGCCTGGGCAGGCCTCTGCCACTTCAGTAGTCCAGGTAAAAGGCATTGGTAAGAGGTAGTTCTCTGTGTGGACCAGGTAAAGAGGATTGGGAAAGTTTGGCAGAGGGATTCAGAGGAATTCCACAACAGAGGAATGCCAGGTTCTGTTCCAGGCTTTGGAAAGGAATATATTCGAAGGGCTCTTCTGTATCTTTGGAAAAAGGGGCTTTTTCTGGCTTTTTTCCAATAAGGCCTCCTTCTGAACCTCCCCCCATCTCAGCTATAGTTGTCTTCCTCAGTTCTGCCACTTCCGTTCTTTTTCTGGACTTAGAGTCCATACTTCAGGTTTCCTACCTTTCCACCATTTCATTAGCAGTCTTCTGTCCTGCACAGGGATTGCTGTTGAGTCCCAATCAAATCACATCCTTCTGCTTCTTTTTATACCAGTGGTCCCAGTGTCCTCACCCAGTCTGTGCTTGTTGTTTACCATCTCTTGATCTGCTCTGAAGTCTCTCATGTCTGTGTGTCTCCATTTGTTGCCGCATTTTTTAATTCATTATTAAATGAATTCTCTGCTTTGCCAAGTAATATTTCTCCTTCCAGTCCAGCTTCCACCAGACTTGTCCCTTTTGCTTTCCCTTTTCCTCCTAACTGTATTCTCCCCTTCATAGTGGTTTCATATATTACTCACCTGTTTTCTCATTTGATCTCAGTGCTACCCTCACTCAGCTTCAGCTCCCTGACTACTTCTCTTGTTAATTCTAGTCTTAAATTCCTTTCTGTTCCTAAACCTGGTCTCTGTAACCAAGCAATCCCAGTGCTCCTTCTACCTTCTTCTTTCTTATTTTCCAAATCCATTCTCAATACATTGGTCTCCCAGTCTGAGCCTGTTCCTGGTTTGGCCTTAGGCCTTTTGCTTTAGAAAGCTGCTTTTGAAAGCAGTAGTGTCCTTCCTAATGATGTCTGGACTCCAGTGGTAGAAATACTGAGAAAGCAGCCCCAACTCAAAGTTCAGTTGCTTTATTCTAGCTTAATTCAGACCAGTTGAGAACAGTTATTACATGGGTCCTTGAAAGCCTTTGTAGCCCTTGCTCAGCTCTGTGGATGTGACACACACATTCTGGTATGCAGAAGCTGTAAGATGCCTGATTAGTATTTGTAATGACAGTTTGGGTGTTAAGTATTAGCAAGTCTCTGTGGAGCCTGTACAGATGGAGGTTTTTAAAAGCCAATCTGGCTAAACTTAAGTGGGGTAGGCAAGGCAAAAGATGCAGCCCTGAAACAAAGGCCATTAATTTGACAGTTCATATGACCTTGTTGCAAAGAATATGGTCATTAAAGAAAATAGTTGTTGAGAATTTTTTTTAAACTGGGATAAATCAATGGATATCATTAAACTCTTTTGTCTGAAATAGTACACAAATATTCAGCCCGAGATATAAACCAGCCTGGAACACTGTAAAATCACAATTAACTAGCAAAATCACAATTAATAGCAGGTGAAAACAGTATCTTAATGGAAAGTGTTGGGTAGCTTTAATGGAAGTAGTGCTAGAGATGCACCTCCATTAATATCTTAAATATTAAAATGTAACAGTGCTTCAGTGAATCAGTGAGATATCGAAAAGTGGCATAATAAGCTTTCAGAACTAAATAATGAATTATATATAATGTTGTAATGATATCAAGTACATTTATATTATGCAGTACGTAATGTAGTAAAGAGAAGAAGTTTAAGAGATACAGACCAAGGGGGGAAAAAAGTAGGTTTCAGATAGGATTTGAAAGTGAAATATATGCCTTTTGAGGCAAAATTCAACTATTCAGGAAGGGCTGTCCTGGTTTGGAGGAGCTGCAGAGGAAAGGCCTTTGTACAAACACCTACAAGCTTGGTAGGAGAAATGGATACTCGTATTCACTTACAATAGGATGTAAGTGCAAGTTGTGGTGGAAAAAAATTTATACAAATTAGTGCAAGTGCATGGAAATAGTAACTTGCAGATTGCATATTTCTGTGTAAGTGATCTTGAAATTTTAACTATATATTTTGGTTCTGATTGATGGCAAGTTTATTAGTTTAGTCCAAACATTAAGCCATTTTTCCTTCCTTTATGTGTAAGCTTTCTAAATATCTGACTTATCAAGAATGTTTTAGATATTTTTTTTCAGGTGTTAATTATTCTTGTTTATCAAACCTGAAATTCACTCTAGGATGCCTTTTTTAGTCTTTTTTTTTTTCCTGTTAAGGAAAGGTAAGAAAAATGAGGAAGCAGGCTAAATAAGAGATTTTAAGTACTGTTGTTTTCACTGTAGTCAGATTCCTGCCCTTGCAAAAGACAGACAGTCTTTTAAAATCAGTGGAAATCTCAAAAATGGCAGATACTTTTTGTGTTGTGTTTTTGGTACAAGTATCCTTATCCCTCGTAAGTCTGTGTGACGTTAGACTTCTGTTCATGAGTTCATCAGAATCCTTCTAATGATGTTAGGAAATAAGCATCTCTATCTAGAAATTCAATAGATGGTTTTACATGTGATCTTTACATTCCTTTATGTATAGTTTGTGTTATACCACATTCCTGGGTCTTTATTTGGGCAAACTTCCCATTGACTTCACTGGAGTTTACTTTTCTAAGTCACTCAAATCTATCCACTAATTTAGTGCATGGTATTGATAAACACTTGTTGGAACATTGGGCTGTGCTGACATCTACATAGTCATTGACTCTATATTCCTTGTACTTGTGCAAACTAGAAAAAGACCCAGAAACTTTTCATAATTCCCTTAGAAATAAAAGAATGGATGTGCTGCTTGCCAAGGGGCAGAACTGGCAGAAGGGAAGAATGTTTTGTATGTTTGTCAAAGTTTTGACTGGATCTTCCTCCTGGGGACAATTCCTATTTTTTTGCATGTTTTCTAACTCCTAAAACATGAGGGTCCATATGTCATAGCAGCTCTTCAGTCCTCCTGGCTGAAAGACAGACAGCCTGTACTTCAAAGCAAGCTAAGGCCAACCTTGAATTTAACTTTTGAGAAATGCTGGGCAATTTATAAAAAGTTTGTCTACAACTGCATAGAACAATCTCTTTTCTTATTGTACAATAACCATGAAGAGCCTATACTTATCAGTTATATTTTTTCTATTAAGAATATGATGTTGGATGTTCAGCGGTTAGGGGAAGACTTCCAGTAAGCAGTGGGAAATATTCATTTACATTTCTTCAGTATGTTGCATTTCTGGCAGATGCTGGGGAGTTGGCACAGCAGGTTATCTCCTTAAGGCATCCTTAGCAAGTTCTGTCGCACCTAAGCCCAGGCAAGGGGTCTGGACCATCTTTGGACTGCAGTGTTTTTCTAACCTTTTGCTATAACCGTAATAACCTGTGATGGTCTGTGGGACACTAAGGAATGCATAATTTACTCGGCTGAGACCCTTTAATGATCTTTATCTGTGAAGTTTTATACATGCATGATGTAAATTGATGTCTTGATGCTAATAGTGAGCTTACCCATGCAGACCTTAGGGTCTAATGCAGAAGACCTGGCCAAAGGAGCATACCTGCTCTTTGAAAGCTGTTACTCTCCTGTTGTAGTACAGTTTCTTTTCACAGTCTCTCTAACAGTGGTGTCCACGCCTTTAGCCCCATGTACTAAATTTGGCAATGGCAGGAGCAGATGCCCAACTCCCACAGTATAAGCCTTCCAGAAGCAGCATGCATGCAGTTCCCCAGCTAGCTGTCTTGGCAAGTGTGCAGCTGTTTTTCAGGCTGTCCTGATAAACTTACACTGATGGAGAGTCTGGGCTTTTGGAATTCTTCCTCTTCTGCTGGCTTGCTATTGTCTGTTGCTTGTAAAATTTTTATTTAGATAGCTTATATTAGAAACTGAAGGAATCATCTTTTGCATATGATTATTTTAATCTCGTATGTTGAAATGTTTTTTTCTAGTTAACAATAAATGTGCTTAATCTCTTAGTACTAATCTTTGATCTGAAGCATGGTGAATGCTTTTTATGTGGACATTTTAAAATATTTTAGTTCTATTACCCTCAAATATAAAACTTCACACAAGAGTGGAACTTGCATGTTATTTTATTATTATTATTTTTATCCATTGTAGACCACATACAGTGCTGTTATCCTTGTGGGGCCTTGTTGTTTGTTAGAGTCACTTTAAAACAAGAATCCATGTTTAAATGAGATTATGCGGCCAAATGTGGTTACAAAAATTTTTTAAAAGATCTAGTTGCATAGTTGTTTCACAATGTATTGGGTTTGCATGGCAAGGTTTTGGTAGCAGGGGGGCTACAGGGCTGACTTCTGTGAGAAGCTGCTAAAAGCTTCCCCCATGTCCGATAGATCCAGTGATCTATCGTGGGAGGGACCTATGCTGGAGCAGTTCGTGAAGAACTGTAGCCATTGGGAAGGAGTCATGTTGGAGAAGTTTGTGGAGGACTGCCTCCCGTGGGAGGGACCCCACGATGGAGCAGGGGAAGAGTGTGAGGAGTCCTCCCCCGAGGAGGAAGGAGCGGCAGAAATAACATGTGATGAACTGACCGCAATCCCCATTCGCTGTTCCCCTGCACCACTCTGGGGGAGGAGGCAGAGGAAATCGGGAGTGACGTTAAGCCCAGGAAGAAGGGAGGGGTGGGGAGGAAGGTGTTTTTTAAGATTTATTTTTGTTTTTCATTACCCTACTCTGATTTAATTGGTAATAAATTAAGCTAATTTCCCCAAATTGAGTCTGTTTTGCCCATACTGGTAATTGGTGAATGATCTCTCCCTGTCTTTATCTTGACCTGTGATCCTTTCATTATGTTTTCTCTTCCCTTTCCAGTTAAGGAGGGGGAGTGACAGAGTAGCTTTTGTGGGCACCTGATGTCCAGCCAGGGTCAACCCACCACACACAATCTAAACTTGTATTTAAAAACAAACAAACAGAAATCTTCTCCTCACTATGGTCACCAAGATAATGTCTGAATCTGAACAAAAGGCACATCAATGCCCTTCAGGATTAGCTGGCTGAAATGAAAAACTGCAAGATGAAGCAACATCGAAGAGAATGAACAGCCCCTATTGACCTCCTTTAGCTGTTAACGCTGTCATAACCATGGCAAGCTAAGGTCTCAAACACCCATAAGATATTTGTACCACCGTAGTGACATTTTGGGGCATTTAACTGTGTTAGGGATTGTTTTTCTGTAGAAAAAGGAAATCTGCTGCCTCTGTTCTTTAAAGCCACTGCTGTTCCTGCAACAGAGAAGGAAATAGAGGATTTCCAGCTTCCCACTTCTATTAAATGCCTCAGGTGCCTCCTGAGTCCAAGATGCTAACTAAGTATTTGCTTGTGCAAATATTGAATAATCATGTGCAACTATAGTAACAGAGCAGTACTATATTTTCATCTGGGGTTTTCTATAAAATCCAGTGCTGTATGTCAGAGTAAGGAGAACAGTAGGTAAAAGCTGGTATCTGTAAGTAGATATCTGGTCTGGATGTGCAGCTGTGGGGTACACCTGGAGTTTCATTAATTTCTACCAGCAAGAAACTGATAAATCTCCTTTAAACCAAACAACTTGTATCCTGATTTTTATAATTCATTAACTATGATTTAATCTTCCCCTGTTCAACCTGAATAAAGTTTTAGTTGTGAATCAAGTAACTGACTTTTTTTTAACAGCCCTTATCTTATTGAATGTTTTTACTGTATCCTACTTCTCATTTGAGAATTATATAATTTTTATTCATCTCAGGGGTGTGATGCTTGCATCCTGACATAAATAAGTTCTTGTTTATAGCAGTTCGAACTGTAGCATTATCTTTTACTTACTGAAATTAAATGTTTAACACATTTTACAACACACTTAAATTACATTCCAGTTTCAGCCTCGTATTTTTTTATATTGGATATAAATATTAATGTCCAAATCTATTTTCTCTCCAACTTTCATTGTCCATGTGATAAAACCAGCACTGCTGCTACTTTGTTTTCCTTTTGAAGCATTAGGCTTTTGCGTGTATGTATTTGTCAATCCATAGGGGAAAACAGAAGAAGCAGACGAAGCAAAGTTTAATGGCCTTTCAGAGGCCATGAAATATGATAACATGTTTGACTCTTTCGGATGATCTTTCTGTACTGAAATCATGGAGTGAAAGAAACGGGAGGAAAAAATTACATGCTGAAATGTATTTGTAACTCTCAGAAGGTCTATTCTGCTAAGTTTTGAGCATGCACATAGTCACTTTACAGAGGATATGGCTATATGAGGGATATAGCATTTTATTTGAAGAGCAGGAGCTAATCTACGGAAATGCAATGTGGTATTTGAGAGGAGTAACTGCTGATACAGCTATGGAAATATTTCTGATAAACATCCCTTGAAATAAATTCAGTCCTGGCTGACAGCTCCTTTTGGAAATGTTTACCTTTGCTTTCACGTTTCAATACTGTATTGAAAAAGGATACCACAGAGATATTGATTCCCCTTTCAGAGGAAGAGAGATCACAGCTTGTGTTCAAGCTGTTGCTCATGTGCTTCTTTGCTCTATTCATCTTGGTTACTCAAGTCATTTTCCATAGTAGGTAGGTAACATTGTTGGGCTCTTGTATGGATCTAAAGGAGTGTGTTTAAAACAGTGTTATTTTGTAGTCCATTACCCCTCTCCACCATCCAGACCTGAACTAACATGGCTCCCAGCCTGTGTGCCTGCTGCTGCTCTTCAATAAAATACAAAGAATGGATTTTTGAATCACTGGTTCTTCAGTATGTCATGGCCTTTTTAAAAAACCTCTGAACTAACACACTGAAGCAGAACTTATGAAGAGCATGGTCCTACTTTTGCTAGGATCCACTTCTGAGATCTTCTTGGGGGCTTGGGTTATGGATGTTTCCAGGTGGCGCTCGTAGTGATTTGCACTACCAAGAGGCTGTGTAACTGTCAGAGGTAAGCCTTGTCCCTGTCATTCCCTGTCTTTAACAAAAGCATACACACATACTGACACAGACGTTCAGGGTAACAGGCACCAGTCTGGAGGCTTCTCCCTGGTCTCTGCACGCAGACACAGCAGCAGCTGTGTGCGTAGGAGGAGTGCCTCTTCCTCTTCCTTGCACCTTCCCTCTTGTCTCACTGGGGTGGGTCCATTTGACAGCCTGTGCAGGAAAGGAGGCTATTCCACTTTTTCAAAAGTGGCAGAGCAGGTAAGGCCTCTCACTGTTCTCCCATGGGTGACTTTAAGCTTTGATCAGGAGAGTGGTGAAAATTGCTTCTCATCGATGCATCTGCATATAGGGATAGAGGGCTGAATGCAGCTAAATACAGTGAAAACCACATTGCTCTGTGTGCCTCTGCCTATAGAAACTGATGTGCCTTTACTCTTCCAGCCCAGAAGGCAAACTGGGCTCAGCAGAGCCTTTGACCTTTTGAAGGCATGAAAATCCATAGGGAGTTGAAAATGATTCCTTTTTTTGTTGAACTGCTTAAAATAAAAGTGGCCTATGACCTCTTGAAAGTACGTCTGACCTGTGGGACTAGGGAGAGACCAAATGAACCAGACCATAGCAGGACCCAGAGGTGAGCACAAACTCAGATTTGGAGGCAAACTCCATAGATCAGACTGTATTGTAAAGTGGGAGGTGGTGATTTTGAGCATCTAGTCTTGCTTTCCACCGGTTGTATAAATTAATTAATCTATCAAGAAAAGGGAAGAGGTGTATAGTATTTTTGTAAGTACAACCTCAATTCTAATTTAAAGCTGCTTAAGAATAATATAACCTGAAAGAAAGGAGAGATTTCTTTTATTCCTCCATTCATTCTTCTTCTACTCCACAAATTTATACCAAGGATGAAAATGTCTTTCCTAACTTCATGTAAATTCTGATAGGTTATGCTTGAGTAATGGCTTAATTGTTCCTATCATAAGGACCATAACTTTTTCAACATTTTCACTATTTCCTGATAATAATTATGGTTTTTTTTTCTCCTGAAAATACTCATCAGCATAATCTTTGAAGGATGGACTTTGGAGGTAGGTAAAGTTTTCAAGAACTCTTTCACTAGCACAGCATAGAAAGGTAATAACTCTTCTCTGGTTCAGTTTTTCTCCTTGGGCATCCTAGAGCCTTATTAGCTATCTTATCCAAAAGCTTTGCCCTGATGCTTGGGTTCAGTTGACCTTGGACATGATCTGGAAGCAACCCCTAGAACTGTTGCTTTTCAATATATAATGATAGTTTGATAAGTTTAGCCTACATTCCTTGATCCCAGACATATGCCTTTGGTTTTGGCTATGCTGAAACGCATTGTTCAATAGTTCCCAATTCTCTGATAAACTTTTAAGCTTGCACTGCTTTAGCAAAATCAGAAAAGTTCAAACTGATCTTAGCTGGCAAGTGAGTCTCACTCAAACAGCTTGCAAACAACACGTGTTTCTTCTGCTGTTTGGCTACTCCTGTTGTGTCTCTACATCTTCTCTCCATGTTACCTGCTGGAACCCCACAAATAATTATGTAGTTATTCTGTTCTGCTGTCAGCAAATATGTTTTAATTGGACTAGAGAGTGAGAGACTGGATGTGGTCTTTGAGTCTGTTGTATTTACTTCCCATATTAAAACCTGTTATTTTAGATCCCCTAGTCTGAATCAGAAAAGCAAGAACTGAAAGCTTGTAAACAAATCCAGATCTTGCTTCCTAAGACACAGATGAGAACATATTCTCCATCGTCATACATAAGTGAGAAAAGCGGTGATGGTTGCAAAGCAAACACTGAGGGGAAAATGGCTCATAGAATAATGTACAGGAAAAAAAGCACCAGGTGAATTTTGAAAGCCTTCATGTTATGCCTGGCCACAAGGTTTGTACAACAATTTATTCAGACACTTAATGTCAGAAGAAGAAATCGTTCCTGCTTCAGGATATTTGCTATTTTCTTTACAATAGTGAAATACTGTATACGGCTCTAAATGTTTTGGAATCTAATCTCGTCATGTCCATCAAATGACCATGCTAGAGGTATTTATTGATGAGGCTGGATAAATCCTAGTTGAAGAGAACACCACTTGTCATGGAGTGAGTAAAATCCTGGGCATGATGCCAGACTCTCAGGGACAATTTTGCCATGATGGCATATAGTGATTTATACTTGTCTTTGCTTCCATCACTGAGTGCTAGAAGAGGGAGAAGGGAGGAAGGAGGAAAGCAAAAGCACTGTCTTCTCACAGGGATGTTATTTACTTAAAAATTAACATCTTCTCATTGCCTCACCATTTCTGGGGGGGAAGTAGACTCCTAACTTCATTTGAAATTATATAGTCTGTGCTAAACGAATTGAATATGATGGTTGTGATGATGCTTTCTCACCCTAAATTATTTTTTTTCATGCTGAAATACTCATAATCCTGTGACAACAGGAGCTAGTTTATGTTAAATAATCTTAGACTGGACTGCTGATAAATAGGCTGAGTTCTTGGTAGAATTTTTCTTGCTACTCAGGGATGTTTTGTCACAGTGAGTAAAAGTTCATTTTCTAGTCTGCTTTCAGTGAATCATAGAGAAGTCTATACACTTCAAAGACCGAAAATGACCAACACATAGAAGCCTTTTATGACTTTCAATAAAGATTTTTGTTTTGCTAGCTTATTAAAATGAATTTTTGCACTTGGGAGCTGACTGACTTGTGCAAGGAGCAGTAGTTTCCACCTATTCCCTATAGCCTTACAGAAATAATAGCATTCCCGGACAAAAGTTGAGTCAGGAGAGAGATATGACTCATTCTTTGTACTGTTCCCCTCTGACATTACTTCATGAAAAATCAAGAGGTTTACTCTGAAGTATGACTGTTGTATAAGAATGCAGAAAGTTTACATAAACTCTAGGGGAGAATGGAACAAGAATTTAGGAGAGGTCCATTGATGGTTAATAAATAGACAAACTGCATCAGGCTGAGGAAATCGCCTGAGCTGAAAACAGTTGAAGGCTGGGAGAGTATGCAGGAGAGGTATATGCCTGTCCTGTCATCGATCTTCCTTTGGCTTTTGATTATGGTCACTCTTCGAGGCACGGACTGAGTTAGGTGAACCCTTTTTTAGAGGGGTGGGGAAGCATGAAACCCAGAACTCTAGAATTTGAGATCCAGAAAAGGTCTAAGGCTTTTTGTTTTATGGCCAACCTTCTGCTGGTGTGGAGGGGAAGGAAAGAAAAGGAACCAATGTATTTTGAATACCTGAGACTCACAATGCTGAAACTGTCTTTTAAGGACAGTAGGGCTTTGCCTTTTAGTGAATTTGGTTTAACAGAACATAATTGTAAGTGAAGCTGAAGATTTGTGGCTTGTTATTGTCATTAAATCTGAGGAGAGAGGAAGGTTCAAGGTTGTCAGCTGAGAAGCCTATCCTGAGACAGTAATATAGGAGCCGCCAAACTCAGGTAGACATCTGAAAATGCACCTTTACCTCAAATTGCTAATTTTGTTGGTAATAAGCTTTGGCTTCGTACATTTTGTGGACTTAGATCTGAAAGAATTTGGCAAATGAAATCTGAATGTGACTGGTAAAACTATTCTTAGGGTATTTTCTTGTTTCACATCCCTTCACACGGGAGGACTATTCCCAAGAACAACACTTTAATTCCCTCTTATTGGTTTCTTACTTAGGCTGGTCATCAAAGCTGTGGCTTGTAAACCAAAACCACCAGTGATTCCTGCCATGAGATAATACTGTCCAGACATATTTAAGCTGGCATTGCTATCAGCAAAGCTATATTCTGTGCTTTCCTGAGTCTTTCAGGACGCTGTCATGGATTGTCCAAAGCACTGAAGAGGAAAGTGGTCTTCCTGTTACATAACGAAGTCTTCTTTTGGGGAGTTCAGTAATTGTGAAAGAGTATTCAGCAAAAATTCTTCATCTCAGGTTGGTACAGAGAGTTGGAAGAGTGGTATTAAGCTGAGATGGCAGACTCAGCTAGAAATTGTGAGAGAGGGAGGCAGATAATATCACAACATTGGTTTGTTCATTTGTGATATCAAAACATATCTTTCTAAATCTAATTTTGTTTTCACACTGCAGTTAAGCAAGAGAAATTGGAAATCTGTGAAGTGACACCAAGATTCTTGCTTAGAGTCTTGGCAATGTAGTGTCACAAAGAAGCTGACAACTCACCATCAGACTTGTGACACTTTTTTTCTATTCATGATGTCCTTCAGTAGCTTTCTTTCAAGGAGTTTTCAGTGGAGAGTCACATACAAGGACTATAAAGGAGATGGCAGGACCCAGGACATTTCAGCCTCTCCAAGGAAAACAGACCTAGCAGCGTGGTCTAGATACTGTCCCTATTTTCATCAATTCCCTAGCAAGTTTGAGTCCAGATATAAGTGTCCCAGATATCAGAAAAATGGATCTCTCTAAGGCCTCAGAAACCTTACCTGAACAGAATCCTCTCAGTCTTTCCAATAAAGTTCCTGACCAGGGAACTTCCTTAGAAGACAGATTACGGGAAGAGGCTATACTTATTACTTGCACACAGTATCAATAAGTGCCAGCTCTAATCACATAGGCATATTCTACCTATTTTTAACAAGGTGTCTGCTTCCCAGTTAGTCTTTTCACTTTCAATGTAGAGGAACCACAGCACTAGTTTGATGTTTTTCCAAGGTGGCTTAGCCAGTTTACCAACTGTGCAGAGGTCATACTGTAACATATTAAAAACTGGGTATGTAAGAACTTTGAGGCAACTGTGTTCACCCTATATTAATAATGAAAGGGAATTTCTCTGGGCTCAGGAACCTAGCCTGGGATGAGCTTTGTGGCATCTAGGTCTGTCTCTAGTGTTGTCTGAATAGAAGGTCTGGATGCTGACTCTTTATGTTGGAAAATATCCTGCTGGTTTTACATTTGGTTTTGGCATTTTTCTGATTCTCTAAGAAGATGGTTCAGCAAAATTATTCTGAAAGCCAATAAAAAGAAGCTGAAAATGTTTTTTTTAGCACACTAATATATCACTAGGATCCCATTAGAATCCAGACATTGATGCATTTCCAAATTGAGATCCTTTTCTCTATACACAGGCTTCTGTTAAATTTTGCTGTTAAATTTGTCTTTTGTTGATAAGTTTTCTTTTATGGACCACTAGTGGTTGCTGCTGATCTCCTGAGGATGTTAACCTAGTCAAACTTGGAATTGCTGTTCTGAATTCCTAAAGACAGGCAAAGCAAAACTGCTGAGTTACATAATCTGTGGCTGGATCTACTTGACTTCTAATTAGCCCTTGTTCTCTATGTCAGCAGATGTGGAGGGTGATTAGTATGGATCACTTTCTGGAGCACTGAACTTCTGGGAAGCTCAGATTCAAAACAGGACAGAAATGTAGGAACACATCACATAGGATCAAGAGGGTCCTATAATGGCTCTTCAGGTCACCACATCCTCTTTCTGGACTTACCCTAGGTTCAATCCCTATGTGAAAATGTTGATGAAGCTGCTTTTTTTTTTTTTTTTTTTTTTTTTTTTTAAATGGCCTAGAATTCTGACCAGAACCTTGTTATTTCATTCCCGTTTTCACAAATTTTTCAAGTATAGAACTGTAATGAAAAAGTAGTCATCCAGTCACAACTCGTAAGGAAATGAGCCATACGCTAATTGTTTTACTCCATTTGCTTTCACTTCCAGCATTTGAGTTAGGTACCTGGATTTAGGGCAGGCTGCAGCCCGTTTGACACTTACTTCTTCAAGAGAGTAATTTTAACAATGTCAAGAGAAGGTCACAGAGCCCATAAAAGTATCATCTGTGAGGTGTTACAGTATTTTCCACTTGTCGTGATACATACACTTATAATCTACAATGCCTTTGTAATTTTAATAATAGTTAATATAGTGATTTGAAGAAAGCAGTTCAGTTCTATTAGGCACACTAATTACATGCTTTTGAAAAGACTCTGGTAGTGCATAGGACAAAGGAGTTATGAAATGGTTATAAAAATCCTTCGGTCGAAACTTTCTGGTAAGTGATTCAAACCGATAGTCCTAATTCAACCGGCATAAATCCAGTAAAAATACATATGACCTAAATTATGTGAATAACACTTCCTATAGTCTCTGAGAATGCTCTGAGTATAAACACTGATAATCACTTTTTAAAAGACTCATTTAAAATTGCAGAAGAAAATGTTTTTATTTTTCTCTCCCTAACAATATAAATTTTGTTTATTTATTGAAAGAACTTTATTGGAAAAAATAAGGAAGCTGCATTTATTAATATTAATCTGGTTTTTTTTAAGCAATGTGGAACTGTATCAAATAACACAAGAAAGATAATGTGTAAATACTGATTTTTGAATTGTTACCATCTGTGAGTTGGCTTGTTGTTTGTAAGTGATATTGATGCTCTGAGAGGTGCTATGTCCCTTCCATTACTGATACAAACATTGGTGGTATGGTTGGCACAATATTAGTTCTGAACGTATATCAGTGCTTGCTGTTTAGGACAGCATGTCTCTGTGTGTGTGGGAGGGAGAGTGGAGGAGAATCTGTGGTCATCACTGTACAGGTGAAAGCAGTGTAGTAGCAGTCTGCTTCTGATGGGGGTTTCAGAACTGGAGGAATAGGTTGAATTTCAATAGGCTGGAGCTGGTTCTAGAAGCATTTTTTGTATCCGTATGAAAATATCTTCATTACAGATTTAGGTGAAGCTGTCTTCTTGGGTTTGCTATCTTGAGTGAGTGCAGCCACATAGCGAAATAACACTTGAGTAGCACATAGCATTTGCATTAGCAGCACAGAGTAGTGCACAGATTGATCTGTGCCATCTATGCCATTAGACTGCAGTAAAATTATTTAAAGAATCAAAGCTGCTAGGAGCCTTAGTGGTAGGCCAGACCCCATTGTGCTAGGCATTATAGAGAATAAAAGATGATCTCTGCCCCAAATCTTTCAGCGTAGTGCTTGGAAGAAGCAATCCTTTGTAACTCAGTTTTCTCAAAGTGCTAGGTTCTTTTTCCTGAATGTGAACAGAGAATGTGTGTTTCAATACAAGCTGATATCTGAGTGAGTTAATCTGAGTATCAAGAGCTGTCTCAAAGCAAGAGACATGTATCATAGCAAGTGGCACATATCATAGTGAATTACTGCTTTACATGTCTACATTTAAGAATGTGCGAGTTTACATAGCGTTTTCAGTTTCTTACGCTGTGCAAAGTTACCAAAACAGGAGGAGGGTGTTGAGGACTACTCTGTCATAGCACTACATCTGTCAGTGTAATATTGATTATTTTTTTTTAAGCTGTGCTTTCTTAAATGGTACAATTGGAAGAAGAGGTGTCTGTTGGCTCTTGCACGTGTAGAAGTACATAAAATACCATTGCCTCAAAACAAAATATATGAGGGTATAAGAATATCATTGGAATTTTTTTGTGCTTTATAAAATTAGTTCTTAATTGTGATAGCTATGTTTTCATGTGCGTCTAATGAATGTAAGACAGAACATATGGGGAAGAAATTTCTAATAAAAAATACGCAACATTATTCCAATGATCTTATAGTATTCTCAGTAGAATAGCTTGTAGGCCATGTCAGATTCTCTTTGCTTTGTGGAGAGGAAAAAAAAAAAGATGTTAGTGTTATCTTTAGGCTCTGTTTAGTATTGCTTTGCTTATTTATTTTTTTTTAACCAGTAGATGAATCCTTTATAGTTGCAATATCTGATAGTCCACAGTAAAAGTTTTGTGCCACCTTTACTGCATGTTGCATTTAAATTTAAGGCAGCAGGCTGAGATTCGACAGGTGGTATTGCTTCCATGCAATGCTAGGCTTGTTGCTCCTGAGGTTCCAGCCAGTGGCACATGTAGGTGTTCCTTCCTGTTGTACGGCGAATAAAGCTATTTAGGACTTTGAAATTGCTGATATATACTCGCGTGCTTTCTATAATGTTTAATATTCCAATTTTCAACCATTCTGAAAGGCTAGCTAGCATGACACACGTGACTACTGGCTTGAAGTAAGTTTTGGCAGAGGTGGGCATGCTTTCATTTTAGAATTTCCTTGATGTACTTTATGTACTTATTCAGCTTGTGTATGGGTAGGACAACATAGTAGGACTATGGAAGAAAAAATGTAATTTACTTTTCGGAAGAGGACAACGTAAATTTTAAAACAAACTAAATAAAACAAAAAAAAACCATAAAGTGGGATTTTGCCCAGGTTTTACTGACCCTTTCCCTTTGCCTGGAATAAATGTCATGAGACTCCACTAGGTTACATTGCTGGCAAGTGTTCAGAACCTGTGTATCTAGCCCTGTACTGGCTCACTGAGGATTACAAGAGAGAAGCATTCCTGCTATAATTACCCAGTCCACTCCTTACAAAATTTCTGCTTAAATTTTATTTTCAGGTTCTGCTTGTGCCTAAACCTCCTTAACTTTTTGTGATTCAGTATTTGAGAACTGTCACAACTTGAACTGATTAAGCACCAAGAATCATGGATATAGCCACAGTATTTTGAAATTAATTTGAGAGTGGTTGGTTTGAAACTGTGGCTAAAGGGTTCAGTTTTTTAAATTACCAAAAGTTTCTAGTCTTGTGGTGCCGGAATTAAAAATAAATCAGGGAATTGGGCTAGGTGGAAAGAAGGAACAGTAGGCATGAGGACAGTAGTCTCTCATTGCCTTCAGACACTTTACAGGTGGATAACAATTCCAGATTGGATGAAGCACAGTTTCTTATGAACGATGGGTTAAGATAACTTTGTTAAAAAATAGTAATAGTGGCTGTTAAGAAAAAAAAAAGGTTATAAATAGTAATTTGGAATAAAGTTATCAAGGTAAGCTGCATCCTTATTTTGTGGCCCTTGCAGTTCTGCTTTCTCCTCCCTTCCTCAGCCTCTTGCAGCCAGTGGGATATATATACTTTAGACTTCAGGAGTTGGATGCAGAATTTAAAACTTAAA
Source organism: Phalacrocorax carbo (assembly GCF_963921805.1). Taxonomy (NCBI): domain Eukaryota; kingdom Metazoa; phylum Chordata; class Aves; order Suliformes; family Phalacrocoracidae; genus Phalacrocorax; species Phalacrocorax carbo. The sequence goes on from NC_087513.1 coordinate 68,715,038, forward strand.
GGGAGATTTGTTGTTACATGTTTACGTGGTTCAAAATGTTGGTGTAGGACCAGGACAGAGAACGAGAGCTTTCTGCTAGATACGAAGTGATTAAAATCAAATGAAATATGTAATAATTCTACTTCAGTCATTGTAGTGAGTCACTGTCCTGAAGACTTTATGTTCTGACACAGTAGTGGATTAAAGCAGACTCTTCCATCTTTTCTTCATGCACGACAAGTCATTTGGAAGAACTGTGCAGCTGGCAGAGAAGAGGTGTGAGCATGTCTATCTCCTTGACAGGCCTGACACTCTTCCAGTTACATTAGGTAAAATTAACTGATTGACTAGGGGCAACTTCTCGTTTGTTCCAAGATAAGGAAGAACACTTTGAGCATGATTTACCTTCATTTTGTTTTCCATAGACTTAATAGTATGTAATTAAGGGTAAACATATTTGCTGGCAACACGAGTATTTTTATTTGCTTCACATGTAACTGTATGCAGAAATTTGTGAAACACTTATAAAGATGTTAAACTGTAGGATTTGCTGTAAAAACAATGTAGTAGCTGGACTTCAATACAATAATATAATGACTATCACAGTTTAATTATGTCACATACTTTGACATAAGAGATTTGCCTGTGGGAATCAGCGAAGTTCCTTGCATCTCTATACTTCCCACATGTTCACAAGTTTCTAATCTCATCCAAGGGTATGATGGAGATTTTTTTGTTTTCCTATGAAATTTCAGAAACTGGCCACTACCCCGTATAGGTTATCAGACTAGATTTGACTATATTGGATATTACATGGGTTCTTAGAATGAGTTTATTATTCTCTTCTCTGACTTCCTTCGCGTCAGGGTGGTGGAGCTTTCATCCTGTAATTGTGCTTGAAATTCAGTAGTCTGAATATCGTTGACCTTGATCTGGAATGACAAAATTTGTATTCTCGAAAAACTCTTGGCTGCACATTGGTGTTAAGAGCAAAAAGCAAGAATATAACTATTTTTGTGTTCCTATATGGTGCAATCTAAGAGGGAATTTTGAACTCCAGAATGGAAACACGGGATTTTTAAAATGAGCATGGAGTAGTGTTGCAGTGCTTCATGAGAACACTGCAACTACCACATTACAAAAGGTACTGGCTTTCTTGTCACTGTCCTTCCTTTGGTAGAGGATTGTAATGGTGTCTGAATAGAAGAGTGGAAGAGGAAAAGCCATTATAATGTGCTTATCTTATAAAAGCTTATCTGAGAAGGAAAATATTCTTCCTCATACCAGTTGGCTTAGGCTCTAGAAGACATTTTATTCATGTGCATTCCTTCTAAAACCTCACTGAAGTTCTGGACTCTATTGTTTCTTGTGGCAATGAGTTCCAGTATCGGTATAAAAGCTTTTATTTATTTAGTCGGGCTTTTCTGTTTCACCTGTCCAATTTCCTAGCTGTATCAAAAACAATAGAAGCAAAACATGTCAAATAAACTTTGAAAAACACACTTTCTGAAAAAAAAAAAAAAAAAAAGAAAAAGAAAATCCAAATTTCAGTGGCCTTTATTCTTTATCCTGAAAGTTAAAGTAGGAGCTTTATGCTCAACACTTTTGAAAATTAAACCACTGCTTTAGATGCCTAAGTATAGACGTAGAATGCTAACTTCAAGCAGTCACTTCACAAATGCTTGGCTTTGGTTACAAATACCAGTGATTATAGGTAATAGTGGAAGTATACCATATCATGCCAGAATCTAAATAACGAGAAGACCTGTATGATAATAGATTAATATCTATTACAAAAGCATGGATGAATTATTATAATTAATCCAATATTAAATAACTGAATACCACATGAGGGCATATTTAAATTGAATACTTTTTTACAACATAATAAATATTTGGCTTTGGAGCACATAGAGGAAGAGGGACGACCTAGAACTTTCTTATTGGGACTGACAGAGGCAGATGGGGCATCACAGAAGTTACCAAATGGTGGCAATAATGTGCCATTCCCTTGGCTACCTGTTTGTTTGGAATGTTTTACTAGATGGTGAAATGTGGCTGCCGAATTGCTGGCGGATGCTCTGCACGCTGCTGCCCAAGCTCCGGGGACAGTTATCTGTGAAATGGCAGAGCAGATCGCTTGGTGCAGCAATGTCTTTTACTCTGGATGAATCCAAATTATTGCCATATTCAGCTGTAACCAGGTTTGCCTATGAAATCAAACTCTTCTTCCTACCCACCTGGGGCAGAAGTGAGCACAATGCACCTGCCTTCCAGTTGCTCCAGTCCATGCAGGTCCCCAGGCATGCCTGCCCCTCTGCTCCTCTCAACTGCCCCATTACCTCTTTCTTTTCCCTGTGATAATACTGCTGCTGTCAGGATCACAATCAAAGGATTGGTTGAAGACCTGGAGATAGTAGGGCCGTAATTATTTCTTATAACGGTGGTAATTTTTACCAGTTTATAATGCCAGGAAGTCATAGATCAACCCTCTCTATAGAGAGCTAGGAGTAATTCAGCTATGAAGTGAGGGAATTCTAATTTATTAGCAGAGGTGTTTCGATGGCAATTTACATGGTTTCGTTATTGTGAGGTTTGAAGAAAAATAGTTAAAATGCGGCTGAAAGCTAGATGGAAAACCAAGAGAAATCTTAAACTATAGAATCAACCTGGAGAAGGCCATTTGAATGCATTTTGCTGCAAGGGTAAACTGAATAAGAAAATAAAGGTACTAAGCTTGATGAAATAAATCACAGAAGAGAACTAATTCATTAGAGCCTAAAAAAAAGCTCTTAAAAAATGGAAATTCTGTCGAAGCACCATTAGTAGATTGGAGCACAAGCTATGACACAACCTGAAAATAATATTTGTTAAAAGATAGAAAGGTAAATACAAACAATAAAGTGCTCTGAAGATATGATGTAAGGTAACTGAATACATAAACAGAAGCTTCTGCCCTAGTAGCAGACGACCTAAAAAATTCTCTGTATTGCAGAAAATATTGAGGAAATTGCTCATTTAAAAGCATTTTTTAAATAGAGGAGCTTAGTATGGCCTGAACTGAAGATAAAACTTTTGGAATAGAGTTCACATCTTTTTTTATATTTGCAGTTTGATCCACTCCTTGACTGGCTCAGGATTTCTTGGAGCTTTTTGGATTGGGGTGATGGTATTTCTCTGATTTTTAATTTTATTTAAGTACCTACAGTAATAATCAGAATATGGGGGGGGGAAATGAAAGCACCAGAATCATATCACATTCATAGATGCATTTTGAATTGGTGGAAAACAACTGAGAAGTTTGGATCTATATTCCAAAATCTGGTATGATTTAGGATATTATTTTATTTCCAGTCAGCCCCTAGATCTAAAGCGTGAAAAGAAATGGCAGGTATGGGTGAGGAAACGTCACGCATCCACAAAAACAACTGTGATCAAAGACCTGAACTTGTCAAAAAAAAAAAAAAAAAAAATCCCCAAACTGTTCAGACTCTGAGACTGAATCTATTTCAGGACAGAATTGTTTAAAGACCTGAAGTCTGCTTTGAGCCCAGAGCCCATCTTTGAGTGGGAGGTTGGACTGGATTGACCTCCAGAGGTCCCTTCCAACCTAGTTTATTTTATGATTCTTTGATTCCCTCCGGTCTGTTTTACAGCAGGCACAGAGAGGTACATTTTACCCTGGACTTGTGCCAGATGAAATCAAAAGCACCTCTTAGTATGGTACAACTTGCCACACGCGAGTGTCCCTCTCAGGGAGCATGCTGACTGGCATGTATGTCAGCAGAGGGCCCGATCCCCCCCCAGCAAGGCAGCACAAGGCGGGGAGGGTCCCAAGGTGGTTGGATGTACAGCCAAGAGCTGCAAACATGTAAATGCTTCCAGGAGCAAAGTGAGGATGGGTGGGTTAGGATTTGGATTCCCATCCTGCAGCAGATGCTTCGCAAGTGAACCACCGAGCTTGTGCTCAGTAGGAGTCTTGAATGTTGTTGAATCTTCCTTTATTTGGGAATTAAGTATGATGAGTTGTATGTTTGTAACTGTCCGTGTGTTCAGCTACGTGGGTATTGTATCTGTTTTTGAAAAGTAAGCCAAGATGAAATAATTTTCCTTTTTCAATAGTTTCAGCAGCATTGTTTAAACCAACCCTTCATTTTTAATGACACTCTATGTTCATTAGGACAATATCTAAATCTGCATGAAATTTGGCTTGTTGTAGTCCTCTTTCCTTTGCTTGGTGCCTAGCAACCATCATCAGGGCCAGTATTTTCATCCACTTTTCCTTTGAAGTGTTTTCCAGTTTCTTCTAGCTAGGGTAGGAAATAAAAACAGCCTGAGAGACACTTACCTCTGTATGTAATGGCAATAGCTGATTTTATGTACTTCAGGGCAAACTTACCATGGTAGGAAGCCCTCCAAATCATTCTTTATTATTCTAATATTATGATTTGGAATCCTTGAATTTAATCTCTTGAAAAAGCTGGCCATGCATGTGGTAGGAAGATGCAAGAATTTGTGTGTTCTGTCCCCCTTAAAAAAAAAACAACAAAACCACAGGTCATCTGCAGGGAGAAAGAGAAATCAAAAAATAGTCCAAAAGGTTAATTTCCCAAAGTTGTTCTTCAAATGTGCTATCAAGAGAAACAGTCTTGAATGCTTTCTAAATAAGCAGACAGCTTGCAGATACAAACAGTTTTTCATCTCTGTGCTGTTCAGACAATAATCCTATTTTCTCAATATTAATAACTGCAGGGGCTTTAGGGGAAAATCTACTCTTGCAGCAGATGTTAAACCAAAACTGCATAGCCTAGACCTTATGTGGAAACTACTAGCTTTCTTTGCCAGGTTTCAGCTGGAAGGTATGTTGCTCAAGTATCATCTTTATTTTTTTTTTCTCCTCTATTAGGAAGGTTTTGTGCCTGCATTACATGAAACTTGTGTATGTATTTGCAAGTGCCATTTGTCTATTGCATAAGGCTGTTTTTCTCAGTAGCGGCTTAACATGATTATTTTGCTTGGCCGTAAAGTAAAAGAAGGAAATAAAAACTATGTTTGCTGCTTTTGTTTAAATCAAGTAGCTTTAACATTGACCATCTACGTTGCTTGCTGTAGCATTTAATTTCTTTACAGTATAAAAACTCAGCTAGGATATACTGGAGCTTGTAGTTCATGTAGGTTCTGCAGAGGCAGTTCAGGCCGCGCTGCAGAACTTGCAGTTTGCTTGGACAATAGCAATGCTTGCTGTAATGAAAACACAATTAAAACCAGGCAGGAGCCTCTGGGCTCCTACTATAAGTTATTTAATTACCGTTCATGGAAAGCTAGTGAGATGAGATCATTTCTGCCCATATGAAACTCTTATGGTGATGAGCTATTTGTGAGGATGAAATGGTTTACAATGGAAAAAAAAAAAAGGCACCAGTCTTGGAGCTACATCCTCAGACTGTGTAGACTCATGTAACCCCACAGATTTCATTGGGACTAGGTTATGACCATTTGAAAACATGGCTGTCATGTTAAAAACAAACTTAACTGTGGCTAGGGTGGGGAACAACCTACCTATAAGCTCTTCTTCCCTGGGCCTTTCCTTATTTTACTACTTTCCTGCAGTCTTCCCACCTACCTAGTCATCTTTTTTCCTTTAACAGTCATACCAAGAAACAAAATCTATTTGTGCAGTTACAATGCATTTCAGGAGACTGTCCTCAGAGACTGGTTGATGTAGCACAAACATAAACTAAGGGTGTACTACCTGAGTCATATGAAGTATGCTGTTTGAGTGAGAAAATATCTGCAAATATTCTTTCAGATAGTGACTGAACTCTGCCTAGTGGAGGTTTGGGGTTTCTTATCTGATTACCTCACTTTCTTGAAACACTGTACTCCAAACTGGGGTTCAGAGTTTTTTAAAGCAAATTTAATGCTTACAGCTGTGAAATTAAATATTATGGATTAAAGTCTGGCTGTTTTATCCAGTGAGAAATACATGTACGTTATGGCTTCCTGAGCCAATGTTTGCCCTGTCTCATACGCACAGTACGCATACTGTAGTGCCAGTATGTGTCTGTAATTCATTTAGTAGTTACTGCTGCTAGTCGCACCCCAGGTAAAATTTTAAAATATTAAGCTTATATATATGGCAGTAAAAGGTCATCTGGGACATTGCTGTGCTTTTTTAAATTTCCTTTGAATTACCACTTACCTTCTGATGTTAAAAACTGTTTATGTATATTGCAAATTATATAACATAAGTACTGATATTCCTTGACTTGCTTGCAAACTTTAGTTTTGGAATAGCCTACTATCCCAGTTTTGGCTGTAGGGGAGAAATAATTTAGCGATAGAGGGATACGAGATTATTCCTTTTGGCAGTACCATAGTCTGTGTGTTCCTCAGTGCATGAGGAGCAAAGAGATCAGGAACATGATCATCAGAGTGTGCTTGTTAAAAACGATGAGCGGAAGGAAAGTGACTGAGTTCGCCTGAGATGGCATCATCATGTTTGCCATCATATTTCTCGTATGTGCCAGCTTTTTACTTGGAATGCCTAGATTCTTGTAGTAGCCTGTTAATACAAAGATGGAAAAACCAAGGCAGCAGGTTAGAATTTTTTTATAGAAACCTAATTTTTAAGACAGAGAACAACCAGCAATCGTGTCCTCTAACTTGGATCCAGCCTGGAGAAACATGTGTTCCCAACATATAGGTTGCATGAATGTCAGACTGGAATTTTCTGATTAGTGCATGTGTCATAATAGGCAACTTTTTATAGCAGTGTACATTACCAGTTTCTGCAGGAAAAGGTTTTCAGGTTTAGAGTGGAATTTATAGTTAAGATGGGAAAACACACAATGTGAAACAGCTGCTGAGAGCTCCGTGTCCAAGGCACTCACTCGATGGGGTTGATTCAAATTCAAGTCTTCAAACAGCTTAGCAACTTACGTGGTGGCTCCTCTACCCAGCAAATGCCCGAACTACCAGGTTACAGAATCATTTTTGGCCTTTAACCTGTCAGAGATATTCTTGGTGAACATAATTAAATACAGTGTGGAAAAAGTGAGGGGGACTGAATCCATGATCACAGTTAGGAAAAACACTAGAGATGTGCAAAAGAGATTCAAGCCTGGTCTGCAATGAGTCAATCATTTATACATAATGAGGTATCTCCAACAGGAAACCTTGGGAGAGAGTAATTCTGTAATCTGGTTGCTAAGACATTCTTTTAAAAACATTAAGATTCACATCCTTAAATAAGCAAAGTAAAGTTCTGTATTGGGATTTCCCAAACCCAAGATGAATCCTGTAATCAGCTGCAGAGCTACTGGTTATGCAGTGAGTAAGGGCTGTTTTTTTCTTGTAGACTTCAGAACACCATCATCTGTAAGAAGAATATGTTTCACTTAATTTAAAACTCTTGCATTAGGAAACTAGGGACCTTTTCATGCTTAGATTCGGTTGTTTGGGTCTAGATGGAGCATTACATGGTGTCTCAGTGTTAAAGATAATAGGTGGCTCCGCTCCATTTTATATGTATGTTCTGTTGCTGCTGTTTCATTATGACCCTCTGTGGACAAAGGATGTGCATCTATGTACCACACTACTTGTAGCTGGCTTCTCTTGGCAGTTTCCCATATAAATGGCCAGAAAGAATGATGAAAGGCCATAATAACAGCAATACCGTTTGCATTATTAAACTGCCTTCGTTGTTTTGAAATGCCTCAAGTGTATATGAACAGGAAAAACTTTTGCAAAAGGCCTGTGTACGTTTCAATGGGATGTTTCAATTACTTTAACCCTTATGTAATGAACTACGCTAAACTAAGTGCTTAAAAGCCTTATAAATAGTCACAAAGATTGTAAGCAGCCTTTCTGAACCCAAAGGAGGCTAATGAGAAACATTGATTTAAAGGAACCGAATAACTTTGTCTCAAATTAGTAACGAGGCAAGAGAACATTTTACTGCTTCAATAGCTTGTGTGAACTGAATTGGTGGCCCCAGTCCAGTTTCTAGTAAATGTTTCGCTGCTACAGTAATAGTCTCTCTATAAATCATCAGTAGTGCCCACATCAGAAAAGTCACCACTAATATTTGACCATAATTGGCTGAGTGAACATGTTCATGCAGGATTGTCTTCAATGCCTTTCAAAGGAGTTTCTCTTTGCTAATGTTAAAAAGCACTGGCAAGGAATATGGGGGGTTTTGGTGAGTGTTGCTGCAGATGTTCTTTGGGTAAAACCCCTTGATTCTAATTCTGTAAAAGTTTCAATTTTTTTGTCCAAATTAAAATTCAATGAAAATGAAGTGGAGGAATGTAAAGAAAGGCATTGGACTATACAGTCCTGACTTTTTGCTGTTCTAATGGCTGATGCTTCGATTATTTTTGTGCTGCTGCCTTTTCAGTAGTATGGACAAATAGTATCAGTACTAATTCTATATCTGGGTGTTCACAGAAAATGTATTGTGCAATTCTTTATTTTGTTCTAACACCTGCTGGTGTTTTCTTTACCTTTAATACAGTAAACCTGTTGTATACTCTAAGAGTTGTTCTGAGCTGGCTGCTATTTTAAGGTTTCCTTATGAGACATACTGTCTTGTCTGCTGTCCTATTACTTGCCCTAGGGAATCTCCACAATATGTTCCCCGTAATGGGAGCTAGGAGGATATGCTTGGTCAAGCTGCCAGTTTGTCAGTGAAAAAAAAATCTTCAGGTTCTTAAAAATCTGGTATCTGTGTAACAGTGCAGGTATAAGATCCACAGGACTGTGTTATTAGAGCACGTAGGACAGCCATTACAAATAGGTGAATCAGTCCAGATAAAATTAGAACTGACTCTGTTCTTTACCAAGTCCTTGAAGTAAACCTAAACCAGATTACTTTTCAAGTACCTGTCAAATCTCTCACAGGTTTTTAACTGGAACCACTCATTCAGGACTCTGATCTTTCCACTTCATAAAGCTCTTAAAGTTAATCCACTTTTGTTCATTTTCATGCACCCTGCACTTCCTTGTTCTAGTGATGACTCTGTGCAAAAACTGCATCATAGAAGGGTAGTTATTTTGGCCAGACCAGACTTGGGAGGGTCAGGAAACTTCTCCATGATAAAATAAAATCAAACTAACCAAATACAACAAAGCAAGAAACATAAATTCACACATCTGCTCTTGAAAGACTTCCTTCTGTGTTAAAAGACCGAAGAGGTTTGGTAAAGGTTTGGGTAATCAACTGTTTGTTGTACTTAAGAGAACCTCAAGCCTCCAGAAGTTTGACTGTCACTGTTCAGAGTTAAAAAAGCTTTCCTTGCTTGAGTGTACTATGTATATCTAAGAGCCAGTCTCTTTTTTTAGTGTGCTTCAGATGCAGTAGTATGCTACTAGCATTAGCAGACAATTCTTTAAAGGTCAGATGAAGTCAGAGAATTGTATTCCTCAGCGATAATAAAATAAAGCCAGAGCCGACACTTCAACGGTGCCACGGAAAATGCATGTGCATGCATGTGCATGTACCTGAAACAGAAAGCCAGGCTCTTCATTCTTTCAGAACACCATAATAACTTCATAAAGAGTAAGTTCCACAGAGAAACATAATACTGACTCTTGAAATGAGAATTTTATTTGGTTTTCTTGAAACACTAATTAATAAGCATCAGTGATCCACATGCTGTGGCTAGGAAAATGGAGCAGCAAAGCTCATGCCGGTTGCATTTGTATAATCTTTTTGCTTACGGCAGATTAAAAGAATAAAATCATTGCAGATATCTGAAGACTAATTCATTAGGAAGGAGCTGGATAAAATCAGGGTACTTTTTGTTTTGCCTCATGCTACTTTATCTTGAACAGCATATGGAAATAATTAGTAAGACTTTGGAGTGGTATGACAGACGATGTTAGGAGTGGTACTCTGATTAAGTTATTTCAGTATTTACTCTACAAACATATTTAGTCTAATTGTGGCAGTCAGGTAAAAATCAGAACAAGCACGGGAAAAAAGAAAAAAAAGTATGGCCCGAAGATGCTCCTTCCACAGCAAATACTTAAAGGCTGGATTTTGGAAGGTTGTTTTCTCATTCAACACTACTGATCATGAAGTCCTAACCGGAGTAAACCACAGTGATCTAACTCAGTCACATCTATTGGTTTACGCTGCCCATAATCTGGCTATGAGTTAAAAACCACGGGAGTCTCCTGCAATGTAGAAGAATGAAGCCTAGGAGGTGAACAGAACTGGGCATGAATTGCACACCAACAGCACAGAAGCACCAGTGGAGCAGAAGTAATCCTGTGGTGGTTCTCACACTGGAGGTAGGTTAGCAGTTGTGTGCCCATTGACTGCTTTAAAAAAAAAAGAAAACCCATTCTAAAGTTTGTTTACATTCCCTGGAGCAATAGTTAATATTATCTGCATTATGATTATGATGATGATGGTAGCGTGCACCTTGAGTACTGTTCTCCCTTCCCACTCCCATCTAACATATTGGCAGATAATTCTCTTTAGAAATTAAAGCTGCTTCCTAATGATGCTAATCTTTGGAAACTAATGGAGTTTCTAGAATATTGATGGTAAAATAAATTATCTGTAGGAAGGTAACTGTCACATCATGTTCATTGGTCATTTTCAAAGTAAACAATAAACTGTCTTATTACTTATAATGAGACCTTCAACACTAAAAAGAAAATAAAAATTCTAGCAAAGCTGAAGAGAGCATTGGCACAAGTCGTATGAATGTATATCATTCCTACCTCTTGACGCAGAGGTCTCTTATCTCACATACTTGCTTGTGACTTCCTCGGCCAATTTCAAAGTCATGATCCTCTGACTTCTGCACCTACATATCACCCATCTGAACCACAACACAGACATCTGTTCTGCGCCCAATTCTGGTGCAGATGCAGTTGGCTGAATGGGACAGAAGCTCCCCCTTCAGGCAAAATGCCATCAGGGTCCTTCCTCCTTCAGGACTCGAAGGTATGTGAGGTGATGGATGATCACAGGAAAAGTTAGAGGTGTTGGAAATACGTGCAAACCTGGATGGTGACTGGCCAGGGGGAGGTGGTCATGCAACTTAAGGTGTACTTTGAAAGCAGGCCTTGCAAAAGAACAGCTGGTGGAACTCAGTGAAGAATCATCGTAGTAGGATAACTGCAGCCTGTACTCATGAGAGTTGTAAAATGCTTCTGGTCTTAACCTGGAAAGCTTGACCTTGAAAATAGACTCACAGAATAAATTAGGTTAGTAGGGACTTCTTAAGGTCATCTGGTCTAAGCCTCCTCTCAAAGCAGAGCCAACTTTGAGGTTAGACTGAACTTCATAGTTGCATCAGATTGCTCAGTGCCACATCCAGGTGAGTTTTGATCATCTTCAAGGATGGAGATTCCACAACCTGTCAGTCTGACCACATTTGTGATGAAGGGTTTTCCCTCATATCTTATCAGAAATGCTGTGGTAAGGTTTTCTGTAGATGTGAAGTCTGGTCTGAGTTATATCTTGCTGTGACAGAAAGGCTATATATGTAGTTTGAAACTGTTTGCAATTTATTCTAATCATTTAGAACATTTCACTGCAAATTTCTTTTTATTCCATTCCATTTCATTCTGGCAAACTGTAGTTACAAAAGCAGAGGCAATATTTACATTCTAAATAATTTTTAGGCACATAACATTTGGAGAGAAAGCAAATAAGGTGTCTGAACTCTTAGGAACTAGATAACTTTTTCTTTCACTCTTAGTCTTCAACATCTGTATGTTTCTTTGGAGAACCAAAATGGAAGGTATTATTTCTTAAAGAAAAGTTTGGTTCTTTTTCATTAGCATCAGTTTTTTATGAGTATATAAGGTCATGTGATCCCAAAATTGCACTAAAAAGATGAACAAGATCCAAAACACTTGCATTTAATATTTCTGTGCTAATATATATGTGTGAAAATCATACTGTTCTTTGCAGCAGCAAAGCCTATATGTAGAGGAAATCATTACCTAAATATCTTTTCAATGTGCCAGGAATTAAGTACCTGTATGTTTAACTCCCTTATGTAGGCAGTGAAGGACTAGAAATCAAATTTTCCATTTTTATTTCAGATATTTCCTATTTAATGGTTTTTATACCAAAGGTTTAAGAGTTATGTTTTCAGTTACAATCACATATAGGTAAGAAGTGCTAGAAACATGTATTTTTTGTGTACTTTGGATGGCTTCTAATAATGTTTCGTGGTATTTACCATTTTCTGTGGGGTAAATATATTTTTACATGTATATATAGATATTTCTTCTGCGTTTTTGCTTTGTTGTGTAAGACTCTTCTGGCCATACAGCTTTCCTTCCTACATAGGCATCTTTTGTACTAGCTGCTTGATTTGCCCTTGGTTCACCTGTACTGCTGCTTAATCTGACTTAAATTTGCTAAGATGTGCCTGCTCACTTTGCCCTTCCTTTAGGGAATTAAGCATTCACTTCTTGTTAGTTTTATTTCAGTCATAGCCACTATTGTTCTTGGATGATGTCCATGTCCAGAACATGTTGGACTCCTCCCTTCTGTAAACCTTGAGAGCAGCAATAATTTTCCATTTTTTTTCTCAAAGTGGAACTGATGTGAGTTAAGGTTTGACTGATCCTGGAAGGGACTCTATTATGATGCTAAGTGTCATTGCTTTAGGAATGAAGATGGAACAAATAGTGTGAGAAATAGAGTATCTGAGATGATAGCATTCTAATCATGTGAGGAAAGCCATTTCATAGTTAGAAACCGACTCATTATCTTCAGCATAAATACATACACAGCTTGAATATTCCCATATCTTCCATCATCTATGTCAGATCCTTAAATCTCATCCAAGTCTGTTTTAGATGTGCCCTGGAAATGTAGAGAACATGTATATCCCATCTAGATCTGATGAAATAGCAAGCATAATGAGAATGTTTTAACATGTTTGTTGTTGCCAGTACCTCTTTAATCAAAGATTTAGCAGGAGTTTGTGGCCAGTAGATTTGGATGTGTGTAAGAGACCCAACAAAATATTTTAATGATTTTGTCTTTTGTGAATTCTTTTTTTTGGAGTAGGCCATGAAGAAAACCTGCAGAGATCTTAAAAATCTGATCTGGGAATCTAAATTTTATCTTCCTTTGGGATCTGACACTTAGTTAGGGAGCAGGCCTATTTCCATGGTAAAACACCCACAAAACAGGAAAGCACTTGCAAGATGGATGTATCCATTAATCCTTTCTTCCTGTCAGACTCTAACATAATTGTTTGGTTTGTAGAGCTCTACTGGCCTTAGACATCTGTTTCACCCTGGAAACTGATCATTATATCCCTACAGCTTTTTTTACATAATTTTATTTCCAAATCAGGTGTTCTTTGCTGGAAATACCTCTTGTCTTTATGTGGAATTTGTACATCTGTTATGATTTTATACTTAAACACACTTCTGTTTAGAAACTGGCAGGGATACTGTTTCCTTTGCTCTTGAGAGTGCATAACGTACCCTGGCTTGTATATAATGATTTGCATCATCCACGTGTGAGGCACAAGTTAGTAACTGGCTGTGGGACTGTGCCTAGGAGATATGTGGCAGGTTTAGCAAGCTCACGTCGTGCAGATGGAAACTAAAGGCACGTTGTCACTACATGAAGCGGTAAAGCAACAAGCTTTTATTTTCAGGACGATTAGGATAAACATTTCTCACTAGGTGTGCATACAGATATGGATATCGATATAAGTACACAGAGCTACTCAGAACCCTAGGTTTCTACAACAAATTTTGATTAAACTACGAAATGAATGATTTCACTTTGTTCTCCAGATTACCATGCAACCAGAGGAGGGTTCTGGGGGGGTTGGTGTTTTTTTTTGGTTTGTTTTCCATGGTGGAAATTGCCTGAAAACTAACATGTTTTATTAAATATTTTCTTTACCGTTACTGACTTTCAATTTTTTAAAAAAGTGTACTGAGGGAAGTTGCTGGTCTCTGAAGTTATGAGGCATTATCACTACCGGAGAAGATCTGATATATGAGAACAACTTCATGATTAGATTAAAGTAGTAAAAATCAGATGTAGTCTAGCAGCACAAAATGCAAGGTATCATCTGGAAAAGCATTTTTTGGTAAAAGCTAAGGCAGCTACGGTTTGACCAGAGGTTGAACACGATTTTCCAGTGTATCTTATCTGTGGAGGAGGTGAATGTGTTATGTGTGTCAACAGAAGTCCAATAGATTGAAAGAGGTATTAACCCTATCATACATGGTACTGCACAGATGGCGATCGTTAATGTTAGATGTGAATGAAACAGAAGGTGGGGAAAGGTGTGATAGGAGGAGCAAGAGAATGGAAACCATTATCTGTCAAGTTGATTGCAGTAGTTTCACTAGTCCTGCTTAACAAAACAAAGCTAGAGAGAAGGTACAGTTAATGCCTACAAGTTCTCAGGAAATAAGTACAATGGAGAAAAATACTTTGTTTAAAGGATAATTTAATGGTTTATAACATTCCTGGAGAAACAGTTTATCACACTGTTAAGCCTTATCTTGAATTTGTACATAATTTTATGTAGACAAATAGACAAGTTTTTCATTCCTCATGAACACCCAACCAACCACCACTTATTTTGAAGCAGAGAAGGTAGTGACTCAAACAGGCATGAATAGCAATGTCTTCTATGTAGAACCATAGGATTTGTAGTGACTGTAAATACCCGAGTGCTTGAGCTGTAAAATGATGCCTATGTTAGCAGCAGCACAGCACCCTCTGAGTTTGTCAGATCAGTCATTCAGTTACTGATTTATCAATAGTGGCTTCTGTGATCTTTAAGTTCCCTTCCAATCCAAACCATTCTACAATTCTATGATTATATAAAAGAAAGCCATGTAGTGAATCATCAGTGAGGCTTTCTGCAAAGACCCTGTAGAGATTCTGCTGTGTGCTTCCCCACATCTCTCTTTAACAGCCAGGATAACCCCTGACAAACTCAGGAACAGAATTTTCCCCAGATGCATGTTTCAAGCTACCCTATTGTGCAAGGTCCTTGCTACAAGCCCCAGTGCTAGGGGAATGGTGGAGGCTTGGCTGAGCAGAGGGTGAGCATCTTGGGGAAGTGAAAGGACCTCAGGTCTATGAGTACTGAGGAATGTTCTGCTGTTATGTGCAATTGGTGACAAATTTACCTCCTTTTCTCAGTCTATCCCAGTTAAATTGATGTCCATATTTCTCCTTAGAGCAGCAGAAAGACTAATATTATAACATCATACACTTGGAGTGTCCCATTCAAATGTTGTGGACAGCACAACTGCTTTGTTTTTATACCCTAATAGAGTCCAAAATCCGTTGCATCTGCAACTGTGACTTGAGTAAGGTTTGTTGGTTTCTCAGGGGGTGGAGTAAGTTGAATATTGGTCACAACTGAAGTGAGGTCAGCTAATAGATACTGTAGAACTCTAGATTTCCCCAAACCCAGGTTGAATATGTTCTCCAGTATCCCCTTCCCTGCAAGCAATGATAGCATCCCTGAGGTGCTAATATCTCAAGGCCACTTTGAAATTTTATTAGGCTTTCCTGGTCTTCTCATTTTATGAACAAATATGGCCAGTGTTAAAGGAGCACCAAAGGAAATCAGAACTTAGCAAAGTGCTGATAAATGCTTGTTTTTGGACTCTGTTTTTTTCACAAGAGTCTGCAAATCCCTTAAAAGTTATTGCGTAGGGCTGGTCAGGATTTTTTTTCAGCTAAATCTTTTCATCCAAAAATATGAGTTCACTTAAAAGAAAGCTTTTGTAGGAACCAAGCTCTTTAGATGAAACTTACACCAGAAGGGGTTCTGAAATATTGGATGGGATTCCTGGCTGAAAGCACTTCTAGCATGGCCAGTGTTCTGGTGGATGAAGCACTGATTTGGGACTCAAGTTCTCTCCTGTTTCCTACTGGGAATCTGAGAAGACTTAAGGTGGAATGGTTCAACTGCTGGAAAAGTGCATCCCTGTTTGCTGCAGTGAGCAGGTGAAACTTGGTTATCCTCATCCCACAAGACACACTTAAACACTGAGGATTATATTTTTCTGTCCCTGTTATAACTTTTACGAAACAGGACTATTACAATAGGAAACACTAGAAAGGAACAGCTGTGGCTAAGTCCTCAGCTGAGTTTAGACTAGCTAGGATTAGAACCTTTATCGTCCTGACTGTGGGTAGGGGTGTTAGTTCTTGCTTTCTATGTCAGAAGTGTTCTCTGCCCAGTACCTAGGTGGATCTTACAGTTTAGTACTCTGATTCTTTTTAAATGAAAAAAATCTGAAATGTTTTACATTTTTAAGGCAAACAGTTTTCCAAATCTTAAAAATCATATGTGGCACTCCTTTACGAACTACCTTAATAACTAGAACGAAAGATCTTTCAGGCAAGTTTGTCCTGATTTTTCCTACATACTCTTAGTTACCTTTGTTCTAGTAAAAGGGTGAAATACACATCCTCTTAGAAGGACCAATGCAGGGCCACACCTTGTGTTTTCCAGTGTTGAAAAAAAGCAAATAGAGGATTTTTTGTATAGGAGGGAAGGAGGAAAAAATGGGGAGAGAAACTGAATAGAGAAATAGAAACTATAATTCCACTTGTGTGAGTGACACATTGTATGACCTTGTGCAAAACACTTTTCAATTTCTTGTAACTCTGTGTATGTTCTAGCTGATTTGGTCAAGAAAAGATATATAATATAACAAGAAAGGTTATACTGAATGTGAGATATGTTTTGCGGCAAAAGAAAGAATAACACCATGAGTGACAGCTCTTTGAATTGTGGTTTGTTGGGTTTTTTTGCATAGGTTCTTCAAGAATAAAGCATAAGTGATAGCACTTTCTGTCAGTCTTCTGCTAATAAGTTTTGAGTTCGTTGGCAAATTTTAATCAAAATTAACATATAGACAGAGATCTCAAAGGTGTTAAGTTCCTAAAACAATTCTCAAAAGGGATGGCTGATTAAAAGAGACAAACCCTGTTAATGGCCCTACTGAGAGAATGGCTGAGAAAACTCAGCCGTTAGCCATTGAGTCTGGCAACAGCCAGTCAGGCTGTCAGCACAAGCATACAAGTCAAGCAACCAGCACGTGAATAGTACATCGGCAAAGAGCATGTGTGGCTCCAGACAAACTCATGCTATGCCTTGCCAAAACAAGAAAGGTTAATGATATTTGGAGCAAATGAGGAATATTGCTTCTAGGAGATGGGGTAGAGGAACATTGAGAATAGTATGGAGAAATAATGCTAATATGGGGAGGAACAGAAGGTCTTTTGTGGGTAGCTGATATTGCAGGTATCTGCAGAAGTGCGGACGATCTAATGGAAGTACAATAGGAAACATGGGGTGAGTTGAGCTTCTTGTCATGGAAGTGGAGGAGGCAGAAGACATCAGGTATAAATTTGTTGGAACCCTGATTTTATCAGTTCTGCCTCAGGAGCCATTTGTTCCCTTTTATTTTGGGTGGGGTGGTTGAGCACTATTCCTCCTTTTAGGTAGAGCTTAATATGGTAGAAGTTTAGTGCTTGTATCTCTGCATAAGGGTCCTCAGTCCAAAGATCTATTTGAATTGTACAAGTTTTATTTTAAATATTGTGCGTATTTGCAGACTCCATTGTTGAGAAGGAAGATAATTTTCAGGTTTAATTTGACTCTGTTTTCCTTGTCACATTCAAATTTTCTTTGAAGATTGTAAATTAGAGATTTGTGCTATGTCAGAGACCTTTCAAAAGAATCAGAAATATCCATATTCAAGAACCTCATGTTCTTTGGAGGCTGATCAACATCTCTGTTTTTTCCTTTGTGCTTCTTATTAGTTGAAGTAAAAGGATGTGTCATGCTACCTTTATTTTCCTTTTTTTTTTTTTTTTTTAATCTTTGAGGCTGAGCTTGGAAGTCAGTGTTTAATTTATCATTTCATGTTGGTTTATTACTCACTTAAAGTCATAACTAAAGCTGATTATATCTTTCCTCTTCTCCCCAAGAAGTAAGATATTTCAGTTTTGATAACAATTACATAAAATCTTGAATAAAATTTCAGCAAAACAGGTACGGATTAGTGTAAATTAGTCCATACACAAGTTGTGGGAGATATGTGATCAAGTCCTTCATCGGCTCATCAAAACCCAAAAGAAATCAAAACTGCAAACATTTTCAATATGTAAATTTGTTGTTTTCCTGCCAGCCTTACCAATATTCCATATGGATAACACAGTTTGTTGTTTGAAGGTGATGAGCCTGTTTCAAATAGTCTACAATAATTAAAAAATAATAAACAGTAGAAAACATAGATCTCTATGTGATCTTGTGATCTTAGCCTTTCAAAATGGTGCCTCTGGTTTTCAAAACGCATTCATCCCTACGTAGTAGCACCCTGAATCATTTTGAGGAAAAAAACCCCAACCAAACAAAAACAAACGGTGGAAGACTGTAGGTGTTGTAAAATAATTCAGCTAAAGCAGCAGGGTGGAGAGACAGGAAGGAGGCTGGCTGGAGGCTGGCGGGTCTCCTGGCCTCTCTTATGAAGTAATTCTCGGAAGGAAAATGGTGCAGAGCTACTACAATAGATCAACAGGCTGATTTCTAGCCTGTTTTTGAGAGCTTCCCAGGAAGTGGGAGGTGGTGATCACTCCTGAAGGACAAAGTTCTGCTCAGGTCTCCTGTATATCTCTGAGGGAAAGCTACTTTTCCAAGGGGCATATGAAATGAGTGACTTGAATCTAAAGATACCTGCTGGAGTTTTGCATGTTCATTATGCCCACTGTCTGCTTTCATAACTGACTCAGACCTCAAAACTTGAAAGACTCCTTAAATTGCAGTTCTCAGAAATGTGACTTTGTTTAAAAAGAAAAAAAAGATGTGATAGGTTGTCATGTTTCTCTCTATATAACTTCAGATCAAATATATTTAGATTACAGATATTTTTGCTGTCAGCCTTGCAGACTTATCAAAGAAAGACAAGCCTGATTCTTTCCTGCTTGAGCATCATCATCAGTAATATTCTGCGGCATAGATTTGACTCTCAGTTAAACTTATACAAGGCCATTGTTTCAATGTAGTTTTACAGGTGCCATAAACTTCTAGGTCTGGCACCCCGATGGAAACTTATAAACTAATATGTAAGCCAAAAATGAACTTGTCTGATAGACACATTTCTTCCTCGTTGATAGAAAGAAGAAAATAAATTTAAAGCAGCACCTAAGGCAATTAGTTATAACAGTGTTCTATAGCTAGTATTCATGTTGGTAGAATTATTTTTATGGATTGCTTTGTAGAGGAGAAACCATAAAGAGATTTGTGAATCTTTACAGTATATTTGAGTCAATTACAAGTTTTCAGTAGAAATTAGCTGCAATTAAATGCTTCTAGGGAGGATTTTACTCTAAGTTTTAGGTTTAATTAGAGTTTAACTGGCTAAAAAATTGTTTACACCGAAACATATACACGTTCATGTAAAAACCATTTTAGGTGTACTTTTGGGTCAGAAATTCTGCAATTCTTAAGCAGTCAAAGGACAAGAGTAGAGTATCCTGTAACTTACTGAATTAGTGACAGCTGAGCAAAACCACAGAAGAGTCCAGTGAAGGAAAAGGATAAATATGTCCTTGTGGGAAGGTATTCCAGAATACCAGTTTTATTTTAAATTGATACTTTGCTGCTGTACTCTACATAACTTGTGTACGTAGATAAATGGTGACATTTTAAAGACATTTGCCCTTCTAAGTGCTCCTTCCTTCCTAACTAAGGGTGTAAGAGGTGGTCATGTCACTTAATTATTCAAAACAGAAAAAGTGGTGCAGGAGGCAATTCCAGCATATTTAGAACAAAAATTACTTCCTCAGATGACACAACACTTTTACGGTGCATTCAAGGTGAAGTTTTCTCAAACTGAACAATGGTCTAGTAGAATTTGAGAGATGAGATCAGTGCAACCTCGTTCTAGTGCTGCACAAGAATGAGATCTAAGTTCTGTTTTGTCTACAGGTCTCATCAGCCATTCTTCCTCCAGTATGCAGTCTCTAAATTTTGGATTAATAGAGAGACGTTTGTTTTATTTTGCATGCTTCCTGGTGTGGGACTCCAACTACATGCTTTCCCTTGCTCCTCTCATTTGTTATCTGAACACAAAGCTTTTATTTCTATCTTGCAGTGAAATAGGTTAATGTTATGGCAGGCTTTTTTCATGTAGTTCCTGGGGTAGCTGTTGTTTTAACCATCAAATATAATGTAGATTTTTTTAAAAAAAAAAAAAAAGTAGAAAACACTTCTTGAGGCTTAGAAGAAGGATATGTACAGAATTGTTTGAATCTAAATGATATAATAATGCTAATATTCTGGAGGTAAACTGATAATAACTTTTTAAATTTGATTCAGCTAATGCTTCTGGGCTGCAACTGTATTATCCAGAAGATTCATGTGAATGTGTGATAGCTATTTGTGTCTAAAATACCAGGTTTTCTCTTCCATGGGAAATTCCAAAATTTGAGTAGAAACTAATTTCAATTTTGAATATACATCCAACATTTTTTAAAATGAAGACTCAAAATATAGCAATCATTTTAATGGTATCAAAACATTTTGATTAATTTAATTTCCACTTTATATTGTACTACCTCAGTAAGTGTAGTATATGTTATTTTTACCTATACAAGTACAATTAATAGCTTAATATGAGGAGTAGATTAATTGCTGTGTTCAACATCTGAAGTGGAAAGCTTTGACAATTTCCTGTCAAAAATTTAGTTGATATCAACATGTCTGCAAAACATTGCAATTTTGATAAAATTATTTTTATGCAAAAGAGAAGTTTTCTGCCATTGTGTTTTGGGATTTTTTTTTTTGTGATTTTTTGGTTTGAGTGGGTTTTTCTAAGCTTTTAAAAGATACCAGAAGACTTCTGTTACTTTAGGTAACAGAAATGCCAGGGAAAGAAAATAAGAAAGACATAATAAGATGACTTGACGATGGCTGTTCCCTTATTTGCCCTTAGTACTGTACGTGTTAAAACCAGAAATAAGAACTCACCTCTCCCTTCTGCCTCCCTGCCCCCCACAACCCCCCCAACCGCCTCTGTGACACCAAGTAAGGAAGCTGCGCTCCAGTGTAACTGGTAGCCACTGCTGGGCTTTGCTCTGGGTACCTAAGGCAGCGGTTGGGCCCCCGTTTGGGTGTTGCTGAGGGATTTGCCATGGAAGAGTCATGGGGGAAGCACTTCCCCCTAACTAGTTAAGCTCTGTGAAGACAAATGGAGTCGTGTGCGTGGAACAGAGAACAGAATGTCTTTATAAAGTCATGCCACTTCGTGCTCCTCTTCAGGGGAGCTGCTAACTGGCACCGCCATATATTCAAGAACTTGGCTCAGGCTAAGGAATCCCTAATTATATTTTAGAAACAATACTAAGAAACTCAGAGTTCAGAATAACTCTTTTGAACTTCAGAAGACATTGTGTGTCTGGAAACCATCCCTGGATGGATTATTTGTGTTTCCCAAGGGGATGTAGCAAAAGGGAAAATTCAAGTCAGATTTTTTCAGTATTAGAGTTTGTGGCTTCCTTAAAAGTTATCACCATATTCACAATTGCTTTGTCTTTTTATGGCAGCTGAAGCCCACCCAGACAAAAATCAAATTCAATGTGAAATCAACAGAGTTAAGATACAGTTATATTAAGTATTCTGTGTGTCTGGCTATGTTTGTATAAATTAATCTTATCTGATACTCAGCAAGTCAAAATGTACAAAATTCAGTGATGGATGGCAGAACAAAGGGAAGAGGATAAGTATGATTCTTCTAACTAGAAAAGACATTTTAAGTCCTTTCTGAAAACAGTCACTAGTAAGAAATCCAGCTCTCATTGTTTTAGCCTTCTTTGTATTGTTCTTGTTCATTTTTGGAAGTAATTTTCCACTCAAATTTGGCCTTTTTAATTTAGTGCTTTTGTAGGGTGTCTAAAAGTATATTTTTAGAATATTCTCAGTAAATCCACTGCTTTTTTGTGTCCCTGTTTCAAAGGTCCTTGTGCACAAGGATGTTACTTCAATTTCTCAAATCCACCATGCCACTATTAAGTGTTTATGGTGACATTTTCCCCTTGCCATTGATTCCTAATATACGCTGAAGAATATATGTTATTTATTGAAACATGGTGGGGGAAAAGGAAAAATGAGAGATTAATTTTCATCATAGTGCAACCAATGTACTGTGTCTTTCTAAACACTGGTTCACGGACAGCATAGAATTTAGAGGGAAAATATTGTCTGGGCTGGGTGCCTGAGGTAGAAGAGGACTGAATATTTTGATCAGATTTTACTGGTACTGAAACATACAGATTTTGCAACATCAAGATGTTTTAGAAATGCCTTGTTTGTTGCCAAGTTATTCATCTGAAGCAACAATGTTCAAAAGCCACCAAATGTTTCATTTTAGTATCTTAAAGTTTATATTATTTTAATCTGAAATTACTTTTAATTTCATAATTCCTTTTTGGTTTATGTCATTACATTTTGTTTTCAGTTTACAAAAAAGAAGAAAAAATGTTTCCTAGTAGAAAGAATTAATGTTTCTTCAGATTTTCCTTACTTGAATTAAAAAAAGTAAAATTCATTTTTAGTTAACCCAAAGCAATTGTTTATTTTGTACATTGAAATGGACTCAGACTTGATATTTCATCCTTTGCCCAACTTTTGCTGTGAAAGAAGTCAGCTGGACAAGCAGTTTGGCCCAAGCCCGCTGTATTTCTGCCATGGGCTTTCCCTTGAAACCTCCGAGGAATGGTTCCTGGGAATCCAGTAGCACAAACCCATGCAGATCTTGGAGTCAATAACTGTAAAACACTACTGGTTAGGATCAGACTCGATTCTGATATTTTAGTTTACAGGGACTCTTACAGCTTTCTCTCCTCTAAAATACTTTCTCCTGGGAGGAAAGGTGCTGCAGATCTGTCTTTCCATGTGACCTTGGGGTGAGTTGTGGTTGGGTTTGGGGATTTTTTTCATGTGTCCATGTAGTGACCAGGAAGAAGCAGTGAAGACCACCTTTTGTTTTCTTAGTTGTAACTTCTATTAACTTCTGCTGAAGAATTTTTTGCTTCAGCAGCCTCTCCTTCTTCAGGGATGAGCCTTTGCAACATTTGCTTTCATAAACCCTGTTGTAGTTAGACGTGGCATATCTTGTATTCCCATCATGTTTTCAATCTGAGAATACCATAGCCCTTGATATATTCAGTTGTGCAATTTTCTAAGTTGCATTTTCTCTTATTTTATAGGGTCCATATGCCTAGGGAATGTTTAGGGATGGAAATGAAATCCAGATTTTTCTCATCCCTTAACTACAGGACAGTTTCTACACAGACGACATAAACCAGCAGAGCTGCCATGCTTTCTGACTCTGCTGATGTAGAGGTTTAGAAGATTTTTAGTCTTTTATCTGTCAGTTTCTTTGAATATTCAGAACAGTTCGTCTTCTCTCCTGCTTTTTAGTCTCATGTTTTCATTGATTTGGAAAATCTTCCCACTGGCATATTTTGGTTGCTTTTGTGGCTTAGAAAAATGTGCTAATTTTAAAAGGTGATCAAAGCCTGCAGAATATAAACACCCCGTAACTGCCGAGATCTTGAGGGAGTTTTATTATTATTTTGCCTGTTACACATGAACATCTAGGAAAAAAACCCCGACATCTTTATTTTTAGGCCTTGCTAATTCTCAGTCTTCTCTTAGTTGCGGGCTACCTGGCAACAGCTGATTGCCATGGCAACGCCGTGCTGATGAGTGAGGCTCAGCCTGTCTGTTCTGTCTGGGTCGTTCTGACAGATAGAGTGCTGCAGTAGCTTTATGGCCACTGAAGGGCATAAACCGACAGACTGCTTGCCCACTCGAGATGCTACGGTGTTGCCGGGGACCTCTTGCGTGCTGAAAAGGTGGAAGGAGAGCAAAGGAGGAAACTTGTTGCCCAGGGTTCAGATTTTTATTGGGAAATAGAGAGTGATTCCTATCGAATTAATCTCCTGTTTTGAGTAATTATCCTGACTTTTGATGCAGTCATTGTCTTTGTTCAGTTCACAACTGCAGTTGCACTGGTACCTCTGTGTGTTCTTTACTCCGCTTAATGATAATGCTTTCCCTTTTACTGTTTCTGAATCCTTCTGTCAGCCAGAGGCACCCAGCCCATGATGCTAGAACATGTCCTGATTACATTTAGATGGTTCATGCCTGGCATTGCACCTTCTGCAAGACACCGGAGGTAGTTTTGTCACTGATGCTAGAGTTCACCTGAGGCTTTAGTGCTGAGGTTGTAGGCCAGAGCAGAATTTTGACCGTTAGCTACTCATGCTCTTGTAAATTAATATAATACTTAATGTTAGTTCAGAGGTCAGATTTCATATTATTGTTTGCATCTATTCCACTGAACTCTGTAAACATAAAATTTATGGTTTTCTGATTTCTGGGACCTTGGCATGGAAGCTTGCTAGAGAAAATTGTTAGATGTCTCCCCTGGATGTTAGGCACATTGCTAACTTTGCTACCAGCTTTGGATTGCTCCAACTTCCACATCCTGATTTTAACTCAGTGGAATATGACTCAGGCCTGACGGCTCTTCTTTGCAAGGTTGATGCAAATTAGAAGTGATTAGCATCTTTGCATTAGGAAACGTTTCTATTGAAATTCTCCTCAATGTAGCTTGAGGAGGAGTGGGCGGATGCTGCAGGTGAACAACTGGTTGCACAGCTGGTTTCAACAACAGAGATTCTGCTTTTATGACCATGGGATCCTCCTTGAATATTGGCTGCTAAGGGTAGGGAGAGATGGGATCCACCTTACCAGCTGGGTCAAAAGCATCTTTGCCAACAGGCTGGCCAACTGGGTAAGAACTTTTAAGCTAGGAGCGATGGGGGAAAGGAATGATGACCCACAATCTAGTGCTGAAGGGATGGACTGAGTTTGTAAGCAAAAGGTGCAGGGTTTTGGAGACAGGAGAGAGCTCTTAATCCACAACACTGAAGGGGGCCCACATCAAGCCTATGCATGCTGTAAGGAAGTGCTTACGGGACAGCATTACAGGGAAAGCTTTCATACCTTTTCTGGGAAATCAGCATGACCAAGTGCCTCTCTGAAGAGTTTGTCTGCTAATGCACATAGTATAGGGAAGAGACAGGAGGAGCTAGGGCTCTGTGTGCAGTTCTAGCCTATAATCTCAACTGAATTGCAGACATGGTGGCATAGCTCACACAAAAGCAGCTCCACAATGGATATGTACAAGCTTTTTAGGAAGAATGGGCCAGGACAATATGGGGGGAGTTACTTTTGGTGTGAGAGAGCAGTGGGAGTGCATGGAGCCCTGCCTAGGACCTCTGCCTCTGATGAGCCAACTGAGAGCTTATAGGTTAGGGCTATAGCGAAGCCCCAAGTGGTCCAACTTGCAATAGGGGTCTGCTGCAGACCCTCTGTTAAAGACTAAGGCGTTGATGAGGTGGTCTTCAGAAAACTGAAACAAGCCTCATGTTCTGGTCCTCATGTGGGACTTAAACCACCCCAATACCTTCTGGAAGGACAATACAGGAGGCCACAAGCAATCCAGGAATTTTCTGAGGGCATTGGTGGTAACTTATTGCCAGAGGTGATCAAGGAGCTGACAAGAGGAAGACACTCTGCACCTCATACTTGCAAAGCAGGAAGAACTGGTTAGGGACGTTAATGTTGGGGGCCACCTCGGCTGCAACAACCATGAGGTGGTAGAGTTCAGGATTATGAGAAGAAGCAAGGCAAATAGCAGGATCACAGCCTTGGATATTAGGACAGCAGACTTTGGTCTGGTCAGGGACCTGCTTGGAAGAGTCCTATGGGATACAGTCCTGGGGAGCCAGGGGGTCCAGGAGAGCTGGTTCTTTTTTTTCCTGAGAATTGCCTCCTCAAATCTCAAGAACAGTTGATCTCAACATGCAGGAAAGAGAAGGTGCCTGGAGGCCTGATGGATGAACACAGAGCCCCTGACAAAACTCAGATTTTAAAAAAGAAGCGTACAATAGGTGGAAACATGATCAAATGACCCAGGAAGGCTACAGAGGCACTGTCCAAGCATGAAGTGTTGAGGTTAGGAAAACCAAAGTCCACCTCCAGTTGAATCCCGAAAGGGATGTGAAAGGCAACAAGAAGGGCTTCTACAGGTATATCAAGTGTAAAAGGAAGAGGAGGGTGAATGTGGGCCTGAATATGGTGGGTGACCTAGTTACAAAGGACAGGGAAAGACCAAGGTACTTGATGTCATCTTTGCCTTTATCTTTACTGGTAAGACTGTCCTTCAGAAATCCCAGGCCCCTGAGGCTGGTGGGAAAGTCTGGAGTGATGGAGACTTACCCTTGGTAGGGGAGGATCAGTTTAGGGAGCATGTAAACAAAACAGATGTACGCAAGTCCATGGGACCTGATGGGATGCACTCACGAGAGCTGAGGGAGTTGCCTCTGCCATTGTGAGACAGCTTTTGATTATTTTTGAAAGGTAATAGTAATAGGGTGTGTTCCTGAGGACTGGAGCATGCTGTGTTTTTTTCCTCTATCGTGTGAAAACCGAGGGGCATACTAATCACAACAACAGAAGAAAAAGTAAATTCAAGAATGCTCTCAAAATGGTAATCAGAAGCTGGTTTTCTTTTGGCTTTCCAAAAATCTGAACCTACTAAACATTGTACATCAAAACTAAATCAATGCTACCTACAGAAAATCAGTCTTTTTTTCCTGGAAGGTTTGCTGATTGCAAAACTTGATTTTCCTCACAGAAGTTTCCACAGGAACCAAAAAGCTAGTCTAAACAGCCCTCATTTAAATACGGTACCTGCTGGTTTGCCATTCCTTTTGGGTTGATGTCTATGTAACCAAACTGATCAATAAACAATGAGTCATGAAGTTCTTTGTTGTCATGTCTTTTTGAATGTGTAAGGGAGTTATGAAGCAAGTTCCCTTAGAGCAAAGGGAGCAGCCTATGGCAGGTGTGCTAATGGTTGAACACAGCAGCTACTAAGTGGCACAGAGCAGAGCCAACACAAAGGCAGATCTAGGACACCAGGTACTCTCCAAAAACATTTGTGAGGGCAAATGCCTCCCAGGGCCTGCTTTCAGAACGCAGTGGGAGCTTTTGCCTTGTACTCATGAAGTGAGTGATAGCAATGTCTCTTGGGTCCTGCTGAATTTCCACCAGCATATTCAAATATTCAACATCTTACCTGGGAAAGAAGCATGCCATTTGATATGCTATTCTTGGCAGGCAGAACATGGATGTTTGCCTCAAAATTTCTCATCTTGAATCTGGATTGGTAGTTTTGGGATTTTTTATCCTTATTTTTTTTGTCTTTTTTATAATTTGCACTTTCATGTCTTAAATTTTCTAAATGTTACTATTTGATAGGTTCATTAATGCCACTTTGAGGGTTTTGATAGTGTAGCAGTGAAATGTTTTTCATTTTTACCCAACAATACCCAAATACATGCTTTTAAACCCCAGATATCCTTCCTGATGTGTCACTTTGAAGGTCTGTAGCTGCGTCTAAGAGCACTGATTGATATGCTCATTTCCCTTATTGGTTAGTGGAATAGAATACTCCGTTCCTGGTCCAGTAGTTTAGTAACTGTCATCTCATACCTCTGTTAGCTGTAGTAAAATACCAAGTGCTAATGCTTAATTCTGTACTTGAGCTTGACTGAAATTCCTGGGTTGGTATAAACTAGAGAGGTAATGAATTTTCAGAATACACGTCTTGATTTAGAAAAAACTTGGGGTTATCTCATTTTGACATTTTGGGTGGAATTTGAATATACATGTGTATATATATATTACAATAAGTGATGAGATCTAATATTTTTACCATTTACTTTCCTTTCTATATAATTCATAATTCATGGGTAAAATGCTGTATTATGTTACATGTGAAATATGTTGATGATTATATGCATCTTAGAAGCAGCTGCAGTTACTAATTTGGGTTGAATTTAAAAAAAAAGATTTGCTATAAAGCTACAGAAAAATTCTGATTTATACTCACTGATTGAGAGTATTATGTTTAACATCAGTGAGAGTAAAACCAGTTTCTTGGTTTTGGTGGGCTCTGCATTGTTGAACCCCGTGTATGAAACAATTCCCTAAATCAAGATAGAGACATACTTATGAGACATTACTTTTTAAATAAAACCTGAGAAAGCATGGAGTTATTGCAAATTCCTTAGCTGTGTGATATAGCAGTCATTACATTGTCATTCCGTCAGTAACTGATCTTTACTCTGAGTCTAGATTTCACTGGTAGATTGCTGAGGTTCTCATGTAATGATTTGTGGAAGTCATAATAAATAGGATTTTTAAAAGAATTGAATTAGTAGAAAAGAATTAGAAAGGTTCAATCAAATATTTATGAAAAGATTCCTTTCCTTTATGATCCAAAAATTATGGTACAATTTGGAACTACTGGGTAGCCTTTGCAATCCTCAGTAATAATTTTATGGTTTGTTGATCCTATTCAGGCCACTGGAAATGTTAAGGTTATCTTATGTTAAAGACATATTTTACTCATTAGATACCTTCAAGAGTCTTATTTTAACACTTAAAAGCTGAAGTTATGATTTTTGTTGCTTCGACTTCAGTTTCAGGGCTCCAGAAGTCAATTTAAGCCCTGAACGCAAGGCCTGGGTACATTGGGAGTTTTTCTTGTATCAGTAGAAGTTGTCACCGGAAGCCTTAGACAAACTTTGTAGTGGTAAAAATATGTCTCTCTTACTATTAAGAGTGAGGGAGCTATTGGAAAGAATGCATAAACAAAAGAGAAACAAAAGAGAAACCTCTAATCACTCAAATGCTCTTTGAGGATAAGAAGTTGGCAGCGCTGGGCTGCTTTGTGTTCATAGTGATAAGATAGCAGATGACTGACACCTTCGGAATATAGGGAGGAAGGGATACGTTGCTGTGAGCTTTGGAAAAGAAACTTCTTTTAAAGTTGAGATTATTCATACAGCCATCATTCTTTATTTTAGCACATAACTCAGTTTTGGGGAGAGACTTTGTGAATGTTCATGTGCGGCTTTTTTTTCCCAGATATAATTACCCTGCTGACATAGTAAACGCTTTATTCTCTCAAAAACATAATCTGTCCAACAAGCTGTTGGCAGGATGGAAAATGCGTTAGAATACATCCAAGATACAACTCTTTTTGCAGTCATAGCATTGTTGCAGGTGGCTGCTTATAGTTTATCATTCCTTTGGGAACAAAAGCCTTAAAAATTTATAGAAAAATACAGCTATTACAAATGTGTTGTCTCGGGGAAGGACTGTTGTCCAGGTAGGCTTTTAGAAATATATTCAGAATTGTAATTATGGCTGAGCCACAGTTTGTTCTTTCTTGGCACCCCAGTTCTTGAAACTGGATGCTTGAAAAATAAGAAATGTTGCTTCTCTCTCATTGCTGTAGCCCTGGCAGTACCTTTCTGTTAGGAGGTTCCCCTGCCAGCCACATGCAGCTTCCTACCAGTTCTTTCTGAATTCTTCTTTGTCCCACTCTGCCTCTCTTGTCCTGAAGCCACTCACCATAGCTGGGATATAAATACACCTTGCAAATATACAGCACTTTGAAACTGTGGGGAGCACTTAGGAGAGGAGAAGGGTATGGGAAAGTTCTGGGCAGAAACAGAACCTGAGGTGCCTTCCAACAGTAGCTTTGAGGGGTGTACCGACAGTTGTCTTTAACTTCCCATCAAATGCCCTTAAACAACAAAAGCAGAAAACAAGGATACCTTGGGATTGATCTTTTTTATTCCTAATTCAATAAAGTCCCTGGGTGTGTAACTTGCCTAAAGAGAGAGCCAGTGAGCCTTTATGTTTCACAGTGCTAAAAAGAGGAATAAATACTGAAATTCTTTAGGAAAATGCATCTATGCAACTCTTCATTGTAATTTACAATTATGGAGGAGAGCCTGAATCCTTTTATTTTTAACTGTGAAGGGTTGACAGTGTGTTACGTAACTTCAAAATACTGCCCTCACGCTTTCCTTGAACATCTTTCTTAATCCAGGAACAAAAGCCTATGGAAAAAAAAAAAAGTGCTTTGCTGTATTTTATCATCTGCACTCTGTGCTCTGTAAGCATGATCAGGCTGGACTGAATATGCAATGCTGTATGCTGTCGCTATCGCAGATGCATTTTTGCAATAAAAAATTTCCCCTTTCACAGGATGAAAAGATATTTTCTTAATGTTCATTACTGTGTATTAAGACATTAGTGCTCAGATCCTTTCAGTGCATTAGACAGAGCATTGTCATTCTTTTTTCTCATCAGATGAAATAATCGGCTATCTGAAATTGCATTATCTTCAGATAAAACAGGGAAGAATATGGGCTCAAGCTTTGACAATCAAGGCTTACTTTAGATAATGCAGTTAACCACTTGAAATAGCAGAGTGAGACATCTGAGCCCTTGCCACGTAGCAAACCAGCAGAAGACAGGGCAATGCTTTTTACTTGTTTTACAACACTGCATGCCTATTCTAAGACAAAACCCAAGGCAAAGGTCAGTCCACTTGTGACAAACTTTCAAGTTGACTTTGCTTTAATAGGTGAAAGAGAGGTGAGAAGCTCTTAAGAAAAAATAAGAACATTGTATTTTAATGAATTTTTAGATTTTATACAAAGCCACAGAAGTTTGTGGCACTCTACAGGCAAAAAAAAAAAAAAAAAAAAAAGGAAAAAAAAAGAAAAAAAAGGTCCTGACATTGAGGAAAACACTACAGTGAAATGTTACATAGTAAGGGATGACAGTATTCACAGGGAAATTAGAAGAAAATATTTTCACAGGAATGAAGTATCTTGAAATGTGTTTATTACACCCATTTTGATGTCTATCTAATAAAATATCAAAGCAAAGCTATACTTAATACTCTAAGAATGTAACTGGTGTCCCGGAATAAGGGTTGAGCTGAAGGTCATTGATGGAAAGATGCCTGAAAAATTTAGAGCCATCAAGGGTCTGAAGATGGAAAGATGAAGGACAGGATCTGGAAGAAAGCTGCAAGCAATGGGGAGGGTATGGTAGGAAAAAAAAAAAAAAGTAAGTAAGATTCAGACTAACTATAAGTCCCTCAGATTTTAATTCTAGTTGCTGTCCCAACATAAGGAAAATGTGTCTTCGTGCATAGTCCAAGGCTATTCAAAGAACCCATTCACTTCCACTCCTGCGGGTGCAGGGATAGTCTGCGGCAAAGTGGTGGAAGTGACAAAGTAGTCAATGGAGGGAAGTAAAGAGCAGGAGGCAGCGGTGATCTGGATTCAAGCAATGGACTGAGGGAACATTTAGACCATTTAGGCTCTACGGAAATAAGCAAATTAAGCAAAGTGGAAGAACTTTCTGGTAACGGCCTACTCGGCTAATTGAATCATACAAACTTCAGAAAGCACTGGTTTGGGGAAAATGTCCATTTTCTTTCAGGCAACTTGTAATGGGGCTTTTCTTTATGTGCTACGGAGGTACACGTGCAGAATTTGGTTGTAGATGTTCAGCTGAGCCTTCTGTGAGTTTTATGACTAAAATGAACTTGCTACATTTCCTTGTGAAACAGGCCGACAGAGAATATTTTCCAAGAAACTTTGAATTTTACCTGTTATCCAGGAACTGAAACAAACTCTGTTCATAGAAAAGAAAATCTGCGGAGATATGCTTTTTCTTAAGACATACTGCTTCCTGTTTGATAATTGCAGTGTTGAATGTCTTAAAAGAGACTTCATGGTGATGTGTAGTATGCTTAATTTTTTTTTATTGAAATGCACAAATATCAAAGATTGAATTCAAGGCATTTCTGCATGACTTGTAGAGTATTTGGACTTGGACAAAAGAGTGGGATTATCAGCCGGCAGAATTTGATGTACCACAAAATTGTTAGTATTTGTCATCTGCTTAGCAGAACCTTTATATTGAAGTGAAAGATGGGGAATGGAGTAATGATTGTATATTGCAAATAAAATTCTGAATTTAAGTGGACTTTGAAAGGCATTGGGGGCTGGCTATCAGATGTAGTTTAGTCAAAATAAAGACATTCATCAGCTTTAGGGGGCTGTGGTTAAGATATGTGATTTTTCAGAGAGGAGTGCTGAACTGGAACAAAATAAAAACATTGTCATGGATGTGCTTCGTCCAAATGCATTTTGAACTCGGAATCTTTTAATCTTCATTTTTAAAAAAATCAATCTACCTAGAGATTCTCCTGAAGATCTCAGAAATAAAACCAAGGGGGTTTTTTTGTTTGATAAGCTTTATTTTCTCAGTTAATCAATTTAGCTATTTTAAAGCCTATCTAAATACATTTGGCATGTAAAATAACAGCTGGAATGCATATTGTGTGCTGCTGAGAGGGGTATTTCTTAACTAAGAGTAACCAAAATCTACCAAATCCATTTTATTGTATGATAACAAAACTAATCTATAAGGAAGATCAATCTTTTCCCCTTCCCACATGCACAGGACAATGTTACTTTCCTGGCTCAATCCAGATCTCCTTCATTGGTTTTGACTTGGTCATTATTTAAACAGACATTTTACTAACTTCACATTGACTAGAGAAGGAACAAATAAAAATGTGGGAACTTTGTGGGAACTTTGTGGGAACTTGCCCCTGGAGGCTTCTTCATGGTAATTTAGTATAATGAAAGTATATTTTGGGATCAGGAGAGAATTCCATTGGAAGAGATTATGTGTTTTTGAAGTGAAGAAAGTACAGTTAGCTGTCACAGAATGATTCTCAACAACAGTTTGTGTATTAATAAATAGTTTACACTTCTATAGGTCCTTTCAGTCCAGAATTGTGAAGTGCTTTATGAAAAAGGGTACATATTATCCACATATTAACCACTCTTTGCAGATAAGAAACTGAACTAAACAATATTTGAAGTGTAGGTCGAAGGTCTCAAATGAAGCAGGCATATCCAAGTTCACAAACAAACTTCCTTTTTAAACCATGAGACCATCCTGCCAATCCTTATGACACTTCTTTTTAGCACACAAAGTTTAGCAGATTGCAGTGAGATTTTTCTAAACTGACAAGCATTTGGGCTTTATGGTGGCTGTTCTTAATTATGCAAATTTGCAATCATTGCCCAAACTGAGATTTAGGACTAGCTAGTAATTACATCTTTTTGAAGTGCTGCCGGGCAGTCATCAATGCTTTCGGATGACTGAACAGATTCACAGTTGGGTGATTGCTTGACCTCTATATGTGAGCTGCCTTTTTTTTTTTTTTTTTTTTAATCTAAGATCCCTGATAGCCCTTGGTTCTCAGGAGTTTTTAAATGCATCTTTTACGAGTTTGGTATCTTCATGTAACAATTTAATCTAGCCAAATAATTAAGTCCCTAATTTCCACACAAGAAAAATTCCATAATTTATACTTTGCCTAAGAATGGCTGAAGCTGAATCTGTCAAGAAAAGTTAACTTCTTGCTGCCCACTTCCGCTGTCCTTCTAAGCAATTACACACCACTGCATTTGAATGGACATTTTCAGATTCAAGTTCATGGCTCAATATTAAAGACAGCAGATCTAAATTCCCAAACCAGCAAAAGTTAGAAGCCAAAATTTAAGTCTAAACTCCCTGATACACCTTATTTGAAGTCAATGGGAGTGCAAGAGAGCAGATTAGCCTTCTGTTTCCATTATTAGCATCCTTCAGCTCTCATCTCTTCTTGCAGCTGAAAGCATATTATATATCTTTGGTTTACATCCTCCCAGTTCTCTTTCTGTTGATGGTTACTTTCTGTTTTATTGCCCTCAGTTCTCTCGCATTTGTCTTCCTTGTCCATTTAACATCATAATATCTTTGAGACAGGCACTGTCTCAGCTGATGTAGAAATATGATCTCTGAAGTGATGGGAACTGAACTTCCATAAGCACTCTCAGTAGAAAAAAGACGAAGCTTCAGGAAATATAATAATTCCTGCATTTTAGGTGATATGGAAAAATATTATGCAGACTAAAACTTCTACAAAACTTACTCAGAAAGTACTTAAACTTTTGCTTCAGTCCCTTTGTAGAACAGCTGCACAGGCCTAAAGTGAATCAGATGCTTAAGCACTCTTCTGTAGCCAGAGCCTGAATTATATTCTGCTGCTGTGTGATTATTTTTAAAAGAGAAAACCTGCATTAAAATGGAAGTTTTCATTACTATTATCTTTGTTATTTGGCAAATTGCATAAAGAAGTCACTGGAGAAATAAAAGCCAAAAGGACAGGTAAAGTGGCATAATTGACAAACATTGGCACACCAAGAGAGCCCCACTGAGACTAAATCTCATTAACATTGTTGTAGAACTGAACCAGGTAGTCTCTTTCCTGATTTCCATTTTGCATAGGAAGATAGTCACCACATACATTAGCAGCAGAGAAGAATCCCAGCCACGCAGTTTAAGCATTTTCTTTATTAACCTTTGAGGAGGCCTATTTATGCCCTGTATTGTTCACTTGGACCCAGCAAAGTAACAATGAGGAAATCGTTCCTTAAAAACACAACAAACTTCAAGCAAGAATCCTTCCACATTGCTGGGGAGGTTTTTGAAGTTGGGAAAAACTTTGTTCTGAAGCCAAACTGAACTGCATTTGACCTATGCATCAGTAATGCCTCTTCGCTATTCCTTTGCTATTACTCTGTTAGTTTTATTAACTTAAAAAATGAAATTATTTTATTGGCTAGAGGCAGGCTGCAGGACCCAACATCTTGATGTGACCATGGTGAGCTAATCTGGATTCGTTAATCTGATGGATGACAATCTACAATGATATGATAGTGATTTGTTAGTTTTACCATCCAGCTGAATTGTGCCCTGTAAACAAGGCCCCAGTAGTTTGCAATATTAAAACAAAATAGATCAGTGTATAAAAGATCAGTGACACATCTGAATATCATCTGGATATACAGTTTAATCACGTAGATTTCAATTCTGTATATGCATGAATGTAAAATATAAGACATGTATGAGGTATCCTCCCACGCTTGTAAACACAAATCACATTGTTTGTCATTAGGTAAGCATTAACAGTCTGCATTCAATAAATAGAGCAACCTGATCTCACATAAGATTAGGTTATTCCTAGTGAGTTGATAGCATCTGGGATTAGGCATTCTTTTTCATTCATGGAAAACTGAAAAAAAAAACCCCTCATTTGTCATCAGAGAGGATGGCGTCTGTGGAGCTGTATTATTATATAAACTGACCAGAAATTAATTCACAAAGGATGCCTGCAGAATACTGCCACAGGAAATGAGGACCAAGGAGACCTTCTGCATGGTTCTGTTGTGTTAGGAGTGCAAGGAATCAAAACAACACACGTGTCTTCTTGTTTTTATGGGTACAAATAGAGAATCTGCCAAACAGACCTTTAGATTTTAATATGATCTCTCCTAGCTTTTATTTATCTGTTGTTCTTTAGTCTACAGGTAGTGTGTTGAATATGCTGCTAGAGTAATTTAACACCTAAAGCCAACAGAAATATTTCTATTTTAAAGATTTCCTTTTGCCATTACCATTCTCTCCGTACTTTTGTCAGAGTCATATTCTGGAATTATATTAGCAAATAAATAAAAACAACCTAAAATTGTGTTTTTTCAAGTGAGAATTAACTAGGCCAAGAAACAGCTGGATAAATGATTCTAGACTGAGGAAGCTGAGCTACTGAGGCTATGTATCTCCAGTGATGTGTTGTTTTGACATGATCGGAAAGCAATTCAAGCAAGGTCCTTTCAAAGGTCTGCAGGGAAAGGATGATACTAAGAATCATAGCTGGAGATCACAAGGATGTTAGTAGGAGCTGTAAGACACATGTACCAAAAGGCAGTGCTTACAGGATTGATTTGGACCGACCTTTATTAACACTATGAGCTTAAAAGCAACTGTTAGCATCTCCTCCTTTGGTTCCCCCTCCTGAGAAAACAAGTGAGCACAGTTCAGAGATTCCATTGTGAAATATTTTCAATTTCAATCTAAAAAAAAAAGAAAACGTATAGGAGGTGGAAGAAGGTCCTACTCTCTATTTTAACCTAATTCATCCGCAGATAAAACCACTTCTAAAAACATATGTATATATAATGATTCCCTGGAAGATGAAAAGATGAGGGATAAAATAAAACATAAGCAAAAACATACAAAATTGTACTAAAACACGTTCCCTAAACGATTATATTTTAGGGGAGAACTGATCAAGAAGAATAATTTAAAAATAGATGCTGATAAATTTAAACCTGCAATTTTCAGTACAGTATGCTCACATTAGCATGAAATTGAATCAGTCTTTTTCCTGCCTCTATTCTGTCTGTATACTCTACAACTAGATTCTCTTAGTCAGAAATAATCCGTGGCTCATAATGCTTTCCTTGCTGTTGTACAAATCCTATCCCATCGCACAGTGAGAGAATTTTCTCTAATTCTGATCTGGTGCTGGAATACTTGCTGGAGGAAATAAGCCAATTTTATTTTGCCTTTCTTTTCTTAATAAGCTTCCTAAATATAAGTTTCACATCAATACAACTGCTGCCCAATCATAACAGCTTTGTTTATCCTTCTGCAAATCTTTATGGATATTATTTGATCTGGTCATCAGAAGCAATTAGTAGAAATGGGCAGAAAAGATTGTCTCCTGTCCTGTGATATGTTGCAGCATTTCAAATATTGACTCATTCTGTAGATAGACAAGTCTTTCGAAGTAAAGAAAGATGTTCCTTCCAGAGCAGTAGGCGAGACACTCACTTTCCGTATTAAGGTCTATACTTGCTTGGAGCAAAGTTTTAAATCTCCCTCTCCCATTAGAATATGACAAGTTATTTTCTTCTTATCTAGATTTCTTTTAATGCCAAATTGAGCTTGGTTGATCCATTTTCCTTTTTTTGGATCTGAAAATCCATCTTTGTTGATAGAGGCATAGATATTAATTAGAAGTTTTGACTTGAATTTATCAATATCTTTCTGGAAAAAAATAACAAACATTTAATTTCAAAATTTTTAGCTAGCTTTCACACATACTATGGTTGAAATGCCTTCTCTCTGGTGACTGGAGTCAGACTTTTGACAGGAGACACTGTCTCTCAGAAGATGAGGTTTTCCCTGTGTAATGGAGATCATAACACCTGCCTGCCTCATAGAAATGGTGAGGGTGAATGAATTTATGTTCATGCCGTTGCAGGTGTTCTTCTTAAAGCTAGATGCTGCCTGAGAATGAGAGTCCTGACCTTGAAATTGGATGTAGTACTGTTATAGGCAAAGTTTACCACCGAGCAAATGTGCCAACCCTCTATTTATCACTTACCCAGCTGTTTTGCTAAATTGCAGCTCCTTTAAAATTACACTCCAATTCATCAATAATTCAGCAGTGAAGTCTTGTGAAGAAAACACTAGATGCCATTTTGAATAGCTCCACTATCAAATGATAAGCTATTTGGAGAAGAGAGTGGGAATACTGCTGAGATACTCTGTTACCACGGGAAATTCAGTTAATGTTAGAGAAAGCTACAACACAACAGGGCTCAGGAGATTGTTTCACAACAGACCTTTGGTAGACACATAACAGAATGACGGGAAGAGAGAGGGAAGCCTGTGGGGTAAATATATCGATGTGATCTTCTTGCAGCTTTGCAGGCTTATCTGGGTATTTAAAACCCACACAAGAAAAGCAGATCAATGCATAAACCAGCATACTGCGCATGAGCGCAGGGGCTGGCAACCAGCCACGCTCTGCCAACGCTGCAATTAGTCAGTGTGTGCTAAACAGCTGCGTGTGTGGTATCCCTTCAGATCAATGCTAGGCTTAACTCTTTCGCGATGGCTGGCACAGCACAGGGCCTGAGCGCCGGGTGCTGGTTCTCTGCATTTGTATGCATGTCTGTCCTATCTACTGAGGGCATCTGCTCATCTCGCAAAATGCTGTAGAGGGATGGTTGCAGCAGTGTGTTTACTTTTTCAGTATTGCTATGGCAGAGTCATTTCAGTAGGACTTATTGGCATCTTGGAAGTCTGTCCTCTCTCCTACTCCCTTTTTTACGCATGTTTTATTGTGTGACAAAACATTTGTAATTATGTATCTGGATACAGCCACTGATATGCTATATGTATGCATTAATTCTGTAGTTAAATCGTGGCTACATCAAATGTTTTAAATCATTGCAAATGGTTTAAATTGTACAGTAATTCACCTGCCTTCATTTTTAGTTTGCACTGAAGTTCTGATGGGCTTCTAAGCATAAGTACACTTTTGAAAAACCTCCCAAAGCATTGTATATTTTCTTCTAAGGAAAACACGTTGATGAAATTATGAGAGGATTTTGTTCAAGATACTGCATGTTTGTAGCTTCAGCCTTTTGGGTGACAGAAGATGAAGAAACCTTCTTGCAAAACAGTTTTCATGCAAAATATCTGAACCCTGGAACTCACAATTCCCTGCAATGCTGCAAAATCAGCCCCAAGAAGGAAGCTGCGCTGTCTGTGGCCTGTACAGGCCTGGGCACTCACATACAAAATTTGAGGTACTACAGAAGAAAGTCGTCTTCTTTTTCAGTTCTGCTTGCTCTTGCTTGTCCCCTTGGTCCTGGTGATGCTGGTCTTTTGTCAGACATATTTCTCTCCATGCCTTCCCCTTAAGTCCCTGAATTGTTTATATTTATCTACATCTTCTTCCCTTAGGCTTCCCGGGGGATTTGCTTTTTGTTCCATACCTTAAAGAGAACAGCCCTTAGAGTCCCTGGATTGGGTAACAGCTGGATTTCTTTTTCAGGGACCACCTCGTAGCTATGAAATGAGCCTCTCTGTGCAGGTGCTCTTTAGCTTTTGATGGGAATAACTCACCTTTGCCTCAGAGTCTTGGGGCCACTACCAGTGTTAACTACTGTGGTTGTTTATATATGGTAACACCTAGGAACAGCAGCCCCATCTGCCTAGACTATAATTTTATGCCAGCAGAATATAGAATAGTGCTGTTATTTATAAAGCACTCTCCATTTCTTGTTTTATTCTGTTTGTTTAAACAAAGAATTGTTAATTTAAACATAAAAATTCAGTAATACTAAATAAATAACATAGTACTAAAATGCAAACAGATTAAAAACAAAGGCAGCGTCCTACTATTCCCCTCTCTCCTACGCATTCACAGGCTCAGAAGGGAGGCTGGGAAAGACATAGCATTAATAAACATAAAGCCAGCAGCAATCATTAAATAAATATCATTTAAAAAATCCCCTTGATATTTAAAAAATGCTGAAGGATTTTGTTTAATAAAAAATGGGCAGGAATATAAAATGAAATGGGTGCTGGAGAGTAGTGAATTCCACTGTCTGTCAAGAAATCAGCCATGATAAAGTACAAAGACCTACCAATTCAACAGGCAGCAGTGGGATCCCTGGAACGATGATGTCAAGTCAGTACAGAGGTTTCTGTGTTATGAAGGGTCTTTCCAGTTGGGGTTTTAAAACTTAATGAGAGAGATCACCTTCAAGTCAAAATATCACTCTGAGCAGCCCACAGAAAGCACTCAGGGCAGACTAAATTTGATGGCTCTTTGCTGAACAGAAGAACAGATGGGCTAATCCGTTCTGAACAAGCTGCATGCTTCGGAGCTGCTCTGCAAAGACAGAATTGCAGCTCCTCCAGCCACATGGTGACCAAGGCACGTGTTGCTACTGTGAGGTTGCAACGGTATAAGGGCACAGCATATACAAACAACGCAACAGTAAAAAACATTTTCAATTGTGTATTCACATCTCTCTCCAGAGAGGGTTAAAATTGACGTCAGAATTCAGCTCACTTACCTTCAGCTTCTGTGAAATGTTGGAAGACCACAAAAGAGGGAGCCAGGAAGGGAAGTGGTAAATTCTTGAGTTCCAAACTGAAGAACTGGCCTGATATGTTCAAATCACCAGCAGCTTTAAAGAAAAGAATACCTGTTTCTACACATACTGAGGGTTGTAGAGTAGGAAGTATTTTCCAAATACACACAATGTGAGGACTCTTGGGAGTTATAAGACTGAGAAGCAGCTTCTTATTTAATCTAAATAGCTGACAGATCTCTGAACAATGACGTATATAACAGCACCTTGTGCAAAAGTAGTGGAACTAGCTTTAAAACTTAATAGCTTGGCTAGCAATAGCTCTTTAACTCAGCAGCACAGAATTCAGCTCAAGCTAACTGCCCAAGTATTTTCTGAGCTTCTCAGGAAAGCTTTGCAGCTTCTTTGGCATTCTGGGATTCCACAGCCATGCTGGTAACAGAACATCTGTAAGTTAGGTTCAGGCATAACAGTGAACATGGCTTTGTGTATATCCACATACATGGAAGATAGTGTGGACATATGTATTTTATCTACTTCTGAAAATGTAGTTCATAGATCTAGCACCACTTTGGAGTGGGATCTCTGTATATGCATTCATGCTCTACAGCAAAACCAAAGTAGTTGATATTCGTTCTCCTCCTGTGAAAGATAAGTCAGAATATTTTGCAGTTACTGTGAGCTCATATGTAGTGGAAACTCAAAGTTCTTCCAAATGGATGTGTTGGTGGTATTCCTGGCATCATATAGGCAATATTTGATAATGAAGAACATTTTTGCTCATAGATGGTGTGAATCCAGACCATTCATTTATTATAAACCTTTTACATCTAATTGACTATTATTGTACCTACAAAATGGAAATGTATTAAAGAGCAACTTATAAAAACTGTAAAGAGCAATTTATAGAACCAATAGCCAAGTTTCTGTTCTATGTCTTTTGAGAATTCTTAATTGTCTTCCATAAGTAGATATTGGGAGTGTAAACAATTATATGAGATTATAAGAGGGTGTGTTTTTTTAATGCAAGGTATGGTGTAAACATCTAGGAGTTAGGTGCTGCAGCAGTGTTTCCTATTTTTCCTTTTGCATTGAATTTTATTTTTGTAATTCCTGTTTCTTTTTCAGTTCTGTATAATTTCTTAAAAAGTGAAATATTAACAAATGTAACAATTTCTAACATTTGCAAATTATGTAGTTCCCAGTTTTTAATGAGTCAGTAAGGTATCAAGACGCTCCAAAGGGAGATCACAGTTTTTAATGTAGAATAGTTGGTGTTCTGTAGCATCTGGAGACACCATGACCCATAGTTTTCCTGTTTTTTGTCTTTTTGTCTTCCCCCACAAAAATTCCACTAACAAGATTGCACTGCTATGCTTTGCAAAAAAACCTCAGTTACTTGAACTATTCTGCAAGTCAAGGAACATTTATTTTACCTTCCAGAGGGAAACCAGGTAAAAGCAGAACTATCCTAAGGTATTTTTATTGAAATGCAGACTTCATGCTATTTGGTCTATCTGGATGCATGCAACGTTTGAACTCCACAGTGGTTTGTCTTCAGTATTTCATTTGGAGTGACAGTGGCTCTCACTTCTATCTGAGACTCATTACACAACTGCTGGGAATCATCATATTATACCCAACCTTACACATACTCCTTAGATGAACTATACACCGAAAGGCTTGGATATGAGTCTTATATTCACATTCATTCATCTCTGCTGGTTTTGAGGGAATAGTAATCCATTGGTCCATCTGGTCTCTCCCAGTGAATGGATCACCCAAGCTTTGGAGCTGTAGAAAAGTTACTCAAGTAGAAGATCAGATAATATTTGGACAGCCACAGCATATCACTTTGCTCTGAAGGGCATACTCAGTTCTAGGAAGGAACAAATCAGTTCAAATAAGCCTTATATTGGACTTGATGGGCCATAGAGACAGATCTTTCCCATGGTACTTCACGTTGTTGCTGTTGCTTTATAACATATGCTGAAGTGTGCGTTTTTGTCACACTTCCCCTTCTCCCATTCTCCTCTTCGCCCCTGTGAACAGCAGCTGATTTCCATAGAAGTCATTAAGGCA
This sequence comes from Phalacrocorax carbo, assembly GCF_963921805.1. Classification (NCBI taxonomy): domain Eukaryota; kingdom Metazoa; phylum Chordata; class Aves; order Suliformes; family Phalacrocoracidae; genus Phalacrocorax; species Phalacrocorax carbo. The sequence continues at coordinate 68,756,901 of NC_087513.1, forward strand.
TGAACAGGGAAGAATTTGTGTCCCATAATGGATGGGCCAGTGCAGCATGCAAAGCACATGCTATATATCATACTTCCTCTCTTTCGCTTACCCCCAAGTTCCTTGCCGCTGCAACAGTTTGGCCATATTTCACTACAGTTAATAGTATGCCTTAAATACAGCTGGCCCTGCGTGTATCAGCAATAAGACCTCTTTTTTTTTTTTTTTTTTTATTTGAAAGGGCAGTTTTAATATTAGCAAGTGGCTGCTCCTGTGATGTTGTCAATATGTTGCTAATATGTAAGTACCTGCTCCCGTCAGTGACTGAGGGCCTCCTGTGTCGTGGGTAGCGTGCTCGGCTTTCAATGATTTCAGTGGAAGCTGAGGATAATCAGTACCCTGCAGGACAGGCCATAAGTGAACGCTCCAGGCAATGGGAGCACAGAAGGGTAATCACAGCGCTAATGAAAGCAATAGGTGGCTGTCTGTGAAATACAATTTTTGTATTGAGTGTGTCTTGAGAGATTAAGAAAAGTTTTTCTTGAATTGTGTATAACAAAAAAAAAAAGGCAAAGCAGGAGAGAAGATTATTCATAATTTCAGTTTCTGTTCTCACACAGGCATGCTAGGGCTGCTCAAAGGAAAAGTAACTGGAATTCTTCGACACAGATGAAAGAATATTTTCCCATTGGCTCACAGCACAATTATTTTGACTGAAATAAAAAAAAAAACAAACAAACACAAACTCAGCTGGAGGCAGGATGAAAATTTTCTAGCAAGACAGTTACATGTCAGTAATAAGCAGTGGAAAAGACTGTCTTTTAATATGGGGTGTTTAACAACCTCAGACTAGATGTTGCTGACAAGGGTACTGCCACCTCTGGTAGCTTGTTTGTCCAATAGCAGAGAGCGAGTGGGGACACAGAAGACTGATGTAAATCTAACACTGAAGAGAACATTTTTAGGATGCAACTAGAGGGTCAAATAGAGATAATGACAGGAAATTATTACAGGGTAATTTTAGACCTGAGGGAAATAGATTGTGGAACAGAGAAATGGTGGGAACCCTATTGTTGACACATTTAAATATAGACTGGACAAAATGTTAATAAATGTACAATAGGGAACAATTTGACATTGTGCTCAAGGAGATGGAAAGGATGCAGTAATGAGTCTTTTAAAAAGGACTGTCAGGTTCTCTAATATACTTTGCTGTGAACTTTATTTCACTTTAAATATGTTTATATTTAATATAAATACAACATAATTTGTCCTATTTATTAAAGGGAGTTTTACTGTCCCCTTTATTTTTCCTCCATTCAAACATTACACTTTTGATTTCAGTCCACTGTCCTTGGTTGTCTTGTAGGGCATAGGGCTCTCTGCTGACTTGCACCTAGTGAGTGCATAGGCAGTGGTAATTTATCTTTTTGTACCTTAAAGGCACTAACTTGTTCAGTTTTAGTAAGTCACTCAACAAGTAGATTCAGAGAAGGGAATGGCATTCAGATATGTCCCTCTGAACCTGAAAACCCACTGAAACTGTGGAAAGAGGGAATGTTTATATGGCAGCAGTCAGCAGGATCTGTTAGATACTGGTCTTGGTATTTTCTGAACCTCCTGTCAATATCCCAGAGTCATGAATCACCAATACTGAACTGTTGAAAACAATCAGCACTATCAAAAAGGTAATGTTTAATTTGCAGGCAAGACAGTGTGAGAGTGGTGGAGCTGCCACCTAAGGAAAAGATACATTCACATGAATACATTTTTTTATATGATTGAGTTGTGCCAATATAGCTTATCCTTTAAACTCAAGCAAATCTTCAGAAAATTGTGTTTGCTTTAGTATAACATGTTGAAAGATAATTAATGGTCCTTGACATTGAAGTTGTAGGTCAAGTGTAAGAACTTAGTGCAAATCTAGGGAAAAGTACCTTTCCAATGACATATAAAAGTAATTTATATTTGGTACTGGTTTTCATCCAGGAGGAGGTCCAGATATTTTGCAGCTGCCATATATGTGGTAAGGTCTTCACTTCTCACAAACAGGAATTTATTATTTACAAATTGTTGGTATACAAAACGTCTTCGACATTCTGTAGATGTAGAAGTCAGTCACTGTCCAGAGAGTTTGTATACTAGTAACAAACATGGTGCAGCAAGGGAGACGTGCTAAAATGAGGTTGACCAGTCTTAATGTTATAATGTAGCTGAGTAAAAGTGAAAGTCTTTAATGTAAAAGTCTAGTAAGAAAATATTTCTCTCTACTATATTTGCCTCAGCTTGCTAAAATGACTTTAACTTGAGGATTTCCTTCTTACTAATTCTCACTACTCAGACGTTTCACTCTCAACACATTCTTTCTGCTACTCCTCTCCCTCCTGCTCGCCACCGAGCTGGCTGCTTCCTTTGGGACGCTACCACAGGCCTTCTTGAGTGAGGAACATTACAGATCATAGGTGAAATCCAAAAATGAGGAGTTCAAAAGAGATTATAAGGTACCCTCATTATTTTAACATACACCAGAATTCTGCAGCCTTTCTGAAAATATACAGCTTGGCTTTATAGTCAGATGGGTTCCTGAGAGAGCTATAAATCATGTATAATTATATATAAATTATATATATTTGAGAACTTTATAGTAAATCAAAGGGAGTTATCTTTCTGTGGTATTGTATGTTTTGAGGTTTATAGCCACAGTGCTTAGGAGGAAAATGTGTTTTCCTGTTCGTATGTAATGTTCAGTATTTCATTAATCTCTTCTTTTTCTTAAAATTTTTGACTGGATTACATGGTAGGAAACCTCCTTGAAGTTTTGATACTTATTAACAAGAGGTGACAAAGTCATTCTTATCAGACGTGTGATAGCATGTTTTTAACCCAAGAAGCAAAATAAAGAAACATACTATGCCACTAAGCGCATTTTTAAAGAAACCAAGCACTGACATAGTTTGGTGTTATAGTTCCAATAATAGACAATGCCTTGGAAGCAGCTGTGTGGAAACCTAATACTCTGTCTCATATTTAAATTTTTCTTTACAGTGCTCCTTACTTTTCTTATGGTTGTACCATTCCATGAGAGAATATTAGATGAGATCCTGTGATTTTTTAAAAAATGGTATTGAAGAGTTTTTCCTTCTTTTAAACTGAGTTGAGCATTAAGACATGAGTTGATCATCCTAAATGTAAAGTAGTGAATATTCAGCTTTTCTCACTTCTCAGAAAGCGAGGATCCCATGCCTTAGTTCTGAAGTGGAAGGAACATTTTTTGTGTTGGAAGGGCTTTGGATCTATAAACATTTAATCCATGGTCTCTTAAACAGTTGAGGTTTGAGATAGTGACTCTTTTAGGTATGTTTTCACCTAGGACTTTTCAGTATTGAGGGCTGAAGGAGGATCTGCCTCATCAATGTCATGCTTACATGGTATGATTTGATGCACTGAAGTGCACATTACCTCTGCAGCTATAAAGGTTTTTGGGTTTTTTTTGTAGGGTTTATGAGGATTTCTGCCGTGGCAAGCATGGATGGAGAGGGTCTAGGGCAGGCAGTTTAACTTGCTCTTCAGCAAGTCCCATGGAGCTGAAAGTGAATCTGTGAGCATGTGCTTCAATGCTTTCAATTCTTTTCTAGATTCACATACAGAGAAGGAGAAAGGTTTGAGAATGCCTCTAAGCTCAGGAGCAGTGACTGTCAATTATGAAAGATATGCAGGAGGGAAAAAAACTGAGTGGTGAAGAGCACTTTTGCTCTGTGGAGGCATTATGCAGGAAGAGGGAAAATGTTTGGGATGTGTGAGTGTTGGGAACTGTAGTTAAGGAAGGGCAGGAAATGGGGGACATCCTGAGTTCACAGGACACTCTATCAAACAGGGCAAGACTGAATAAAAGGCTGTCCATTGCTCATTAGTGATTTCTGCAGCAGGGACAGAAGCAGGTTGAAAAAAGAGTAGAAAAGATCTAACATTTATTGTGTTCCATACTTTACATTAATTCTAAAAATGTGTGAAAGCAACTGTGTAGCAGCCAATTCTTTGTGTCACCTCCTGTTCACCTGCCCTAGAAATGTTTTTATTAAATGACCTAGATATATTAATAATATCAATTAAAAGTAAAGGTGGGGGAGCATAACTGTACGTATGAATTCCTGAGCTGACAGGAGGAGAGGGATAAAAGAACCTACAATGGATACTCAGTTTTGTTTTCCTTTTTGATAGCATAATTGCCATTTGTACAATCTTGTTTGAAAGAACTTCTGCTGCTCTTGAGAACCTTGTGATAACAGGCTTTTTGTAGCACAGTGGTTAGGCACAGCTTTGTTGCGTTCATGTTTGCATGCTGGTCGACACTCAGTTGAAGGAGACAACCTCAGTCTGTCAGAGCAAAGCCACCATACCTCACTCTCATTTGCATTCTACATGCCATGTTTCAATTTTCCATCATTAAATAATAATTTGTAGCTATGTAGAATCTTTTATTAGGGATCTCAGAAAGCATTATGAATATTGTATGAATGAATGGAGCCTCACAACATGCCTGTGAAGTAGCACTATGTAAGAGTCATTATCTCTGTTTTATGCAGGAGCAAGATAGGACATTAAAGCACAGGCAGATTAAAGCTCTGAATTTCACCCCCAAATTGTGAAAGCGCTATCTCATAACAAAGCAGTCAACTGTTGAACATGTATATTTGCAAAAGGCTGATATATGTATATGCAGGTAACTCGAGTGGAGTTTCAAATGAAAATCTTTTTTCTTCAAGGTCACATAATGAGTTTAATCAGAGCGAGGAAGAGAACTGATATCTTAAGTCTCCCTGTACTGTGTTTTAAACGTAGAGCTATTCATCCTCCTTGAAAGACTGAAATTAACAGGGAAGTTGATATGTCCCGGTGAGGATTAATCCCACTGAGAGCTTCATGTAGGCTTCTCTGATTTGTTTTTTGTGTTTGCTAAATGTTTTTTTTCTCACATTGTCTTTTCAGTTGGATTGTTCCCCATTGAGTTAAAGATAAATATCAAACAATATGACTTAAAGAAAAATCTGTGTGTTTCAGAACTGTCTGCTTTCCCCAGGAAATACTAGCCAATTAATAAAGCAGAATGAGGGATTTTGCCTAGGGAGCCATCATGAAATAAGAAGTGTGCATAAATACACGCATGGAGAGACACATACAAACCCATTAAAAAAGCATTTTATTTGGACAGGATCTACTTATCAGTGTGGAAATTTATGAGGCACTGTAGAACATAGACAAACACAAATCATGGGGAGGAAGCTATTTTGAAGGGCTGATGAAGTTTTCCTTGTATATTTTTTTTTTTGCTACTGCACCAGGAAGCATCATGAAGACCATGAAGCTCTTATTGGTTAAATCTGTGCTGCAGAAGTTCCCAAGCAGTCTTTTTCCCCCCCCAAACACTTAGGAGGATGTTATAATTCATTTATCTACTACTATTGCCATACTAGAAGTTTCCCTGTGTCATACAGCTTGAGCATCTCTCTCTGACCACCTTCAGTAAGAGTTTTAACTTCCCCTGTAGAGATCTGCTCTGGTATCTGATTACGCTTAATATCAAGGTATTTTCTTATAGCTAAAGAGATTTCTGGCTGAGATTCAAAACCAGATTCTAGGTATTGACTTTGTACAAGTTGCCTGTGTTGTTTCTACGTGATCTGTGCATGTTATACGCAATGCACATGCATCTTGAGATTATCCATCCTTGTCTTAATCTTCTCCACCTAAATGCTGGTAAGTATTCCAAGACGGAGTTATCACAGCCATGCCAGGTGGGAAAAAAGGCTTCTTAAAAGAAAGACTCACCATTACACATGGCAAACTGTTAAAAGGAATATCTCGCTTTCTGAAATCTTAGGGATTATTAGTAGCAGAGGCAATAAAAATCATCTTTAAAGCAATTTGTGAATTATTAAATAAATTTCTTTCAAACTGCTTTATTACTCATAGGGATTGTATCAATCAACAGTGAGAGCTAAATTACTAGATCAGTCAGAAAATATTGTTGCAGCTGAAGAATCAATGCTAATTGAATCATTAAGGCATTATTACATGAAACACAAATAGCTATGGATGATAACTCTTTACTCTGCTTGATCTATAGTCTGCAAAGAAGACACAATACCAACAATTGTAATGCTTGATTGTTCTCCTCCTAAGCAGCATATTTTTTCAATATGGTGTTTTTCTCTATCGGTGTCATTTTGCTCGTTAATCTCCAACTAGTGAATAAAAAAAAATTTAAAAAAATTATATGACTTTAGATTAATGTAATGCACATTTTCTCTAGCTCAAAGGTCAAACATTCTACAGCCAGACTCCCAATGATTGCAACGAAGTTCAGACCTGGGGGCATTTTTTGCTTGAAATATTTTTGCGCTTTTGAGGAGCCTTGTCAGCACTGGCCTTACTATGTTGGCTGAAGCAAGGTTGGATCTGATGGCAACTTTTGACAACCTGTAGTAAGACTGACATTGATTAAGGGAACTCAGTGCCTTGGGTCTTCTCTATGTTTAGGTTTTGCCCTGACAGACAGAAAAGTTTTCTATTAATGCAGGAGATGAAGGATGTGAGTGCTGCCAGTATCCTTGAATTTATGTGGCTGTGATCACATAGAATGAACAAGGATGGTGTGGTATTTTCTGATTGCTGCCCAAGCACTCTAACACATGAATAACTACAGTCAATTTGCTAGACTCCGATTTTTTTGCTGTGAGATTCAGTAAATGTTTCTCTGTCTTCTAGCTGTTGTAATATCATTGTATCATGGCTAAAGTATAGTGACAGTTAGACCAACAGCCCATGGATTACATGCATATATGTGGGGAGAGAAAGTGAGTATATCTGAAGATGGGTGCATATGTGCTTGTAGTTATGATGAGGATAGTATTTAGGTAGGTAGATGGAGGCTTGCTGGGGTAGATGGGAATAAGAGCATCTATGTGAGAAAGAAAGCGTGTGAATATGTAGGTTAGAGTAGCTTTGAGATGGTGTTTTTGTTTTGATCTTCCTACTCCTTTTTCCCTTGAACAAAACAACTTTGTGTTCAACATATGTGCTTGCAGTCATAGCAGGATTTTGATATATGGGATATGCTCTTTTCCTACCTTTTCCCAACAGTAAAACCTGCATCTTGTGCGCCAAAGAAACCTAGGGTATTTCCAGCCTCTTGATTTCTCATTCTTCTGGATCAGGAACATAATTTTAGTGTGTTAAGATAATTAATTTATTTAGCAAATCGACATCTTCTGCACTCATCAAAGATTTGGAGTAGTGGAAGTGCATATGTATGTGTGTATATACAGTGAACAGCTAAAGAGCTGTATGAAGCTGGAAAAAATAAGTCAAGGTATCACAGAACCCGTGACATTCTTCAATTCTAAAGTTCATTGGCTGCATTAAGAAGATTGATGACTAAAAGAGTTTGGTGCCAGCAAAGGCCTGGAGTGCACCTTTTGAATCTGTGTTAATGTAATTTAATGGGTAGAACAACACAGCTGCGTCACTTCTCTTTTCTTTTTTTTTGCTTTTAAAGTAAACATTCTGTTTTGTATTCATGCTGATGGCTCTGCCACAGCCTTTCCAGGTGGTTTGCCTGCCAGTCCAACGTATCAGTTGGGAAATTTATGAAGTGGTTTTTTCTTTCTCCACCTTTTCCACATTTCTGCTCCTCATCTGCAGATGCTCCTCATCCCAGGCTGGCATAATATGGCACAAGATGCAGTGGGGAGGCAGCAAATTATCATGCATTTTCATTCAAGCCAAAAGATATCTGAAGGTTTTTTTCTTTCTTTTCTTTTTTTCTCCCTTCCCCCACCCCAGTTCCAAGGCCTGTGTAATCCAAGAAAATGAAGCATGATAGGCATACATTCATATTTTACCCAACAAAGTTCTTAACCACTGTTTGCAAAAGCTGGGTTTGTCTGTTTGACAAACAAACAAATCCATGTGAACTCACCTCCATAATAAAATAGAGCAATTGTTTTAAAGTACCCACAGTTACATAATAATTTTAGAGGAGACATTTCCAGGCATATCAGAGAGTTAAGAAATAATTCCGTGGACTGAAATTTAGCTGGGGTACCAGGCCAACACACTCTGTGAATATGTGGGGCTTCTTAGGAGAGACAGAGATCTGATACAAGGGCTTCCGCTGCTTTGAAAAGTGGTCCCTACCTACAACCACAAAATGATTTAAATATAGCCAAGTTCTAGTACTAATTCACTAACTATTCTTTATATTTTCTTTCTGTAGTCTTGTTAGTCACTTGTTCCCACCTCATTCGGCTAGAGGTACTGCTAGCCAATACAGTGAAAACAGTATGACTGAATTGAAAGACTCACAGCCGTTTGGGGTATTTAACGGTGATTTTCTAGCTCATCTGCCTTGTGCATTTCTTTTTTGGCTTTCCAGTAAGGGCCTGTCAGCGTTTCTTCAGACCTCTGAAGTTTATTTCATGGGGTCTGTGGCTAATCCTACTGACATTATTGTGATTTATTCCATGTTTTCAGTAGGAACAGGATTTGATCTATAAAGAGATTAAAATATTTTTAAAAGGAAAAGACGGTATACTAAGATCTCTTTCAGGTTAGTTACAGGTGAAAAGCTCTCATATACAGAAAAGTTTATCCTTGGCCTCAATGGATATAAGGTCCTGCTCATGAATACGGAAGAGTCTGAAAATACCATAAACAACATCTAAAGATAAAGACACAGAAGTCAACAAAGTCTTTTCCGTCATTGGTGATTGTGACAAATATCAAATCCCATGTTCTTTCTACAGTTATGATTCAAGACCTTCCTGGTTCTAAAGCTTATTAATTTCTCTTACTAAAATAATTATTTTTCCCAGTTGATTTTAAGAGGTTTTATTCCCTCCTGCAGTGCTCCATGTTTGAATAGCAAGGCTCAGAAATATTTTCCATGTTTGTGCATGAAAAAGGGAAAAACTAAGAGGAGTGAGATGTGCTTACCAAGAACAATGAAACTAAGTCCTGTTTTGGAGCTGCACCTTCAGAAAGTCACTCCTTGCTCATAGTCCATCATTCACATGAGAGCTGCTGGGAGGATTCAGTCCTCACACTCAGGTAAAGCTAGAGATGGTCTTGCCTCTTAATGAAGTCTAACTTTGTGAACTTCAAAATTTTCCATTCTCCTTGCTGCCTAGTTTCTGTTCAAACAATACATTGTCTGCTGATTCCTGCCTCTAGAGGTGCACACTCTACTAGAATTGGGTTTGACACATATCTGGATGATGGCTAGCAGAGGACGTAAGAATCTAAGAAATGTTCAGAACAGAAGAAGGCCACGTATCTCTATTTCTCTTTTTACATGGCTTTCCAGATTTTTCAGTCTGTGTTTCTTCAGTTTCTGAAATGCTTTGATTTTAAAGGCTTCTTCCAGCAAGTAAAGTTAGCTCCCTATAGTAAATTCTGAAGAAATTCTTAAAGAAAACTGGTGATTAAATTTGTCAGTGTCAGATTCTCAGAATCTCTTAGACTGCAAACAGATCATCTAGGCCATTCAAACCAAATCCGGCCTGAATCCAATCCAAGTTCCTCGGTAGTTTGAAAATAGTTGTTGAATTCTCCCACCCTTTTTTTTCAGTGGGCAGCTCCTGGGCAGCCATTCCATATGACCTTGTGTGTCATCCTTCCCTGCAAAATTTCTCCAATTGTTAAGAAAGCCGTTGACTGGGATCAGTGGCAGCAGCAGGCTTTCTGCTCAGTCTGATGCCAGTAATCAGATGTGTTGGGATCTGATGAAGCTAAGTTGAGCATAATGAGTTCCGTCTGGAAAGTGCCCTTTGGATCAGAGGTGTGCAACTTGATGATGGTTTGAGAGGAATGTTTTGAATGGATCATGAATGAAAAATAAATTTACTGACCTGGGCCTGATGATTTGGTAATGAAATATTCAGATCAGCTTCACTGTTATGGAGAGGTAGTAGGACGCACTGACTCTATTTGTTTCCCATGACTGTGTTCTGTAAGCTGTGAGTGATCTGTGCAGCTTTGTCCCTTCCTCGCTCCAGCTATATTACAGCAGTGAAAGAGGACAATTTAATTGCTTTCCGTTCTGCCCCCTACTTCCTTCCCAGGCTGTGGAAGTCAAAGGGAGAGCATCACCTACATCTTCCTTGGGGCAGCAGTGCCTCTGCCAAAATTCAGTCCCCCTTCTCCTCCGGAGACACCTGGAACAGCTAACGACAGGGGAAAAAAGAACAGGCTGATAATAGAAAATATGAGGTATTGGAAGCAGTTCAGTTTGCTTTAGTCAGACCAATGGCTGAAAACATAACTGGTCTGCAAGCCATATCCTTCTGTCCTACCTTCTGCTGCTGCTGGCCCCTGTCCGCAGGGGTCTGCCCAAGTGCTCAGGTTAGTAGGGAACTCCTCTGTCCTCCACACTTCAAGCCCAGCCCTCTGTGTGTGTTTGTCTTTGCGGGCTCCTTCTCTCTGCCCCTGCTCCTTGCATCCTTTTCCCAAGCAGGGTGATACTGTGATATACTCTCTATGCCCCTTAATCTTGGTGTCAATCTTGGTAGAGAGTATAGCAACACTCAGGCTGCTCTAACTTGACTCTGTTAGCTGTTGATTTATAAGGGCTCACAGACTATGTGGCATACAGTGTGCTGCAATTATTTTCTTCCCCTCGGCTTGCTGCAGCCAAGACCCCTGGCTGGCTGGACACTGGCCAGGGCAATTCTCTACCTGCTGGTGGCTTCCTTGTTTAAACACTGTTCTCGGCAGAAGAACAGTTTGGTGGTAGAGAATCTGTCCCAAAGCATTTACCCCTGAGTTCCAAATCAGTTCTTTTAATACTCACTGTGAATTGACTAGCTTCTGTTTTTTTACAGGACGGTATGACAGTGCATCATATTGATGTTGGGATATTGAGATGCTTCATTATGCAGAGCTGCATTTGCTGTCTTTGTTGCTGAGTGAATACGTGGTTGGATATTGGTCACAATCCTCAAACTCTCCAATAGTTTTTGCTTTGCTTGAAAATGGATCCTATGGCAGTATTAATTAAAACTTAAAGGTTTCAATAATTTAGGTACAGATTCTGCCTTCAGCTATCTGTGTACTTTTCACAAACAAGTAAGAGCTCTGTGTTTATTTTAGATCCATCTGTCCTCATCTTCCTTTGATTTTTCAGAAAGGCAACCGCTACTGAAATTCAGTGCAAAAATAAGGAAGAGAAAAATATAGAAAGCTTCTTTAAAATTCAGTTCTGGATAGGACCCTGAGTTTTCCCCTTCTCAGATTTTACCGGGGCATCCCTTACTCGCAGAGGCTTAGCTCCTACAATCCAGTCTCAGGAAAGATTCAGATTTAGACTTTAACACTCCTGAGCTATTTTGAAATCTAAAAGCACCTAAAATGGCTCAGGCAGAGTCTCCATTTCAGGATAATCATCCACGCATTTTGCATTCCTCCTCAGATTGTTTATGCTGAACATTCTCTTAATCTCACTCACTGTAGTACCATCTTCTTTGTAAGAAATAATAAATCAAGCTTGTGGCATTCTCTCCTCTGCCCCCACCTTTAGTCCAAGGCCTGTGCAAGAGTGAGCAGACACAGCTGCGGTGATGGTGCTGGAATGCCTGGAATCTTTCTGATCTGTTTCCAAGGAACATTTCCCCATGGCATGGCCAATGAGCAAGAAAAGTTTCCTTTCCTTTGTAACAAAGCTGAAGCCCTTCCTCCACTCACACTCCTCAATATATTTAGCTTCTAGCTGCAAGCAAAGAGTTGGGTCCTTGGTACCATAGAAACTGACAGGCGATATATGTTGCTAGTTGGCATCCTACATAGGAAATAGATCATAACGGAAAGATGGTGGCACTACCTGATGAATGAGAGTTGTTTTCTTTTACTGGCACAAGTTCTGTTATCTGCATGGAGGCTTTACTCTGTCCGATGAGAGTTACCAGTGATGCTCAGGCTGTGCCTTTGATCTCTGAACATTCACGAAAGGGGAGTGTGAGGCAAGACGATACCGCATTAAAGTTTGGAAGTTAATGCTGTGTTATGCCTACAGAGGAGGAAAAGACTGATTTTTGAATATCCATCTGTACTTCTATGGAAGTGAAATATTTGAGACACTCAGACGATGGAAATTTTAACTGATATGATTAGAAGAAAATCTAGGTCCAGACCTTAAGTAAAGTTTAAAGGTGTGATGAAAATTAGACTTCTACATCTTTCATCATCCCAGGTGGGGAGCTACTGAGATCAATGCTTTAGTGCTTTTTAAAACCACACTGCCTTTCTAAATATTTAAATAAGAGTTAGAAACTTATTTTCAGAAACCTGGTTATTGAAACATGTAGTGCAGTGATACAAACATTTTTCTTAGTCCTCCTTTTAATATAGATGCCACTTCTTTGCAGTTCTTCAAATTATCTATGATGTCCAGCAGTTTGACTTCAAAACAAACCACCTCAAGTACTTCACTGTCTTTAATACATAAAGCTGTATCACATCCTTGTTAGGCAATCTAATATTATTACTTCTGTTTTAAGAATGAGGAACAGAATGATTAAGATGATTGGCCAAAGCTGCTGAGAACGTCTGTGGTAATGCTGCAAAGAAGAGGGAGTCTTGGCTATCAATTTTATTTTTTTTAAGTGTTTTTTTTTTGTCTTCTGGCTTTAGAGTATTCTAAATGGTTGAAAAACTGTTACTTGTTTTATTTGAAAGAACTACAAGTGAAATTATTTTATTCCTTTGTTTCAAATCAAAATTTTAATTGTATTTAGAAGTATAAAAAAACCAGGACTATTTTAGGGTTTTCTCCTTTTTCTTGTTAGCCACTGAACACTCTCTTTGACTAAGAAACAGAGAAAATAAAAGGAAATTGAAAACTAAGGTTAGGAATTTGGTGGCAGGGATGGGTAACTTCCCATAATCAGGCAATGGAAAAATTCTAGGGGAAAATTTAAAGCTTAGAAAATGGATTACTTTCTCTTATTCAGTTTGCATTCTTCTGATTATGAAAGTAAGTTTGAAAGTTTCTTCTGTTGTGGTGTGGTTTTTTTGTTTGTTCTGTTTTGTTTTTTAATATTAAACTTTCTTTTCCTTACAGGGGAGTTAATTGATTAAAAATAGTGAAAAGGTATTTAAATTCCCTCTTTCCAAAAGTGAAAAATATAATAGGAAAGAAAATGTTTTCTAAAAACAAGCACAGTGAATAAAATTGGGTTTTCAACCAAAATAATGGATTCATTTTTTATATTAAAATTTTTTTAAGCTAAAGTCTGAAGCCTTTGTCTAAAGCAAGTCAGGAATTTGATTTTAAAGTTACAACTTTTGCTTCCGAGAATTAAGATTTTTCACTAAGCATTGCTTTTCTATCAATATTTTGTACAAGATGAAGCAGACATGTTGTTGGGTCGTAGCTTTGGTGGATAAATGTTCACACAATGAAAAACCAAAAAAGTTTCATTTAAAAGTTTTAATTTAGCTGCATTGAAAGTGGTGTCATATGCATGGATTTCTTTTTGCAATGGATCTTTGAAATCAAGCAGTTTTCAAGGGAATGAGGGACCAGAGAGTTCTATACAGGGAACTAGTAGAGAGTCTTTGCACTATATCCACAGACATCTACCTGCTACATATGTGCGCCCTAGTAGTGAGCTTTCCATATCTGAGCTCACCTGAGGAAACAGTTAATGAAATAAATTATTGAAATTTGGGGCAATATTAGCCCAAAACCATCTAGATTCATACTACTGAAAAATATACTTCTAATTGTGCTGAATTTGGTAGTTCACTTCAATTTTAAGAAATGCAAAAAAATTAAAGACAAAATATTTTATTATCTTCAAAACAGATTATATGTATTTTTATATCTAAAATGATAATAAACATTTCAACCAACCTGAAATAAGTTTTCAGCTTTTAATTTTGCTGGGGGGGGAATAAGAAAAAAATTGTTTCTCATCAACATGAATAAAAATTTTTTCAGCTAATGTCTAAGCCAAAAAAAGCTGGTAAACATTTGTTTAGCTCTAAGGAGAAGCCTGCTTTCTATATATTAGAAAAAACCCCTGTATTAGAATGGAAGATTCATAGTGTAACTTCACTGTCTCCTGATACCTCTCTTCTCCAATCTTATTGAGACTACCTTCCTTGTATACCTATCCATGCTTTCCGCTTCCCTGCGTAACTCTACAGAGTTACGCATACAAGCAGCAGGGCAGATGCTGGCGGGGGACCTGAAGGCATTAAAAAAAGTTTTTTACCACATCAGATCCTCACCATCTTCATTTTGTTCCCTGTTGTGGCCAGTCAGAACTTCATGGTAATGGCTGAGAACATCTTGCGGTAAAACCGACTGCTGTTCCAACAGCACAAACCGTGAGTTAAATGAGACTCTGTTTCATTTTGGTGGAAGTGGAAGGGCTATTGCACACCCATAAAAAATTTGGGTTCTATTCAACAGAAAGCAATGGTGTAACGTACACATTAAGAGCCAATTAAAGACAGGGTCATTATAAGCAATTTTCTTGTTGGATAGCTAACACAGCTCTGTGACCGTGTCTTATCCTCTTATGTTATGTTGAAAACCTGATTATTCTGCTGCCAAAGGATAAAATACTCTGGAATTCAGTCCATTTTATCGTATGTCTGAAGTGCCAGGGCCTGGCTGCCACCTCTTTTGTGATATTTGGAGTTCGGCATATACGGACTGTTTCAGAATCAAAAGCATATGCCTCTCAATAGTGATAAAATAGTTCCTTGGGCTAGGTAGTCTAAGTGCTCTCCCAACTTTAAGGGTTGCATTTTACACACATAAGAAAATGGTGTTAAATGAGAATTTGTGAAAAAGGACTCACAATCATTTCTAAGAATCCGTGTGCTCACGCCACTGAAGTAGTGGAACACACAGCTTTGTACCTGGTTGTGCATTTATAGAGCTAGCTGAGCAGGAACTCATCTTCTCCCAGTTTGCTTAGGTGTAAAACCAAAACTTGACGTGGGGAATGTAGGAGCCATTTGTTCCCTTGTCATACATTTTGTTTTACTTTTGTCTGTCTTAATTTACATCTTTATTGGAAGAGGTTTCTGGGGGCTTGCATGGAGTTTCCAGGTGGAAGAAGGTGGAAGCCACGGATTCAGGTTCTAGCTCTGTCCTCTAAGGATTATGAACTCAAACCCGGGTCTCTAACAGGCATGTGACTGCTATAATCACAAAAATTACTGCAGGAAGGGGCTGTCTTTTGTTCTAATGTGGGCCAAAAAAAAGTGAAGAACTATGAGAAGTCTCCATGAAATAGCATTTATACTTTCTAGCTACCCTAGTTAGAAGATGGAAGAGAATGTCTTATGGTGTTAGAAAAGTTTACTTATATTTGAACGTGACACAGGAATGATGTGGAGGGAGCGTGAACAATAGCTCATGTAAGTGTCATGGACTCTATAGCTGGTTTTGTTACTCCGAACTGTGAAAGTTTCTAAGAAATTTCAAAACTTTTTTAGTTCAGTAAGAATATTCCACTGTTTCTCTCAGGAGAAAGGAAAATGGTCATGAAACAGAAAAATATGGAGGGATGTGGGATAACAGCCCTTTAAGAGTCCAACATTTCTGTTCACTCTGCTCTCAAAAGGCATGTGCTCACACAACCTAACAAGCACATCTTTGGGATAGTTAGCAAATGAGGATATTTTTGTGGCAAGCTTATATTTTTTGGCCCAGCTTCTGCTTTGGCACCTGTTTGACCTGGCATTTTCAGCTCCTTTCTGAAAAATGGGGTTTGTCCATTAGCTATATTGGAATTTGTGATCCCAGCCACTTGTAAACAGCCTTTGCCCTTCCATGTATGTCCTCCTAACCCCTGTAGAATTTTAAGAGGTACAGAAGCCTCCTAAGCAATGACTCGTGCCATTTCACTGACTTTTCTTCTATCACCACAAGTAACTATAAAAACAGTGAAATGAAAGCTGTAACAAGCTGCTGCTTTGGCATAATAGCTTGGAAGTACTTTACCCATAGTTAGTATGCACCTGGTACACTCTCAGATAAACACCTCAAGCAGGAACCAGAATAAAAAAATATGTCCAAATACTTGTCTGAAAACACCACAAATAATCTTTGAGGTTTATAAGATCCTGGCTACACTGTATGTGTGTTCCCCACGTCATAAACATCTTGGCTGTTGGTCATATTGCTTTGAATCTCATCTTTCTTAGAGATTTAAAAAAAAAAAAAAGTCTTCCTACAGCTCTGGGAAAGGTAAAGAAAAGAAGGGATAATTGTCTCTAGATGAACAGATAATGACTGAATTCAGTGCCAGGGATCTGGATCTCATATCTCCTTTACGTTTCAATTTTCAGTTACTTTGTAAGAATTAGGAGAAATTTCTGAAGCACATTGGGAGGGCATGGCTGGATATGTCACCCTGAATCAAGTTGTTAGTTCCTCAAGTCTCATACCTTTACCTGGGAGTGGCCATCATTTGAGGCATTCAAGAGATGAGGTGATCTTTCTGGGGTGGGGAATGAGACCCCTGTTCCCACAGAAGTGCATTTTGGACACTGATAATAGCTTGCACTGCTACAGATGTTACCGATTAAGTTATCCAACTCTATCTTTTGGCCTCCTCTTGTGATGAATTAATTTCTAAAGTTTAACATAGAAAGGGTAAGAGAAAATACTTTAAAGTTTCTTTTAAATTTATGGAATTTAATTTTAAAATAGTGTTAGGAGTTTTATAGTGCCTTCTAATTTTTCTCATGTCTGCAGTAAATAATACATTTTTTTGCATCCTCTACTTCAGAATATAATAAGTTAGACTATGGATCTGGATCAGCTTGGATCAGAACTATGGATTTGGATTAGTAGGCTTTCTTCCTTGTAGACTTGCATACTTAGTTCCACGCTTCTGCTTTCAGTGCCCTTCCTGACTGCAGTTTTTAACTGGTTTGGCTGCCTTAAATTATTATTAAATCTCTGTATTTCAGTTTATAGTTCTAATTTAGGTACCAGATAGATTATTTAACATCTAGAGACATTTAAGCTCCTGTAGATGTTTATTAGCATTTGGTGTAGACCAGACACCTTGGAATAAGAAAACCTCAGCTGGAATCAGTGTAGCATAGTCTTTTACAGTTTGGTACCCTGTTGTTTCACCTCTCTTTCTTCCTTCTTGGAAGGGCATGTTACAGTGTTAAGTACAAAATGCAATGTAGTCTTTCTGCAGTAGTGGTTTTCAAGCTGTTATATTTTCCATATTGTTCTTTGCTTACTGATTTGGTTGTGCCCTATAAACAGAATGACTCAGATGCGTTGTATTGAAAATAGACTTGACTGTGGCAAAACTGTCTATCTCAGACAAAGTTAAGCCCTTTTTGAAAACATTTTTTCAGGCTTCTGCAGGTTATTCGATGAGTCAAACAGAAGTGGCTAGCTGACTTACAGAATCTCCTCAGCCAATGTTCACAGCCAGCCTAAGGCCTACATATCACACCCACCCCACTTATAATGCTCATAACAGAGCTAAAGAAGTGCAAGGGCTCAAGCTTGATGCTAGGCTTCCACATAGGGAATTCATCTCATCATCCCACTCAAAAGGAAACTTGCATTAGCACTTCCAGTAGCCTCTTTAATGAC
Organism: Phalacrocorax carbo; assembly: GCF_963921805.1. Lineage (NCBI taxonomy): Eukaryota > Metazoa > Chordata > Aves > Suliformes > Phalacrocoracidae > Phalacrocorax > Phalacrocorax carbo. The sequence continues at coordinate 68,774,521 of NC_087513.1, forward strand.
ATGACTACACATAAGTTAATTTTACAAGGTTTTAAAACTGTCTAATTTGCTGTTGAAGTCTATGTATCTATGGAAGGATGTGTTAACCACTGTATCATCTGAATTACATTTTCCCCATCCTGCAGAATCACTGTCAGTCTTTTGAGAGTATAAGAATACCATTTACATAAGCTTTTGTCCATTCATAAAACCTGATAACAGGAGTCTTGACTAACATTTTAATATACAAATAAAGGGCCAGCTTGACCTCAGGGTAAAAAAAAATCCCGTGTTGAATTTATTGCTGTAATTATTTCTAAAAAGAAATAATTTAATATCTCTAAAGGTAAAAAGACTTTTTCAAACAAGAAGGTTTTTGATAGATACTCTTTTTTTGTACAGACATCTCTTTTAAAATATTTTGGCAGTTAGTAATTCCCAGGACCACAAATCACTTCCAAAACTCAGCCAAATAATTTAGCTCTTACATACCACAGTGTCTTAGTCCATCAGGGTTCAATGCCCTTAGGAAATATTACAGCTTTGTTGGATTGAAAAAAATGAACAAGTTGGAAAACCATCAGGGTTGAAAACTGCTGGATCCCAGACTGGGAAAATAATATTCCCATCAGCATATTCAGGTGACTACAACGGTTGGGTAGACTTTAAGGTCATAGAAGTGTCTCTTTGCTGATCATAAAATGATTCAGGACATGTATTTGTGAAATTTTGTATGCATCTCCTCAGGTAGTACTTTTTCAGCTGAAACAATGGGACAAAAAAAAAAAAAATCTGAGTTGACTGTCTACATTGTGACAGGCAAAATAAATGAGCCATACCTTACAATTAAGTGATGGGCCCCAGGTTTCCCATGTGATATGAATAAATCCATGCAGTCATCACAGCAATCAGGTGTAAGTCCCTCTTTTCACAGCCCTAGCACCTTTCTATGTTCCATATCCAAATCCAGTCTTATTCCCATTATTCAACTATTTTTTTCAGTGCTATTTGTTTATTTTTAATTATCTCGTTAGAGCTGAAATGAAAGGTGGATTTATGTTAGCATTTTGATATGGAGAAGCAGTTTTGAAACAAATCCTCCGACTGTCCCCACTTACCACCTCTTGATACATTTTTCTTTTTGGTTTTGGTTCATGTTAAATAAAGTCTTCTCAAAAGAACTGCAACCAAAACTCTGATCTGGGTATGTATCCAGAGGACTTACAATCCTAAAGGAAGCAAGAGGGTCTGAACGAAAGATCAATCTGCTAGAGAGCTTTACACCACATACGTAGCGAGGATGTTTTGATCCAGGAAAACAGATTAAATTTAATCTGAAGTAACAGTGGAACTCCATACAGTGGAGATTTAGGGGCCTGAATACCAACTGCTCTGACCTACTGATCTTCTTCTGTTGTGTTAGAAAACTTTCTCATGTAGAGGTAGTCAAAGAAAGCAGTTTTTGAACCACTGGGTTTTCAGTTTTGTTGTAAGACTGTCATCAGCCGTTCTCTTTCTAATTCTTTCTACCTCCACCTGATGGTATATTGTACTGGATTCTAGAGCCACACTTGAGGGTTGAAAATAATGTAAGCCACAGAAGATCAAAATGGGAAATATTGTCATAGGACAATAGTCTTTCAAGCTTCCAGCTCTGCAGGCAAAGAACAGATATTAGCTGCCACTATGAAACAAAATTAAATGACATATAAAATGCTAACCTGTCTTTCCTAGTGGGAGTGCTCACAGTGGTAACGTGTAATTGCTACTACTCCTGCTCTGGAAGGTCATTCAGGATTGAAACACAGATGCTCCCATCTTGTCCTTGGTGTGAGTACAGTTACAGCATGAAGAACAGGCAGCCTGGTTTAATGGGAGCCCGCTGCTACTGAACACCTGCTAAAGGAAATTCAGGATAGTATGTTTCTGAGTGTTCTGCTACTATGAAAAGAAGATTAAAGGATAAGTGGCTTATATTGTTACATTGACTTGAGCCTACAAAACAAAGTGGCAGATATTATTTTTCCTGTGGCAGTTTTGATATGCTGTTTATCAGTAGCATGTGGCTTCCATTTGAGAATTACAGTATTAAAGATATAGATGGGAAAATGTATTTTGCCCTGTAGGGAGGAATGTATTCCAGTGCAAGACGTGTGAGAAATGTAGGAATCAGTATTCCAACTAACGTGCTCCATGACTTCAGATAAGTCATACTTTCCAGATTTTTCAAAATAAAGTGCCTGAAATTAGGTAGTTGTAATATTGAAGCTTGGCTAACCAAATGAAAGAAATGAAGAAGGGTCAGAGCCCTGTGCATGGATGGAACATTTCTCTGCTTGCCAGCTTCAGTTGTGGGGAATCCACACCATTAGGGAGAATTTGCTGCTTTCAGAAAAATCAGTGGGTTTCTGCTGTTGTCTGCTAAGGGATGCCTTTTGAATCAGCTGTTTGAAAATCCTATTATAAAAATGCAGGATCTTTCATATGTAAGAGAAATACTAACTTCCTAAATCTATGGCTTAATTTTCATTAAATCTAAATGCTAGGGAGCACTTCTAATCCCATTCTGTCACCTAAAATTAATAGAGCTCTCATCATCCAGAGAGTGGAGGCACACCTAATGCCCCAAATCACTGATGATTTACTACATAGGTAAGGGGCAGCATGCACAAATGACCTGTAAATGACATTGCTAAAAAGCACTTTTTTGATGTGCAACATCAGCTTCCTCTTGTTAGGATACAGGCATGTGATTTCTGTTGCTGTCTGCCTAGCTCTGCTCTGCTGGAATCCACTTACAAATCCCTTGCTGTTTTCCTTCCAGGGCCAAGGTAGATTCTTTCTGCTAAAACCCATACATGGACTCTCGAGATCTCATTCTTTGAGATCCAAGCATGCTTTTATGTTTCTCCCAAAGATCTGAGTATAACTTTCCTGTCTTCCCTTCTCTCACCAGGAATATAAACATAGATTTAATTCTTAAAAGGCACACAAACTCTTTTCTTTTTCCCCTTTGTTATTGATAAGGCTAAGTACAGTTCTGTGAAACTAGACCTAAAGCTTCAAGCAAAAGTCTTATGGAAGCTACAGTTTTGTGTCTCTGTGGACAGCAATGCTTTGACAAAGTGGAAAGAGGCCCTTCCAGACCGTGTTCATGTAGTAAAGTGAACTGGAACGTTCTTTCTACCTGGACTTTTTGATCCATTTATCCCTTGCTGTCCTGATAAGTCCTTGGCCAATGTGCTGTAGGGTAGCGAGAAGTTTAATCTCTAGGGTAAGGACAGCATATAATTAAATGCTCATACACTGTCAAAATATTGACAGTTACAAAATGCTCCAGCCAGTAGCTTGTTGGAGAGCAAGCAATGAGCAAAATGACTTCAATATGCAGAAGAAATTTAGATGCCCTGAGGGATTGCTAATTCAGAGAGATAGTAATAGGGATTACTACTTGATTTATAATGTGGCTTGAAAGGAATCAACAAGACCAGACCTGCTGCTTCTGTGTGTGCTTAGCCATACAGTCACAATTCAGAAAGAAGATATTAACTGTCCATCTAGCCTTAATGCTACCTTCTCCTCCTCTGACCTCTTCAGCTCAAAGTCCAGGCGGATTCCTTTCTGTCTCTAATTAAACAACTTCTCTGTGACTTCATCTGTCCATCCATTTTTCCCCTTGTACCTTCTTTTGCTTCACCTGAATACTTACTGTGTTAATAATTTGCAGCTGTTGCCCGAGGTGCCACCTCCTCCTGTCTGATAATGCATATAACCCACTTCAGTCCATCTTCTTCCTTTGTTGTTCTGTAGTAGCTGCACTCATTAAGGTCTAGAAAAGTTTCTTTGCAGACAAATCTCCTGTCCTCTTTGCTACCCTGATCTCTATCACGTGGATGTATCATTCATAAATAAGATTTTCACTAGTCTCCTTTCCGTTTCCTCCTTTGCATCTCCCAGTTACTGTGGAGTTTCTTCTGGCCCACTTAACCTCCGATTTGGAAAAGGAAATTGCACTTTGGCATGTCAGCCTGGAAATACTACTGACCCCTCATTTAATTTCAGCTGTCTGACATGCTCCATGCTCAGCCCTCCGCTCTTTTGCTTTGCAATGTTTCTTCTGTCACATTTTATGGAAAAGAGTCAGAAGATGGAAGGATAATCTGTGAGTCACTTGTGCAATGATGACTTGCAGATTTCCTTCTTTCCTTCCTCATTTTTTCCATCCTGCCAATTTTTTATTTCAGTTTCTTCTTTAAGAAGAGGAGAATTCATTTGTAAAGTACATTGAATGCCCCAGCTCTTATTGTAAAGCATTTCTAAAATACTGTCAATACTTAGAGCAGAATTTCTCAACTTTCAGCTGCAGGGTGTATCTAAAGGGTTTTTTCTATTTGTCAGAAAACATAATCTTATCACAGAGATTTTAGAGCCCTATTCATGACAGCTCAGGGAGATTATATACCATTTGAACTCTGGTTCTCTTATTAGAAGCTAACAGGAACTTTTTGCTTGTTTTCCTTTTTTGCTTTTGCCTGTCCTTTGCTTTTGTCTTTTTTTTTGTTTTGGTGTCGTCCCTCCCCTTGTTGTTTAAACTATGTTAGACCGTGGAGATACTGTAGCCTGATGATTTAGGATACTGAAAAATATTAGATTTGTTATCTGGGACCTGGGATATCTTATTGTGTAAGTGGGTGGTTGAGTGGGGAGGTATGATTTAGTATTGATCTGGACATTTTTGTACTGAAATGACTAAGTATTCTGGAAGTCGTGTTAAGTTTCTGACTGGGGTATTACAGTTGCCTCGCTGTGTGTATTTATCAGTGGCTGACTAGGTGGAGAAGAGAAACTCACAAAGGAGAAATGAGAGAGAATATTATATAGTTTTATTTTAATTTATTTGCTGATAGCTTTGTTTTGAATATATCTTTTGTTTTGATTTATTTTGATCTGCCGATGAATTAGTTATTGCCATATGTTCTATAAGTAGAAATTGTGTCGCTGTTCAACAGCCATCATTTGACTATGAGACCTAACAACATTTTCAGTTTTTCCTCTTTGACATTTTTAGGGTAAATATGTTTTTGCAATGGCTTGAGTCATTAGGTAGTCAAAGCTGCTGTCAGAGCTGCCCAGTCATCTCATCCATGGACTGCAACCTCTCATTGCTTCAGGCCTGTGACCTTTACCCAGCTCTGTGAACGTGTCTCATGTTCTGATTCCAACCTTCCTCATTTCTGCCACTCCATGTATGTGTGTTACCTCTACCATATGTGATCTCTAAGAGCCTTTTCTGTTCCTTTCAGAGTTTCTCACATAGTTTGCCTAATGCGTTTCACTTCTGACCTGTGTAATAGCTCTGCTATTTGAATCACAGGCCATACTTGAAGAGACATTGTCACTCCTGTCGAGTCCTGCCAAACCTGATAACAGTCTAAAGTCATAAAGAATGCATCCCAAACCACACTTTCTTAACAGAGCAATTCCTGTCATGAACCTGGCTTTGAGGCCATCTCTAAAACATTGAGTTTGTAAAATTAATAAATGGAGACTAAGATGACACCATCCCAGTCTCTTTCCCTTTCAGATATGCTACATGCAAGGTCTCAGTAGGGAAACTAACTCTTTAGGCCTTGTGATGTTTAAGCAGAAAAAAAAATGCAAATTGTTTTTATCCTGATAAATATTTTAAAACATTGAGAGAAAGCTATAATCTTCTTCCAGTTTCCTGGGATGGTATGACAGTTTCATGGTACATGGGTTCTGACTTTTCTTAAGGAATGCAGGAGCAGATCTATGGACCTACAAATAATTGAAAACTGTGATTTAAAAAAAAGGTCAAGAAATTAATGTAGTTACTAAAATAAAGGGGCTTATTTGCAGATAATCCCAGAATTTAACATGTAAAGGATCCTGGTTTTAATAAGGTTAAAAAAAATGGGAAAGATCTTAGAAATATGGATTGGGAGTTAAAAATTGTTAGATGACTGATCTACCGACATTTTATCATTCTTCAAGAGAATACTGGAGCTTTCACAGCTCAGAACATAAATCTGAAAGGCTGCATAAGTCTTTAATATTTCTTTAAGAAAGCTACAAATAATAAAGGACACATTCAACTTCCTATTTTGATTTATTTCTGAAATGTAATATATTTTATGAAATTCCATAATACATTTTGCAGTTCAAGTGAGTTACTTTTTTTTTTTTTTTTTTTTTTCCAGGCTAGGAGTATTAGTCATTATCATAAAAATGAAATGTGTGACTTCTAATGAAAGACGCTTAGCATGTTTATGTTGCTAGCAACATGTGTTTGCACGGAAAAAGTTGCTGAAAGCTGACCCCATACAGGGAAAATTGCTGATCTCCAAACTGAATCCTAAACAACTTAAAACAAACATTTTACCACATGCATTTTTAAGGTAGTCTCACACATTCCGAGACAGTATTTCATTGCACATTGGCAATGTGAGTGGGCTTGTACCTCCAAAACTTTGTTGGCTTTTTTCCCAAGGAATCTTCTTGTCCGTATACGATGCCACATTTGCCCTGTTTAATACTTTCTCAAATGGAACACATCAACTCCAACCTTGCTTTTTGGGTTTCTTTGGTGATTTTTTCATTTATTATTCAGCAAAGACATCTTGTCAGCTGTCATTTACTTTGTGAAATTTGTTTTTGGTACAGCTTCGAAAGGATTCCCTCATTTAGAGTTTCTTACTATAATCAAGTTATAAATAGATTATTATACTATACCCTTAAATAGGTTATATGGATATATATGCACACACACACTTTCAGAAGTAGTGAACTACACTTTATATCTCTCTCTCGTGTCAGAACGACGAGTATGATCTGCAGCCTCACAATATTATTGGAAAAGATGTCCATCTGAAAGTCCATGGTAAAAACCAGCAGGGCCCGAATTGGGAATATCTCTCCATTTCAGTCACTTGGGTGCAGACAAATAAAAGAATCAAGCTGAGGGCCAGATGTGATACCTGTGGGTGCCCCTCAAGCAGGAGCCAAACTCCAGTGAGAGATTTCCTACAGAGAGAAGAGAATAAAAAACCAAGTGTCAGCAAGCCAACGGCAGTGAGAAGCCTCTAGCTTAGAAACAAAACAAAACACTGTTTGTTGCTTCAGTAATATGATTATCCCAAAGTCATGCTGATTTGCAACTCATCATAATGTCTTTGGGAAAAATGTGCTTCAGTTCATCCACAAGGACAGATCTGATTATCGTAAAAGTCTCCTCTAGCCTCACAGTACTGAGTGAAATCCTAGCTTTGATTGAAATTGCTGTCAGAATTACTGAGTTCAACACAGCCATGGCTTCTTCATCTGAATCCCTTGTTTTTACACACATTAACTATTCTAAAAACAATAACGATTTCTTATGTCTCAAAGGTGGGATGAAGGGTACTTTGTAGATGTGAAGCATTATTCTTAAGTGCACATCTTAAAAATATGTCTCAATTCCTTTTGTATTTACATAAATGAGTGTGATGCTGAAGTCTCCTTACAGCTGTGGTGAGCCTTCACTTGTCACATCTTCCCACAGCATTCTCCTGGAGAAACTGGCTGCTTATGGCTTGGATGGGTGCACTCTTCACTGGGTAAAAAATTGGCTGGGTGGCCGGGCCTGAAGAGTTGTAGTGTATGGACTTAAATCCAGTTGGCGGCCAGTCACAAGTGGTGTTCCCCAGGGCTCAGTGTTGGGGCCAGTTCTGTTTTATCTCTTTATCAATGATCTGGGTGAGGGAATGAGTGCACCCTCAGTAAGTCTGCAGACAACACCAAGCTGGGCAGGAGTGTTGATTTGCTGGAGGGTAGGAATGCTCTGCAGATGGATCTGGACAGGCTGGATCGATGGGCTGAGGCCAACTGTATGAGGTTTAACAAGGCCAAGTGCCAGGTCTTGCACTTGGGTCACAACAACCCCATGCAACTCTACAGGCTTGGGGAAGAGTGGCTGAAAAGCTACCCAGCGGAAAAGGACCTGGGGGTGCTGGCCAATAGTGGTACCCAGGTGACCAAGAAGGCCAAGAGCACCCTGGCTCATATCAGGAATAGTGTGGCCAGCAGGACTAGGGAAGTGATCATGGCACTGGTGAGGCTGCACCTTGAATACTGCGTTCAGTTTTGGGCCCCTCAGTACAAGAAAGACATTGAGGTGCTGGAGTGTGTCCAAAGAAGGGTCATCAAAGCTGGTGAAGGGTCTAGAGAGCAAGTCTTATGAGAGCAGCTGAGGGAGCTGGGGTTGTTTAGTCTGGAGAAAAGGAGGCTGAGGGGAGACCTTACTGCTCTCTACAACTACCTGAAAGGAGGTTATAGTGAGATGGGTGTCAGTCTCTTCTCCCAAGTAATGAGTGATAGGACAAGAGGGAAATGGCCTCAAGTTGCACCAGGGGAGGTTTAGATTGGATATTAGGAAAAATTTCTTCACTGAAAGGGTTGTCAAACACTGGAGCAGGCTGCCTGGGGAACTGGTCAAGTCACCATCCCTGGAGGTATTTAAATGACGTGTAGATGTGGTTCTCAGGGACATAGTTTAGTGGTGGACTTGGCAGTGCTAGGTTAATGGTTGGCCTTGATGATCTTAAGGATCTTTTCCAATCTAACTGATTCTATGATTCCCCTTCCTTTCTGTATCCACTTGTTTTCATATTTTTGTGAACTGTATTTTTTGTAAAGAAACTGTATTCTGTGGTGTGTTGTGAAGTGCCTTGCCTTGTGAAGGTCTGAACCCAGGTGAGACCTCTGGATGTTACTGTACTATTAATAATAAATAGGAATACCATGTTTTACCAAAAGTTTTAGTCATGTACTAACAACATTTAACACTCACATTACATCATTGACACATTATTTCTATGAAATAAGCTAGAAAATACCTTTAGTTCTACAGCATGAATACAGAATTGAGCCAGAGAAATAAAAAGATGTGGCTGGCGAGAGGATGGGACTTGGTGATAGAGCTGCATTCTCAAATCCTGCTCCTGCTTCCAGGCTTATGTTGATTTGCCCGGGCAGCCTCCAGCAGGAGCTGTACCACTAGAGTTTTCCTTTTAAATGGGGAGCACTCAGTTTATAAAATAATACTCTACTGGCCTGATGATCTGCATCTGGATATTAAGCTAATTAGGTTTGCCCATCCAGCATTCAGGTTACAGCGAGTCTGGAGTTTGGACTGTGGCTTATCGCCTCTCTTGTTAGCACATTAAGACTGGCTTTAGATTTCTCACGCTTTAATTGTATTTGAAGAGAGCTGTTTATATGAAACCCCAAAATGGATTTGTTTTCCAGTGCTTCTCCTTTGTTGCATATTAGCGTTTAATTAGCAAAGAGATCCTATTACCTCAGCAGTAAAAGTGAGAATAGCTAAGGGACCTGCTAAATATAAAATTAGATGCACAGGCAACCTTTAATCTGGTCATAATGCTGTTTCCTAAATATTGTTATAACTCCTATCATAAACTATGATTTGATTGATTTTGAAATGTTTGTACCCAGAGTGTCTGGCACAACTTGTTTTTGTGAGTATGCTAAAGTCAAAATGTCTGAACTAAAGAGACAGCTACTCCTAACAAGCTTTATTTGGGGTTTTCTTCTGTTCAAGTGATTGGTCTGTAATGTCCTTCCTTCAGAATGGGAACTGAGCTGGAATCCAAGTTGAATTTAAACCAAGAAAAACAATTCTCTAAGCATACTTTAATCACCCGTAAATGTTCTCATGGCTCTGAGGACCATCTTTCAGTGGAATCTGTTTTTGAAGGAATAGCAGGATTTTCCCTTATGGAACTGGAAATTGTCAATGCATAACTGAAAGACAGATGTAACACATAAATATATAGGAAAATATATTCTTTTGTTCAGTTTTTGTTTTGGGGTGAGAGGCATGAAGCCAAAGATTAGATGGAAGTTTTTACAATGGGATACAAAAGGAATGGCAAACGAAAGGGCTCCTGGTATGCCTGTCCTCCTGCGGCTCTAAGGAGAGCTTTGCTATTTATTACAACCATTACGACAACAGTTAAAAAGGATTTTGGTAACATGCCCTCTGCAAAATCTCTTGACTATTTTTTCCACTTAGTTTTTGTTGCTAAGTTCTGTTTCTATACATGACATCTTTGTGTTTTGTTTTGCATTATGATGTCTCAGAAGCAATATTTCATCATGGAGAGTTATTTTGATACTCATGTATTAATACAGCAATGGGCATCTCACACATCCCTCTATTTTAAATTCGGGCCTGCTGTTAAAAATCATGGTTTGAGAACACATAGTGAGGTTGCTGAGATGTTATGTGATAAGACACGTATCTGAAATTTTCTATCAGCATATAAAATATGTTTGATCCAGCTTAGAAAAGAGTAAAAATTGAGGTATTGCTTAACTAAAATTTTGATTATGCTTGCTCTTACAGCTTCCAATTTGGAAACTATCTTTGTTATTCTGGTTTGAACTTGGAAGCTAAAATAGCTTGAAAATCACACAAGTGATTCTTCTTTTTTGGTAGTTTAGGAACAGGCTATCTCCTGAGAGGATTAGGTTTTGTGACATTTTCAAATAGGTTGCAAATGAAAGAGGATTTATTTAGTTTACATTACTATTTATTACAACATTTTCTGCAAACATAATTTTAACAAAAAAACTTGTCTTTTGAAAAATTGATGTTTTCCTTCAAAAAATTGTTACCAGTTTTTTCTTTTTCTTGGAAGAAAAAAGCAAACAAAGTATTTAATTTAAAGTCTGGTTAATCTGAAACAAAGTTTTTAATCATGTAGAACTGAATAGGAACATCTTCCCTTTAAGTTTATTTGCTGTTAATTTCCTGAGCTGGTTTAATGCCTCACAAGAGAGGTAGTTGAGGTAGCTGCTGCCTCCTTCCTCCTGTAGGAATCAGCCTTGGTCTACAACACTAAGCGTCCATCATGGGAGATGTAATCGCTAGAGCGTGGTCTGTCATGTGTGACTGACGTGAAACACCAGAAACACATCTAAGAAGCAATAAAACAGGTTGCAAGAGTGCACACTAGTATTAAAGCAAACTTGAAGAGTTTTCTTTTCAATGAATGGTGTCAAACAATTCCAAACATTTTTTTAACATCTTCCAAGTAATTTGAAACAACTCCTAGAAGTATTTATTGATTACTGCCTTATCCTTCAGCACGTTTTAGGTACTAAAATGCCTGAGAGGTGGTTCTTGGTTGTCATTCAGAGTGGACAAGTATGAAAAAATAAATGCAAGAGGAACCACATTTACTGGTATGAAATCTTGCAACACATACTAGAACACCTATTAGAAGTCTATAAATATAATTCAAACTCCTTTGACCACCATGCCTTGGCAAGTAGGCTGCAATTTCTGAAGCACACAATTGCTGTTAGTATATTGATTTTTGTGGTTAGTTCAATGACTAGCTACTCTTCTCTTTCCTCAGATATTTGCCAACATTATTTTTATTGTATATTAATTAAGTTCTCCCATTTATTCGACTCTTCAACTTTGTTTCTGGGATAGATCTAAAGCTTTTCCACTGTGCAAGAAAAAGAAGGCCAGATGAAGCTCCTAATTCCCTGACAATACATTTTCCTCTGCATTTTAAGAGTTGCTTTGAGTTCTGGCCTAAAGTTAAAACTGCTGGCCAAACATCAGAAATGCATTCAAGATTTGCTTAGGGGTGAACCCACTTGATATCCAAGGGGGAAAATACTGATGGTGGCTTGCCATGCATTTGCCTGCCGTGTGCATTAACAATTATGACAAGCTCACTGTTCAACTCCACGTTTTCCATCTGTCATTGTCATGCCATAGCACCACTGGTGTTAGTCATAGAAGATGTCCTGTGGTCCTCCATAAAAAGACCAAACTCACCTCTGCAATGACAGATGAGATTATCAGGTAGCCTTGCCTGGACACAGGGAGGCTGATGTAAGGAGAATACTTGACAGCTTCCAGCTGATCCCAACACCAGCTCAGGTACAGCTATGCACAGCCTTCATGTTAAAACGCCAATGATTGTAAATAGGATGGTTCCCTTTCTAAAGCATATGAACCAGCTTAAATGACTTTTGCATGCTACAGTATTCCTAAGTTGGTTATATATTAATCAAATTTCCCTAGCTTCCTTCAGTCTTCTATGCCTTTCACTACTATTTTTAAATTTGTTATGTCTGGGTTAGCTGTCATGATTCCTGATAGTACAAAGTGTATTCTATACATTTTATTTTTTCTGTTTTAGTGCAATATGGACAGTGATTCTGTGCATATTATTTTAATTTTCCAGTTCTCTTGCATGAGTTGTTATTGAACAGTTTTCACCATGATGGTGACCTAATTCCACCCTCAGTGAACTAGACTCATTTGCAAAACTAGAATTTTGGGTCCAGGACCATATTCCTTTCCAGCTAGGTTAGTTGGAAAACAAGAACTTTGTCTGCCTCCCTAAAGATTTAAGAAAAAGGGAACCAACTGAGAAACTTCAACCCACAGACAAGTGCTTTATATACGTTACGTAAAGATGAGGTTTAATTCAGGTGTTTGGAATGAGAACATCATTCTTCAGGCTAGTTTAGAAACAATGTCCTCTTCGATATTACAGCTCTACAAATGTTCAAGTTGAGCAGAAACACCTGAGAGTGGACCACAGCTTTTCAGTCACTTTAACTGAGCAAAAGAGTTGAGTTATTAGACCTCCTTCTGAGTGATACAATTGAAATGCCTGCTAAAGTAAACAAAGCACATAGCAAGGTGGAGATTTTCAAAGTTATCTAAAGGATTTGGAGTCCCAGAAAAGTGGCTTTGAAAATCCTATCTTAAAAGTTAAAAAAAAAAAAAAAAAAAAGAAATAGTTGTGTGAGAATCTGAGTAGACCTAGTCCTTCAGGCTTCACCTTTGTATTCCTGGCTCCCCTAACAGATCTTTTCTCCACTCAGATCAGTGCTGCAGCAGGAGAGTTGGTGTTGGAGGTGAAGCAGGATCCAGTGTGCCTCCTTCAGTCCCCTCCTGCTGTTGGGCCTCTTCTGGCGCATCATCTCCCCCCTCACTGTGTTTCCTAGCTGAGACCTGAGCTGTTGCATTGCAGGAGCTCCCTCACCGTTCTATTACTAATTTGTGTGCTGAGTCCTAATACAATTTACCAAAATGTTTTTCCATTTTCTATCTATCATGTTCTAAGTCTATAAAAGCGTGGGTGAGAAGACTTGTCAGTAAGTTACACCTCTTCCATTTTTTAAGCTGTATTTTTAGTTGACTGACTCAGATGGACTTTTGCTGTCAGAACATCAAAAAAGCCTTACCCAGCATGTGTATCTCTTTCCATGATCAGTTATTTTGAATTCAGGATTTGAGTTCATGAGGGGATGTATTTGTATCCTCAATTTACCGATTAATTTCAACTAATATGTTTCAGTCTCCTGGAGATTGAGGGTACATTTCATGAAGCTGTGAATATGACATAATGCAATCTTACCAGTTGCTTCCTCCAAATAGTTTTAGCAGTAGAGCATTTGCAGTATGCGGCCTGATTGCTGTTGATACGTAACCTGAAATTTAACTCTAATTACTATGTAATACATGTACTGATGAGTCTGCGGTCCCTGCAACAACAGTGAACATTTTCATTGATCAGCTGATTCATCTAGGGGAGTAAAAGAACTTGGACATGCAATAGGATATGGAAGAGAGATCAGCTGCTCTGCTTGTTTAATTGCTGTCATCATTCCTCCATGTTTATCATTTGTAGTATTATGTGGCATTCTTTAATAATGCTCTATGTTATTGACAAACATCTATAAATGATTTTCTTTAGTAATAAGAAAAAATTGTTATCTTTTACTTGCCTGCTTGCATGTACCCACAGTCACCCCTGCATTGTTACACATACCCGCGTACAGCAAATGCACCTGCATGAGCACCCACGGTTCTTTTTGTGGAAGATGAAACTGCTAGAAAGACTTCCTTATCTTTACATGCCAATCATTCTGCATAATCGTGTACCATCTTTTTCCAAGATGTATTCTAAAGAGCTGCTTCAAGTTGAAAGCCCAGCTCTGAACACCCTGAAGCTGGAAAAACTCAGTTTCTGATCAACTTTGCAGCTTATGTGGTCTTCAACGCACAGGCTCAGAGTGAGGCTCTGGTGTGAGGAACTGCTGCTTCCCAAAGTGTCTGTCAGTCTTAATTTAAGTCACTTCCATTATGGTCAGAGTGCCTTAAATATTTCATGCTGTAAACATCCCTAACAGGAAACAATTCATTCCTCATTGATCTTTTCTGGCAGCTTGCTTCCTCCCTCCAGTGGAGAAGAGCACCTTTGGGTTCGCCTGCCATATAGCTGGCTATTTCAAAACCAGTATTGACATTACTGAAGCTTTATGATGCCTATCTACCAAGGGGATTTAAGGCCTAAGTGTTTCATGTCTCCTTAGCAGTTGTCACAAGGAGGAACAAAATGCTGATTGAGTGATTGCAGGGACAGGCCTGACCCCAGCTGTCCCAGACACAGTAATAGGAACTATGTAATATCACGATACTGTCTGTTTCTTTGATCTAATATTTTCACAACCTGTTACAGCAACCAGTGAAATTCCCCTTTTCCTCTTGTTCTGTTTTTGGTACCAAAGTTGTAATAAATTTCTGCCCAAGTCTGTATTCTCCCTCCTGTGCTTACTTTTTTTCTTGTGTTCATATGCATTAAGAAATGCCTGTTACCAGAGTCTTTGTGGCCATCTTTGTTTCACAAGGTTTCTACAAGTACATCGCTAGCTTTGATGACCAGTAAAATATGAAAGTGCAAGTCCGCTTACTACCTTCCGTGGCACAGTACGGAAAGTAGCAAAAGGACTGAAAACCATAGTGAAGAACCTCTGTCTTCATTTCTCTGGTTCTAGAAATCACAGGTCACTGGGGTGACCTTTAGAGGGGTGTGTTCCCTGAAAAACCTGACTTAGAAATAAGTTGAAATGGACACAGGAGTTTGTCCTGATTTGGCCAACACAGGTGACTCTTGTTAGAGCAAATCACCCCTGAGAAAGGGCTCCTGCTGCAGGTCCCTCCCAGGTGGGGGCAGGGGTAACTCAGGCTGTTGTGCTGAGGATCAGAGGGCTGCCTAGGTATCCTCCCCCCATTAGAGGCATGAAAGAGTCAGTCCTTCCTAGGGCAGTGTGGGAGATAGGGGTGGCTTCTCCTCCCCTCCCCACACAGAGATGACTTTTTTTTTTCTCCCCACCTCCCCCTGTAAAGCCGAGCAGTGCTCCTAGCCCTTCCTGGCCCCTCTGCAGGAGCACCTATGTGAGCATAGCATTTGACTGGTAATCTATGAGCTAGGATGTTTTCTGCAGCTTGTATTCCTCCTATTGAGATTGCTGATTCTTTGCCTGTTAGAAGCCTTTGGTTGTTATCTGATATATGTATTACTGGTGTTTATTTTGTTTATGGAAAGCTTATATTTTTCCTGTGTTATGTTCCATTTACAAGTATTTCTTTGTACAGGCTGCATTGTGAATGTTAACAGCCGCTTGTGTATGTAACAAACAGGTGGGGGAGAGGATATCATACATAATAATGAACATACTGCTTGATTTGCTGCTATCTAGTGGCTCTCACAGCCTTTGTTGAGTAATATTTAGAATAGTTGGTTAGAAGAACTGTGACTGTAAAAAGGTAGTGCTAATAGGTACACCTGACCTGAAAATCAGGGCAGTGTATGTAATATAGACAATTTTAATTAAACTCTATTCAAAAGCTATGTAGCTCATTAAAATGAGGGGATGCCAAGTTGTCAACTTGGCAGTCAAACTAAAAGGGTTTCCATCTAACAAAGCGGTTCTATTTGAAAAATATGGTTTATTGAAATTCAGTACCTTTAAATAATTATGCACTGAATTTCACTGCCCTGTAGAGCAACACTGCAATGGACTGAGTTGTGCCTGGCAGGCTGAAGCTTCCTGAGTAATAAAGAGTCTGTGAGACAAGTGCAGTTTGTGCATTAGGAGTGCTTGAGGGCAAAGGGTGAGGCGGGAGATACACCTCCAGCCCACTGTGTAAGATCACCATTATGTGGATCTCTTCTGATTTAAAATAAGTCTTTTCAGCCTACAAATTTTATGATTTCTCATAGACATCAGGGACCTTGTGCAGGCATGACTAGGCCATTTGGGATTATGGCTACTTAATGTTGTATCTGTGTTTCTTGCTAAGTCATTCACATGAGTATGTGCTCATGTAAGGATTTAAGATAATGCAAGAGAGGTGTCTGTAGTAGATGTAGTTTAATTGTCTGAAAATGCAGGTTTAACCCATTAACAATTATTTTCACTTTGCTAATTGGGCTCTATGCAAAATAGCATTAAAGCTGATTTACAAAATAAGTCTAAGCAGTTCAACACCATCATTTCTGAATTTAATTAATTCATCGGTAACTGAAAACACACTCTTTGTTCTGTCTTGCTCTCCTAATGTCAAGGTTATTCATAGGTCCCCTGTTAACAGTGATAGCCAGAATTCTGACCATTTTGATATATCTTATCTTTACCACATAACTCTGAGGAAAAGCAATACTGTATGTTCTGATAATCTCAAGAGGAAGGGGCTCTGGAAAACTGTTGTTACCAATAACTTGGAAGAAAAATAAAAAAGCAAAATGCCCATTGTACTATGGTAACATCTTTTGTTGCTGGTGTTTCATGTGAAGGATATTCTCAGGTTTGCACGATTCTACTGTTCATTTTACAGACAGCAGGGAAAGCGAATGAGCAGAGTTGCATAGGAAGGCTCTGGTGTAGTACACAGGTGTCTTCGATGTCCTTGACTTCTGACTAGCGCTGTAGCTGCTGGACCTTCCTTCTTTCCCAGTGATACAAATACCAGCCCGTTTCCAGGGCTTTGGTCTGAAAATGCTGCTGGGACAGTCTCAGGCTATCAAGAACATCTGAAAGATGTCAGCCTGCTCAGCATAAGCTAGCTAGAGACATTACAGCTGTGCAAAGAATGAAGTATGGAGCAAGCCCTGCGCAGTATGTGTTCAACATATCTTGGCAGGTCTTGTATCCATTGTCCTCCTACCTATGTCAAGTAGGGTGAATTATTTTTTTCTATTTAAAAAAAAAATTACCACTGGTATCTTTCAAATCCCAAAGGAAATTATTGGAAATGTTTTTTGAGGCTGTTTCCATAACTTTGCAGCATTTCCACCAGCATGCAACTTTGTCAAGTAATATTGTGGGGTCGTAATTCCTGTATTTATAAGCAGATTGTTGTATGACCTGTAGTCCATGGCTATAGGGAAGATGGTGGTTCTGCTTCCCATGGTGTTGGAGAGTTGTTACTGTCTCCGAGAAGGGCCCAGGAGTCCCCATGTAGGTACACAACAGCTGGGGAGTGTAGCAGAGGTCAAGCCACATGTTCTCCTGGAACAGTGGTGCATGGTCACAGCATGTTGCAAACGTGAAGAAACACTGAACAAAAAAAAATGTTCCGGATGTTGGGGGTATGGAGACATTGAATGTCACAGGGCTTTTGCTGGAGGATAACAGAAAAATAAAAGCAAAACCTTGGTTCATTGGTTGTTTGTGGTCCTCCCCAAAGAGGTACGCCTGCCCTTTTCTTGCCTCTGACTATATATTTCTGCCACATCTCTTGCAAAAGCAGTAAGTTCTGTTGCAACTCTGGTGAGTTGGATCAGAGTGAAAGCTAAACTTGTAGGAGAGCTATGACTGGTTTTCAGCAGAGCTGATTCCCACTCAGGTGAATGGGAAGAGTCTGGGGATGTGTGGCTGACCCTTTGGCTATCAGCCTGTGCGTATACATTGGCATTAAGCTTCATGAACAGCAGCTTGAAAGCTACAGTATAACCTGTTTATGGCCATGAATTGCACTTCTTTGTAAGATCTGGGATGTTAACCACTCTAACATTAGGAAATGCATTCCCCTTTCCTAAATCACTCTCTTGGCTGGATACAATAAGCTTCATATATTGTCTTTCAGTGCTGTCACAGATACTATCTTCTCCCTAAATTTGGGTGGGGAGGGATTCAGCAATGGGTGAAATAATTGTTGGTTGGTTGGGGTTTTTTATCTCCTCTCTGCTTCTTGGAAGGTGTTGTGATTCTGATGATTCAAGGATACACAGAAACTGTTGAGTCTAAAGCACTGTTAGGAAGCCAGAGTGATCTTAGAAGATGCAAGGAACCTCACTAATACACATTTTGCTAATTTGCCCACAGAATAAACGATGGTTTCCCTGACACTTCTAGCAAAATTGTGATAACAGAATGCTGCAGTGAGGATTTTCTTATTACTTAAGACTTCATTACCTTTAGAAATAGGTCAAAGGACATTTACTATTACATTATGAAATATTATCATAACTAACACCATAAACGACATTTGAAAAATAATTTAATGAAGTACTTTGAGACACGTTATGTTTCTTTTAGTGTTGTTCATTTACTTAGTACCTAAAAAAATTCAGGAATTTTCCATGTGTTTCATAATGGAAGATCTGAGAAATGACGTTATAGTGGACAGATTTAGAGACTGAAGTCTATAATTTGGTCACGCACAAATATATCCACTGACCTCTAAAATTCTACTTAGGTGTCAAACTGATGTTGGAAAAATTATGAAAACAAGCATAAACATGAAGAATGTAGTTTTGTGTACGGTTAATAACAACTAGGTGAAAGCAACAAAAATATTACACTTCTGGCTTCTTCCAAATGGAATCTTCTTATTCTAAAATATTGCATTATATGTATTGTAGGCTTGGGGGTTTTGATTTTTTTAAAAAATTTAATGGCAAGCTGAAATATTCTATTCTGAGCACATATATTGACACTGTAGGGTTTTTTTATTCTTTCAAATATCAAGGTGTTGTAGTTTGGGGGGTTTCATTTGTTTTAATCTAGTCATTCGCAGAGTATTTTGCCACAAAATTGATTCTACATCTAACTTCTGTCACTGTAATTGTTTCGCTCCTCTTTCTCATTTTATGCGAATCGGAGGTAGTTTTTTTCACTTGTACACGGCTTATGTGAAGATGTGCCTTAGTCTTGGCCTCATATCTAAATAAATATGTACCTTCTGTTTCTTAGAGGGAATATGAACAAAGACAGACATCTAAAAATCAGTGAATTGGATATTAGTTTTCACCATTTCATGCATTCCTCAAGAAGCCAGTTCCTGTTTCAATAATGTGTTACAATTGGAGGATTAGAAAAAATCTGGTTACTTGAAAGAGAGAATATAATATCATTTTAGCAGGCTGGAGATCAAATTTTGTAATAGTATCAAATTCCCTTTCAGTTTAAGGAATGATGGGCATATGAAATAGCAGCAGAAATTTGAAAGTAGAATAGCTGTTCACTGGAACATATGCATGCGGCCACACACAAGCTGATCTTATCAGAAATATTTTTGCTGAAAATGTTGGAGAAACTTTTCAATGAAAGAAACTCAATCATTTCAAAGGAAAGTAACAACTCTAACATATTAAATATAAGCATAGTTTAGAAACCTGGTATTGGCAGAATATTTGGTTTGGTTCTGCTTAGTGGGTTTTCTTTTTTTTTTTTTCTTCTCCTCTCCACCCCCCAAAATACTCCAGCTATCTAAATAGCTGGTATAAGAACTTGCTAGCACCACCTAATGGATGAGGAATCCTTCCAGAATCTAAAATGCTCTTCTTAATTTCTGTATAAAAAAGGTGTGTATTCATTTGAAGCTGAAATATCTCTAAACAGATGGCTTTCAACAGGCCATTTAATTTAGTCTGTCTTTCAAGAAATATAGTAATTTAATAATTAGTTGCAAGAACTGAGAAAGATTAGCGTTTCATTGCTGCAGCATGGGGGCTTTCATATGCTGGGAGTATACCTAAAGCTGCTGATCGTTTAGAAAATCCTCAGCCTGAGCACACTAATACTATAGCTGTCACTTTTCAGGGACATGAGAAAGTACTCAGGTCTCCGTGCATCCATTATTTCTGCCAAAAATGGCTTGTTGTTAAACTATTTGTACTCATTTTCTCATAAATAAAAGGTATTCGGGGGGTGGGGGGGATGAAAACCACCCCTCCTGCCTGAGTTGATTTCTCTGAAAAACCCTTATGCTGAGCTAAAGCTTTAGGTCTTCAGTAGCTATATTTAAAATACAGCTATGCTTGTCATTTCTTTTTTAAAATAGATTATTTATCCTTCCATATACACAATCACAATTGACATGAAAGGCATAAAGAATAGTTATTTATTTCCACTCCTACTCTCTCGCTTCTTCCCTGTTAACATTATCTCCTTGGTAACACATCCCATGAATTGTGTCTATGACATGCCAGTTACTGCAGTTCGTTTAGTGTCTTCCTACTTAAATGTATTTGAATTTTGTCTGTGAGGTTCTACCCTAAATGGTGAACTTGAGGGGAAAAAAAATTTTTTCCCCTCCAGTCTTTCCTTAGTGTGTGCTTTTTTTTTAATTATTTTTTGTCTTCATTGTAACATGACCCCTGGTTCTGAAATGAATGACACTGAACTTAATTGAGCCAGAATTTCTGAAGAGATTTTTTTCTCTTTCAATCCTATTTTAATACCTAAAAATATTTAGATGCATCTTTTTAGTATATTAATACCTCATCCAAATGTATGCTTATGCATAAAGTTACCAAAAAAGACCATAATGCCTGCCTTTCTCTACAGTAGTCTTGTGAAAGAGCCTTCTGACTTTTGTTTTAAATATTTGATAATGTGTAATCTAAATCCATATGAGCCTAAAGCATTACCACTTTTAATATAAATTAGAGCTGATAAGGCTTTTTTCTTTTGCAGGGGGCTGATAGATGTATTTATTTTTTTGAAAACTATGGAGGTCTGCTGTATTTCTGTAATGTGTACATGATGTAAAGGGGTCCTCACAACTGTTGAAAAGCTAGTTAATTATTTGTGATGGGATAATATTAATCTCTGAATTTCTCAATTGACTTTGATACAGGCTACTTGAGCTTGTTAGTTTTGGCACCGAAGAGAGAAGCCCTTTAAATTCCTTGTCAAAATGAAATTAAATTTCATCCTAGAGATCTTTCTCTTTCATGTATTAAAAAGTTATTAAATGGCTTCCCAAATAAATACAAGGATGTAGAAATTGCATCCAGGCCCTTAAAAACCATCCGTTTAGAACCAGTCCTCTTCCATGAAAAATTTTGGCTTTGTTGATTCAGAATTTCCTAGTAATAAGGAACACTACATTGGCTAGTTAAAAATTGTCTCAGCTCTGCTAAACATCTCAGTGGCTCCCTTCCTTTTATAGTAATGCACACAGGCAGAGAAGTGAAGATACTTTATTCCTGGTTCTGAGAGTTCTGCTTCCTGTGGCAGACACCTCCTGCCATGCAAAGCAGAGATCTCAGAAATGGCTTTGGATACCTTGGCAATATAGTCCAAATGAGCTCACAAAATTACTGGTCGCTAGCAGCAGTGCTGTCTTCATTATAATATGTTTTATAATAGAAAACTGAGCTAATGATGGAAGTAATCTTTGTAAAATACATAAATGTTATTATTCACAGAGTGAAACTCTAGCCTGTGCAGACTTCAGAAAGGCAAAGTGTCAAAAAAATGCAGCAGTGAGCTGGAGATGTTGCAGAGGACAACTTCCGTAATTTAATGCAGAGATAATCCTGGTGAGATAACCGAGTATCGGCTGCGTTAGGGGAAAGAAAGCTTGGCATGAATAACCCGCTAATAGGACTTGTCGGTCTCAGGTGCTAAAAGCAGCTCAGCAACCTGCAACTGCATGTGTGGCTGCGCCTCTGTGTGGGAGCATATACAAATGTGTGTGGCCTGGTGACAGCTAAGGCATCGCAAATACAAATGAATAGGCAAACTCCTTTTTTTGTCGTCAAGATGAGATTATGTTGAGCTACTCCATTTTGTCTCACCTGATTTATTTATTAGTGATAAAACTGGTAGCTGTCTGAAGCATCAAAAAAAAATAAATGGCTATAGTTTCTTGGCAAAGAGATGAAGAAATCACTCCAATGTTAAAAGGCTGGGAGTAGTGCTGTCAGTCTCAGGTGTCTGAGATGTTAGGTACCTGTCCGTGTAGAAGTAAAGACATCATACTTAAAGGTAAAGTTTTGACAATGTAAAGGCTTAAGCATTTGCTTGCTTTGTCATTGTCAATGCTCCCTATGCCAAGTGGTGATGAGATCCTTTACTCCAGTAACTTGTGCGATGAACCCTGTGGATGCTTTTCACCAAGTAAACTAGGGGTCTGCTTCCAAGTTAGCTAAAGCATTTGCCCAAAATATAGGTGCTTCATTACGCAAATAAAATATTCAATTATCTTTATCCTTTGTGACTGGCATGGTGGTCTATGTGCACGGGAAGCAGAGAAAGTGGAAAGACCAGGATTGACAAAGAGAAGAAATAATTTTTAGGCCTTTTAATTATTGTTCTGCCACATAGCTTAGAGAGGGTGAATAAACCAATCTGAGGAGACATATTTAAGTAAGTTGGCAACCCATGAATCTGCCCTTCTAAATAGCTAGGGAGACCAATATTTTTGCTGCAGCAAAGCTGGGAAGAGGAATGTCAGACTCTTTAGTTCTCAGAAGACTTTTGAGATGTATAAACTAGGCTCATGCAACCTGGCTGCTCTGAACTTAGAGGAAAGAGCATGAGTTTTTAAAGTTTCAAGTAGGATGCCCAAAAATCTGTGCCAATACTTCTCAGGAGTGACTTGTGAATGGCACGGTGATCTTGCAACTAGGAAAGGAATGGGAGTGGAAAGAGACATGTTAGTTGCTGGGAGAAAAAAAAATGTTGGTAATGTAGGCAAGATGAATTTTGATTGTATTTGCAAATTTTCTGAACTCACTTATTTCCTCTTGGTTGACATGTCTAAATTCTTAATGTCAATTACCCACAATGACGAGGAAGGCAAGAAGGGGAAATTACCCTAGCTGTCAGCACAGAGAACTGCGCTATTGACAAGGAGCATTTACCAGGCGTGTTTAAAGGTTGTTTGCTTTATCAGCCACATTGGCTGTGTTATAAAAGAGATACAGTAATCTTTCACACAAGCTAAAACTGACAAATACAAAGCCTTTGATGGAAACAGACACTGTTATTAGGTTACACATTCATAGCAGGATTTTCGTATTATCATATCACCTATTTCAAGAGCATAAAGACTGCCCAGACGGCAGACTTAGATTATAGGCTTTACTCCCTTTCCCCTGCCAGGGCAGGAAGGTGGTGTGAAGAACAAACCCTGAGAAGCTGGGGTTTGGCTAAGGAGGAGCACTGATGTAATGTGTTACTTCAGTACACCTTCTGGGTATGAGAGAAATCTGACCCATGTCTCTGTAGGAGCCTTTATTGGGTTTTATTTTTCTCTCTCTCTTTTTTTTTTTTTTTTTATTCCCCCCAAGAATAAATTACCCTCAAATTTCAGGAAAGCCTTTTTGTACAAGATAGTTTTGTTTTTTTATGATTAGTTGCAAATCTGGCCTTCTGACTTCACACATGCAGAAGACTTGCAGTGTACTGAGCTGTGATACTTTCAGAATTCTCACCAGACTTCGTATGTTTTATGCTGGGCTTAATTTCAAACCTCGGCACAACACTTCAAGTTGAGCTGTTGAGTATTATCATTGATACCATAAGTTTGACCTGTCATAATTTGTCAAAGTCCAATAGGAAATGTCTATGGACTTGGGTGTCATGACTTGGGCAAACAGCATTAGACCTATACCTGAAAGATTTAGCATGAAAGCACACCTAAATTTGACAAGCAGGGTGTGTGTGTGTGTGTGTTATCCATGTGGATTTTGCATGTGTTTTTGTATTACTCTGGAGGTGTTTGGGTGAGTGAAAAAGCCTGAGAGGATGAGCTCACAGGGATACCATAAGATTATAGTTTGCGTGAGTGGCAAGTGAAAGGGATCATCCAGGTGTCAGGGAGGATTTGAAGAGCATTAATGGGAATGAAGAAATTGGGTCAGACAATCTGCAGCCCCAGCAACAAGGACAAGACATTTTACTGCCTTCTAGCTTCAGAAACTATACTGAAGGTAGTGCTTTTAGAACCAGGGGTTTAATCCAGGCAATATAGTTACTGGTTTCCATCAGGAGTCCCATCAACATGCATGTACAAACATGTTTCCCTGCAGAAATTGCACTAATGCTATGCAAGAAAATACTTGGGTGATAATGGAAGCTTCACAGGACCCTGCTTACAAGACTGCTCAAGGGACAATTTGGGTCAAGTTGAGAGTTGTGTTTGTAAAAGTATATAAAAGAAATACTAGTGTAATTTAGTGTAAACCAAAATATGTACGTTTTTCTTTTTCAGCTTTAAGCTATTTCTAGCCATGTACAGTAAAGCAGTCCTAATTCCTGTTCTGTTCAATTCCCTGTTTAGAGGAATTCCCCTGTTACCTAGCTACGGCTGGACACAACTTGTCCAAGTTCGCATCCTTAGTGGACTAAAATTAAATTATTTTTGTGAATATTTTAAATACAAGCAGAAAGTGCCCTTTGGTTTACAAATTGTCCTCACGTCAACATCAGGACATGTCAAATAAGAGTTGAAAATGTTCAGAAATTGTCACAAATAGTTAAGGTACATCACGAAGGTAGGCAAAGTAGAGCCATGTGGCTTGTGTATGGCAGGGGATGCAGGGAGGCAATCAGCCATCTTAAACAGAGTAAGAAGCTATATAAGAACTTCCAAATTTTTCACTAGGGATAGCAAAATAAAATATTACACTGTTCAACTCAGTGCATTGCCTACAGCTGTGTCAGTGACAGCTTTCTTGTTAGCTTTTGAGTTGATAGTAAATTAGTGTGTCTCTTCTGTTTGGACATCCTGAATTGCTGGAGACCTAATAGTATGTAGAGCTGCATTTCTGGCCATCAGTGATGCCTCAGAATGGTTCACAAGGATAGGAGCTTTGTACATATGTCAATCGCATTCTAATTCAGTAAGTTCCCCTGCTTGATTTTTCATGAAGTTACAGCTGCATACTGTATTCACATCTAGTCCTAAAATGCTATGCAGCATTCATTCCTGGTGATGGTTTTGTGGGTCAGGACCTCTCTTCTGAGTGCATACCCTTCCTGGGAAGGGCCTGGACCTCTTTTAGCAGAGAACCTTGCAGTTCCCTTCTCCCCATACTTAGCACAATAGAGCTTTTGTTGCTCCATTTCCTGAATTTACCACTCTTCGATTCCCACTGTTCATAATATGTTTCTAAAATGAAGACATTTAAGAAGAAAAAAATGAAGTATAATGTAAGAGAAAGATGTTTTTAATAAATTAAGGTATTCCTATGTATTGAAATTTCCTAAGCTTCTTAAAGCCTTTTTACCCTTAGGAAGGGCATGTTTTTCAAGAATCCTCATGAAATGTCTGGGAGCATCAGCCTGTTCCCTGTGAACGTGTCCTGGAAATTGCTCTCTGCTGAGATCAAGTGCTTTGCATTAAAACCTTACCATAGCCTTTGTTGCCTCTTGCCGTGTCTTTTGATAGCTGAGTAGTATACAGGTTAGCTCCATACAGGGTTAAACCATGACCACGGCCTTTGCATTATCTCAGGTATTTTTGGAGATAATGTTAATGAGGTTATTGGCCTCCTTCCTGCTGATGTGCAGCTTTGTTTTGAACAAACTCCTTGTGTATGTACGCTTAATCCGCTTTACTACAGTTACTTTGCACCCCAGAGGTGATCTACTTCAAGGAAGAAGGTAAAGATTTCTAGAAGTATGCTTTGTAAGGTAATTTAAAATCTTCTGAAGTAAAAGCTGCTGTTTGCAGCAAGTGTTACTACTAACAAAAGGTATTTGAAAGAGAAGAAAGGATATTTTCTAAAACCACTGGTAGCCCTTTTGTCTAGGCATTACATCACAGCAATTCTTATCCAATACTGTTTTATTAAGGGAAACATGAATCCTTCCTATTATGGTTTTTTTTTTCCCTCTTTTGGCTATGCTGCAAATCAATTCTGTATGAACAGTACTTACCTGAAAGTATGCAAGGTCTTCTGAGAATATTTGCAAATCCTCCACTTCCCAGAATTGCTGGTGGGGCTAGAAATAGAAACTGAGATTAGGACTGTGGTCTACTAATGTCTTTGTCACTTCAAGAGAAGGCTGCTTTGATGAACTCTAGGTGAGGCTACCTGTTAAGGCTGTTTAGGGATTGCTGTGATTTGCAGGCAGGAAAGGCTTTTATTATTTCTTTAACGAACATATTAGCCCTGTCCTCTTCAGTCCAAGACTTCTTGTGGGTTTTCAGATATATTTGTAGATGTTTTTTGTGAAACTTTCTCTAGTTTGGGTCTACTGTCGAAGAAGCTTAGTCTCATCGTAATGTTTTGTTGTTATAGGTAGCAATGGTATAAAGGGGGAGGGAGCAAGTAGGTAAAGGAGCTTGGCTGGCTGGACTTTCTTAGGTTTCTTATTCTTCAGTGTGTGGAGGAAAACCCCCTTTTTTTACCCCTTGCTGGCGAGGTAATACATGCAGGTCTGTCACAGATGTTCAGAACTCTGGCAGTTGTATGAGGGGACATTAGTCCATTATATTTATATTCACAGATGAAAGATCAAGATCTATTGAGAATGCTTACTCTGACCTCTGCAATTGCATGGGCTGCAGAACTTTGCTAAGTGATTTCCTCTATCAAATCGGGCTTAAACTAGAACACACCACCTAGGAAAGGAGCCTGTGCTTGATGTATGACATCAAGGCACAGAGAATGTTGTGCCTCAGTAGTTTGTGTTTTTTTCAGCATTTTACTTTTTTTTTTTTTCTTCTTCTCCTTGGTTATTTGAGTTGTGGCACAGGGATTGGTGAAAAGACCAGAAAGATGGTCCAGGGCAGTGGTTGAATCCTCCACTGAAATTTGTACCCATCTAAAGTGATAGTTATTTCTTGCAGTTTCTGGTCATTGTTCAGATTTTCATCTAAATAAGATGTATTGATGCCTGTAAGAATACTTGTAATATAATTCCTTTTCTTGACTAATAACAACGTAACTGGAAACAACGGCTCCCAACTACACCCAGAATTTTACATTGCTTTGTGTGTCACTTGTCTGGATTTTGGCAGCTTTTTTTACTTCTGATCTTGCTTCTCTTTTGAGTTTTCATATGGTGACACCTGTTTCTTTGGGCAAGAAACATTATTTTATATCCAGTGGTATCCTCTTAATCTATCTTGCTGCATCTGTAAAGCGCATTAATTTGCTCAAACAATACATTAATGAGAGAATAAGTAGAAGATAATGTATATCTTTTCTTTTTCCAAGTACAAAATGCCCCCTTAGGGGTCTTATTTGGCTTCTTTATGGTATGGTTTGGGGTTTTGGGCTTTTTTTTAAGTAAATGGAAATAATCCCATATTTATATATCAGGCACCGACATGTTGATCTCCACCTAGGATCCTGCTTAAAATCCTTATAAATATTGGCATTTTCCAGACTGCTAGAAAGAGGCAAATAAAAGCTGCAGAAAGTAGGCAAAACATATAAAGTTTTTAATGGGTTAAAGACTAAAACTCCAAAGAAATATTGTGAATTTGCTCACCAAATTTTTTCAGACCTATTTTTACTTGTTTGAACATGTTGACTATTACATAAGATTCATTTAGAATATATAAACTATTCAGTAAATATTCCCAAATGTGAAAGAATCATATTTTCACCCATTTTGTTTGTCTTTCACATTCTAAAACAGGCCACAGGAGCATTTCAGATATATTTCTGTAATAGTTGCATGAAGTTCTAGCACTGATTCATAAGCATACATCATATATTAATAACATTGCAGGGAAGTCAGGACTTGGGAAAAGAGATATACTATTTGGTACATGTCTATATATTTAAGCTCTGTAACATGATAAATGAATGTATTTATTTTTTTGTTGTCATGTCTGTTGCAGTGCAAAACTATGTGCTGGTGAACTCTGCAATACAGCTACTTGATCACTGAGTTACTTCGTGATGTATTTAACCATGGGTATATCTATATTGTTTTTGGTAGCTGTGCTGGAGTTCAGGTTTGGCTACATATAGCAAAGTTGACTTCTATCCAGCTGTCCAGAGAGGCAGAGGTTGCATTTGAATGCAACGTTACATTCCTGAGTTTCTCTGCTAGTAGAGGAAAAACCAGGACCTGATTAAAACCTGTTGACGAACTCTGGTCTCAAGTGCAAGACTGAGCTTTCTGTTAACATAAGATAACCATCTTATCTCTTTGCTATTACAAGATGCTGAGTGTGCAGCAATGGTACTCGACTTTGCACAAGTGTAGCTCAGTGTTGTGGTTTAGCCCCAGTCAGCAACCAAGCACCATGCAGCCGCTTGCTCACTCCCCCCTGGTGGGATGGAGGAGAGAATTGGAAGAATATAAGTGAGGCAACTCATGGTTTGAGATAAAGACAGTTTAACAGGTAAAGCAAAAGCTGTATGTGGAAGCAAAGCAAACCAAGGAATTAATTCACTCCTTCCCATGGGCAGGCAGGTGCTCAGCCATCTCCAGGAAAGCAGGGCTCCATCACGCTTAACGGTTACTTGGGAAGACAAACGCCATCACTCTGAACGTCCCCCCCTCCCTTCTTCTTCCCCCAGCTTTATATGCTGAGCATGATGTCATACAGTGTGGAATATCCCTTTGGTCAGTTGGGGTCAGCTGTCCCAGCCGTGTCCCCTCCCAGCTTCTTGTGCACCCGGTAGACCATGGGGAGCCGAAAAAGTCCTTGACCAGTGTAAGCGCTACTTAGCAACAACTAAAACATCTCTGCATTATCATCACTGTTTCCAGCACAAATCCAAAACACAGCCCCATACTGGCTACTACAAAGAAATTTAACTCTATCCCAGCTGAAACCAGGACGCTCTGTCTCCTTACATGGGCAAAGTTATAGCTTCCAAAACATCAACTTCTTTCTCTGACCACTGAAAGATACTAAACACTTAAAAGGATATATTATGTTTTATTCAATCTGATACTTCTTAGCTTCTACTAATTTTAGGTATAATGGCAGTATGATTATGCATACTGTTGAAGACCAAGACTCCAAGAGAACCAAGGGATTTGATCTGAGGCGGTATGCTGTTGGGGCAACAGGTTTCGCTCGAATGGCATTTTATGTCTGAAAAGCTTCAGTGTAATTAGGATTAGCCTGGTCTATTTAGATTAAATAAATATCTTTTCCTACACTTTATGTAGCACTTTAAAGTGAATAGAAAAATATATTAACATATCTCCCTCTTGTTTATGAAAAAAATCTTCAGCTATTTGGTGATAACCCTGAAGAAGGGTAAAAGAAATGCTCTGGCACCCATAGCTTCAATTTGACCACTGTCTTCCCTAAATTCCCCTGGTCTGGAGTACTGTGTGAGAACTGCTGCTGTTTCCAGTAAGAGAAGTGGGGGAGATCTCAAATCCTGTACTACTTGTCTCATGTGCTGCTTTCTCCAGGCCGAATTAAGAGCCAGTCTGACATAAGTGTTTCCAGGCATACACAGAATAAATAATAGGGAAAGGGAAGTGTTGGAGAGATTTAAAACAAAACAAAAAAAGCTTTCCAGCCTTGCCAAGTTAAATAATTTTAAATAATTTTCCTTTCAAGAAACTGTGTTAAAGACTGGCATTGCAAATGAGCAAATGCTTCCTGAATATTAATCCCTGTTCCTATTCCTCTCTACCTAGGAGAGGGAGGGGGGAAATTACTTCTGCTGCTGCTCCCCCTGCCCGCCCACTCTGGAAGTGGTTGCAACTCAATGAATAAATCCTGTTCTTTGACATCTGCATGCCTCCTCACCTGGTTCTGCAGGGCACTGTAGGGTATGGAAGAACCCAAAACATAATTCCCCTTTCCTAAAGGAAGTTTCTTTAGCTGACAGCAGATGTCCTTGGCTAGCTCACAATGCCTCCCAGCTGGTGCCAGTGGTGGTCAGTGGGACTGTATTGCCCCCAAACATTCCCATACCATAACTGGACTTGGGGCTGCATGTGCCCAACTTGAAGGTGATTTGCAATGTGATCACTATAGGGCATGTACAGAATTTAATTAGTGCCACCACTACCAGGCCTGTAAGCCTGCAATTAATTGTTGGTATTAATACCAAGCAAGGTAAATCAACTGTTATAAGTACAAACAGAATTGAGTGACTTTTTCCTTTACCTGCAAGCGGGAGGGAAATGAGTGATGATCTGCTAGCATGGCTTTTAACAAAAATCATCTTAATCTTGTTGCCACAATAATTTTGGCTGTTGCACACTGGGGATGGAGCGCTGCATGAAAAAAGCTGAATGCCAAGATGTTTCATTTCTATTATGGAATCAAGACATGTTCAGTTTGTGGGCTGATATGATCTGAGATTACTTAAGGGGGTTACAACTGGGCAAAAACCACTAAAGCTAATTCGACTTTAACATTAGAGAGCGAGGGCTCATGACCTCCTGTTATGTATCCTAGAGATGAAAGAACCTAGCTAGGCACCCACACAATCCCAACAAGCAGTGTGTTGTACAAAGGAAGCAAAATACAGGGTTTCTACATAAAGAAACACATCAAATTCTCTAGGAAAAAAAAAGGTTAAAAGTCTTAAGATGCAGGGTAAAATAGCTTCTAGTGAAAACAATGGAAAACAAATGTTGACAAAACCCAGAGCGTAGCACTAATTAACAAACATCAGCCTGCTTCTGAAAGTCTACATGAGGAAACATAAGCTGCTGTGTGACTCACAATATGCATCAGATGAAGCAAATTCTAAACCCATTTTGCTGGTGCCTGGAGATAAACTATTTCAAAGTGACAATTTTGGCAACAGCAATTTTAGTGTCACACCCAGCATAAAGAAGGTGCTCCAGACAGCAGCCACCTTTTGGAGAAGATGCTGTGCCTTGGAGCTGGCAGCAGCTGTGGTTTGGGTTAAGCCTGCACGGTGATGCTGCCGCCCCACTGTAAGGTGAGCAGTTGGGCACCTCCACGGGTGGTGTCATAGGGACGGAGGAAGCAACAGCCCCCTTAATATCACTGCTGGCCCTGCCTAACCATTCTCTGCCACCTACTTCCATTGTAATCAGAAAACTGTTCTGCTTTGTAGATTTTGGGGAAAATGAGAGATTATATAGGGAGATTATATTCTAAAATGCATATTATATATGTGTGTGTATATATATGCACATTTCTTTTTCCTGAGGCATCAGCAGTTTTCTACTAACATGTCTTCTCATGGGGAAATCTACAATTTTGCCCATACCCCTTTATTTTTCTTTTTGGAATTCAAAATGACATTTCACTTTACAGATCCAAGCTATTGAACCAACGTGTTTCAGGTCAGTTTGGTGTTAGTCTTTGTTCACCTCAATTTCTGTGATTCCTTATAAGAGTTCCAATTCAGGTGGTCTGTGTCCCTGTTTTATTCCTGGGCTAGGCCTTTTCATGGTGTGCTCTCTGCTGTGATACCCCTTGTTTGACCATTGCATCATTTTGAGACACTCATAAACCATGCAAAACAAAATGTTTTTATTCAAAATATAGCATTGAATTTCAATTTGACATTAATGTCTAAATGAAAAATATTGGCATTTCTAGTTGAAATTTTCTGGTACTTCGTGTTCTACAAAATATGCATGATGTTTTGGCTTTTTGATTGAGTTTTGGCACACTACTACAATAAAAAACAGCGCTGAAATAACAAGTGACAGTACTGAACTTCCCATTTTTGACTAGTTCTAGCCTTTGTTTACACTATTCCAGCCTTAGTATACTCAGTCTGCTCTGCAGCATTACGGAAACCCATATTTCATACCAATCAACTTCATCAAGATTTCAATATGTGAATAATAATTCATATATACTCCTACCAATCCTACCGAAACAGAAGGAAACGTGCATTGCCCAACTAGTAGTAAGCAGATAGTAGCAGATAGTAGCAGATAGCAAGTGCTGATAGTAATGGCATGACAGCACCCCCAGTGCAATGTTCTATCAGTAGTGTGCCCATGTGAGTGACTTATACTACATGTGGTCTCTTAAAATGAAAAAGAACATTCCATAAATGTTCAAGTAGCTCTATCTACATCGTCTCTCAACTCTTAAACCAGGCTGCTGCTGTTTTATGTTTTCTTCTTCCTCTCTCCCCCACCTTTGGTAGCAATTGCATTGTATATTCTCTTAACCTCTGTGACTGTCGCTGTATGTGTATTTATGAACAAAAGGCCCAAAGATACACCTTCCATGCTGGAGTCATACATTTTCCTGAATGTATTTTCCTGAACATTTGCATGTTGTCAAATATTTCAGCCAAGGTCACCAATCTCTGCTTTAATTGCCACCGCTTTTCTTGAGAAATGAGAGTTCTGCTCAGATGGTGCTATTTTCTGTGACTAGTACATTTTCTACCTTCCTAATTAGACTTGTACCAAAATAACATTCAGCTTCTAGGTCCCATGCAAAATACCCACAAGATACTGCTGCACATGCAGTAAAATGAGAAATACATGTTGCATTCTCAGTTTCTACTGCATCTTTTTTATATACAGTCAGTTTGACTGCAGCAGAGTTGTAAAATTGAGGTCTGCTCCTGTGGTCTTCATGCCATTTTATGAGTTTTAATTAAAATGTAACTTTTCCTGAAAATCCAAACTGTCTTTTGATGCTAGTTCATAATTCAGTTAATCTAGCTGGCGTGTAATAATACTGGTTTAAAAAAAAAAACAAAAAAACCCCACCAAAATCCAAGGTAATATCTTTAAAATGTTTTAATCCTGTTTTTCTAGAAAATTGCCTTACACAGAACACTTTCCAATAAGCTAAGACACAAAAATTCATCTGTTCTACTATCCACTTAGGGTTTTTTCTGAATGATTACTGAAATCCCAATCTTTCAGCAGCCTCATCTAAACAAACAGCAGAGCTAAACACGGTTGCCTCTGTAAACCAGTGTTTCCATTTGTACTTCCTTGGTCAACTTGTGTAGGGTAGGATTTGGCAGTCCATGTCTAAATTGAGATTCATCTACTTGAAGGTAGATGCCTCAAATAATTGGTTGAATCTTAGCCTAGAAATGATTCCTACTTACCACCAACTTTAAAAAAAAAATAATCCAGTTGTCTATCTTGGATACAGACATGTAATAAAGATCCTCTCTCTTATCTACCAAAAGGCTGGGAATCTCATGATGCATTTCATGTAATCCCTTATGAGAAAATGGAAGAATACTTTCTCCCAGAATAAAATAGCTATGATCACATATGCCAGCAGGCCTGATTGCTGGTTGAAAATGCTTCCATTCAACTTATTAAATTTTACTCAAAGGAGTCAGGGAATAGCCATTTGAGCAGAATCTGTTATGTGAGCACTTCAACACCTCTCTGCCTGCCTGAGCATGCTGTCTGCTACTGCTCTTGCCATTTCTGCTGTAGCTTGGCAAGAGACTAAAAAAGAAAGGTCATATGCCACTAGGGGAAATGGCAGCTCATAGCATCAGCAAGTATCCCTGATGTCCTCAGAAGTGGCAGAGCTCTGCAATGTTGTGGGAAGGGATATGTTTGGCAGCTGATTCTGATCGACACAGGTGGAAATAGGCTTGGGAAGGATGGATTAGATGCTATGGGGAGGGACTGTGGATGGAGCAGGTGTGAGTAGGGGGAAAGGAAGGGTCTTTAGATCTGCCCTCATGTGGCTGGAGGACCCTGCTGTACATGGCAAATGGCAGTTGTGGTGGTCATTGCCTGGCCACCTTCTCCATGTAGAAAAAACACGGTACATTTGGGGAAAAGAGGTGGCTGGATGACTGCCAATAGGTCAAGTATGAGCTTATCTCTCCATTAAGTGAAATACAGAAAATATTGACAGCTTCCTACAGATTGCTTCTGCCCGTTTTTGTGCTGCAGCAGGCTTGTGTTTGGAAGAGCAGGGCTGCTTCAATTCAAATGACCTTTGATGAGCGAGTGACTCAGTTTGCAGCCGTATGGATTGCTACAACAATCGGACCACTTGATGAAACTATCCTCTTCAGCTGCTGTTAAAAGGAATAGGCAAAAGCTTTCTTCTCTGTTTAAGCATTGTTTCCCTTAAGCTGGTCGTGGATTTCTGGCTTGTTTAGCAGTTTGTACTGTATTTTCTTAAAATATGCTGGCTCTTTTTTTAGTTCTGGGGGGTTTTTAGAAATAGTTAAGGGGTATTGTTCAGCTACAGGAGGATATGAAGCCATAAAATGTTTTTGTGGGTGATGAAACAATAAAAAAAGAAGTTGAGAGTATGTAGACATGAACAGTCTTTCAACTACGTGCCAAGACTAAGAAACAGCCAGCACAGCAAAGAATGAGAGAAGAATTCTTGAGAAAATGAACCTTTTTTTTCTTACGCTGTGTATTTGTGCAGCTACTCTTATAGAATTTTGTCTTGTTTCAGGATTGAGATTATAGTTCTGACTTGAATGTTATTTTCCCTGCAATATTATTTTTTAAAAATCTAAGAACTCTATTCTATAACAGAACAGAGAAATTCCTTACCTACAGGCAAAATCATAACAAAACAAGACCATATGGACCCAGTCTTGAATGATAATTTTTTCTTGAAAGAAAATTATTACTCTGAGGTCTTGGATGTTAGCAGCCTAATTCCACTGACTGAAGTCAGTTGGGGTTTTTGTCCACTAAATTCTGTGCAAGAGGAGCTAGGCTCCAGGTGAATGACAGTCTGAGGATGGAGAGAAAAGGAGGAGTGTTTTTCTTTGGTGTGAATTCCTGAGAGTTTTCTATGCTTGTCTTAGTGTTGTGGGGGGTTTTGGCAAAACTAAACTGTCTGTTGACTAACATAGTGTCACATTTTTTTTTCAAAGAAGTGCATCATAGAAATAAATTGGTTTGTCATTTAATGTCAATGTGACAGCATAAGCCTTTCATATGTGTTGGGTTTTGTGTTTTGTGTTTTTTTTTTTTCCCAAGTGTAGGTTAGTTTTTCTAAAGGGTTTAAATAGTAGACAAGATAATAGGCATTCTAACAGCATAACTTTGAAATTCATTTTTTTACTAAAAATGATGGTTATTTCTGGAGACTGGGTAAAACTTAAGGTTTTAATGTAGCAAATACTTTATCTAACCACTCAAAAGAATTATTTCACGTAGATGAAGTATCTGAAGTGTTTAGTTTTTGAGTAGCTTTGTTATCCATACAATTAGTATATACTGTACCATTTATAGGTAATGTCTATAATATTACTGTCATGTTAATTACAAGCAGTAAAACCACTAATACCTTCAGTACCTTCTCTTTCCCTTCTGCATATGAGAGAAATGCAGGTGTGTGTAGGTAAAATCAAAAAGTTTGGGAATCAAGGGGTGTTTTGGATTAGCGAGCTGGAAATGCATTCTTTCAGTTTAAAATCAACATAGTTAAAAGGTATACTTGCCCTTGTACTCTGAAGTCAGTGAATGCTGAAACTCATAACCCTACCTTCTTATGTAAGTAATAGGATATCAGGAAGCTGCTTGCACACTATTTAAATGTAGCTAGCTGTCTGGGGTGCAATGGAAGAGGAATGTGAAAGCTCCATAACAGCACAAAGCAATGTTACCAGAGTTTGGCATGGAGGGGTAAGGCTGAATACCACTTACAGCTGAAACTGCAGTGAGGGTTTCAAAAGGCACCCTCTAATCAACTGAGTGGGAATGGTGACCACGCTGCCATATACAGAAAATACCGTCACCTCCTGAATTGCCAATGCTAAACACATTCTTTGGAAGACTTCAGTTAAGCAGCTGACCTAATATGACTTTCTTCAGCTCCTAAGACCTCATGATACAGCAGTGTCAGGTGGGATGGCTGTAGGCTGTCAGCAGTACGCTGAGATACTGGAGTCCCTGTAGTATGGGAGGTGCATATAGCTTTGCAATAAAAATCCTTTGCAGTAGGATGATACAGGAGACGTAGCAGTTGCCAGGGCCCATGCACGCATCGGAGGGGGACAACAGATAAGAACCCCTTGATCAGTAAACTCTGCACACGTTCCCACTGGGTCCGTTTTGCTTGTAGGCTTCATAATTTGGTATTGTTGTTTTTGCAATTCATACCCACACAATCAAATGTAGTTTCTTTAATGCTGTAGAACATAATTATAGGCCTGACAGGCTCTGACAAGTTAGTAGAGACATTTATTCTTGCAACCAGCAGATGCTTAAATGATTTTGTATTGGAAAATGCTGCCTGTGAATTCTGTCTTAGACTCTGTTACTAAACCCAGATTCGTAATGAAGCCTAGCATCAAATATTTATGTAAAATTACTTTAATCTGTAAATAGTTTTATCTATAAAAGATAAAAACAGCTGAGAAAATTAGTCGGGGGGGTGGTGGGGGTGGGGGTTGTTCAGAAGTTTGTGTTACAAAACAGTGATGTGTTTCTTTTCTGGTCTCTTAAAATTGTTACCCAGCTGGCACTTTACAGAGAGAGAGGTCCATAATATCCATTGCTACATGAAAGATGTTCATGTTCTGATGTATTAATAGCACTGTAACCTATTCCTCTTGGGGTCACTATGTATTATTAAAATCCTCTCACAAGACCCATTTGGAAAAGCAGAAGGCTTTATATAATAACCATGAATCGGTCATAAATAAAACACTTTCCCACAGTGTTGTCCCAAAACTGCATTGGTTCTCATCAAGAAAGGCAAAAAATGTATACACTGACTTGTACCTTTATAGTCCTCTCTACCTCCTAGTTTAAGCCGTGTTACCTTTGAAAACAAAACCAAGCAAGAAAGCCCTCCTTTGCCATGAACTGACTTCAAGTACTTGGAAAGCCACAAGGAAGAGAAGGATGTCCTCTGCTATTTGAGCTCTTACTCAGAGGTTTTGACAGTAACTGAGTTTGTTTTAATGGGTTGAGTCATTATTTGGAAGCTTCAATAGCTGGCGGTTCATCCACAGCATAGTTGAATCTGAAAGTGATTGCAGCCTGATCCTATGGAATTGCACATTCCCTAAGCATTTTAATAACAGCAGATCTTCTTGGGTCCATTTTTTCTAGCTTACGCACTCTGATGAAGGGCACTACAGAGCCTCCGCTTATCCCTACCACGAAGGATGCATAAATCTCAACCACTGACCCTGCTTACAACTTTGTTTTTTTGTAAGGCTTCTAAAAGTAATCCTTTCCTAGCCACTAATCTGACCTAGTTACTATAAACTGATTTCCCTAGGATGAAAGGGCCAGTCTTTCCTCTGGGACTACTGCAGTAGGACTCACACTGATTACTTCATGGGTTTTTATACTCTCATCTATGACTGCATAATTTGGAGACTATCCACTGAAGTGTTTGTATAGTCTATGTGACTGTGATATCTGTATATCTCAAAAATATTTAAAAATTAATGGTCTTGGTCAATTCCTTTCCAGTTTGGAGAAAGAAACTGCTTGTTTCAGTCACAGGATTTTGTTGTTATTTGCTCATTTGTTTGTGCTTGTGGGTGGGTAGAAATTTGTCAAGGGAAAGCTCAACAGAAGGAAAAAAAAAATTGAATTTGTTTCTGAAACTAATGAGACTGTGATCAGTTTTCTCTCTTTGAAGTGTAATCTTACAAGATGGGCTTAGCTGCTCTGAAAGTTGTGACATCATTAATTGGTGTTTGACTGTGTCAGTGAAAAGTAGGTGTTGCAGAAAGCTTGGACGCAAGGGAAAAGGGTAGTTCTACAGCAGCTAAGAATATCTTCAAGAAGATTTGTGGGGTGTTTTTTTTTTTCTGAACAGGAACCTTCACCTCTATATCCAGCAGACTATTGGAATAGGAAGGAGAGTATTGCAGGGAAGTGCCTCTGTCATTTGTGCTTCCAGCTGCATAAGGCCCCAAGATAAGCATGTCAGTGTCTACAGATACTTAAGAGATATCCTCCTCTCTGGTCCTGTTTCTTTCTAGACATGCATGCAAGTGGGCTTTCTTGTTACAATGGCTATTTGGGTGATGTATTACAGAATCCAGATGAGACTAAATAAACCCCAGTTAGAAAACCTGAGGACAAATGTCTTTGAGGGGAGAGAGAAAAGCTGTTTCTTACCGATGTTACTCAGTCCTGTGTAGGTTGTTCAGCTGTAGGTAGATACCATGCCTCCACATGCTGTTTTCATAGAGGCACTGAGAAAGCTGAAGGATGGTGCTGTTTACATGTGATAAAAAGGAGCCTTAAAGCTGTGGGTTGGCTCACAGACTGCCAGCACGACAGTGTGTGTTATATTACTGGCTCTCCCAGCAGCTTTGCACAGACAGTGGGTAACATGGAGGAAAGATCTGATTCTTAAGGACTCTGGAAGTGAAAGAGCAATTTCCCAGACCTCTGCTGCTCAAGTGAAGCAAAACAATATTGCTATTGACCATTGTTCTCTCCAGTAAAGGTCATGGAGTAAGCATGAAATGTAGGGCTTTGATTTCTTTATTGAAATCTTGGAAGGATTAAAGCTATCAGGCTCTTCTCTACTGATGAAAGCATTAAAAGGAAGCCCAAACCTTTCTTCCAGAACAGTAATTATTTTGACTTTGGGATCCTCCATCTAGTGTTTATTCATACAAGTCTCAGAGCTTTTGGTAGAAAATAAATTTTGCCCAAACTCAGTTAATGGAATCAATGCTAGCATTTTCCTGCATGTTGGAAGTTACCAGTAAAGAGGAAATAATCCCTTGGATTGTATAGGAGAAGGCGTTGGCTTTCTTTTTCTTTTTTAGAAATTAAAAAAAAAGAGACTTGAAAGGAGAACTGCAGAATATCACTTTTTGCAGACAGGAATAAAATGTGTACCTGCCAGATTTACTTTAGATTACACGCACATTGTAGAAAGGTGTTTCTTATGCTTTATTGCTATATCTGTTGGGTATCTTGGAGTTCTTACATCTCTGTAAGCACCTGTGAATTAGCTTGTAAAGAACTTTTTCAGGTGTCTGCCTTTAGTGGCTGTGAAAGTCACTGACAAGAACAGGACCAGACAGCTTAAGAAGGAATTGCAGAATTATTGTCATGTTTGCTTATAAAATGCACAGTTCCAATTCCTATCAGTACTTGCAATATGCAGACACTCTTGGTCCTCATGCACTGTACACTAACCTCCCATGAGAATGTTTGCTTACCATGCAACTCCTTATTTCCTTTCAGAAACTGAAAAATAATGATGTGGTCATTTCACTGAATGCATGCTGTATGAAAATTATTCCAGAGTCTGACAACAATCACCCCAAAGGCTTGCTTAGGGCTATTGAAATGTTTCCATTTCTGATGGAGGATGATGCTAAATCCCTTAATGTGATATGAGGCATTAAGAATATAAAAAGGCTCCAGTAGGTATTTAAAGCATTGGAAAGGTCTGATTTTATAGCCTGTAGCACGTATTTACAGTGCTTCATTGCTCTAAAGTAAAAGTGTGGTAAGCAAAGCAACAGCCACTTGCCATAGAAGTCAAGAGAGGGCTCCATGCCTTGGCTGAGCACGTGGCTATACTGTTCAGAACAAGAAGCCAGAAAAGACCTATTTGTTCCAGCTTCTGGGAAGAAATACAGGGGAAGAATTGAGGAGAGAGGAAAGGAAGGCAGGGAGCAAGGTAGGGAAAAGGAGGAGGAGAATATGAATGTCTTACCAAAGCTCATGTTATGATTTCATAATTGAATATAGCAGGTGAGGAACTGTAGAAGTTTTCTATTATAACATCAGGCTCCCTGCACAGCACAGACTGTATACTAACTTACATCTTTCACTTTATTACCAGTTATCCAAAACAAGACACGTAGCTAAGGTCAAACTACCTTACTATGGTTAACATCTCTATTTCCTAGGAAATGAATGTTTAATATTGAAAAATAAGATTATAGCATCCTAGATTTTTGTATTTAATTTCCCAAAAGCAAATTTAAAGGGATTAGGTGCAGAAAATAATTTTAAAAGTCTTGCAGCATTACGCCTGGAAAGTTACACAATCATTCTTTTGGCAGATCTGTAGGCTGTATGCACGTGCCCTCTGCAGACATGAGAAGAATACAACCAACCCAGAGCTGTGTGACTTATTTGCCTTGCAGCTAAAGAAATGCATTAGGGATTAATGTACCTAGAAACCTGTTTATGCTTTTTTGCTGCTGATTGCGGCTACCCATTCAGGATTAGGTCCTCCTCTGCATTCTAGGCTGTGCTTGCTCAGTGCTCTTGGAGGACGTAGCTACACTGTGGTGAAGGCTGGGAACTGCTCTAGTTCCAAGTGTAAGAAGCTCACAGCAGGAGTAAATTATATCCCTGATGGCAAGTGACCCAAACAGCTGTCCTGGCATCCAGATGTTGTTGAGGCAAAGGCAAGATGCATCTTTGCCAAGAAAAACAAGGAAGCTGATATCAGGAAACCAACACAGAGCTATATAGTCCATTATGCTATTGTAAAGAGAGTAGATGCAATCTTGGGATGCATGAGCAGGAGAACAGGCTGCAGAAGAAACGACATAGCCCTCCAATCTTACTCAGCATTGATACGACTTCAGATGAAGCACTGAGGCTAGTCCTAGGTAGTACATGTGAAGAAAGGTGTGAACCGAGTGCAGAGGAAGAATGATCAAAGCGTGGCTTGCAGCTCAGGAATATTGTCTAGAGATAGGAAGTGCAGACTTAGATATTAGGAAAGAAATTTTAACAATTAGGATGGTGAACCTTTGAAATACATTGTCAAAGGCGGCTGTAGGGTGTCTTTCATTGGAAGTGTTCCAAAAGACTAAGCAAATGTCTGTTAAAAATGATGTAAGTATATTTGATTCTCTCTTGGAACATGGAGAAGGAGTAAATTATCCTTAAAGGGATGAAATAAACTTGCGATTTTCAAACTCTGGGTCATGCTACTCTTGAATTCAAAGGAGTCTTAAAGTGTTAGCAGTGGCTACATCTATTAGCATTTGACCTTGGAGTTTTTGGCCCCTATTCACGTAACTGTTGTGAGAAGATATCTAACCCAGAAGGGAATTGTGCTTTTCAGAAGATGAAAATCATTGTAATAAATGGCTTTTGAAGGTTTCTCCTGGCCTTCTGGCTCTGTGATCTCACAGAACTGCCACTAGAGCAATGCAAAGCAAAGTGGGCAGAGGAGATCTGAAATTCAGATTTCAATTTAGGTTAATCTCTAGCATTCATTTTTAATGGAGAACAATATATAATGGCCATTGCTGTCAAAACTTAAGCCAAATGGCCATTGGTGTTTAAAGCTGTAGTAATGTTTTTTAGTAGCTACTCAAAATGTTTCTGCAGAAAGACATGCAAAAAGATTGTATTTTTTTTTCCTCATGTGATTTATAAATGGCCAGAAATATTAGCTCACTCCTGTGGACAAAGAATAATTATGAAATGTTCTACCCTACAGACATTTCTTTAAAAAGACATTTGTGTAAGAACATGGCAAAACACAGGAACTTTTGAAAGTCTACCATGAACAAATCTCCAGTTTAGTCTCAGAATAGAACGCTGCTAATTCTGGAACTTGGACACAAATGAAGACACCTCTAGAGTGCATGAGTGAACCATGAACTAGTCAGTCCATTTAGTGGAACAATGCCTGAATGAGAATCATTGCCCATACCTTAGGAAGTGACCATGTATTTGTCTCATTTAAACCTGGGTTTTACAGTAATGGCTTATCTCTGTTATTGAAGAAGAAATATTCTTTTCTGAGTAAAAAATATAAAAACAAAAAGGAAAACTAAGAAATTATACAGTATAACAAAAACATAGAATAACTTAGATTGGAAGGTTCCTCTGGAGGTCATCTTGCCCAACCACATGCTAAAAGCAGTGCTGACTTCAAAGTTAGATCAACTTGCTTAGAGGTTTCTTTCATTTGAAGTTTGATTATATTCAGTGATGGAGGTCCCACAGCCTCTCCAGATGTCTGCTTCATTGTTTAATCACCCTTATTGTGTTGAAAAAAAACCCCCAAATATCCTTATATCAGAATTTTTCTTGCTATGATTTGTGTCCATTGCCTCTTGTCCTCTTGCGTAGCTTTGAGTAGAGTCTGGCTCCACTGCCTGGCCACCCTCCCATTCGACAGTTGCAGTTGAAGTTGAAGGCAGCACTAGTTCCCTCCTGCCCAACTTCGGCTTTCTCCAGGGTAAGCAAACCCAGTTCTCTCTGTCTCACCTCATACATCATCTGCTTCAGCCCCCTAATCATCTTGGTAGGTCAGGATCTTCCTTGTATCTTTGGTGGGGAGCCTGATGTAGCCTCACACTTGCTGAATAGAAAGAAATGACCGCTTTCCTCTAATTTTCAGCATCATTCCTACAAATGTCACATCTAGATCACTTTGGTGTTAGCAAGGTGATGAATATTGCTAGTTAAACACCTGCCGTACCTGCTTGTGTATTCAGGTGATGAGTAGCAGGAGGCTTCTAATTCTCTAACGTTGTCAAGGTAATTGAGCAGTGGTCAGGGCTCCTTGTAAAGAGTTGCCTGTTTTTAGCACCAGACATCAATGTCTAGTTGTCTCATTTTACCACGTAAAAAATATATTGATGTTGAGAATCACTACACCCTGATCTCATGCTTAACTGTGTACAACTCATGTTTTACATAAGGTGAATGGGTGCAGCCTTTGGTGTAGTCAGAGATTTGGAGTTTAAGAGGATGTACTGACAAGTGTCTTTAAAAAAAAAAAAATGAAAAAGCCCCAGCAATGGAGGAGTTGTTCTCTCAATTCATAGAGTTATTTCTGAATATGGGACTTACTATTCCTTTACCTCTCCTCTGCCTACTAAGATCAGAAAACTCTATATATGCCTAAGCACAAAGATCAGGTTCATGTTTATTTTTAGCATTTGAGGTGTTTGGATCCACCATTACTATTTAGGCCT
The DNA here is from genome assembly GCF_963921805.1 of Phalacrocorax carbo. Lineage (NCBI taxonomy): Eukaryota > Metazoa > Chordata > Aves > Suliformes > Phalacrocoracidae > Phalacrocorax > Phalacrocorax carbo. The sequence goes on from NC_087513.1 coordinate 68,817,375, forward strand.
GTATATTATATTTTCAAATGGGACGTGGATAATTTTTTTCCCTTTTTCCAAGTTTTTAAATTTTCTCTTTTTAAGAAGTCTCTTGATTTTATACCCTTCCCCCGCCTTCTCTAAGCTTATCCCTTCTTTCCACAGAAAAGGATTGCTGTGGCCTGGTATCTTAGATGCATTCGTCGAACATTGCTGTAGTCATTAAAGACAGTCATGGCTTCTTTATATGTATTGATACACAAAATATCACTGAGAAACCAGGAGAGATTTTTGTATAGAGCTACTGATGAAATTTTCCTCTAGAGGAAAAAATACTTTCTAAAAAAAGCTGACACAGATAAAACTGATTAATGAGTTCTTTCTTCTTTTCTGCTTTTTTCTGCATACCTACCATAAGGTATTTCTGCTTAGCATCTGTGTAAGGTATTTATATAAGCTCAGACCCTAGGAATGCCTATTTCAGACTTATCCTAGGCAGAGAAAGAAAAATGTTTAGTTCTAGTTGAATCAAAATTTTTAAAAACCCCTCTGTTATATTGCAGGATGCTTTCATATCTGTTCAGAAGGCGGGGAAAATGCCTTAAAAAAAAAAAGTATACTTTCATTAATCTTTTGTCACTGTTCTGTTACATGAATAACAGGGAAATAGAACAGGCAACGCATTACTGCGCTGCATGGCTAGGCTTGCTCCCTTTGCATGCTCCCATGTGCACATGTATATAGGCAAATCCAATAATTAATCGCAGCTGGAACTTTGCCCAGGATAATTATGGGTCAAAGTTTCTAATAGATGTGCTGAAAAGGAGTTCAAGCAGGTGTAGAAGCTACACAGGGCTTGTCCCAGGTGGAAGTACTCATTGATGTGTGGCACATTGCTGATGACTAGATCAGTGCTGCTTTATATGCAAGATGCATGGGTTTTTTTTCCTCTGAAACAGAAAAAAAAAATCCTAATGAAGTAAGGTGGCAAAAAAACCCCACAAACTATTATCACTTCAGTGCTATAAAACTCTGGTCCCAGTGAAGATGGCAGAAGCTGTTTTAAATGTCTTGGGGTGCAGGAAAGTCTTAATTGTTGAATATGGAAGTTCTGGTGTGCGGACTATAAACTGATTGCATTTTATATAGAACCTAGTTATAGCTATCAAAACATGAACCCCTTTAGCTGCATTTGATTCTTGTCAAAAAGAGGTTCATAATTTCATAGATACATCTTTGAATCTATATTACTAAGGGTGTGCTTGGCATAATCGTATCTGGTTTGATTCTTTTACAAAGAGGGTCTCTGGAAAATCTTGTCTGCACAATGGTCTGATTCTGTCATTATTTGGATTTTTACTTTAATACAATGATAAATACAGTGAAGGCTTCATTCTTAAGTGATTTTTTTTAAAGTAAGATTTCTCAAAGATTAAAATATATTTGAAAAATATATTCTGAAGTATGTTTAGTACTAGTGCTCAACATGACTTTTTCACACTGAACATATGCTTTTGATAAAACGAAGGGCCCAGGGAAGTATGCAGTAGTACAAACTGCCTTAGCATAAATCACAAAGAAACTATGGTTACTGGCCTAGTAAGCCTGTCTCTTGATAAGACTGCTAGGAAGAAGGCCACTTGGCAATAATGGTGACTGATATATGGATAACAGTGTGGTAGGAACTGAAATGAGACCAAGAATTCAACTTATTTCTTAAGGTAATACCTCTTTAGACAAATCCTTTGTAACAGATTAGATCTCTTCAATACATGATCCAGACATAGCTGATGATAGGAAGTAGCTCAAGTTTTTTCTTCCAATGCATAAATCATGTTGGCAGAATGATGGTGCTTCTTGCTGTTTCCAGCCATCAGTTTGTTTTCTGTGAATGACCAAGTAAGGATTTTCAGTGGACATCTGCACCTGTTGCTTTCGTATCATCCTACTGCTTCATTTGACCAATGTAAAATGTTTCAATTTGACACTACCTTGTAATTTCGACAAGTGTGTCGTCTTGTTTTCTTGGTTGTAACTTCTGAGTTTTCTCAGAAAACAAAAACTGGAGGGAAAGGAGGGGAAAAGAAGAAAAGAAGAAGGGATACTTCAAGGTCATTTGGATACCAGGCCCCCTGGAAGTTTCAAAACCTGAGAGGCATGCTCTCAAGTGTTAAGAAGGACTGTGCCAGAATAAGCAAGCTTCAATTCCTGTATTTAATTCCTTGAGTTTCTGAAAAAATTGTGGGTTAATTCAGAAGGATTATAGTTTCAACCTAAATTCCATCTAAAGATGATGGAAAGCTGATGTTCTAATCAACTATGAATGCCCTTTACAAATGTGACATTCTTGTCTGGGGTAGACCAACACTTTAAGAAAGAGCACCTCATTTTTGTTACTTGTGACATAAATACAATAACTTCTGCTGTTGCCAAAGGTTCTGTGTCCAAATAGCTGTCTACTTACATCTCTCAAGAGCCAGTTCAATGGTGCACTGAATAGAAGCAATTTCAGTCTGTTAGTCAATCTTTGATAATTTTTGGCAGCCACATGGACTTTTCGGCACTCTTTTGCAAAGCATTGTTGCCTAGACTTGACAGGAGTTAAGAAAGCAGTCAAAGGCTGGACTATTTGGGTTGCAGAACTCTTTTCTGGCATTGAATCACCTTAATCCCTGCCAATCTTATTTCATTTTTCAGATTTCTATGGATTTTTTTCCACCTTTTCTTCAATATCTGTTTTCCAGCTTGCCGGCTGTGCATGATCACATTCTTTCTCTTTCTCTCTAGCCTAGCCTCCTTTAAAATGCTACTCCAGGGACCAGCAAAAATGGGTTGCCAGATAGACCATTAGCTCTAATTACAGCCAAAAAATACTCCTTCAGACAACGTAGAATAACTATTTTAAAAAGAAGGCTGCCCAATTGAGGCAGTCATGAGCACAAGCACAAGTACTTAGGATAAGAATAAATTTAAATATGTTTGGAGAATGTTTTTTCTGGTCTACAGGTTTTTTGGTGGTGTTGTTTGGTGGTTTTTTTTTTATTATTTATTATTTTTTTTTATTTTTTTAAAGATTACATCTTAAAATACTGGAAATTTTGTAGGATTGTGTTCCAGGTTATGATTTAAATTGTTTTTATAACTTATATCACAATAATCACACCACTTGAAGTTAACAGCATGATACGGAAGTTTTATAGACAGATCGTCTTTTTCAGTGTATCTTTCCAATAATCTGTCCTTGTGCTGAATTTAAGAATGGCTAACTTACCAGCAGAAAGCAAAGCCAAAAAAAAAAAGTAAGCAAAGATATTTCTAATATGTTCGAGCATTGGAATGTGTATTCTGAAACCTGTAAAAAGCACTTAGGTTTAGGTGGCAGGAATAAGGTATCAATTCATTACCAGTTCAGGCATTCATTCTTAAACATAATCAGATTAATTCCAGGTTTACCAGTCAGAAAGATATGTGGTCATTGTTTCTTGAGATGTCTCTTCTACTGATGTTTTGAAACAATTGCAAAGGCAGTTTGAGATCTGGTTTTCTAATAAAATTAATGAAGTACAAGTGAAGAAGCATAATGCAAATTCTTTTGTGCATGTTTCACTGATTGCACATATTCAGAGAAAATGTGTTTATTTCTGCCTGCGTTCAGTTCCAGGGTCTACATTTCCTATTTTTAGCAGTCACGCACTATTGTTAATCTGAGATTTTTTGACTATCCAATGAGTCAGAAGGTCTGACTGCCCAGAGATACATGAGTCAGACAGGCAGGAATAGTCTGTTCTTCTTCAAGACACCAGGAGACATAGATTTTAAAAAAGAGGTTTCATACTTAGTGAACAATACAAATGGAAATATAATGTATAAATAGAAATCCTTTTACCCTTCACATTGGATTCTTTTCCCAGGAAACTCTTGTCCCAAAATTGTTAGTTACTACACTGTCTATTTGTATATGAAAAGGGATAGCTTGTCACCCTCCTTACTCTTTCCATATCCCCTGCCTATTGGTTAGTTAATGTATTTCTAGGACACACAATCCTCTCACTGTGACATAGCTATTCCCACAATAGAAGATGGAGTACGTAAGGAGACTAAAGAAGGGGTGTAGATCAGGGAGGAGAATTTCATAATCATTTAAATTTATCTTTTGAAATTGTCTCTGGGGAGGGCAAATTCCATTAAAACAGCAAAGACACGGGTGTATGTGGTCCTGAAGTTTCCTTCTGCAATGTATTTTGGTTTTTATTTTCAAATGCTAGCATGTGAACATTTCTGACTCTACTCATGACAGTGGAAAACTGCTAATAGCTATAGGGCTACATATAACATGCAATCTAGGTATGTAATACTAGTCTGTAAAAGGATGAATGTTACAAATTGATGTTCAGCCCCAACCTCTGCAGAGTTTGTTTCCCCGAGGAAGGCAGAAACATCCAACAAACTACAAAATTTTGTGGGTTCTGCCTGGGGATCAAGTTTAATAAGTAAATGCAAGACTCAGATCCACACTGGAATGTCTATTAATGGAAGAACAGTTCTTTGGCAGCTCAACAGTTCAGGAACGAAACAAGGATATTATTACTCAAAGGTTATTGGTTTAAAAGCTATCTAAATCGCAAGAGAATAAAAGGCATGGTGGTATTCAGAGGAACAGACATTGGTGATCTTAGGCCTTATTAGACCAGCTGGGAACATAAAGAGCACCAGCTGGCTGCCTTTTGGTCAATTTTAGGAGAAAGCCATAGAATAAAGATTAAAGTTAGCTACTCTTTGGGTGAAGAAAGCACATCAATCTCTAAGAATCCAGAAACTTTTTTCCAGAATGAGTTACTAAGTGATGCAAAGGAAATGCATTTTCTAATATCTGTATATTTAGAGAGAAGTTCTGAAGACCTCCATGGGCTTCCAGGTTGAGTGAGAGCATAGCATGCTCAGAGTCCCCTTCAGATTTTGTTCAAGACAAAGAAGTCTCATGAAGTGATTTGGACAGCCAACTCATGGAGCGGTTTCTCTAAATAGTGGCCTGTAAATGAAGCAGAACTGAATTAAACATGTAGTAAAATAGTTCCAAGTATTTTAAAAAAATAAAAGCAATTGGCCTCTTATTTAGTCTTTAGTTTGATGTCTGTAATAGTTGTATGGTCTGTTAAACTCTCCTAGGACTTGAAGTGGTACATGGTTTCTTTTGAGCCAAATATCTTCCACGTGACTAGGAGATTAGAGTAGAATAGAATCGTTCGGTTGGAAGGGACCTACAAGGATGATCTGCTCCAACTGCCTGACCACTTCAGGGCTGACCAAAAGTTAAAGCCTATTACTAGCAAGAAAACCTATTTGAACTACCTGTGTTCCTGGAGCTGTCTGGTGTTCAAGATATATGTGTCTTCAAGAGCCACTTCTTTTTCTGCCCCATGCTCACTTGGGTGTTATTTCCAACAGCATAGTTAGCTCTGCAATTGACAATGCAAAAACGTCCAAACTGAAAGGCTGCCTGAATAAGGATATTGTCTTGTAAACCGTAATGAGTACATCAGTTTTTCATTGCTGGAGGCATCAAGATGTATGACAAAATTCATCCAAGTTTAGTATTTTCCTGCATAACAATAGGGAACATGCATCCATACTTCACTGGATATGGCTCATCTGAATATCAATTGTCTCTTCCCCCTCAACAAAAGTTCTAGAAAGCATTGCCTTTGTCAAGAAGACTAATCGGAGCCAGAATTTTCGCAAATATGCTGCTGAGTGTGCGAAGTCAAATAGAAGTCTGTGCAGCAGTTTACTGATGGATGTCTGTATTGTTCCCAAAAATGGACCGTTTGTGCATTGTAATACATACATGTTTTGGCACATACTGGTTTCATGAAAATGGCCTTTAAAGATGGTAGTCATTTCAGTTCTTTGATCCAAGGGATGCCAATTTTTGATGACTGATCAACAAATGATATGCAGAGATTAATAAAAGGAAATTAACTTTGCATAATGGAAATGTCATTTCTTCAAGTGAGTGGTCACCCAACCAATCATTTCACCACAAATGTCATCTGACTTCACATTCCATTGACATGAAATTGATGAAAGGAATATTAAAAGTTCCCCATGGCTTTTACACCAAGGCCAGTTATGTGCTTGTTTTGCTTCATATTTAATTATCTGGACAATTTCAAAATTGTTGCATTCATGTGACTTCCCTGTTGATCTGTCATTCAATCTCAAGCCAAAGCTACTTAAATCATAACAATGCTAATGTTTTTGCCTAAGCTTGGCTTTGACAATCATTAAATCTAGGAAAATTATAAGAAATATTCTTTCAAAGTTTTTTTTCAGACTCTGTATTTAATTTTGATTGCTAATATTCACTTATAAACTGTACCCCATCATTAATCCATTAAAAAAAATTAATGACTCTTAATAGTGAAATATTTTTCATGAGAACATTTGAAAAAACTAATTTTGGATCCAGAGCTAAAACTAATTTCAAATGTCATTTTCAGATGGAAGCAGAAACAATAGATTCATCTACCCTTGCGTATGTGGTTGTAATACTAATCCAGGTGATCTGGGAATAGAAACAACACAAATTGGTTTATATTAGATATCAGGAAAACTTTGAGTTTAATTATCATGCAGATCAGCAAAAATAGTTAACCAGCAATCCATAGATTTAGGATATACTAAGCCTTTATGGAAAGTGTAAATATTGTGATCTGTGTGGCACACAATTCATAACAATGGCTCAGTTTGAATAACTTGACTGTAATAATTCTGTGCACTGCTGTAGATTTGCAAAAGCAGTCAGACGGATATCACTGTGCTTTGAAATAAGTGGGTGATTCCAAGCTATGTTGCTTTACATCTAGGGGTAATATTGATTTTGTTAGTAGTTAAATAGAGAAACTTTTCGCACCTTTTGAAAAGAGCTGTATACTTCAGTCGGCAGAGCAGTACTGAACAAGGGCTGGGGAAGTAGCGATAGTTCAGGACTATGGTATTTTGGAAGAACTGTATGAGTGGGGGGTTGGAGGTGCAAGGGTGCTGTTTATATCCCTGCATAAATTTTAACACTAGTATGATATGGCATAGCAAAACATGTTAGAGGAATATCGTCTAGAAGGCAAGAAGATCTTGCATGTTGTGATTGGACTGTTCAGAGAGAAAAAGTTTATGAAAATGAGTTATCACTAGCCTGCACTACACCCAGGTCAAGGCAACAACATGGCCCCTTTGTTTTCATGGTGGAAAAAAAATAATCCCCAAAACAACCAAAAAACCCCCCAAACCAAAACCAGGGAAGGAGGACATACAGGAGAGGTGAAAAGGAGAATGGCAGTGTTCAGACCAGGTCTGGAAAAATGAAAAATGAGGGCATGGGCTCCAACTCAAGAAATGGAAGGAGGACCCCTGGTTAGGCCAGAGGACTCCTCTTTCTTTGGAACCCCATCAGCTGGGTCCTTTGGTCTGCCTAGTCCAGTGCATGTATGCTGCCTACACCTTCAGTAGCAAGCAGTCTGAATCCATTCTAACACCCCCATGTTCCGTGGACAAAACTATTCTCCATCCAAAGGGAAGAAATTTGAATAGTGATAATAAAAGGAACCAATATGTCTGCTAAATAAAAGACAACCTAATAGATTATTTTCAAATATTAGACAAGTAGAGGATTCCTTGCTATTAAATATTATCGCTTATGTCTTTTCTGTCCATCAAGCGTTACATTGTGACAATCTGTAGCTCAGAGATAATTAAGTTTTATTCAAGTTACATTACTAACCCTGTAACTCATACTGTGCGTAATCTTAGATATCTAAAATGATTCTGTGGGAGGGATGGTTTTCAATTCAAGCCAAAAATTTAAGCCTTTTTTCCCCCCCTCCATTGTGCAACATTTAGCATCATGTCCTAACAAATATATCAATGATTTGAGATAATAAAAATTCTTGCTAAAAATATTTCATACTTTTCCTCTTGAATATGCTGTGCTAGTGTTCTTTAGAAATTGTTAACTAATCTGATTTGGCAAAAGCATCTTCTGGAAGTTTCATTATCACTCAACTGATGTCAATTTAATCTTTAACTAAAAAAGCATCTACTTTCCATAATTTTATCAGGATGTGTAATTTCTTTTCCATGCTAAAAGAGATGAAAGACTTTAGAATTTACAGTTATGACCATCAATACTATTTCCTTTTTCTGGAGCTACAGTCTGTTACATGAGCAAAAGGAATTGTTGCTAAATTTCTCTCACTATCTGCTTGTCAAAGAATTGTAGTCTCCAACTGGAGTTACTCCAGGTTTTCACTAATATAGACAGAATTAGAGTGAATTGCAAATATTTCAAGATGGAAAAAGATCTTCAAACTTTAAAGCTGAAATATAAGGTTTTGATTTTTATCTACAATGATGAAGATTAGAAACACCACTAACAAAACTAGCAGAATTAACCCTGGTGAAAAGTCAATGCAAATGAGATTAGAATCAGGTGGAATGGAAATGATCCTTTCCTGTCAGATCCAAAATCTAGTTTAGGCTTAATTTATGCCTGGGCTGGGAGCCAAGAAGGTCTTTCTCATTAATAAAGAGGCATTGGTTATGGGTTAAGGAACGTAGAGGGTTTGTTGTTGACTGTTTGGCAGCAGCTACCTTGACTGTGAGTTGTTGTCAGTTTATTTTGTAAATTTGTCCAAATAGGGCAGTTTATATTGTGAATGATAATGTATATCAGTTAATAAAATTATTATTCATTTTCTAATCTGGAAAGAATAAGGTGGAAGCTGCAGGCAGTAGAGAGAGATGTGAAAGAAGCACGTTCATATTCAGCCTCTCCCAGAGAGGGAGTCAACACAATCAACCAATATATAAGATGTCTGATGAAAGGAACAGGATGAAAGCTTTCAGCTCACAAAACTGGATTGATTCTTGTTACTGAGGTTGGCTTTACCGCTGATGTAAAAATCAGAGTGGAATTTTATCCTCTGTTTTCTTCTATTCCCACTGTACAAAGGTAAATCAAGCATTGTTTTAAAAGTGAAATTTTGTTGTAAGACTTCCTAAACCTCAGTATGAAACCGTGTCTAGAACATTAAAATAATTTTATAGCAAAACCACTTAGGATAATTTGATAAGGTGCTCTGACTATAGAAGGGTAAAAGTCCTCTCTACATTGATTCTTAGCAGAGCTTGAATAAAAATTTCAGAAAAAGAAGCAGCCTGGGGAAGAATTCGTATGGGATCTACTTATCTACCATACTTTATTTCAGGATCTACTTCAGTGATCTGACAGCTTACACACATTGTTCATAAATCCTCATAGCCACGTGGTTTGTATTTGTAGAGGGATTGGTAGTATATGAAGAAGATTTAAAAATGTGTGCTAAATGCATGATCTCATATGGTATTTCATAACAAAAAAGATAAATTTGTTTCAGGTAGGGGACGAAAAGCATTACCCAAAGGTCTCTTAAAATATAACTTCTTTTATTCCCATCAGCAACTGGAGGCAACATTGATAGAAGTCCTTTACTTGGGCATTTTCAGACAGACTCCTCCTGAGGGCAAAAATTGGGAAGAACTCAAAGATTCTATGTAGCTTTCCTTCTTATTTTTCTTACTAATAAGAATAATTTAATCAAATGTCTAATTTTAATTAATATATTTTGGCTTTTGCTTCCATATCTGAAATTTGCAATGTATTTATTGTATGCTTTTGAAATGAATGAGGTGTCCCAGAAGTTTCTGATGGTAGTGAGGGTAAATATGATTAAAGGAGCTTCTAAAGAGGTAAAAGATAATTTTTTTCAACAAATGAATTAGATACAGATCTCTTAGTCAAGCACTTTTTAGGTGTCTAAAAATTTGATTTAAAGAGTAAATTTAAAATTGTATTACAACCAGGAAAGTCTAGTTGACAATTCTATAATTAATGCACTAGATCATGCCACCACTTAGCTCTGCTCTGAAGAAACGTATGTCTACGTAGCCACTCTGAAATAGGGCCTCCTGATGAGATAATGTATTAGGGAACAACGGCAGGTTGTTATATAATGAAACCAAACTCCCTATAATCTATGGCTGTGCTGGTTAAACAGGAAAAAAAATCTGCTGTTCAAGCTATTCTTTAGAGAGGGGTTATTCTGTGCTTAGTCCCTCCTTTAAAAAGCACAGGATCCCTCTTCAAAAGTCAAAGGCCTACTGCATCTTGCTGTAGAAGCCTAGATATATAATCAAGACTAGGCAACAAGTAGATAAAAGGTTGAACTGTCAGAGAAAAGACACTGGAGTTTCAAAACTTACAGGTATCTGAAGATAGAGATATGTGTCTACTGAGATTTTTCTAAAGTGCCTAAGCTAAGATTATGGCCTGGGAGATGTATGCCTTAGATAGTTGTGTCTGAAAATCTCACTTGGCTCTATTAGCCCTTTGAGTCTTCTCAGTAGCTTTGAAAATTTGGCTAAGGGAGCTGAAAATCTGTTTTCTCTGTTCTAGAAATCTGGCAAGTCCTGTATGCCCTGGGTGTTTGGGAAGTTCCAGTGATTTCCAATAGGCAGATTTAGTTATCTGTCCTCTCAGTTTTTAGGCATGTGTTACAGTCAGTGCAGGCCATTGCAATAGCCAAGAATTCCTCTTTCTTTTCTGTTTTCATAGTATCTGCTCGATGTGGTAAACTGTTCTGTGAGGTACGTATGCTGCCATTATGAACCAATATGCAGACAAGAGAAAATAAGATATGCTATTGGTTCGGGAATACTCAGTTAGCAAGTGTGATACATATATGCGTTTGCTTTCACTTGATCTGCGCCTCAGCAATTCACAGGGAGTCTAAAACCCAGACCTGTCCAAGTTGTTTTTGCATTTTCCCCTCAGTCTAGGAAGCAAAAGCAATCATATTCCTCTGTTTGACTTCTTCCATTGTGAGGTTGCTACCTGATATAAATTAGTTCTTTTCCCTGTTTTTGTCAACCATGTATTCAATTCTGTCTTCCATTCTTATCACAGTCTTCTGGTTGTCACTATCTCCTTATAACTGAAGGAGATCATGAGACTTTTTTTTCTCTATTCTACTCATTAATAAGCCTACATACTGCACGCTTCTGTTCCAGGAGAACTGGTCAGGTATACCCTTTAATAAAAGGGAATTTACATGGATGACACGAGTGCTTAATCGTTAAAAATAAAAGCCACTAAATAGCCAAGGAAAATTCGAAAATGAAATAAAAATCACTTTTTCTTGGCCTTTCCATGTGTTTGCAAGTCATCAAAACTTATATTCTAACTGTAGAAGGCCTAGCGATAAGACAGGCCTTCAAATCTCCCTTGCTGTTTCATTGTGCTACATTTCTCTAATGCCAAGTGTATGCTTTTTCAATAAAATGTAACTGATCAAAGGAGGCAGAGGGGAAGAGACAGAAAGTAATCCAAAGCCAACCCTGCTTTATATAGGAATTTCTAGCTGATTTGATTCATGGTGAAGAGGACTAGAGAGAGAAAAAGAAAACATTTTAGTAGCAATTATTTTTAAACATTGTTTTACAGTGGGGTGGAGACTAGGAAGGCAATAACTTATAAAATTCAAATGGGGGAAAAAACCAACTCACCAAACACATGAAAGGGTGCTTGATTTCTGAGGGTTGAATGTAATTATAAAAATTCTGATCAGTTTGAGTCCTGAGATGGTAATTGTATTACTATAGATACATAAGCCTGAAGCAAGAAGGTAAGAAGAATGTCTGTTCTTTTACCCTATTTTTTTTAAATCAAAGCATGTGGCTTAAATGGGTCCTTGGGTTGTTTATAATTAAATTTTCCTGAACAATGCAGGAGTTGGACATTTCTCAACCGTCTGGGGCATCTGTTTTCACATACTTCAAATACAATAAAGATTTTTGTTCTGTGTTATTTGGTTTTTTCTTTTTGGACTTCCTGTACAACAAAAGTAGGAATGATGTGAATTTATAATTGGATACACCTTTTGGGTACAGATAGCTGGAATTAAAACTGCATGAACCAAATTTTGCTGTTAGTTATTCTTAGATAATCTCATGGAGCTTAAATTCTACAAGTGTAGAGAAGAGACAAAGCTATTCTTAATCATTCTATGTAGAGCAGCTGTGTCTTCTAAGGAAACACTGGTTTAGCAATTCTTAGTCAAAATAACCTGAATTTAGTGTTTTCTTTCAGTCTGTCTTGCAGGCAAGCTCTGCCTCTGCCATTTGTCATAGAGTTGGTGTCAAAATATTTGATTTGCATGTTTTTTCATCCCTCTACCGGAACTTGAATTTTTTTAACTTTTCAGTAAACTACAAGTTGCTTTGGCAACATGAAAAATACCTGTGAAATTGGGACATTAGACCATTAACTATTCAAGGAACTATAAGCTCTTAAACTTGTGTTACACAGAAACTTATGCTGGCTTGATGTCACAGACTCTTTGGGTTTTTCCCTGCTGTTTTCCATAAACTTCTCCTTGTGTTTGGAAACAAAGGCTGGTCATTCTTTTCTCAGTAAAGGCATTTAGTATCAAGATCTTTATCTTCATTTTGCCAATTAAATAGGCCCAGATTTGTTGTACATTTTACAATAACTTTGTTTGATCTTCGCGTGTTAAATCAAAGTGAGGAAAAACTGTACCATTGTATTTGAAGCATTTCAGCAGTATTGCAGCCTGCTTTTTCTCTTTCTGCTTCTGTAAAAGGCTGTAGTGAGTGTTATATCTTTATTTGTCATGTGATTCAGAAAAGTTATGTTCTGAATGAAGCAACTCTGTGACCATTTGAGAAAAACGCACAATAACAGCATGACACTCCCACACACTTTGGTTTTTTTCTGTTTGGTTTTCTACATATCAGAAATGGTACTATTTATTATGGTAAAGACAAATCATGTCTTCAAAGGTACTTTTAAGCTTTAAAGTACTTGGGTTTGTGGTTTTCTGGAATTTCTCTCTTTTTAAACTTGTGCCATTATCTGGACTATAGTTTCAAAAAGTAAATTTTAGACTCTAAAGAGAGAATCTTTTTACTTGGATAATAGTGATAAACCACAAGGATTTGGGTTGTACCTGCAACACTTCACACAGCCTGTCTTACCAGTAGAACTACACAGCAGATTGCATTGTCTGTATTTCAGATATTGTTTTTCTTTACTCTTCTGACTTCCCCATGTAAAATTCTGTCATATTAGGCAGCTTCTAGACAAAGAATCATTTAGAACCTTTTGGGTTTGGGGTGGTTTTTGTTTGTTGGTTTTTTGGGGGGTGTTGTGTTTTTTTACAATCACACCCCTCCCTTCCCACCAAAAAAAAAAAGCAAGAGGCCACTTTTCAAAGACAGATTATTTTCAGAAAAGCTTGGCAGATCTTTTACAGGAAACAAATGGAGTGTGCAGAGAAGATACCAAACTAGATGAGCAAGTATATTTAGTACTGGGCTAGTGCAAGGAGTTAAATACTGCTTATATAAAATTTTGTGGCTCCACATACAATTAGTTCTTCTTCCACTGTGAATTCATAGAGGGATTGTCTTTAGAAACACAGTAACAGAATAATTTCTTGTTTTCAGGAGAACTGTTCTTTCCATTGTGTGGAGCAAAAAATAGATCGTAATTTTTATATGAGAAACTTTTGTAGAAGAATGTGATTGGGACTGGTATGATGGCCCTTTTCTCTCTTCTTTGCTTCAATTTCCTATTCCTTTTATTCCCCTGTTAATGTATAGTATTGCACCAGCTCTGGTTTGAAATTCTTCTTCAAAATATGGAATGCCCCTAGGAACATACCCATCAATATCTCTGTCTAGGAGAGCGATCTATCAGGATTAGAGACTTTTTTTCAACACTTAAGTATTTTTCTGAACTGGTGGTTGTCCCTTCATATTTTGTATAATGTTTTAGTTCATTTTTCAGATCCATGAGCACCGCTACAGTTTTGATAAGCTATGGAAAAATATGCCCATGTTATATGTTTCTATGAAGCTTATTTTGCCTGAGTAATGTTTTGAATATAGTCCAGTGGGTGAAATTTAGTATTTGAATGGCATAATAAGAATGGTTACTACTATATTCACTTTCATGTCTCTGTGCACTGGGCTGCAGGCTCTAGAAATCTTTCTGGCTATTTCTCATTTTTCTCATAATCAGGTGTTGTAGTGCATTGCACACAGCAGTGATTTTTTTCTCCTGATTCACTGCTATAAATGCTAAGATTTATTATTTCACTGTACTTTTATTCCCAAGTCAAAAGCAAAGAAAAGCTAATGATTGTTTGTGACCATTTTTCCCCATCTTTCTTCCAAATCAGTGAAATCTCTCTGTCAGCACACAGAAAAAAATAATATGCAATTTTTTGTTTGTTTCCCTGTATTAAAAAATGGTACTTCAGAGTTTTGAGAGATCAGGTTAGAATCTGATTAAGGTAGTGTATGTGGCTTAAAGGGTTGTAAGAGTTCCAAATAGTCCTGACATGAGAGCAGTTTAGGATATATAAGCCAGTTTATCTAAAGAAAGAGCTAACTGCAGTCCTCTCATAAAACCCAGATGGAGCTCTTTTTATAATTCAAAAATGTTCAACCAGTTTTTGCCTTAAATTTTCATATTTTTCATATCTCTGTGCTTTGTGCAGAAGCATCAAGAAACCACAATAAAGATTACTGCAGACTCAGGGGATTATGATAAGTATCAGGCATTCTGAATACCTGTCTGGACCTTCAAGGTATTTGCAGTTCGCCCATTACTAATTTCCAGCTGGCTCTGGAGGAAGCAGCTCAGGATGACAATTTTTTTCCATAGTAATGTACCTGGAGGTACTATTTTTTCATCAAACAGGCCTTTAAGAAAGTTTTCTTGCCCTTTCTGGGATGTCAGTTTGTGGAGTGTTCCTTTGATTTTTCTACCACAAGATGAAGGGGTGGGGGGAACCCTCCACAATCTCTGTGATTTCCTTTCTTTTAGCTGATGCTGCTCATTTGCTTGCTTAAAGTGATGGTAGGGATCAGTAATACAGGGTCTGCCAGTTGCCCTTCTGCTCTTGGTGCACCTCTTAACATGCATTTAGTGTAAACAGGTAAAATGTCAGGGTAGCTGAAAAGAAAAGAGCAGTAAAGTCAGTTAGTTTGGTGAAACACTACAAGGGAAATTCTACCTAGTCATACCTGACTAAGCTCCCAAGTATCAGTGGGACTTTGGGTGTAAATGGTGGCAGACCGTACCTGGATGTATTTTGCTGAAAAGCCGAACGGTAATAGTGTCCTCTCAGAGGTGGCTATAGTTACAGGCTTCTGTCATTGGCATTGTGCTTGAAATCTCAAGGGAACATGCTTCCCTGTAATAACCTGGGAAATCACCTCTCTCTAAGGAGGCTAGAGTGTTTTGACAGTAGCGTTTTTCATGGTGTTTTGAGGATTATTACGGAAGTGTAGAAACTTGCCCGTAGCATAAATGTGGACTGATCAAAAAGTAGCTGGGGAAGTTTTGAGATTTGTTTTAGATGAGAACAAAAGTGCAGATAATTTCTTTTTGGTTATGACAACATTTGCCTATGCCAAAATGACAGCTCTTTAAAAAGACATTTCTTTGCCTTCAAAGTGAGTAATATTTTCATCCAGCTGTTTCTGACCATCAATTAACATTGTATTTAGTCAGGAGAGGAGGAAATGGGGATGTGAA
Organism: Phalacrocorax carbo; assembly: GCF_963921805.1. Classification (NCBI taxonomy): domain Eukaryota; kingdom Metazoa; phylum Chordata; class Aves; order Suliformes; family Phalacrocoracidae; genus Phalacrocorax; species Phalacrocorax carbo. The sequence continues at coordinate 68,833,006 of NC_087513.1, forward strand.
TATTTTTTATTATTATTAATATCCTTGTTGGTTATTTCTCTTACATCTGGAAAGCTTCCACTTCTAGAACATTCATAGTACACAAAGAACTTGCAGGCAATTCCCCACATAGCTACAGCAATTCATGACGCAGGGTATTTTCAGAAGAGTATGTTTGACTTTATAATACGATAAAGAAGAATGAGTAGCTATTTTCAGGGACAGGCATACTTCATCTCTCTCCGTCTGTTATTTAATTCTGAATCTCAAGAAATATAATCTATGGTACAAAATAAGACTTGGTTTCTGTAGGTTCATTAATGAAGCACAGATCCATCCTCCCAGCCAATATTTCAATCTGTACTTCAGTCTGACATGTGTTTAAATCTCTTATTAATCATTTGGTTTAAGACAAACTTAACTAGCATCCTAGACAGATAAAAGGAAAGCCACCCAGATTGAGAATTTACTATTTTTATAGAATTGAGGGTGTAGTTACACGTAACAGAGGGTAACTACTCAAAGTTGTCCCTGGGGTAACAGTGTACAAATCATTGAGATAAGGCTATGTTTAAGTGTACGTGGGCCTTTTGGCTAAACCCTGTGTTTAGGCCACTTGTCTCTGCAATGTGGAACCTCTTTGAAGAATCTGTTCTAACGCCAAACACCTATTTCACAGTTTTACTTTCAGTGAAGGGTTTAGAAGACCTTTTCTAAGTAAATTGCACCACAAATATAAGGCAAAACAGAATATCAGCTGGAGATGGGAGTGTATTCTCACTTAGTTCACTTTTTCTCCTGGCTTCTCCTTTATAAGTCGCCTCTGTAACATGTTGGGACTTTTCCTCTTTTGTTCTTGCTTCTCCTCAACTAGCTAGCTGGTTTGGCATCTTATACTCCTGAGTATTTTTAGCACCTCTTGAAAAACTCTGAGATGGATTCCTGCTGCTGATCAGCCAGTGCTGTGTTCTCCAGTAGTTGCCATCAAAATATACTCTATCTGCTTCCTTGGCACTCTGCTCACCTATTTTTTCTATTCAATGTCTGTAATATTAATCTCCTAGCAAGTGTTCCCTCCTTTGGGGGAAGAAGGCCTATGAATTCTGGCCTGTACTCTGGATGTCTTTTGCCCAGACTCCTGACTTGCTGTTTAAATACATTTCAAAAAATGTAGGGGTGTATTTCCATGGTGATTGCAACATATTTACTGTAGTACCTGGCTTGTATTTTCCTTGTGTAAGAGGTCCCTTTCTCTCTTTGTTTGGGTTTTTGTGATACTGCAGGAATGTGCCTTGCATTAATTCTGACAAAATAACCTTTCTGTGTATTTAATGCAATGGGATCTTTTTTTTTTTTATTGCAGAATAACTAAAACTAAGAGAGGAGTTGTCTTCTGAACAAAGACAGACTGTAGGGGTGTTTTTTTTAGATTTACCCAGTACATCATCTCCTGATGCAATAGCTGCCTTATATAGAAACCTGAGTTTGCTCACTCACTTTAAACTCAGAGAAAATGTTTTTAGTTATTACAGGCTGTTTATTAGCAATGTCAGTTTTCATATCAAAAATTCCAGAGTCGGTATCCTTCTGCCTAGCCTCTCTCATGACACTTGCTGGGAGCCTCGAGTGGCTGTGCAGTATTTACTGCTGTGTTCCAGGGACATTTCTTGCTGAAGCTTTTGCTAAGGTAAAAATGAGTTTGAAGCACAGGCAAACAAGTAAAAGGCAAACCTCATAGTGAGGCAAGACTGGGTTCACCTCTCCCACTCCCTGGAGTGCTGTGTGACTGCTACTGCACCTGCCCAGTCTTCAGTCCACAGCACAAATGACCAGATATCCATTTACAACTGGGTCAAATGAGGACAGTCTTCTACACAATTTCAGTAGGAGAGCTCTGCCACCTACATCCCTGAAATGAACATGTTATTTATTTCTTCATAACTCTTCTCACTTTCGAGGGCCAGATTTCCGACCCCCAAAATACATGAACTGGATTCAAACCAAATTTCTGAATTAGCATACTTTTCTGAGAAGCACTCTAGGAACCATGGGAACATGGCTGTTGACATGAGCTCTCTTCATCTCAGCTTATGGACACAGTATTGTAAACAGTGCATGTGGCACTGGCAGGTATTCCCCAGGTGTTGCTTAGCCTTTTCAGCATTACTCTGGAGAGTGTATTATTGCAGATTCATTACTTCTCCTGTGCCTGTCCACTTTCACTATTTCCTAGTCATGTGGGAAAGATTAAGCCATGTTATATTCCTTGCTGACTAACCTGAAGCAACAGCACCTACACACTGCACGTTTGTCGTCAGAGGATGGAACAGCATCTTGGAAACTCCTGGTTTATCAGCAGTAGCCTCATCCGCCGAAAACTCTGGATATCAGGTTTCACAGTAAAGAGCATATGTTTGTGATGCATGTGCTTAAAACGGGGAGGAGAAAAGGAAAGAATTGAAATGCCTACAGATGATATATGGGAGTTTTCAGTCCACTGATATTGCAGCATACTGTAAAGAGAGGGAAGAATCACTGCTCACTGAAGTGAGGAAACAGAGGCACAGAGAAGTCAAAGGGCTGACTGAGAATTTCCATTCTCACTGACCTGGGTCTGCATGTAGCTGATGCTTGCTGTATCATGTACAGCTGCTGTCACAGCTTTCTCACGTTTATTTGAAATATTTTACTGAAACCTTATTGATTTGCCTCTAGAAGCTTATTTCTTGTCCATTCAAAACTTCCAGTGATGTCAGAGACTTGGATGTGCAAGGACTACAGCATTGTGCCCTAATGGGGAAGCTGGTTTAGAGCTGCTTGACCCTTTCCTTCTTCTAATTCAGTATAAATATATAAAAATGGAATTTCTTGCATGAAAAGATAAGGCTTTTGATTTTCAAAAACAAGCAAATGGACCTCGGTAATATCCCAAAGGTTTTGTTTTCTTCTGTTTTGCTAAGGAAGAAAATACCAACTAATATAGCTTACATTTTGACAGTGCCTTTCTTTAAACAGAAACCTATTTAACTGAACTCTCAGTTAATTGGTTTAAAAATATGAAAAAGCTCAACTAGGGTGTGCAGTCAGCTTTTCATAGCACATCCCAGAGTCAGTTACCATGGCACTGCGAAAGATTTTTGGTCTCCATGGCAACCTCAGGTTGGCTTGTCGCACCTTTTATCTTATGCAGACTGAAAGCAGCAGCTTGTGGTATCTGGAGTTAATATGTCGAGGAGGAGGCAGATACATTACCAGAGAGGTGTTTGGTTTGTTGGGTTGGTTTTATCTTTTTTTTTTCCTGCTTTAAACTCAATTGTTCTCTTAATTGAATTGTTGCTAATCAGGCTAATGGCAGGAGCTGGCAATAAGGGGCGAGTGGAAGTGTCACTGCCTGGTGGGTGCGTGGGGAGGCAGGGTGCTCCAGGAGTCCTGCAGCAGGGGGAAATCTCTCCCTTTCCCTCCCGGTGAGCAGCCAGCAGAGCTGGAAAGCCATGGCTCCACATGCTTTTTGAGATCCCTTTGCAGCTTGTTGCTCCGGGTGGCTCTTTGCTAAGCCTGCAGTGAGATGGGCTGTCCATACGGTCCCTTGTACAAAGCATGTTTAGCGAGGCTGCTTTGGCTAAATGCTGGCTCTGGCCACGGTTAGTGATGCTCTTGACCCTGCCATTAGCGTCCCTGGTGCGCAGCTGTGTCTCCTGGCCATCAGTCCTTCCTCTCGCTGGTGGTTTCAGCTCTTGCTGCGTCTGCAATACAGCGCCGGCAGGGCGTTTTCCTGCTGCCTGGGCGCAGCGAGAGAAGCAGGCCAGCCCAGCTCGGGGAGGGATGGGGGTGGCTTTAACGTATGAGGGAGAGCAGCACAGAGAGTACACATCAACTGGGCAACTGGGAAATTGTGCTTCAAGTACGCACTTTCTAATCACTCATTGTGTAAGTGCCAGGAAACTTACTCGGGGTGGTAGAGCAGGCGGTAGCCTTTAGCTTTCTGGTCCAGCTGTCCAGGCTGTGGTGTATGCTTATACAGGAATTATTTTTTTTGCTAATGTTTGCCTATCCCTGTTGGGGCAAAGCAGGATATACCTTTAGGTGCAGTTATTACTGTTACAATTGGCCCTCTGTAGCTGTGATATCTGGGGCTGGAGGGAGAAGCTGCCTCCTTGCTCTACTGGCCCAAGGACTGCCTGGCAAAGCAGAGCACAGGAACATGCAGTCTCAGCACTCTTCCCTCACTCTCCCTGCCTTCACACATGCTTCACAAGCATTGCTGCATTGCTCTGGTAGATTGCCATGCGCAGGAGGCTGTTGTTACAGGAGTTAGGGTGATGTAGGAAGGCCCTAGGAACACCACAGCTGTTCATTCATTGGGCTTGTCTTGCAAAACCTTTCTGGTAGTCTTCAGGCTCTGTTGCTGGAAAGCATGGAAGAGTTCACGTAACTGCAAAAAAGGAAGTGTAACTCTGGCAACCTGGTACTCAGAGCTTCTTTAAATGGGGTTTCATATACTCCCTACTTGTTTACCTTGAAAATGTAATGGCTGTGAAGAGTAGTCTGGTAAAAAAGGCTGGCAATGCAGGCAAGAATTAGGGAAATAATTTCTAATCCCAGAACAGATTGAAAACGCTTTCTGTTGATCTTTCAGGGTTTTTGTGTGCTCTCAGGGCAGAGTGGCACATGTAACCAGAAGATAGTTGTTTAGCAGTGCGTGTATGTGGTACAAGGTGAAGCTTCTCTAGTTACACTGTTGACTAAAAATGGCCAATGGCTAACCCAGGTTAATAGTGATTTCTGAATGCTTTGTCTACCAGGAACTTCCTTCTTAAAAGTCTAACATAGAGCTTTCTGACTGCCTGTTTTTAAAGCAGAACATACTACAAACTGTAGAAGCAAATAAGTTTTGCGTTCAATGATGAGCAGACTGTCTGCATATGAACTGGCAGCCCTGAAAACCTTAGGTAGCTGGTAGACAAATGAGCATTACAATACATTTAAAATGCACTACATTTTTCATACATATTGTCTTTGATTCACACAGATGCATCTGAGATGCATTTATTCTTCCCCTCCCTCTGTCTGACCGAGTGACGAAAAAACCTCAAGAGGCCCATAGATTTATCCAGCCTTTTTTTTGTTAAACCTCATTTGGGCTATAGAGTTTTCTGCCCCCTTAATGTGGAAGGAAAAACTTTCCCCCCCCAAATCAAATCTTTTCTCAATTTTGCTTCTAGTTCAAGACCAACGGAATGAAAATCAAGGCATATGGAATATTTTCAGGCCTCAAAATAGATTTATATTTCATATGGACACAGACTTTAGCTGAGTCTTATTTTATCATCTGTTCTTAACCTAATGATGAGGCCAAGGAGCAAAGTTTGGAACCAGTTTTGGAGGAGGAAAGTATGTGTTGCAATGAAGACTGTATTTGTGATGGTGTTAAGCTTTCTGACTAAATTTAGAAAGTCTGTTTTAAGATTCAGAAATGACATTTTTGTATAAAGCATTGATACATAAATCTGTATGCTTTTAAATATATGGATTTCATTTAGAAATTTGACAGCCAGAATTGAAAACACTTAGCTATGACAGAATATTACCCTGTTAAATATCAGGGAGAAAAGAGAGAAGAATTAACAAAGATGAGAACCAGATGTAAAGGCATGTTTTAGATTGATCCCAGCATTAGAGGGGAGTGCTTCCTTTCTCGCCCGTGCTCTCGCCGTTCTGTGCTGGAGTCAAGTGGCTTTCCTGCAACTTTCCCAGCAGGCAGCTGCCCTGACAGCATCGCATGCCTGCTGCCTTGAGAAGGCAGAGCTGTAAGGATAAAGCTCTTGTTTACATTTCAAACGTTGCTCTGCCCAATACGTTGAAAGACAGAAATATATACACTTGTAAAAATCTGACAGCTTTTCAGGTTGGTCCTAACGTTGGAAGCTTCCTTGTTTATTTTCCAGTAGCACTTGTGTTCAAGAGAAACCTGTGACTGCTGTAAGGGGCAATTACTTGCTCTGACTGCGGTACTTTTCAGTGCTTAAAACAATGCTTAACAAGTGCATAACGTCCCTGGTACAGTGTTTTCAGGAATTGTAGTGACAGAGGGAAGGAACAAGCAAAGGCAGAGCATGCTCTGCCTTCTGCCTGACTTGAGATAAATGACAGTAATCACATAGACAGTAATCTGGCCTTTTCTGCTCTGCCCACCTGCTGCTGCTGTTGTCATGCTCTGCACTCTGCTGCCATCCTCCGTGACAGCGGTGCCTCCAGCTTGGCACTGCTGGGAATAATTAGGGGTGGCACAACGCTGCAGCTGCTGCGGTGGTAAAGGGGGGGGAGGGGGGTGCAGGGAGAGAGGGGGTAAAGGGAGAGAGCCCAGAGAGGTGGGCTGGAGCCAACACAGCAGGAAACTAGCTGAGCTGTCATTCTTGTGAACAGCGAATGTTTTAGCTCTAGTATTAGCTGAGGGCGTGAAAGGGAATAATTTTTTTTTTTTTTTTAACCTGGAAGTCTGACTATGTCGCAGGGGAGAGGAAGGGGCATCTTGGGAAGTCCAGCCATAGTCAGAAGCATGGATTGCCATAATATAGCTCAGAGGCCAGGCCTTGGCATCTCTCAATACAGTTGTGATCCTTTAAAGTTTCTCCTGCCCTTCACAAGGGGACCCCTTCACAGGGCAGCTCTGGGCTTCAGTGGAATTATCCAGGGCATAAATTCTCCTGTGGACAACAGGCTGTTTGAAAGGGCAGGCACTGTCTAGCTTTCAACACAGAAAGGGCACATGTTAGCACTTCAGCACATCCCAGCTGTAATTACCGGGGAAAGAAAAAAAGTCTTTAAATGTGTATTTTTTTTAAACAACTGTTAATGGTGAATTTAAGAATATCAAACCTCCTGGATGTAGCTAATAGAAAAGACTGTGGGATTATGGAGACTGGGTAATAAGCAAGCTGGTGAAGAGAGAAGGGTAAAAAGTAGTAAGTTGTTAGGACATGGAGGTCTCCCTTAGCTCTAAGTTCACAACTGAATGTTGGTGTTAGGGCTAAGCAGTGGCTTTTAACCATGCAGAGGTCAGGGAACAGGGGAGAACCTGTTGCTAGAGATTTGAGGCATTCCTATTAACGGGAAGTGTTAGCTCTTGTACTGGGCTGCAGCGTGTGGGGTAATTATTTTATCTGACCTACCTATTTTAGGCTGACCCTCTATAGTTCAGCATAAATAAGGACAGTTCTAGGAAATATAAAAGCATAAGGTTTGTTCTAAGGACATACCTACATTGTTTTGTGTGTACATATGCATATATTTATATGTCTGTGTATATATACATATATATACACACATATGTATATATATGTATATATACATACATATATGTATATATATGTACATACATATATATGTATTGTATATATACATATATATATACACGTACATATATAATGTAAAATTGTAAATTGCCATGACACATCATTTTGGGCTGATTGACTGACACACATGTAATACAAAAGGTTAGTTTTCCAATATAGATAAGCTAGAATTAATCTTAAAATTTGAAATAGATATAGTTACTGCTTTTCTGTATCTTTAATGAAAGGGTGAACTTGTTTCTATTAGGAGACTTCTGATATGGAAGATGCTTGGAATCTAGCATCACTGTCAGTGCCTTTGGCAGGCCTCTGTGGATGGTGTTTTTGAGTCCTCGTATAGCTTACATTGTTCTCTTTGGACTTTCTTTAATTGGACCCTATGTGGTACTGAGAAGTGGGCACCCAGACCCGAAGCCTTCCAGTTCTTCAGTAGAACAGAAGGATACTTTGCACGCTAACTGTTTTTGTACATATCAATATTTCACTGTCAGTGACAAATATTGTTTATATATTAGGAAGTAATCTCTAAAATAGTTCCTACCAGTTTGCACCTATTTTCATCTAAGTCTAGTTTTCTACATTTATGGCACATAAATGCACATTACATACATTACTGAAGTCAAGCTGTACAGCATCTAACATCTTTCTTCTCTGCAAGGCCTGTTACCAGGTCCTAAAAAGAAATTGGATTGGTGTGACATGATTTTTTTTACCCCCACAACCAATCCCTGCTGGCTGTTAGTAATTACCTTCCATATAGTTAAAAATGTTTCATAATTTGTTCCAGAAATTGAAGTTAAACTGACTGTTTCTAATTCCCTTGCTTCTTCTTTCATGTCTTTTGAAAAAGAAAAGACTAGAGAAAGGTAAATGTGATGCTGAATACCTTACCCAGTATTGATGAGTTCTCAAAATAAGTGCTAAAAGCTCTAGGTATTATCACCCAAACCTTTAGGTCTAGGCTGGGATGAAGCTTATTAGGTCTGGGCAATCTGAAGACAATTGTATTTAACTAATACTTGTAATCTGTGGAGGCTTTTTTCTATTCAAAGACTTAGATCTTGCTCTTTTGTGACTGGAATTAGATATGATAGCTGTCTGATGAAAGCTTATCTTTTGTGACCATCAACACACAAAAAAAGCATTAAACAATCTGACCTCTTTGACATCCATCAATAACTTTCACTCTCTGTTTCACGGCACACTACTCTTGAGCTACCTTTATTGTTAATGTCTTTGTTGAATGGTTTCTCGATGTTTCTTGCTGGCTACATCCATCTCTGTACCCTGGACACACTTAGTGAATAACACTGAAATCTAATGTAATCTTGTTGGGCTTTTGTACTTCTGCTTGGTAATCTGACTTGGTTTTCACTGCTGTTTTGCTTCCCTTTCATGCTTCAGGTCAATGAAGAGCTCACAGTCTAGTCAAGTTTACTATGCAATTTGTTTTTTCTCCACAGTGAAACAGCTGGCACTTAAGGCCATAAGAATTATTTCATTAAAGAGCTTCCATCTCTCCTTAATGCCTTTTTACTTAGACCATTCCCTGGAGGTCTTTCCTGATGATCTTCCGGGATTACTGAATTGTGCTCCCTTGAGATCCACTCCTTTCACTTTCCTGTTGCGCTGCTTTCCCACCCTAAACTGTGAAGAGTGGAAAAATAAAGAACTCTGAATATTTAGCTGTTCACTTTACGTAATGTCACCTGATTTTCCCGTCTGTGTCTTTGTTTGTACAAGCCCCCTCCAGTTGTCCCAAACTTTACACGCAAGATGGTATTTATTCACATCACCTACCTCACTCAGGTGCCCAAATTCAGAAGTTAGTCTCTGGAGACTCTCAGAAAAGTTGATGGAAAGAGGTGGGGTGTGTATGTGTGTGTTTTACCAGAGTGTGATTCACAGACCGCTTCAACTCTCGCTTTGAGTTACCGTCTAGCTGGGCCCCCTTATTTTCTAGGGAATGTAAAGAGAAAGTGAATCCCTAATTTAGGCATCTAAGTCTGATGCTCAAAATTAGGTACTTTTGCATGTGGTGCCTTTCTTTGCTTTCCCTCCCAAACTCCCTTTTAGCCTTCTGCTGCATCGCAATGTCTCTTTAAGACAGAAATGGAGGACCTGCAGGGAAGAAATGTGATCTGGAAAGTCACCATGCACTATACAATTTTCTGCATTCTGACTGATAAATTATTATGTCTTCAGTGTGCTCTGGCATGCAGTGCAATTTGTCCATGTAGCAGTGATGATAGGTTGTCCTGAGCTAATAATCAAGACCCCTTTGTTTAGAATCCTCAGCCTTTTAAGGAAGTCTTAAAAAAGAGTTCTTATCTCTTTGTCAGTATTTATTCACATTTTATCACAAATGGAGCAAGCTTTTAGCCTTGAGAGTTTTACTGTGATCATGTTAAGAGGCAATCTAAGAAAAGAAAAATAATCAGCACCGTTTGCAGTGACAGATTGTCTTTGTGCATAGCAAGAGAATATGGATAAATGAATGTTGCAAAACGCTTGGAAAAGGAAAGCTGCCTTTACTGTCGTAGATCTGAGATCTTTGTGCCATCACAAAGCAACAGTCTGGCTTTGCCATGGAGTTCTCTCAGCCTTTCAGCAAAGGCATATGATTTCACACTCTGTGTTGGTACCTGTACCTAGTCATCTTCCTTTCACCTTGCAATCAGAGTGCCACCCAGAACAGTATTCCAGCATGTGCACCACAGCCTGGTACCCTGTCTCTCACTCTCCATCTTCTATAACACTTCCTCACCATGCAAGCTGAAAGGTTTCTCTCAAATTAAAAATTGGCTGGCAGGGTCACACGGCCAGTGCAATTAACTGGCAGAAAAATGTTGAAGATAATTAACTTAGCTCTTTGGCTTTAAGCCTGCATTATTAGCTACTTAAATTTGATCATTTGCACCAAAACTATTAATGGGTAGTCTCTCATTCTTGAGGGACCAGGACTGTTTCCTCATAGCAGAGGGACTGTTGATGGAGCAGAAATTGTTCCATGGCTATCTGGTGGCAAAATTAAGAGGTTGAAGGTGGGTTGCCTCCTCTTGAATGTTTGTAATGATAGAATGCTTTCCTTTTTTCAGTACAATGTGCAGCTCAGCTGTGTCATCTTTCATTACAAAATGTAATACTCCCTTATTTATATTTTAATAGGTATATTCTGTTTTCTTGAATTTGTGTAACAGTAGAGATGTCTGGGCTTCAAGATTCCCTTGTTCTTGCTTTGGGGATTTGCTTGGTCATCTTCATCCAACTTAATGACTATGTTTTGAGATCAGTTTTGAGTAACCAAATTAATATAGAGGCAATCCAACTTCTCACCTACCTAGTACTTTTAAAGAGGTTTTGCAACTGATTTAAATGTAGCCTTTCAGTTTATTGGGAGAGACCAATTCAGAAAAAACATTTTTATTTTCCAATATCTTAATCCTTTTTTCCTATGTCAACAACCTATAGCCCACCAAGACTGACTCCGGCTCTGTGAGACATTATAGCATGTACTGTATTACTAGTGACACCATGGAGCTAGTCATTAATATCTATTAAAATGATAGTTTTTCAGAGCAAGTGGATTCATCAAAGCTGAACCAGTTTACAGTCACAAGTTAGTTTGATTAATTTTTCAAGGCAAATATTTTTGGGGGAGCGGAAATTTTTCAAATTTGCAGTACATTTCGAAGTTTTTAAGATTCAAAAATAGTGCTTTTTCATTTCCAAATGACCTTTCTTTTAGAAAGCTAAGCTAATTATCATTTAAAAAATTTCAAAACAAAAAAGTTTAGTACTAAATATTTTAAGCAATCTGAACTAATTTTTTTTTTTATTTCCCTAGTTCTTCTGGGACAGAAAATTATATTTCTGCACAGCTGCAGATGTTACTTGCCGCTGACCAGCATGGAAGCCTCTATTGAAGTAGAATACATGTTTTGGTGGGGGTTTCATAGAGAGCCCACAGTCTTTGTCTATTCACTTACATAATCTGGAAAAAAGAACAAGTCGTTGCACAACAAGATAACTACTGTGTCCTTTTTTTATAGCTACACAGCTAGCAACTTCTTCAGAAATAATTCTGCCCCTTAAATGGGGAATTACACTTGCCATGACTGCAGCACACACATTCAAGGACCTTTTTACTCTTCTCCCCAACTTCCTCATGGGATTTAATGTGTGTTTTGTGAGTGCTTATCAGGCTGTGGGCTGAGGTGGTGTGCTATTACAGTAAAGTTTTGAAAAATTCCTATGGGAGATCCAAAAGAAGAGCTTAGAGTCTGTAGAGTAAATAAGTATCAGAAAGATGTGCAAATGTTTATTACAGAAAGAGCTTTTCTAAATGAACTCAGCTATCTTGCAGCAAGCACCACAGCTATTTTTGTTATGCTCTCCAAAATCCTGTACTTCTCAAGTAACATCTGCCAGAGTGAAGACTGACTTGAGTTTTTCCGAGCACTATGCCTAGAAGATATAAAACTTCTTTAGCCCATCAGACTGTGATTAGTCAGTCCTGTATTTTCTTACCAGGGTAGGATACCCACATCTTGTTTAAGGCCTCAGATAGTGCTGACCACTTATACCCTACCATGAGCCCAGGGGTTTTGTCTCATGCTTATTTATGCCCTTTTCTGTAGATCCACATTTGATATATCTGCAGGTTCATAAGGGGCTCTTTGAGTGTCATACAATAACTGAAGCTTAGAGACTCCCAAGGCACGTATGGATTCTTCACTGTATTTATCTGACCTCTTTCCATTCGAACTAGCCAGACGCCTCCTTTCTCAGTGGGTTTCTTAGCTCCATGAGAGCTCTGAGTGACGAAGTCGGGTCCAGGCCTGCTCAGCAGTCTTTGTGAGTCTTTTTATGTTTCTTGTCTATCTGTCAGGCTCCATGACATTTAAGATAAAGGCCCAATTTCTGAGCTCTGCCGCCTTGTGCGGATGTTCATCACCCTTAGTGTCCCAGCATTCTGCACACAGTTTGGAGGAAGCTGCTTTCAGCCATCCCACCAAGGGAGACATCAAGGTTTAATGAGTGCCCACTTTCCTTGGCCTGGGAGGTAGTCAACAGTATACTTGTTTCTGTGTGCTGAAGTATCCCACCAATTACAAATTACAGAGTTAGTAAACTGTACATTGATAGATTCTTTAAAGAATCTTAAGCCTGAAGGAGCCAAGATTGCTAATTATATAGATAAGTGTCTAAATCTGTGTTCTGGGATCATCAGCAGGATCCTGGAAGTAGGGTGGAAGAGATGGGGGTGCTGAGGAGCGACAATAATGGTCAGAACTGGCAAAAAAAAAAAAGGTGGGGGGAGAAAGAAGAGAAAGCAACAGCTGTGAAGTCCCCTTTCCAACGTATAGCTGGAAATTATGGCTATAGATTCTAGCTTCTTGTTCCCTCACCTATGCCAGATAAATTTGATTTATGGTGTTTAGTCTGCATTTTCTTATCAGCTGTAGCATATTTGCACTGATCTTATGAACTTAAGACAAAATCACAACATCAGTGGCAGGTAAAAAATAGGACAGACAAAGATCCTGACTCAATGTTTTCTGTATTGCATTTTTTTTGCATGTGGTATGATATAGAGGTTCATACTGTCCCACCAGCTGCTCTTCATTTCCACAGCGTAGTGCCTTCAGTGATAACCTTGACATACTGTCTCTGTTATGTAAAAAACCTGAAATCTCATACAATGTCTTTTTCCTGTCTAATCCTTGCTAGTAGTTCTGTTTAGCTCTCCATTCAGCTTTGTACGAGATGCTATGCACAGTGAGAATCTTTGTGATAGGGACAACAGCAGATAAGGCTTTAAGTGTTCATAAAGTTAAAGGAGCTATGGAAGTGGTTGGGGTGCTGAATAGATGAAGTCAGAGTAAGAGGAAGTCCAAGGCAGAATATGTTTAAAGCAGGGACATGGAATAATCCAGTAGAAGTAAATTTTATCTTATTGGGGAAGATACTCATTCTGAAGTCATGTGGGAGAAGACTTAGGAAATTAGGTAGAGGAAGACCTGCTGCAGTTGTACACCTTAATACACAACAGCATGTCTGTCAACAGTGCTACTTGTGACAGATTCCTGCATTACTGAGGGGATCACACAACTTAGCATGTCCAAAAATGATTTGTCACAGCACTATTATTTCCAAGTACCATAAGATTAATTTATTGGCAAGAGTTTGGTACTGAAAAATCAGTCCCAGGTTGCAGTTGGTTGGTTTTGTCTTCTAGGATAAGCCATCTAACTTCCCTGAACCTATGTTTAACCATCCATAAATGAGAAAAATTCTTACTCATCTTCCAGGCTGCTGAAATGTTTAATTAATTAGTGTTTCAGAACTGTTCTGGACCAGGCAGATATGAGGCAGAGTAAAGCACTGCTATTATTTCTTAACACTACATACATACCTTCCTTACTTCTATTTTTTTTGTAACTGTAAAAAAACCTTCTGCTGCAAGCAACTGAACCTGCATGGTGTTTTAGTCTGTCGTCCTATACTAACCTTCCAGCCAGAAAAGAGAACTGAGCCAGACATTGAAACGTTTACAGACACTCTTTGGTAATTGCTGCAGTTAATAGAAACTCCAGTTTCTTTAAGAAAAGTCTCAGTTTATGGCTGCGTTTGAATTTAATGTGCCATGAAACCATTCTGACATGCACAGAGCCCGAAGCTTTTGCTGCTCAAACCTTCCTCCATGAGGCTGAGAATCCTAATGAGAAATGAAGGCCCCAAGCTAAGGATCTCACAACAGGCTGTTGCTGTAAACAGAGCAGAAAATGCACCCCAAGGTGAGAAATCCTCTTTAAAAGATTACTCTGCTGTGGAGGTGGAGGAATGCCAGAGCTTCCTTTAATGACCAAATCATTTGGAGCCAGGTAGATGTTTTGGCAGCCGCTATTTCATGAAAAAGGAAAATCTCACAGCACCTTGGAATATTTCTGGAGCAGTGCTCTGTGGCTGCTGCAAGAGCTCCAAAGAAAAACCACTGTCAGAGTTTCTCTTTCCTGACAATTTATTTAATCTTCCCACCCACCAACCCTTTTTCCTTCCTAAGTACACATCAACTCAAAGGTTGTTGGATGTACTAGTTAACAACGCTTTGCAGAAGTGAGCCAGGTCAGTATTAACTATGGCATACTTCTGATATCTACCCCGATTAAGGTCTGGACTCCATTTCACCAGACATGTTGTGAGAGCCAACTCAAACAGAGGGCAACATGGGCAGCAGCACGGCGGTGCTCTTCCTCTGTCTTCTCAGCAGGCAGGTGAATCCTGCCACCAGTATCAAATTCAGATCAACCAAGTTGCACCCAGTCAATTTCTGGTATTTGGGTTATTTACAAAGATCCAGTGCAATGCAGCAAATCTAGCCTAAATTCCTGGTTTGTTAAGTTCCTAGACAAAGCTGGCTCTGCTTTGTGGTAGGCCATTTTTAGAGGGATGGCTGCTGCCAACCAAGTATGCTGGTGTGGTCATGAGCTACCTATCTCGGCAACACCCACTCCCTGTTTTCCAGAAATTATTAGTGTGAGGTTTTCTGACAGATGAAGGGGGAGAAGGTTATATGCAAAAAGCTAGTTTATCATAATCCCCATTACTCTGCACAATATAATCTTGAAACAGATCTACGTAGTAATATTGTGGAATTAAAAAAGTCGCATATAGTTAGATTGTGTTGCTTCTCAAGGCAGTAGCAAAAGCTGTGGACTGGGTGCAGGTCTGGTTAGTGCCAATTTAGTGAGGGTGCAGATCTTCTAACTTACCCCAGGTGCTTGCTACTTTACATCAGAAACATTAGGAATGATTCTATCTTTGCTATAAATGAAAATGTTTAACAAACCGGAATGCGTATAAAATACACATAATTACGCACACACACAAATATATAAATTAATGTCTACTAAATACAAGCAAAAGATCTGGAGAAAGAGAATTATTTCATATTTGTATTAATGTTGTTGCCAAAACTGAATGAACACTGTAAATTCAACAATGCTCTCTGATCATTGTTGTAATCAAATTGAGTGTAAATATTTTGGCAGAGACTCTGATTTCTGTCAACAATTATTAGTCAAAAATATATTTGCTCTTTGACTGAAAAACAATTTTCATGTGTATCACCAAATTTAGCTACTTCAGGGCGTATTTTCAGTGTTAGGTGTGTTCGTGCATTATCCTAGCTGCAGAACTCCCCATTCTCATTAATAAATGAATGTGAATTATTTAACAGTTGCTTGAATCTTTGTACCTCTCCTGTCTGGTTGCTCAGTGTGGAAATGGCCTTCTTGTTCTGTAATCTTTTTCATTTCTCACCATGTAGTGGTAGATTTGGGAGAAGAGAGCGCCAATTGTAATTGTGTCTGTCTGGAAGAGGATTTACAATTTATTCTGATCACTTTATTTTGGGATTTATTTGTCCCATACACTCGTGTGTTTACTTCCAATGCAGATGGCACAAGTAACAGAAAAACTGCTTACTGATATTTTGGCTGATAAAAATTAAAATTATTAATGGTCACCTGCAGCCAAAGAGTGTCCCCATAACCTGGGCCTTGATCTCCCATTTTAGCACACTGCCCATTCCAGACTGCCTCTCTACAGTCTGCACTAAGAATTCCCTCAGTCTGGCATTGACTGTTTTCAGTATTTAGATGATTTAATTCAACTGACCCACAACATATAATCTCCTTTTACAACCTCCTTCCCTGGTTGTCTCAGTTGCTTGGCAGAGCAAAAGAGCTCATCAAAGACACTTGAATTCTTGCTGTCTGGTATAGCTGGCTTATTGTAGAGAAAACAAATGTTCTCTCAAAAGTAAACGTTTTTCAGATATTTTTTACAAAAGTGTTCTCAAAAAGAACACATTGCAAGAATAAATTCAAATCCCTTTAATTTTGTGGGTTATTTCTAGTCCACAAGGAAAGTTTTCAGTTTCACACCAGACGCCATGGGGACACTAGTAATGTTTTTGCAGTTCTGAGGAGAAAGGAATAAGTTCAGTAAATCAGATTATGAATTAGTTGGGTGGAAGATCAGTTTTAGAAATTGGGGTTTTTTTCAGCCTTTCTCTCATAAAGGGAGAATGGCGTTTGGGAGGTGGTAGCTTTGAATACCTAAGAAAGGAGTTATGAATCACCTCGTCATTGCTCCTGAACAGGGTGGTTTGGGTGGTTCAGGCATGTAGCTTGGCTATCAGGAATGATCATCTTTTGTCAAGACTGTTTTAGTAGCAGGGCTTTATTCTGGATTTAGCAACACTAAGTGACAACTTGCCACAAATTCCCTGTAATCCAGAGGATCCTTTTAGCTTGGTTACAAGATTTGATAGAATCTGTAGGAATTCCTTAGGAGAATCTCTGAGTTCATATGCAACACAGCTTCAGAGACTTGGCAGGGGGATGGTCTGTTGAGAAACCTTAAAGTGAATAACATGACAACCAAAAGGGAATGAAAATGCCCTTTTTCTGTTCAGCCATATAAGTTTCTTAACAGGCATGGCAGAGCAGTACCGTAATTGAAGCCTGAAAATTGCAGCAGTTTTTACAGGCAGAGCATTTATTTTTTGCCAGCTTTTGTAATGTGAACAAGCATTACCCTGTAGATGTGGAACGGACATTGTAAACAATATTGGTGAATCATTTGGTAGGACATCTCCAAGAGAAAATAAACCAAACAACTTGATTACCCATCACTTGTCAATGGGAATGAAGACTGCTGATTTGGAATACTGTATGGAAAAATTGCTGCGCTGTAGTAGCCCATTGGCTTTGTTAGCAACAAACACATAGCAGATGCCATGTTGTTTGTTATTGGTGACACCTCCAGAAAGCAGAGAATAGAGAACAGATTTTCTCTGTACTAGTGGGATTCAAAATCAGTCTTTTGCAAGGTTTATGATAGCAAAGTGTGTATTTGGCACATACGAGAAGAAAAAGGAGTGTTCTTTATGTGCAATCACCGCTACCTCATTGAGAAACGCTGACAGGCATAGTGGGGAGTCTGCAGTGTAAGCTGAAATGGAGGAGAGCACGTGAGCCTGGGTTGCATGAAGGAAGTAGTCGAATAATTGTAAGACAACTGCAGGAAAAGGGGCTTCTGGTTCAAAGCTGTAAGAGAACGAAGCAGAAGAAGATGAACAGCTAGGAGAGATAAGATGCTGGGCTGAAAAATGTCGGGGGGAATTAGAAAGGTTGGGGTATCCTTAACTGTTTGTGTGACAGACTGTAGGCTTCATTAGTAGTTTTGCTTATTATATTTCTTGGAGGGAGGTTAAGATATGTCATTGTTAAAAAAAAAGTGCTGGGTTAATCATGCGATCAAGTGTCCTGTGCAGATACATGTTACATAGAGCTGTCCTACTTCTTTTTAAGAAACTACCTGCTTGTCTGTGTGAGACTTGTTTTCCAGAGTATCCTGAAAAGGGTAGGCAGGTAGGGTTTGCTTTGGGTTCCTTTCTGGTTTGATTAAGCTTAACCCATTCTCTGGGACTTTTCTCTCCATTGCATGTGGCATCACATGGCGGCAGCATCACTGCCAGCCTGAATTAAAAAATACTTGGTTTGATATCAGAGAGGCTTAAGCGTGGATGTCCTGAAACTAAACAAATTTAATATACTAAAGCAAGATACTTTTCTGTGCAACGTGCAATTTGACCTGTTACAAATAGGCCAACAGGTTACTAAGAGAAGATTGGACTTGTATTTGAATAAAAACAGTGATTAATCTGGTTGGAATAAGATTACAAGCATGTCAGCTCCCTGAGTTTTAAGGAACTTTCAGCCGGCATCAGAAATCATGCATGCATGTAGCTGGTTTACAGTACTGAGATATTCAAGACTTTGTGTAGGTCAGGTACTTAGGTTTGGATTTTCTATAGCTCTTTTACTACATTTGCCTATGGAGTACCTTACCTTGTTGTTGGAAGGTTTCAGTCTTCATTCATTTAATTGTTATTCTTAGGAAAGAAAGAAAGAAAGCAAAATTTGGGAATGTCACAGACCTCCATGTTTACTGAAGCCAAGTCCTAGTGCTGCAGGGAAACCATGGAATAATCCCTTTTATAAACTGATCAAACCCCATTTTATAACTGTTTTCTCTTGATGACTCTTACTTGAGAGGCTGTCCTAGAACCTTGTTTCTTTTCTGGTTAGATATCTTTTTCTAATTCCTGCTTGAAACATAGGCATGTGCTGTTTCTTGGGCCACTGTGTCCTTTTGGCTAAATAGGTCTTCTTCCTCCTTAGCATTTACGATGATTTGTGTATAGACAGCAATTACATCCCCTCAGTATAATGTTGTTACTGGCTAGTCTCAGGTGAAGAGGTTACCTACCAAACTCACCCTGGCATTAGTGGAAATGCATTCCCTTACAAGAGAAAATAATGTAGCCCTATAATTTGGAACTGCCTGTTAAGGAATTTGAAGTGGTAAAACTTTCAGTGTTGATAAAGCCCATGTTTATTTCATTCCTCTAATCAGAAGTGATGAGTCATTCTTCTGTGCAAACCCAGTCCTGTGGCCTGTCAGCAGCTTCTAGGAGAGAATAATTTCTGAAGAAATATTGTCACTTCTGTGGTGCTGCTTGTCTTGGCGAATCCAAAAGCAGTTTGCGAAATAATGTTTAAACTAGATAGGAAGATTATTTGTCCACTCCTGAACTGAAGCTCTGCCTCTGTGGTGGGATACAGTGGTTTCTTAGAACATTTTATTACCACCATGAGAAAAAAAATGAGGTGAAGATCAAATTTACTTAAAACTGCAGGGTAGACTTAAGGGTTTTGGAGGAGATGCTGGGACAGTGTACCTGCTTCTGCATTGAAGTCTGCGAGGTTTCCTCTTCCTTTTTGTTGTCATTTTTGTCTCATAATTTTGCAGCTCCTTCAGTCATGTCTTTCATCCCTGGTGGAGCAGGAAAATGGTAGTGCCGGGTCTGCTTTCCTTTCCTTTTGATTAAATTAGGCTTTTTGATTAAGTGACAGCTTTCATCACTTTCAGCAGTGATTCTCTGACAAGGCAATTTATAGCAGCATTGGCATTATATGATTAGGACAAGCACAGTAAATAACAAATGAGAGTGATTTATTTTGAAATTTAAACAGATCTTCCTCAAATTCAATGTTCATGCTGTTTTCATATACGGAAATATATTTTATTTGTTTACTGAGCAATCTAATACTCAGTGCACCTCTCTAGGATAACTGCTGCCATGCAACGATGAACACAAAAGACAAGATATTTAATATTACTGTGAAATTCAGTCTGTGCTTCTGCGAAATCTGAGCTAGATAGACATAAAGAAGGAAAAGTTAGAGTCCAGGCATCTTTTTGGTGTTTCCATTTTGTGCCAAATCAGCTGATAATTAAATGCTATGCTCTGGTTAATTGACAGCAGTTAATTTCCAGCTCCAGTGTAACTATCTCAAACTCACGACTTACAGCCTCTCACTGGGTGTCTTAACCCAACTGTGTAGACACAGACAAGTACTAGTGATTGACACAGCTGCTGGAATTGGTTAGACATTTTCTGGAAGTATTTCACTTCTAAAAAAGCAATTTCAGCAAACTTGAAATGCTTGAAAGATGTGTGTTAACTTAGACAAAATAAATAAAACACAGAAAGAACAGAGGCAGAACATTCTAACATTTTATTTCCAGATCTTTTGGAGCAGAATATTTTGATTTTTCATTTTGAAATGTTTGGTTTGTTTTCAACAGCTACATTGATGTTGTACAATATAAAACAAAGATGAAATTGGAATTAAAGCTTGTAACCGCTCTGAAGAGAAAATTATTTGTTTCACTTTTGTGTGGGAAGATTCAAGAGTTTTGGGATTCCTTGCTTCTGTTGAGGATGTGGTTAAGTGTGATGGACTAGGACATCTCTGGGAGCTGCAAGTAATACCAGCGCTAGCTGCAGTGTAGTCATGTACAGTCCCTGGGGACAAGCTGAAGGATGACCAAGAGGAGCAAGGACATTTCTGGGGTTATGTGACACTACAGTCACAAAATTGTATTTCGATGTGATACCTCCTCCAGAGCAGCAGTAACATGAAGTGCACAGGTCCCAGAGTGCTATGTTTTGACAGGTATATTTTCAACCAAATGTTGAGGAGAAGGGAGGACAAAAGAATCACTTCAGTAGTAGATGATGTGGGTGAGCATAACAGGGCGTGATCAGTGAATTGTCACATACTGGTGCCTGATAATGGACTAGTTGCAGCTCTTGATAGTCTCTAGCAGATGCTGCTCCAGCTCTCAGACTACCAGCCCAGGACGAATAATAAGATTTAGAAGCTCATGAAGTTCTCAAGGCTGAAGCCAAAACATGCTCACCTAGCTTATTACCTTCTCTGTGAATGTTCTGAGCAGATCTTCTCCTTGTCCTTACTGAAGTGACTTCCTCAAATGTTTGGTTTCTTTACAGTTTGATATTCATTTTGCTTTTCCAGAGGCGAATGTTAGAGCAGCACATAGTTCTCATTTGGTAGTTGGTTATAAGAACAAATCTTGGGTCTTCTCATGCCTCATGAGAGACTCCTAGAGGGAGTTTCATTTCTGTTCTCACTTTTGTTTTACACGCCATAATAATTGCCTTCATTTTGAAAAGGCTGTTCAGTCTATTAGTCTTCTGTTGGTTTGTTTGTCTCAGGACTTTAAGCCTGAGATAAAAAAGCAGGTTTTCTTATTTAATTTGATAAATGGTTGTGAATTTGAATAGGAGCTTGAACAGAAATAAAAGATTAATGGAAGACTACTACCAATTCAAAAAAATGAGGGGTTTGGGTTGGTTGGTTTTGGTGTGGGGTTTTTTGTTTGTTTGTTTCTTAAGATATGGTAGTAGAACACTGAAATAACACAGAAGGACTGGCTAAGACATCGCACCCAGATGGCTGTACATATTTGTCTGCAGACATCTACAAAGGTTACCTAAGCTGCCATGCATAGATCCCGCGTTCTGCCATTCCAATGCATTTACGTTGATTCATGAATTAGATAAATTTCTTTTGTGAAATTCCTTCAGATCCCTGCTAATGATAAGTTCCTCTTAAAAACCTCTTTTCCTCTTAGCTCCAGCTGATACAAGACACTCTCTCAGACTGAGTAATGTTGTTTTAGATCTTGTTCAGAATATCTTTAGACCTCTCCTGTTCAATCCTGTTAATAATCTGCCCTCAATTTGCAGCAGGAGAATGGGGCAGCAGAATTAATCTCCTTGTTACCAGGAAGTACGTGGTGCAGCCAGGAGTTACTTAAATGAATATGTGGAATCTCTGTTGACTGAGAAATAGTACGTTCTGTGCACTGGGGTGGGAAGTCATGGTATGGAAGATTACAGTTCACTGTGGGCTTTAAATCTGATTCACTGAAGGTGAAGGGAGGGACAAAGCTTTGCCAAGTTAAAAAGACCCCTGTTAGAAAAGAGGTGGATTTGGATAAGTAACCTAAACCACAGATGTCAGGATTCAATAGTGCTGTTACAGACAAAATGCCGTGGATGTCAGTAGCTGGCTTTCCCAGAGTTTAAATGCAAGGTATGGTGTTGAAACTTGTCCCTTTTTTTGTCACTTGATATTTTGTATGCAGACCTTTTAATCGTCAAACATAAATTCCTGACCAAAGCTCCCTGCCAGATGTGGTGATTTCTAGCGAAGATCTATGTAGAGGCTTCCCTACGGTACGCAGGGGAGGGACAAGTCCACCCGCTGCCAGAAGTCAGCGATGCCCTGCAGTGTTCTCGCAGCTTCTGACTCAACAGCTCAGCCGGATAATCCTTCCTCCCTGCTGATGTGAGGCTGTACCTAGGCTCAGAGCTCTGGCTGTGGCTGGAGCTCAGCTAGGCTGCGTGTCCCCGGGATTGCTTTTTCCTCTAGCACACACTTCACCAACCAACTTTGTGAGCTCTAAGACACTTTGCAGACATAATATGCTGAACCTCAGGTTAGCCACGATGGCCAGAAGCCAAGTGAGCCCTTCAGTTCTTCCTGGTGGGCTGCAGCCCCCTGTAAGAGCTGGCATAGCCCTCCTACTTGGAAATGTAAACACCTCTAGGTTAAGCATATGTTTATTCTAATTCTCAGGAAGCTGTGAGTTGAAGGATGCATTTTTGTCCTGGATTCTGTCTGCCTGTCTTCAGGTTTTTTCTTCCATGTTGCTGCTCCTGCCGAATGTGTTGGTTAGAGGCGCTCAGACACTGGGACATCCGTGCTTGAGAGGAGGGTGTGGGTGTATTGACAGAAGTACCAGGAGGTACTATGCATGCTAAATCCCAAGAGGCTGGAATTAAAACAAAATTGCCACATGAGAGCAAATGAGTGGAAATGGGTGTGCTTTCCAGAAGGGTATGCTACTTACAGTGCAGGCATAAGGTTTTCTTTAACCCTTTTCGCATTTCATATTCCAATGAGCCTTTTTTCTTTGTGAAGAGAGGAATTCGTTACAATGGTAAACATTAAATTTATAGTGGGCATAAATTGCAATCAAATTCATGGGCTTAAATATCTGTGTACTTTTGGAGTTCTGGATATATTGGTAGCAGATAATTCTTTTTGCTTTAATATATAATCATCCCCCAGATTTAGACAAGCCAGGACATAAAATAAGAACATATGCAAATCTGGACCTTTCGATCCAAGCTCATTTTTGCTTTTCGCACTGACTTTTTAAAGTCAGATTTGCAGGTAGTTGCCAAAACTGTGCAGAATGTCAGTGGATGAACATGCTTATAGAGAAACGCATTAATGCATTCAAGTACACGTTTGCACATGAAGAGGCTATAACTGTCTTTCCAATATTAGGTAGGTGTAAACAAGTGACAATTTATGCACAGGTTAACTGAGAGTGTGTACAGATAGTGGAAAAAGTGGATTTTGTCTGGAGGCTCTTAGGAAATGTGATCTCGTAAACCTTGTTAAGGCAGCATCATCTCTAAGTTGAGTTTACATCTTCTGTCTCTATGAAAGCTTATTAGGAATTAACTTACTCTAGATTTCTGGATCTTTTTGCTTCTGCTTATGAGGTTGTATTGAAAATCTTTTTCTCTGTTATTCTCTGTATTAAGTATCCTTGAGTATTGTAGTGTCAGCCACAGCAAGTGTGCCTCACACCTCCCTGGTTCCCAAGCAAAAGTACATCCCAGAGCAGGTGTGTGCAGGTGAGAAGAGAGGAGAGGCAAAATTTGACTTGGCTGATCCAAGAGCCAAAACCAGTTCTTACTTTTGCTTTCAGTGCATCCATTACTAATTAATAATCCTGTGCACCTCATTTTCCCTACCACTGACTAATTTTAAAATATGCTGTCATTTAAGAAAAGAGCTTGGGTTCTTGGGGAGCTGCTTTCCAACTCTAGCTCTGCTGCGAACTTCCTAGGGCAGGCTGCAATTGAAATTCTAATGGGGAAACTCAAGGGATTCAAGTTATGTTGTGAGTTTACCACTGCTGCCTTCTTCTGGCACAGTTTTTGTGTACGTCATGTTTCTTAGGTTTGAGAACTGACTTGGGCCCAGTATGTGCAAGTAGCAGTTTCTCCCAGTCATTAGGAATCATTGGTTCTCAGTAACTAATACTCAGACCCTGTTCTACTGATGCTTTGTACTGTATTTTGAAGAGGAACAGCATTGGGTACTAGTTGCATATTAAATGAAAAGGATTAAAAGTTGTATTGTATAGGTTCTATACTATCCCTACACAAGACCTATTCTTCTGATTTATAAGTGGAGAAACACGTGTGTTTGTTTCAGAAATAACAGCCAGTTCTGAAAATATGATCTGACAGCCAAGCCAGGCTCTTCTTGGTTCAAGTAGAATATATTGTTCTGAGACACAATTAGACCTGATTAACAGTTTAATTGCTATTGCTTAAGAGTCAAAGGAATGCAGTTTCTTTTCAGGAAATAATAAAAATAAATTATAAAAATAAATAGTAAAAATAATAAATAATATTTCTAATAAATATAATAAATATAAATGATAAATATAAATAACAAATATAAATAATATTTATAAAATAAATAATAATAAAAATAATTCATTCAGAGTCATCAATATTTTATTATTATTATTTTTACTGCATTTCATTTTTAGGCAGCTGCTTTTCAAAGTACTTAGCTAGTCCAAGGAATCTGAGGTATGGAGTGAACCTCTCTACAAACAGCTGCTATTACCGAAGACCTGATCACCTACAGCTTTGTTAATGTCAAATGAGATTTATAAGTGCTTAGGGACCTTGCAATCAGGTCAGGGATATCACTTTTTCTATTTTCTACCTGAGGTGGTAGGCAGACTTGAACAAGCTGTCTCTGTTGTGGTCCTTAATTAGGCAGAGTTCCTACCATGGCTAGGAAGTGGTCTAACCACCAAAGCCTCTGGACCTGAGGCTCGGTTTTAGGACCTAGCTGCAGGTTGCAGCCTCCTTCCCTATATAAGGAGCTGCTTGCCTCCTCCCCTCACATAGCAACAGCATGCTCCCACAAGAAAAAATGGATTTCCCAGTTGCGGGGCCCCCTCATGTCTAGGGCCATTGCCTGGCTTTTTATATTGGTGCAAAAGGAGGTAATCTGTAATTTGGGTAGCCAGCTGCATTCAATCACAGCTGAACTGTGTTTCTGAGAGTTGTGCTGCGTAAGCTGCCGTGAGATTTCATAGATTCTGCAGGCAACTGAGTGGAAAATATAGTGGTTTGTGTGTGGTTTTTTTACTGCTTCTAGGTAGGTTTGGCCCTGTGTGTTGGCACTCTTATACACAGCACACAGCAGTTTATTGCCCATCAGGAAATGAATAGGTGCCACTTGGGTTGATACACATATCCAGGAAGAGCTCTGACACGGTTTACTACCAAAATAATGTTCAAAGATGATGTGAGTTGGAATGGTGCGATATATAGGAATAAACATTGCCCAAGAGAGCTGTGTAGGAACACTGCCTTAGAGCGGAGAGAATCCTTTTCATTCTTATTCTTCTTGGGGTGAAACACCATCCTATAGTCACATGTCATATGTTGTAGGTTCATTTTTACTTCTTGTCCCAGCTATTTCAAATGAGGAATACTTTGAGCAAGCAGATGTAAGTGCAGATGGGACATACAGGTGTCTAATGATAACGTCTGTGGAACTGACATGCTGTTTTAGCCCCAACAAAAAGACTCAAATGTGAGTAGCTGTAGGTTAAGGATTTAAATGATAAAAATAATATCTTCATATACTTTCCTTAATCATTTGTGTCTTCAACAAATATATTGGGTATTTATACAAGGTCAGCAGCTTTACAGAAAGCCAATAAGCCACATCTTGCCACAACCACGTTTCTTGTTTTCTGTGCAGTCAAAATCTAAACTTTATGCCCACATGGATTTTTAAACTCTTAAATGATTTTCAAACTGTGTAATGATTTTTCAAAGGTCTCCCACAGAGCGTTTGATGTTTGTTTGGGTTTTGTTTATATTAGTAGTAGTAGTAGCTGACTAAATGTATATCAGTGTCTTCTGGGGAGGTTTGTCCTTTATGCACATATGTGTTTGTGCATTCATAACAATATACATTTGTCTTATTTTATAACTCTGAGTCTATTGATGTTGCTGCGTGTTCACACCCAGCCTTGGTCTAAAAGCATTAAAAATTATTTCCTACTATAATTCTCCAAACTTTGAATATAGGCATTGAACAATACTCCTGATGGATGTTTTTAAAGTGATTTAAAAATTGTGGATTTCTTTTCTTAGTAGTGCAAAAAAACCCCAATCAACTTTCCTAATCCCAAGAAAATCCAGATTCAGTTACCAAATCAGCAGCTGTAACTTCAGCTCCAATATGCTGCATAGTTTGCCTCAGTAAGAGATTGTTTTGCAGATGGAAATCATTAGCAATAAAATGTATTATAAGAAGGGAGCGTGCTAAGGTTACGTAAGTTCAAAAATACACAGTGAAACCAGACTGTCATTTGCCTTCTCATACAGCTGACCCAATTAAAAATGCTTGCTGTGCTGCGTCACATGAGCAGTCATCCTTTCAGTTCTCTTCACTTCTCTCCTTTTCTTCAGTCTCCTTCCACTTCCATTCTTTTTTCTCTCCTCCCTTCATCTATCAGTTCTTCCCAATTAATGTTTGCATGTCCCATCTTAGCCTCTGCTCTTCTGTTTCCACCTGAAATAGATTCCTTCTCTACGGTACTCAGAGAAGGGATGTGCAGAAAAGACAAATGCCTGGTATGATTCACCCCAAAGGGCAATCTGTGCTGACCAAGGGAGCAGTGCTGCTGTACGGAGCTGGCAATACATGTATGTTGATGTGGTGACAGGCATGAAGGTTGCCCTTTGTATTGCCTCCAGGAATGTCCAGGCAGCAAATGAATCTGTGCAGAGAGCAGGCTCCATTAATGATATATCATACTTTTCCCTTCCCACCCAAGAAGTAGGAAAAGAACATTTCTTCCACAGCAGGAAAAAGGCAGGTGCAAATGCTGGAGCTAAGGAAGACCTCCTTTGCCTGGCAGTGCTAGTAGCAACTGTTCCTTTATCCTCTGTTCAGGATAGCTGCTGGAGACAAGAGTACACACGTACCACAGACAGTGTATTGCATTACAGTAAGCCTGAAAAAGCCATTTTGAATTCGGTTGCATTAGTGAAGGAGATAAAAGTCTGTGAAGCTGCTCTAAAGAAGTTTGTAGTTAATAGAAAGGATCAGTCCACTGAGGAGAGGGAAGGTGTAAGAAAATACATGTAAATTGCCTTCCCCCAGCTTGCTTTATCAAGTGTGATTTTCTAACTACAATAATGATGGTACAGAAGAAAAAGATAAGCTAGCTTTCTCATTCAGGGAAGCATGAGTAGGATAAACACCAGACCTTCCCAAGAAATTGCTGTGCTTTGTCTTTAACATGACAACTGGCACCAGGTGGGTATATAGGGAAATAACTGCCCACCGTCTTTTCCTCTCTATGAACTGCAGAAGACGAAGTATTATGTGAAACCAGGAAGTGATAGAGCAGGTTCAAAGCAGTTCAGAGAACTTGGCTTTTAACATGTCCTGGGATTCATCTGTGTGGCTCCTTCATGCATGGTGTTGTGGGTATCGAGAGTTCACAGAGGTTCAAGAAGAGACCTGGCTCATTCACAGAACAGAAAGCCACAAAGGCCATTATATGCAAAGGTTCTACTTGTGGCTCAGAAAGACCCTCAGCTAAGACTGTAGGTGCTACAAGAAGTGTTCTGCAGAAGGACCACTGGAGGCTTGCCTTCACCCTGGACGCTTAGCTGAGCAGCTGCTGTTGGCCACCATGACAGCCAGGATAAGGGGCTAGGCAGATCTTTCATTGAACTGCAGCCTAAGGTGGTTGTTGTATTTTTATGCTATATTTTATTTACTAAGCTCTCCTTATTGCTCTCAAGTATTACTCCTGGTATAAGCAATATAGGCCTATATTTAAAATGTGATAGTTGCTCCTGACTCGAGCTAACATTTTTTTATAGTGCACCCAACCTCATGTGGCAGTTAATTGATCCAAGTATGTGTTTCTTCGTGTTTTCAGTGACTCTCATCTTTCTGGCCCACCCTTTGATGGCTTGCCCACCTTCTTACAGTAGTAGCTACCAATTTCCACGCAGTTCAGGCTCTTTTAGCTCACAAGATTGCTGGAGAATGAGAAGATTTGACTCTGCCACTGTTTCTCATTTTCCTGGTTCTTTCCTTTTCTCCTTGGAGGTCCAGGTCTACCTTGTGGTCTTTGACATTTAGAGTGCAATTCAGCTGCCTAAGCTTGGGCATGTTGTGCTGTTTAGGTACCCCAGAGTATCCTGCCTGGCCTCCAGGAGAGCTTGGCTCTCCATTAGGTTCTGTGTCAGATCTGCCAGCCCAACATGGGTGCCTCAGAAAATTTAAGTTCTTCGAAATGTGTCTGTTCAGAAAACTGAAACCTGTCCTTAAAACACATGTGTTTCACTTTAGCAGATTTGGTACATCTGCATTGCCTGTATGCTTTGAATTTTGTATTTTCTTCCTTCCTTAATGTCTTTCTCTCTCCTTTTCTGTTATTCTTCATACTGCTTCCTTTTACACTTTGCCCTCCTTCCCTTGGTTTTCCTTCATTCTCCTCTTTTTCTGAATTCCTCTTCACGTCCTACCAATGTCACCTTCTCTTCATACCCTTCCACTTCCCAACTTTGTTAATGTGATTGTCCTCCCTTTTCCATCCATGTTGTCATCTTCCCATCAGAAAGGCATTTTGGAGTATGGGAGACACCTTCAGTTTGTGTGCTGAAATTAGCATGTGGATTTTATAGAGAGCTCCATATGTATGTGTGTGACTAGAAACTCTTGGGAGACTGACACATCCCAAGGAACTAAGTTACAGAACAAAAGAAAATCACTTCGGCTTTAACCGATGCCTTTGGGCTTCTCACATGCCCACTAGCTAAGCTGCAATTGGGATAATTCATTAATGAAATCATCTTCCAGTAATAGCTGTTTGTATTGAATCAACTGCATCTCTGTACCTCTTCCTTCCGTCTGCCTTTTGTTTAGAGTATGACTCAAATGCTGTAGTGCTGGGGCTCTTCTGAGTACGAAGCCAAGTGTATAGGCTCTGTTACACGGTGGAGGGTGTGTGGGGTGGCTGTGTCAAATGTGCCACCTCTTCAGCCCTACTGCAAGCAAGGTGAAGACAGCCTGGTCATTGAGCAGGCAGGAGCCCAGCGCTTCCTGTGAGGCATTCCCAGCAGCAACCCCTTCCTCACTCGCTTCCCTCCCCTGCCTCCTCAACCCTGGGAACCACAATAGCAAAGCAGTTTCTAACCCACGTCACCAAGGAATGGGTTAAAATGTTGTTGAACTGTGACAGTGAGCGTGTGTGTGTAATGCCTCCACAGCCACCCACTGCCTGAGCCCCAAAGGGAAAGTCTTAGATCTCCTTATAAGGGGATCTTCTTTTCAGAAGAAAGTGGTCAGAAATTGAACGGTGTCTGTGTTCAGTCTCTGTGTGCGCACAGTGCTGTCACCTACTGTGTTATGGCTCTGTGGAGCTCAGTATAGACTTTCTACAAGGCGTGTGGAGGTGGGAGGGGGAGTCAGGGGCAGCTCAAATACTACTGCTATTAGTACAGTGCAGTTTCAAAGAAACCTGGTGGGTATGATCTTTTGCAGATTTTTTTCAAGACCAGTAGATGACTTCCCTGTTTGAATATAGTGGTATTATAGATTTGCTGCTCTGGCATTACTGCCCAAAATTATTCCTTTCTTCTTCTCTGACTTTTTTTTTCTTTGTACTTTCCAGGAATGGGCACATGTGTGTGTATGTATACTCACGCATACACTCAGCTCGGTAAAGTTGGCCCGCTCTCTAGCACAAGGGTATCTGAATGTGCAGGGGGCTTGGGATGATTATTTAAATTTCCTTATATGGGTATCTTTGTAAGGGTAGTTTTATGGATGATTCATGTTTTTGCCAAGGCTTGGCCTTGAGCCTTTTTCAGCTTTTTCGTTAAAAAGTCTGTTGCATTCAGGTGGTACAACTACTAAATGAAAAGTGATACTTTGCATTTTTCCTCTTCTGCCTGCCTTGACCTGTGCAGCGGTGCATGATTCCCTGGTGGGGAGGAAAGGAGGAAAAGCAAGCCAGGACATGGGGGTGGCTGGCAAGTGCAATTAGGACTGTGGACCAAAGACCTGCCCAGTCATTTCCCATCATTCCACAGAGTGACAAAGGCAGCGGCTTCCATCTCCTGAGCTGGTCAGTCAGAGCCCCCAGCCTCTTCTTTAATTTCACCACTGTTCCTGGGGGGAGAGGGGCTGTGCTCCACACACAGGCTCATCTCAGGGCCACAGCCACTCTCAGCTCTTTCTTCCATGACCCTGCTCCCCCTCCTGCTGCCTGGGGTGGCCCTTGGGTACGTCCTGGTGGGCAGCCATGAGCTGTGCTGGAGTTTGGCTATCGCAGTCAGGTCTGCACCGGAGGGGGGTTCCTGCAGCTGCTCATTTTCAGTGTGTTCCTCTGGTTCTGCATTTTCAGTATGTTCACCTTGGAGTAGCTGCATGGAATAAAAGCAATGATGCAGTTTCTTCTACAGGCTCAGCGTGGCAGCTGCCTGGCCCCATGGCACTGTAAGGAATATATGAGTGCATGTGCCATGGAGGGGAAAATTCAGGATAAGCAGAAAATAAGAAGGAATCAAAAGGGAGCTGGCAAGCTGTGTAGCACACCCATTGCCAGCCCTGGGCTCTGATGTGTCAATGACTCTGACAGCTCAGATGCTTCCTTTTCTGTTTGTTGTATGTTTTATAATGTAAATAATGCTGCTTCCTCCACACCCACACCCCCACCCCTCATCCTCTCAGCTTCCCTGTGAAAAGGCAGGTTTTGCAGAGGCTAGGAAACCTTAAAGTTCAAGGCCAGAGCTTCTTTCCCTGGGACACCTCATTTCTCAAAGCAGAGAGAGCAGTGTGAGGATGGGCTCATGGGTTCAGCCAACAGGCAGTGCGACCACACTCCCCTGGAACCTTAGTCTCATGCCTGGACAAGGAGGGTCAGGGAGCTATGTCTTCCCATCAAATGCCAGTGCATTCCCTTCTCTCAGGTGTGAAGGAGAGACACTGCCCCCATGCTGGTGGTTTGACTGGAGAAGCCATCACAGAAAGCCTCATCCTGTGGAAATGTATATACCACCCTGTGGGCTGGCAGTCATATGGTCACTGTGCCAGGTATCCACCAGCAATACAAGCTCAGCACCAATTTGCCATTAGAGATACAGTCACTAAGTTTTATTTCCTAGGTGAGATTACAATTGGATCCTGTCCACTCTGCCTCCCCTTTCCTTAGGATCCTGCATTAATTTTCTGCTGCCTTAAGCTGCCATGGCTTCAATAGTGTCCAGCAGTAGTACTTGCACAGCATCACCTTTCCCCTGGAGACTTAAACACACAGCATGAGAGCTGCAGGCAACCAGAAAGTGACCCAGTGGGATCAGCTGCTGCCCTTCATTTTCATCAGTGAGCCGTGACTTCCAGCTGGTGCTTTCCTTTTCTATTGGTGATGGAATTGCTTCATCCCTTTAGAAGGACTTGAATTAATTTTTGAGGGATTGGGCTCTTCTCATCAGCCTGCCTGTGACCCCAGACAGTACTAATACTGCAAAACCAGACTTGATTAATCATTAGGCTTTTACAGAAGATTTCCAAGTCTAGCTGCCTGGATTATCTGCAGCTGTTGCCAACATTGGCAGGAGCACCTTTGGCAGAACGGGACATGCACATGCAAGCATGGTATCCCTTCTCTAGGAGATCAAGGTTTGGGAAGTGCTTTTTACCTACACTGAGTCTGGTTTTGATAGTACAAAGAAGAAACTATCTCATTTAAGGTCAGAAAGGTCTCTGTTGGATACTCCAGCAGGTATAAAAATTGCCCAAATATTTTCAATACCTGAATGAGACCATGCTTCATGGATTCAGGTTTGGCCATGCGTAACAGGTACAATTCTTTTACTTTTGACCCTTCGGGCTATAAAGGTCCTGTTCATTTGAAAGGTGCTGTTATTACCTTTTAATATAAAAATGTTTGTACTTCAGCTGTCACATTGCATTAATACAGCTAAATATGCCTGTTCCACCACGTGACTGGTTTGGAGTTGAACATGTCCTTTATTTTTTGTGATTGCTAGCACGCTTCTCAGTACCTCTTACAGCTTAGATTTACCTGAAGTACATTTCTTTAGAGGGAATGAACTCTGAGTCGTGACATGAGCAGATATATGTCCCATTGATTTAAGAAGGGAATCCAGAGTGCCCAGCTTCTCAAGATACCCTTGGGATCAATTCTTGGTTTCACCATTGCCTAGTTCTGCACTCTGAGGAAGTCATTTAAGCTGCCATTGCTTGAGTGTGTTTTTGTCTCTGATTCATTGTGGTTTATATCCTTCAGATATGAAAGAGATATTTCTGTTGAGTTCTCCTTCTTTGTTGTCTCTTTGCCAGGGTCTGCACATTTAACTTTTTCTTAGTCTTTCCTTTTAAATTGGTTACACTGAGTTTAGATGCAGTGATGTCAGAGTATCCAATAAGCAATGTATAATACTTTTATTATTTGTCAGACCATTTTAGCAAGAGAAGGCAAATTAACTTTCACCATCTTCGTAAGTTAGAAAATCTCATTTGAATGTTTTGTTTCAAAATAGATATTCAGAGTAGTCACCATAAGGAGAGGTTTTAAAAAAAACCAAACCCACACCCAAAACAAACAAAAACAACACAAAACACACACACACAAAAAAAAAAACAAACACAAAAAACCCCAAACCAACTTACTAAATCATGCAACTTCTCTGGCTCTCAGTATGGAATATTTTTCCTACAGATCACTTTCAATTATTTGTCCAAAATCCTCCTAAATACCCAAAGCAGTGGATCTTCTGAACTTTCTGTTGGAAGACTGCTTGATATCATACTAGAACTACTTGTAAAGACAAACTGATGTTTCAGTTTATCTTTTCTTAATTTAATGTCATTACTCATAGGTTTACTACTTCTTGCACAATGCAAAATTCCTCTCCTTTCTTGGTGTTTATAGCCTTCAAGTATTTGTCATTTCTTGTTATATTATTTTTCTTCATTGTCTCCAAGCCAAGGTCTATGTACTTCGTTTTCTTAGTGCCTCCTTTTAAATCAGCCCCCGGATGTTCTTGTTTGTCCTCTGCTTCTGCTTTAGCTAGATTTTTGTTTTAGTTAATGAGATGTCTCAAAGTGAATGAAATATCCCTGAGCGTTCTAGAAATAGAGACTGAGTTTCCCTGTTCTCTGGTGAGCTGGCCTGAAATGCATAACCATCCTAATGTGTGGAGTTGTGAGAAGGTCAAAAGATCCCTGAACCAGTGTGAGAATTTCCAGATATCCCTTTTATTACAGGATTTCCCATATACATAAAATATCTTGTGTAATAAGGGACTCAATATAATTTTTCGTCTATTTCTGGGGAAGCCAGCACTCACAGCTTGCAAAGGCTGCTAATGTACCTGTGCAAATAAACTGTGCATGCAGAGAAAATCTGGTGTGTTGAATTTAGTGTGGAGGCTTATCTGAACTCTGTCACATGCTGTATGAATGTAGTCAGACTTGCTGTCTGCACATGTCTGCCTGGAGTTGTAGGAATGTTTAATCATAGTTTAGTCTTGGGCCACCAAAATCCTTAAGGCAGCCCTACCTTATCCTCAGTTATGCTGGGGTTACTTTGCGCATCTTGAGCCCTGAAGCTATTTTTCAAGGTTATTAGAGGGTCATTGACATTCTTGACAGGTATGTGGAAGAGAACCTGGCAGGGACATTTCTGCAGCCTTGCAATCCACAGCACCAGATATGATCCTCACAGCCAGTCTGTGATAGTGGTTGATGCCTCTATACAGAGCTCGTTTCAGTCCCATTTCTTCCAGTCATGGTTCCAGCATTTAAAGCTACCTTTCCTTTCTTTTTTCTGAGTTGACTAATGTTTTGAACCCTTTTTTTAGTTTATAACCATGCCATTCTTTATTAATAGACTTTTTTTTTTTCTGGAACAATTATGAAAATTCTAGGTAAATAGCAGATTAACATATTTCCTTATAATATTCCAGTAAGATAAGTGTGCAAACTTGACGTAGTGCCAAAAACTGGATTTTGTTTACTGCCATTCAGTCTAGTTTTGCTTTGGATTATTTTTTCCCATCAAGATTGAAGTGAATTAATTCCATGAGTAATATTTCCTGAGATGCTGTCAAATGCTTGTAACTCAGATACATCATGTGTACTATATTCCCTACAGCCACTGATTTTACAATTCTGTAAGATACTCAGGTTTTTCTGGCAGTCTTTATTCTTTAGGAACTAGTGCAGCTGAAAAAGTTGTTCTATTATTCTGTAGATTAGAGATGACTGACTACGGTCTGCAAACCCTAGTTTTGTGTTTCATGTGGTCTGCAAAGCATTGTCTGGTCACAAAGTGTAGTCTCTTCCCCTAGACACTAAATTTCATCACAGGGAGTTAAGAGTACATTATATGCATTTCTTAATATTAGTCATGTATATAGGCTGTTCTATTTGCTACAGGACAGTGATCGCCAATAAAAAGGAAAGTATTCTCTATAATAGTAAGTGGAAAGGGTGCTGTGTCTTAATTAGTTTGCATTAAACTGTTGACCTGCAGAACATGCAGAACAGAATATACACGCTGATAAGAACAGCATTTTTTTGGCCTTTGAAGTTGTACACAGGAAGCTACAAAGCACTTCTCCGCACCTTTTATACCCACTGCTTTTGCTGGGAGTCATTGCAGTTGCAGTCCTCTTGTTCATCGAGACTAGAGAGTAGAAAAGACTGTAACAGAGACCACTGTACTGGCCTCCCGCTGGTTCGTCTGGAGATACCTCCCTCCTTGAGTTCTCCTTTCCGCATGTTGCCTGTTGTTCCCTGGTAAGATGCAGTCCTTGCCCTTGTGATTCTTGTTTCCTCTTTTATTTTAGACTTCCTGTTTTTATCTGTTCCAGTTTGTTGCTATACCGAACAAAGCAGAGTAATCACCAGTGCAGCTACACAGCTTGTGCTTTATAGGTGCGTAAGCAAATTGCACGCTCAGAGGTGTTCTTGCATTCATGTGTGTTCTTGGCCTGCTGAGCAACTTGTGCTTCTTGCCCATCTCTTTTCAGTCCTGCAACTTCATTCCCTTCTTGCCACAGGCTCTGTGCATCTTTCTGTATGTACCCTTTCTTTCTGTGTCTGTAGTTTTGCACCCCCAGTTTCCCTCAGAGGCCAGGTTGTTCATTTAGTGGCTCCAGGCATTCATTCCCTCTGTGCAGAGGTCCACAGCTCGTTTCTTCCCGTTCTGAGCCCACTATTCTTTAGCATAGGGAGGATCCTCCCAGATACTTACTTGCCTCATACCATCTTCCTCTCTCCCTGGATCCTGTTTTATTGTGGAGACAAGAGTGAAGCCTTGCAGAGGGTCCAAGTTATGATCCCTAAATGGGAGACAGGTAAAGGGAAGGATATATTGACTTTGGTGGTTCTGTGTTTTTCTGATCTGGAGACAATTACTGAGGCTCTAATATGGAGGCTCAGCTAAGCTGTAGGTATTCTTCACTACCCATTTTTGGCTTTGACTCATTCTCCTTTTTTTTTTTTCTCTTCTCTCCTGGACCAATACATTTCTTCCAAAAATGCTTCCTGAAACTGGAATCACATTGCTCCCTCGCTCAAAAGTTCCCTTACTAAAGCCAGGCAGCTTGAGTATGAAATTTCAGACATCGGAAGTTTTGCTTTCTTATACCTTTCTACGTGGTCTGCAATTTCTTAAATGTGTTTATTTTTTTCTCTCATTTTGACAAAAATGTTTCTCTTTGAGTTCTCACATTAGAGAACATAAATATACTTTCTTTTTTCCCTTCACCCCTAATATTCATACTTACAGTAGATATTTTATTCCATTTCATCCAACTGGGACACGGTTGGGTATTTTGTTTGGGTTTTTGCATGGTCTGTCTCCTGCAAATGAATAAAGTAAGATTTGTCTTACTTTGTAATTCCCCGTTTTCTTCATTAAATATCCTCACAAGAACCGTCAGTGAAACTCACTGTTAACACTAGTTCTTTAAATCTGTGTTTAGGACAAATATCAGTAAATTATTGACATAGGAAAGTAAAAAAAAAAAAAAAAATCTTAGACCATGATGATAACTTTTAGGACACGGAGAAAACTATTTCTTAGCATATCTTTGTGTTCTGTTAATACCAGTAATGCACAAATTCTTTCACAAGTGAAGGCAGATAAGATAGCCACATAAAGGATATCTTTATATGGCTCTGACCCAGTTAGCTGTCCTCAGCTGGGAACCAGAATGCCTTTGTCTTATTTTTTGCCAGCCTGTGTTTTTCTAAGTAAATTTTTCACCTGCTGGTATCTCTAATTTTATATTATTGCTCCTTTTACTGCAATCCTGAGAGATTTATCTAGTGCACATTAGCATCCTCTCTTGTTGAACTTTTAAACCCTGCTGAGTTCCCACTGATGGAAAGAGCCATACTTCTCCAGCTTGCATTTAGCTAGCAGCTGCCCCCTTTGCTTAAGCTCTATGATAGAAAGAAATTGTCCTTGTCTGCTGTTTCTGCGCTGGCATGCAGGTTCTCTAGTTGTTTATACACCATTTTCCCATTCTCCCCAACTTTCACTGTTTCATGCACGTATTTCACTGAGCTGTGACGTTCAAGGAGTCAATAAAGTAGGGGGATACTCGATAGCTCTTCCCAGTTGCAGAGAAGGATATTGTAAAGATAAGGGTGTGATATTATGGGAAGGACAGAAAGGGGGCCTTTTGTGAGACAAGAGGGAGTAAAAAAGAAACAGATCAATAAGATGATCTCAAAGCTGAGGTTTAAAAAGGACCTTGATTTTGCTTATATGCTATCTTGTGTCCTTCTACCAGCTGGTTTTCCATCACACCAATCAGGATTTGGGGGGGAAGGGATAACTGATGCTTTCCAAAGTGTACATGAGTCTGGTCAGGCAGCTGTTTGGTCTCTACTATCTAAAGACTTATCTGAAACCTTCCAACATCAGACATGGCTGAGTTGTCTCAGGTTAATTGTGAAGGAGAAGGTCACACACTGGCTTGAGATCAGGCAAGTGGGAGTTAAACTACTTGGCTCATGAAATGTCCTAGATCTGTTTGAATGGTCCTGAGAAAATTCCCTGTTACAAGATTGACTGCATTCACCCAGCCACCTTGGGCCAGCAGAAGGAGAACAACATGCCAGCATGTCCTGCCAGTGCAGCTGCTGGGGCATGCTCTCTCTTGCGAGGCCTGGCTTGGAGCTTTCCCAGGATTAAATTGCTGGCACTCGCTGCATTAGCAATGAGCCAGAGGAAACGTCCAGGTTGTCTCTGCTTTGCTCTGCTTTGTTTACATCACCTGAGTTCCCTCCCTCCAGGCTGCACCTTTTTGGTCTGAAGTTAAAGACTCTGCATATTGTATTTTGCTGTCCCTGCACTTGGTTATTTTGTCCTTCCTACTGTTGATGTAGGTGAAGGTCGCAGATGAACATGCTATCCTCTGTGTGGGCCATTTTATGTCGTCAGAAGCGGTGATGATAAGCTAAGATATTAGAAATAACCTTCCTGCCTGTCAGCTGCCTATTAAGAAAATGTTGATGTGAGTGCGCATGTGTATAATGGTAGAGAGAACAGACGTGTGCTTGTAGCCAGGCCACCCTGGGGACTGAGCTCATCAGCTGTGACAGCCCAGAGGCTCCAGATCCCCCTACACCCAGTTTTGCCAGTGAGTGCCACCAAACCATCTACTGAAGTTGGTGAGACAGTTAATGTTGATGCCTACTTGCAGGGAAGGCATTTCAGAAAACGTGACCACAGAGCGGGAGACCAGCAGTTTCCAGCCTCCCTGGTAGTCCTTAGGTTAAGTGAGACCTCACATGTGGGACTCCACAGAGTTTCTTCTTTTAACCTTGAAAAACCACTAGCAGTGTTTCAGCTCAAAACAAAGTAAACTTTAACCCCAAGGCAAAACCCATTTTCAGAGTTGCATACAAGATGCCTCAGCTTGTCATGGGAAACTGCACTCCTTTTGACAAACGCACCAAATTTTGTGTCACTGCAAATACTCCCCCTTTAGTGTGCATATGATACATAATGACCTCTTTGGTTCATTTTTACCCCCATCTGGAAGCCATAATGACATTAAATTCAGCTTCTTCCTTCCTTTGATGCCTGAGTGTCCAGAATAGTCCAGCATGGACAGGCTAATGACA
The DNA here is from genome assembly GCF_963921805.1 of Phalacrocorax carbo. Classification (NCBI taxonomy): domain Eukaryota; kingdom Metazoa; phylum Chordata; class Aves; order Suliformes; family Phalacrocoracidae; genus Phalacrocorax; species Phalacrocorax carbo. The sequence continues at coordinate 68,871,107 of NC_087513.1, forward strand.
AACCAAATAACCGAGCCCTGTCCCATTTCAGTCTCCTTCCAAACCAGTAGTAGCAGTCCCCAAATCACTGCGGCTAGTTGTATGACTTTCTTCAATCCCATAATCTTCAAGTCCCAGATTAAATGGATTTAATATATATTTATGATGGATGGCTGCATGGAAAAGTATTCTTTTATGGGCTGAGTATCTTCTGGGGTTTTGTTTTGTACAAGCTGTGAGGTGCATGTACATGAGACTGATTAAAATTTTTAAATGCTTGTGTTGCCCACATCAGAGAATGCCATTTGTGTCCTCCAGGCCCAGGCTCCCGGAGTCTTTGAGGAGGAGGGATTGGCTTCAGAATGAAAAGGCTGATACACTTATCTATAAACTACTGTTTTCATCTGTACATAAGAAAAAAACAACATGTAAATTGTACATAGCAGTCTGCATCTGCAGATTCATGTATTTTCCACTTAAGAATAACCCAAAATAACAAGTTCTTAGCACGCAAATATACAGAGAAATACTTTCTAGCATAACCATCGCTCCAGACTGCACAATGAGCCTTGATCCAAAGGACTCTTTCTTCTTTTGGGAATGGGAGGGAGAGGGGAAGTGTGCTGGGCAGAATCCCAGTCCTCGGGGCATTGCTTAATGCACATCCGTCTTTGTGTTCACTCCAGCTATAAACAAACAGTGAGGTCCAAATGTGCTTTGCACTGTTTGGGTCTAAATGTGTTTCCTGGCTGCTTCCAAACCCTGTGCCTGGAGGCATGTGGTCTTTCCCTGAGAAGGAAATCCAGGCTCCAGGACTGAGAGAGTGCTTGTGGTATGCTCTGATGTGGACAACAGGGACCAGAGAACTGAGGCGTGCTGCATAGTGCATCGCAATTTAGTTAGAGCCCAGTGATCAAGCCTTGTGTGCTCAATCCAGGCTGTTCTTCCATCCTGTCTTGATTGCAGCCCTGTGGTTGGAGGGTGCTTGGCTTCCTCCAGCTGCAGCAGCAAAACCACTTGTGTTTGGGTCTTGCTTATCCTGTCACTGATTTCATCCTTACACAAGCGGATGAACCTTGAGCCAAGACGCAATCCTGCAGCCCCACTGCTTGGGAAAAACAGAGGTTTTTCCTTGACATTCTCCTCGCCATTCACCTCTCTGAGACACTCACCAATCTGAGCGACCTGGGGTCAGCTGCAGTGTTTGCTGTAACCTATCAGGCTGATAGCACTTGGGCTGGCCTACATAGCTTCTAGTGCTCTGTGGGTTGCAGTTTGTCTGTATGGACACTAATTTGGGGATGTTATTACATCCAATATAATATCAATTTCTGATCATAGGCTTATTTTGCAGGCAAGCATGATATGTTTGTAAGTGGATGGTGACTTCTGGTTAGATATCCCAGGGCCACACCTCTAATGTTGCTGCAGCGTGTGATTGTGTAATTTGAATCAAGGTGACTTTATCTGAGCCTAATTCACTTTTCAATCTCATTTCTATTTTGCATACTCTGGGGATGCATCTGTTCTCCCTTTCCCGCCCCGGTTTAAAAAATCTCTGATCCTATTTTGGTAGACTTCTTTTTGCTACTAAGCATGGAATAAAAAAATCAGGTTGATTTCTTTACACAGAAAAAAATGCCGCACTTCTGAAGATTTTGGTTAGTGCTTTTTTCCCAAAAGACTAAAAAGAGGACTCATTGGGTTTAGAAACTCATTTGGAGGAAGGAAATGGAGTAAAACCTATCAGCATTTGACAAATAAAATGATGACTCCAGTATAAGGAAACATTCTAACTGTGAGGCTGCCTGGCTTGTAGGAGAGGTTTGGAAAAGAAATAGTGGAAGCTCCATTCATATAATATAAGCATCATAAAAGTAGACTGGATGTTGCAGGGGAGAATATGCTGTAGTGCTCAGTCCTATTTCTTCATCTGTGATTTAAATTTTTTTCTAACTTTCCTTTCTATGCTCTTAGCTTAGCTTCTGCCAAGATAAGTAGTGTGTGTCTGTGTGTGGTGTTAACCGTCAAATGAGAAAAATAGGGTTCCTTCAAGGCTAGAGGTGAAAAAATTGAAAATATATCTTTCTTTTGTCTGTTCATTTCTGAAGGCATTCCACCTCCCCTTGCTCCCTCATTCGCCCTTACTCTTTGTCAACAATGGGAACCAAAATGAAAGTTTTATATATAGCATTTGTGGGGCCTCTGTGCTCAGCAGCACATTCTCTTGTGGTTTTGAGGCTGGAAAACAATGGTTAATGGGGCATTGTGGAAAATTCTCTGTCCTTGTCTGCCGGTGTTAATATTTGTAAGAAATCTACAAATCTCGGGTCATGATGACTGTAACACCTGAGCTGAAACGTGACTATGCTGATTAGGCAGAAAAAGAAACTTTCCTAATGAAGGTGAAGCTTTTAAAAGTTTATATCATGAAACATAAGAGTCTTCCTGACTCTTGATCACATACATATGTTGTGAGAGAGAAGTTACAATATTGTTTCTCCTGCTCCAAAGTGATTTTTTCAAACATACAAGTAGCGTTACTGACTTAGAATGCAATAAGCCTGTATACACAGGGGGCTCTGCACAAGGAAAGTGCCATTATTTATTCCAAGAAATCCTAAATTTTGGTGGGTTTTTCCCCAAATGTGAACGAAACTCCATCTGTACACTTGGAGCAGTCTTCTGTGGCTCTGCAATCTGGCCAACTCTTCAATGAACATACCTCCAAGTTATTGGATGTACGCCTGTGTACTTTGCATACTTCAGAAGCTATTGCAGTGCTGCAGATCTTGATGATATATGGCCTCAAGATGTTTGATAAAGTATTAGCCTTTAATATTCATTAGTCAGTTCAGATGTTCGTACAACTGAGGGAAGGCCAATTATTGATAATTAGATTATGAAAATGTGTATAAACTAGACTTTAAAACCATTTAAGCAATAAAATCTTGTGTATGTGGCCAAGATATTAATTAACTATGTGATGCTGGAATGGACTCTGCTCTCAATTTGTAACTCCACTCCAGGTTAAAAAAAAATAAAATTGTGAGGAAGTGGTGTAAGGATGCAGAGGCTTGAGGATCATACATTTAAGTTCACCGCACATATGTCATTAACAAACTGTGAAGCTGTGAATTGCAGTGATATGAATAATAACTGAGAGAACTTTCTTCTGACATGATACCAAGACACTTGAAATTCACTGGAATGCTTTGATAATAGCCCCAAGGTTAAGGCAGGATGAGGCTGATGGCAGGTTATATTTAGCCCAGGTCCTTGACTCCAGGACTCACTCCGCTGCTGGTGCAGCTGGACCCATGTTGAATGACCTTCAGTTCACATTGCAAAATGGATTTAATTTTTTGGGACCTTTGGAAATAGAATAGGGTATGGATGAATTCTGGTGGGCTACCGTGGATGTTGCTCATGTGCTTAGGCTAATCTGCGTATCTTGCTAAATCTCACAGTTTTAACTAGAGTTTCATAGTAGTTGATTATTTTATGATAGCCCAGTCTTTTGCAGTTAAGTTGCTCTCAGCTTTGGTCTGGAAAACAGTAAAATTCTAGTCTGCGTAGCTTTTGTAGTGAAGTTTGAAAATATGCAGTAAAGTCTCAGAAACTATAAATCAAAGAAAAAGAACTACAAACACACTACTGCTGTTCTTAATAGGTCCTTTTAAGGCAAATTCAGGATTTGCGTATTTATTTGCTGTTAGTTAAGTATGTACTAGTTTGAAATAGATACAAAGTTCATAGGAAAAATACATTTGGAAAGAGGAATGAGCGGTATACAAGGAAGTGCAAAATGGAGTATGGAAGAGGTGATTTATAATCTCCTCTAAAATACACTTGAAAAGGAACAAAATAGGGCACACATTACAGGGCAGTTTTGTGTTGTTTTGGGGTTTTGGTTGGTTTTTTTGATTGGTGATTTTTGTTTGGCTTTTTTTTAAAAAAAAAAAAGAAATTATCCTTCTTATGCGTTAATGAAGCTGGAAGTAGTGCTACTGGAAACTATAGGATCTGTGCTGGTTTTCTTACCATTGGGAGCAGAAGTCAGCCTTTGGGAGGGAGCTGAACTTGTAGGTATCCTGCAGGCACCTCTTCTTTCTAGGTGTTCTCTCATAAAGCACACTGGAAAGGACGTGTTGTTTCTCTCACCCTGACTCAATGTACTAAATGTTTTGCTCCTTGTTTTGTATTATCAAAGACTTAATACTTCTCCTGTCATTGTTTTCTAAGTGCTTTCATGGTGTAAGCTATGGGGTACAGATGATGAAAAGGGCTTCACCTATGACAGAAGCCTTTCTCTGCTGTCCCTGCAACTGGCGAATGGAGGTCTTAAAATCATGCTCAGTTAAGCTAGAGTGAGTAATGTATGTTTCTCAGATTGAGAGGTTGAGAAACAGAGTAAAAGTCTGAGGAGGCCAGAGTCTGCATACTGTGTTGTTTCTGTGTCATTCGTCTCATTCCATGCTGTCCCCCACTGGAAAGGAAGCATGAGTGCTACAAGTAGGACCTGGTCCTGGGAAACTAATAGCAATATTCAGAGGTTCATCATGACCGGGTTCATGTGGTTTTCTTTAGTCCTGCTTCATAGCCTGTGCATTTTAAAAAATATCTTACTGAGGCTGCTGAAATCTGATCACCTGCCATTTGTGGCAGAGCAGAATTGCAGTGGATGCACTCGTGTCTCCCTCTCTCAGGATCATGCAGAAAGGTCAGAGCTGAGTGTCAGTGTCTATGCCTCTACTGCTCTTGCTGATTCCTCCTCCTCAGGCCTGCTGCTGTTTTCTGGTAACCTGTTTTGTTTGTTAGTGTCAAGAGGATCAAGCAGAGCCTTCCTGTACATAGAGCTTCTCTTGGACTCATAAGATGAATGTTGACTTTAAAGTACAGCTGTTGTATACAGATCACAAGGACTGTAGAAGGCCCACTTAGATGCTTGATTTTACCTACACCCTTGAAGGGGGAGGAAGGAGTTGGAAGCTGTTTGCTGGTGTTGATGGCAGACGGGTGAACTGAGCATTCTGCAAAGCCTTCAAAATGCAACGAGGCTTTCTGTCTGTAACTGGTGTCCTTTTCTTGACTGCTTTTTCTATATCCTAATAAGTATAACCAGGTCAGTTATACTAATGATAATCCACCAGAAGCCCAAAGCCTACAGTCATGGAAATTTACTTCCCCATTCAATGTACCAAGATATAAGCAAATAATTATGTTTTTAATATTTGGTACTGTCACCCAGAAAAATAATACTCATAAATTTCCTGACACCGAAATCAAATGCAACCCACTTAATTACTAGCAAGTAAACAATGATTCTTCCTCCTTAAAATACCCAAACATGTTCATAATTAGCTAATTAAACTACAATATAAATGATTATTCAATATAAAAGAGCGATCGAGAGGCGGGCAGAGGAGGAAAAGCAGTGAAATCATTACCCACAGACATGCATCTTTCTCCAAGGAAGCTAGTGAATCGTCACAGGAGAGATGATGGGTGGAAAATAATAAGAACAGCAGCAAAAATTAATTTGACAGCAGTAATTAACTTGAAAATATCTGCAGTTTGAAGCCAACCAGTATGTTTGTTTTGCTGAGAGAAGACCACATGTGAGAAGATGTTTACCTCCTTCTCAGCACTTTTGCAGTGCGTGTTGCAGATGGTGTTGGCAGAACAGGGGACTGACAGGGGAGTTCTGGGCTGTGCCCTCTGATAACCTCAGCTCACTGTGTACGACCGGGTAAGTCACACAGGCCAGAGTTTTCATTGTTGAATGCCCATTTTTAAGCAACAAATTTCATGTTTGTGCAGAGCTTCTGAGTGGGCCTGAAAAACTGCAGAGGAGCTATTCACAAAACCAGCCTTGCAGTGCTATTTTTCTGCTGTAGACAGAGTAGCTGCCCTAATTCAGTGCTGCTGTGGGCTGAGTGGCCCATTGAAAACTTCACTGTGCCTGATAAGCCTTCACTCATCTGTAGCCTAGACTGAAGAAATCCCCATATTCCCCTCCTTCCTTTTTAATGTAACTTGAGAAATCTTTGAGAATAAGGTAAACATTAAGATCTTCCATAAAGTGGCCATTAGAGTGGAACTACAATTTGGGGTGTCTTCTGCAAATTGGTAAGGTCTGGTTAAAAAATGGTCAGCTCTCCCTGGTGACTGGGTGTCAGGGCTGAGGTTTTAATGACACCACTTCTAATATCCAGGCAAACCAACAAACTTCTGCTGACATGTAGTTTCATGTAGACAAATTTGTTCATTGAGGTACTCTTGACATACAAGTGTTTTGTTGTAAGGAGCTCCATTGGCTTCAAAACATATGTAGGCTTAAGTTGTATTTCCACAGGTGTACCAAAGACAAGTGACATCCATTAATTTCTGCATCTTTTCTGTTTCCACAGCCCTTGCCACTCATGTACCTGAATACTGCCTTTCAGCTTCAAGATAGTAGTGTTTCTCTCCTCTTTCTCTGCAGGAACCAGGCTGAGGGAATTTCAGTGTCTTCTCTCCATCATCTATCCCATGTAGCAAATACCCTACATAGATGTTCTGGTTGTTTCATGCTTCTTTTCTTTTAGTTGAATAACTTTGTTGAAAAGTCATATTCAACAAATCCAATATTTAACTTTAGCTGTATAACTAGTGAAAAAGCAGCAAGACTGAAAGGGCTATTTGTTGACAAGGTAAAGAAAACAAAAGTTGGAAATACTGTTCATCAGGATGAAAAATGTCTGCTGGGTTATAGAGTCAAATATCCTTTAGTAATTTTATGAGTCAGATTAATTATTTTCCAATGTTGTAAACCAGTCTGCTTTACTCTTTTTCCTTTAGCAGATTGGCGGAGGACATAGATCTGTTGGTTGTCTTTCCTCCCTTAAATCTAATAAATTTTTATAAGGCCCTTCTGTATTATGGTATTGGAGATGCTCCTAGTTTTATGATCACTTGTGATGTCCTAAAGTGGTAACATTTCTGGATAAGCATTGCAGAGATGAGGTATGAGTTTTGTGCCCTTCAGATTCTGTTTTCTGAGAGAACTGTCTCAAGCGTGTGGGCCTTGATATCTTGAATTGGGCAATGAAAGTGATATCTAAATCGCTGTGTGTTTTTAGCTCTTCTGCCATGTCACTGAGATTTTTGTAATGTTGGAAGGGTAAATGCACATTTTGTTTAGAGACTGCTTAAAGGAAAAATGGCTTGGTGGCTGAGGGAAAAAAACAGGAAAAAATGGAAATGAAGCCTAGGGATGGGGAGCAGACAGGAGGGATGCCTGCAGAATTGATCGGTCTTTCCCAGAGAAACCAGCAAGCAGCTTTTTCTGGGCAGCCAGGTGAACAACTAGGTTGAAGACCAAATAGACCTATTTGAGATTGGTGCTGGAAATTAGGCATGAGAGGAAATTGAAAAGAATAAGATGTGTATCTGGTACAAACACAATAGCTGTAAAACAAAGTGCAAAATACTCTGCTTACATGGAAAAGCAACCCTGTTATTTTTCCTGCTGCAGACAGTCAGAGCTACTGAACAGCTCAGGAAATGTTGGTAGGTTCTTTGGTAGAGACAGAGAAGCCAGAATTTGGACAGGTGGCTTTTAAAATACAGGCTCTGATTCACTGCTATGCCCATTGCAGGACTAGTAATAACACAGGGAAATGTGGCTGTGGGACTGCAGGGTCTTCTGTTTTCCAGGAATTGCTAGGGAGTAATTTCATCCATAACACAACTTAGAATTTTAACAGCTGTTGCCTCCAAAGGTCTGGACCAGCATTTGGGAATACTTTGCCTGTTCATGTACCCTCTGTTCAAAAGGCTTGACGAATATTAGCATGTTATCATCACAGCATTTCTTTACAAGTCAGGGGAAAAGAGCTAGAAATGAGCCATTGGGCCAGCACCGGTGGTCCCTGTGTTCTCTTGAAGAAAAGCCAGAGCATCACTGATCCTCAGACCACTTGTTTTTCCCCAAGCTGAGTGCTGAGTCTGGATTTGTACCTTACGTTTTCCTGGTCCTGTCTTGTTGGGATTTTTCATGCCTCCTTTTCAGCTTCTGGTGACTCCTAAGGAATATATTTTTCTTGTAGGCTTCCATTATACAAAACTAGTCTAGGGGTTACAAATATCGTTACCATAGATAGGGTGCTTGTAGTGTTTTATCAGTGGCTTGGGAATGCTGACTGTGTGACAGAAGAAGAAAAAAAAGAATTCAGATGGAGTGATAAAGTGGGATGAAAATGGGAGAACTCACAAGAAGGAGGACAAGAGACAAAAGCCTTCAAATGTGAGGAAGAAAAACAAAGAATTGAAGTAACAAATAATTAATTTGTAAAACAGTTTCCAAGCTAAGCTCTGTTTCTATGACTACTTTTGCTGCAGTCCTCCATGTTGCCTTGTATCCACATCAAGGGTCTCTGGAGACAGCAAACTGCCTCCTTAAAATAGTCATCTACCCTCTGTGTGTTGCAGAATGCCATCATCCTCTCTCATGCAAAGCTGTCTTGACTCAGTCCCTGCGGTAAACTGCCTTCAGGCCTTTCAAAACCATGTTCAGCTGTCAAGTGCTTCCAGGAGAAGTTAGCCAAATAGCATTTGCTTGCTTCCACATATTCTATACCTTCCTTAAGTATTCTGGGTTCAGATACCCTTGCATAAATTAGATGTATCATATTTCTCTTCTTCCATCTTGTTTATGTAGCTTTGTCATTCATGGATATGTTTCACAGCCAAGTAATCTTATTTAGATTTTTATTGGGTTTACCCATAAAAAAGTTAGCGATTCTTTAGAACAGAACCCTCAGGCTAAACTGTGTGTTCATCTACGTGAACGCACCACCACTGAATACAATGCTGCAAGCATCTGCTTCACCTTGAGACAGCTTGACTTCCGTGTGTTCTTTCAAAAGCTGTGTCTGCTGTGCTGACTGAGAGCTAACTGCTGGAATAAAAGGGGGAGGAGAGAAAAAATTATTTTTTTTTTCATGTAAGATGTCTCTCTCCTTATGCAATTGGAGGCACATGTCAACACTTTATAACAAATGTCATGATCTGGTGCATAGATGGCTGTCCTCGTATCCTGAAGCAGTTTTAGGGGCATTTGGGAGCTATGATTTTTTGAGAAAAATCTGAGGTGTAGAAAGGTTGTCTACTTTAGGGAAAACTAGACAAGCACCATGAAAAGGAAGTTACTCTGATCTTAAATTGGTATAACTGAGATGAGCCATACAGGTGCCCCACCAGAAAAATCTGAATGTGAGTTCTTCACTGGGAGTGTGTTTCTCATTGTGCTTTGGTTTACCTTTTCTTTCTTCCTCCTCATTTGCCTGTATCATTTTTGTTTATCATTCTCTGGCCCTTCTAGCATTAACATCCCAAATTAATATAGCACAATGTAAATATCATGCCCAGCTCTATTACCTAATAAACAAGTGTAGATGTTAAATATTAGAACATGATTAGGCAACTCTGAACACATCCTGTGTCCTAGAACTTGCATGACTCATATGTCATGGCAGTTAATAACCAATCAAGTATAATTGAGTAAAGAAGGAAAAAAGATAATATGGAAAAGGAGGGGGCTTGTTTGTTATTTGTTGGGGGTTTTTTGTTTTTTTTTTTTTTTTTTTTTTTAAATGGTACAGGAATTCTTTTCTGTTAATAAAAGAAAATAGATTTTTGTGTCACCTCCATTTAAAGATCTGGGAATGCTCTGCATTCCTTGCAGGCAGATTGGGAGTATACAGAGGGATTAAGCAATTCTCTGCAGGAATGCAGGCATGCTGGGCAGAGATACAGCTTTTAAACGAGGCAAAACTAGTTAAGAGCTCAGGGCAGAAAGTAAAGAAAGCCTCACCAGTCACAAAAATGCAGAACGTGGGAATTTCTCTGATCGAGGTAGGCTGTATTTATCTAGCATAAATTAGTCAAAACAGAGAGAGTGAGACTTCTAACTCATGAGGGAAAAGCCATTGGGATGTTATTATCACACCTTATTAAATTGTTCTAAAAGGGAGGTTTCCTAAGGAGACTTGGGGTTTTGGGTTACGAAGCAGTACAGATCATAAGGATATGTTTTTAGGTCTTGCTCAGAGGTGGAAAAACTCAGAGGCTACGTATAAAAGAAAAATGTGTCCGTTAAAATATATTGATGTTCAGAGGCTTGTGTGTGACAAAGCATATTTTTTTTCCTTCCTAACTGGGCTGAATTTCAAAGATAGTGAAAAATCAGAAATTGATAGTACCTCTTACTCTTGGGTTCTTTTTTCCTTAACGCTAGCATATTCTTAAACAGTTAAGAATAACTGCTAAAACTGCAGTATTCCTCTCAGAAATTACTGCCTGGTAAAACACAGCCCCATAAAGATTATTTTAGAAAGCTGTAAAGCTCCCCTTGGGAGAGTACAAAGTTGGAGTCCTGGTGAGGGAAGGGCATTGCGGACACAGCTAAGGCTGGAACGATGCCACATCTCTCTGTCTGGGGACCCACCAGTCTCTGGTGCACCTACTGCTGCTTATTAGTGGCCCTGATTTCCCTCCTTGTGAAGGTCTTCCTTGTTCACATTGCAATGCCCCAGAACACCAGCCTTACCAAAGGCTTACTGGTACAGATTTGTAAGGAGTGTGGTGAGTTTAGGTTAGTCAGGAATGCTTACTGTCCATAAAAAGCCAATATTACCTCCTTTTGTTTATGATCTCCTCTGAATTTTATCTTGAATTTCTGTTCTCATCAACCTACCCACAGCATGAATTCTTCTGATTTTCTTTAGGGAAGAGTGCTGTAGCTTTAGCAGTGAGCTATACTGTGTCTATTTTACAAGACAGACCTAGAGACGTACACCTTGTTGTGCACTCAGCAGGTCCACTGTCTTTTTATATAACAGGTTCTGTGTTCTAAAGAGCAGAAGCGTACCACATTACTTTGTTACAGCCCTGGAGAGTGCATCCTATCAGATACTGTTTTAGTTGAACTGAATCACATTTTTTCAAGTGGTGTTTTGGTTTTGCAGAGGAATAAAAAAACATAGCAACAAGTAGGAGGAGCAGCAGGTTGATGCTCAGGGTCTAACTCAACTCATATAATGGTAATCAGGTAGGTCCAATTTCCAAACTCATCCCTTGGTTTTGGATACTCCGTGTTTTAGAGACCCAGACACCTGCAGTTTCAGCTGAATCTCTGAAAATCCTTGTATACAAGGAGAAGAAAAGTGGAGTGCAAAACAAAGCAATAAAAAAGTGACAAAAGGATAGAAAGATGGCAGAAACAGGAGGCTGGAATTGGGGTGGAAGCAACCGAGTGGGACAAAGAGGGGCAGAGACAGCAACATCTCAGTTTTCATCCACCAGGAATTAATCAAAGATTTCTAAACATTTAGACAAGTTCTTTTCATGCTTGTCAGAGGCTCATCTTCCCTAAATTGCTATTAGCTCGTTAGCTGGTTAAGTCAGCCAAGTCAGTGTGCCAAGCTTCTATCCCTAGAGGCATCATTGCTCCAATTAGTCAACAAACCACTTGGTGTCTCTGACAAAAAAAAAAGTTGGACTGTTATTGGCCTAAAATGAGTACTTAGAAACTGGAAGACCTCAGATCTTTAAATACCTTTATCCTATGTATTTCTCAATTTTCCCAGCAGTGAAATGGAGGCGGTTTCTCTTTTGCCCATGTGGTATGATTTATTTTAATTCATTCATTACTGTCTGTGAAGTATATTGCAACCCTTGGATGAAGGAGTCTATATTTATTCAAGCTAGTAGTATTGCTACTTTGAAGACTTCTGTGATCTATAGAAATCGGTAGGTTCAGTGGCCTAAGCCAAATTCTCAACAAATGCTGGCTCTTTCTCTACTCCCTGTAACAAGGAAACTCCAGCATTGCTCCAGAGACATAAGGAGTTCAGCAATCCACTAATCCCCAAATTTCTCTAAGTCCAGGATTAATCAAAAATATGCTCAGTAAAGCTCATAGATTTCTGCTACAGGGGCTCTGTGGACCCACAGCAAAAGAGATCAAAAGACAACTAAACATTCACAAGGTCATGTTCCCAGATGCCCTTCAGAAGGCAGATCCACTGAGGAAGAGAAACTTCTGTCATAAACGTCACCAGCCCAGATGAGAATTGGTCAGAATAATGCTTGAGAGTCTTCTCAGAGAGGGGAAAATACCTCCGCTTAACTCGGCCTCTACAACATAATCTTAGAAAACCCTGAAACCACATCATAAGAACAGAAAAACTTACTCCATTTCAGTGTGATCGCAATGGCGTTTCTAAACTGATCAGCCTTGGGGAGAAGCTTGAATTCTGTTTTCCCCAAGAGAGCTATTGAGCTCCTTTTTCAAATGATGACATACGGAGGCATTCCTTGAAATCCCAAACGACTAACAGATTTCTTTCATAGATCTGCTTTAGCTGCATGGGTGTCAAAGACATTTTGAAAGACTATTCATTCATGAATCAGAAGGACCATCTCCTGGTGTCTTTCTGTCCAAACCAATAGACAGCTGCCTCCCTGATGAGAGAAATCTGGCTGGAACTTTTGGCCATGGACATCTATTAGAACCTCAGGAATACAAAACTAGGGCTAGAAGATACCTTGGGAGGCCATTTAGTCATTCTGCCATACAAGAGGATTTACCCTGTAGTGATTTAGAGTCTGTAACTTCCTAGGCAGTAGACTCTGGCACAGCCCTATCATCAATACCAGCATCCCATGGAGAGGTTTCCTTGTTGTCCGTCCTAAACCTTCCTTGTGCCAGTGTAAAGCCATTACTTCCTGCCATATCCAGTGGGGATGCAGGCAAATGGGTTATTCACTGTCTCTCAGCAGCAGCCTGTAGCCTTAATCGTCTTGCTTTCTCTGTGCTGATCAGTGTTTCATCTCAGGTAATTTTCCTAAGGTTCAGAAGATCCTTGTTGCTCTCCCCTGGTCCCTGTTCAGTCCATCCATGTATTCCCTCATTCACAGAATTTCAGCAGAACTTTTACCCCTTCTGTGTGTAGCATAAGGACTTTTTCTTGCATCTTGTGGTTTGTACATTTGTTTACACATCCCAGCATGTTGTTTTCCTTTTTCTTCTTTTGCGTTTTGCAATAACATGACATTGAGTTATATTCAGCTTGTGATTGACTATAAGTCCTGGTGCCTTTTCTGAAGATCTAAAGCATTAAAGGTGATGAGACAAACTTATCCCTGGCAATCTTATCCTTTCAGTCACCTCTAGAAGACTTGTGGGATAATTTAGCTCTACTAGTTTAACATCTGGCAAGTTACACAAGAGGTTTCACTGTCTTTTCCTTTTTTCTGTGTAACAGCCCAACTAAACATAATATAGTACAGTGAATCTAATAGCACTGGTTCTTGGTATTTGAACTTTTCATGAAGGGAATCACTGCAGAAAGGAAGCTAATTAAAAATAAAGAATTTCTCTTAATTATTTTATTTTATGACCTTTGCCATAGGCCAGTAGATTCATAGTCCTCCTTGCTTATTTTATTTCATCTCCTTGTGAAAACAAATTGAGTTTGAAATAAAACAGAATGAGACAGCATGGGAGAGTGAAACAGAGGATATGCAAGTGACAGACGTGACTGGAAGATAAGTCGTGGAAAGTAGCTTGTGGAGTCACCCTGGAGTCCTTGTGACATGCTATCTTACTAATGTTTTTGTACATCTTCACGAATGCTAATGGATCCTAGAAGAGGGAAATGGTTATGAGAGAGAAAAAAAAAAAGACTGGAAAATTTCAATTTAGACTGATAGGAAGATTTTAGCAAAACATAAAAACGTTTGCAAAAATCTCATCACAAGGTCCTTTTCCATCTGTAAAATATTCTCTGAAAAAAAAAACTTTAGGTTGCTGTTTGTCTTTGCAGTCTTTCAAGGGATCAGAAGAAACTATGGACTGAGCAATGCTTGTTACCTGCATAACTTGTTCTCTTTCCATCTGTGTGTTACTAGTGGTACCAAAGATGGTCAAAACAGAACGAAAGTGTAACACTGAAATTATTTTTCACCATTTCTATGTTTGTCCCTTTTACACCCTTTTTGCTGTTCCGTAAATAATAGCAGCTTATTCCATTTAATTATAGTTTTTAATCAGTTCCACCATTGAGCTCAAACATTAGCACAACACTGCCTTAGCACAGTTCATAGACAATTAAAAGAAAACACCAAAATCCCCCAAGTCTGCAATTTGATTTAATGTTACTATAGGATAATATTTCTGGTATTACTGGACCAAAGCTTATGTACTTATTCAGTTTTTACTCAGTTCTTTCTCAGGCAGACCTTCTAGAATTGGTGGAAATTATGTCCAAATAAGGAATTAATTTAAAATCTATTCCATGGGAGATTTTTTGTTTGTAAAAATCTGTATTTTACCCGCTTCTTTTTATTATTTTTTTTAAAGAATCTAAGATTATTAGACAATGTATCTTAAAAGTTTTACCTGCAATACCATACCATACCATTCATTTTAAGGTATTACTTTTTGCTATATTAAATATGTAGTTTGATTTTATGTTTCTGAATTTAATGTGGTAGTCTTCAGTTAAACACAGTAATCATTGCAAGTTTGACTGGGAGATAACCGTATGATAAGAGAATAACTATCTTAAAACAGCATCCAGGAGTTCATCCAGCTCCTGCCACCTTTCATTGGCAGCAATGAGCCCAACTTTTTACTATGCTTGACCTAAAATGTACAGAAAGCAGAGCGGGGGAATGGAGGAGTAAAAAGCCAGAAAATGTCACGAGCTGACACTATGCAGAGTCTGCAAGGCTGTGAGGAGTATACTGAGCACAGTAAAACACTTAAGCCTCGCTGAAGTTCAAGTACAGGCATTGGCTGTCTTCCTTCTGTGGTATGAGCTGGGTCTTGGCCAGCAGCAAGGTGAAAGTGTAGGGTTTAGCGTACTACAGATCAGTCAGAACAACTGGCCAGGATGAAAAAGTTGGAAGACATCCAGCACAGCAGCCTATAACATTAATAGCATTAAAAATAATTTTCAGGCAGATCAATATGAATCCTGTTTGCTTAGAGCCTGAGGGTGATTGAAGAGAGAGGGAGCCTTGGGAACAGAGTAAGTGAAAACACAGTGTGTGCAACATCTTATTTTCATCAAGTGAACACAAAATCTTTGAAATCCAAGTCCATTTGGCAAAACGCTTGCCAGCCCCGAGCGGTAGTCTGTCTGACGTAGAGGAAATCTGGCTGAGTTCTTAAAGATCACTTCACCGGGAGTGACCTCCCAAGCAATGGGCGTCCATAAGGATTTGACTGTAACTGATGAAAGGGAATTCTGATTGCGGGTGGGATTTAGATTTTTTTCAGACAGGCCAGCTGAAACCTAATTTTCCCTTTAGACAGAGATCCTGCAGCCTACAATGCTTGCAGGAGATAAAGCCACCCGTGAAACCAGGGAATGTAAGAAGAGTACGCCTTTTTGCAAACTAGCCAGAAGCTAATCAAGCTGAGTTGAATTAAAGAGCATTATAGGATATTAGTAACATTCCTGACCTTTCACTGCCCAGAGTCTACTACTTTTCTTAGTTTTTATTTTAAGTTTATCTACATGAGAATAAATATTGTCTTAAGGGTTTATCACAGTAAGAGAAAACACAGGTATGCTGGCTGCCTCTCCTCCCCTCTGGCATGGAAATTAGCAGCTCACTACAGCTCTTTACAGATTTTTCACTTGCCAAAAGTGGCATGGGTGCAATGTTCATTCCTTATGAATGCCTGAACTTCATTAGAAGTCCTTCTTCCTTGTTTTTAATGAATTAAATGCAATAACATGCATTAACCTATTTCAGAGCTGTTTCTCTTCTTTCCCTCCTGCTGGTTTGCCAGTCAGGCTGGTGGAAATCTAGGAGTTGTCTGGGGAATTCCAATATTTTGAAACTTGGTTTTGTTGACTATCAGAATGAAAAGTTGAAGTATTCTGTATGTGATATATCCCCTCTCTACTGTCCCTAAAGGAAAGTTCTCAGAGCGTTTTGGAGCAGAAATAACAGAGCATTATGTTTAAACATTTTTATTGAACAAAAATGTTTTAACATTCCCAGATCTGTGTGTTTGGCTTGCTTGAAGCAAATGCAAATATTTTGTTATGACGTGACCTTGCATTACTTTGCACCCACCCAAGTGCTGCTGTGGGCTTTTTGAGAGTGATCTAGTGTCCTGCAGGCTGAGGTTACACCAACTTGACACCTAGCCCCAACATAACTGGATGGAAGGTGGTGGTATTCGGCAAGATTATTAGTTCGCCCCTTTATCCCTGCAATATGCACACGTAGGAGGATGAAACACATGCTTGTCTTGCAAGAAATGAAAATACATGCCCCAGTCTAACTGGGGAGGGGCAAGAATACAAATTCCATTTTCCAGCTTCTTGTCCCTGGGTCTGTTTCAATATCAGCAGCGAGGGTCAGTGGAGTGGCTGGTGGGAGTCAATCAAGGGACAGAAAAACTGGCAAAGAATATCAGCTGTTTGGGGTTTTTTGGTTAGCCTAAATTAGCAAAACCTGCTAAAAACTAAAGCATTTTCACTTCTCCTTGCCCAGAAGAAATCTTGCTATTCTGCAGAGCTGCGGCCTTGTGAGTTTTATCTGTTTAAAATGACAGTCCATTTCTATTCTCTGGGTACTGCCCAGGTCACAGACATGTTTTTAATTACCAATTAGACTTCCATTAAGGAAATAAAATGAGTTTTATGTGCTGGTTGTCAAAGGTCCTTATAGCTGCCTCGTTTCATGTGCCCTGTCTGTTCAAGCAGCAAGCGAACGCATAGAAACTTTCTCAGGGGTAGCATACAAAAACTGAAAATCTTTGCCCCACTACAGCAAAGACAGAGGCTGAGATGGAGAAGCTGCAAGGACTTTTCATTTTTCATTCCCTTCAGTTGTGTTTTTCCTGTCTGCCATGAGCAGTGTGAACAGAATGTTAAATATGCCCTTAAGTTACTCACGGAAAGAAAAGGTCACACACACGTATACACGCTCCATCCCTCCCTCCCTCTCTCTCTCTTTCTCTTTTTCTCATGCACGTGTGTATATCGTGTGTTTGTATGAATGTGTACAGAAATACCCCAACCCTAGAACACTGACCTGTGTGACCAATTTATTTGCTTAGAGATTTCAAGAGGGAGAGGTTATAAATAGTCATAAATTCAATTTATTTATAAAGCATTCCCTGCCAGGCGTCACTGCCCTGCACAAACAATTATAAAAGAATTGTAGTAGATTAAAAACATAAATTAGAGCATCATAAAATGCACAAGAGTGATCAGATTAAAATGCATTTAACAGAAATGTTTTAAAAGTGGGATTTGATGAGTTCTTCTGGGTGGTCAGTCAGAGAAAAGTCTGTGCTCAGTGGCCTATTAAAACAAAGATTCAGAGCCAGATTTCTGCAGGGGGTCTTTTGTGGCTCTTTAGTTCTTAGCTTAGTAGTTGAGAGAAATTCACAGAGGGTCTAAATTGTGCTGGATGTGACTACGGTTTCTTGAGGAGCCCATGTTTGCTCACATCTGATCCCATGCTAGCTGCCCAAATATTTCTTTCTTTGGCTCTTCTTGTCTTTGCCCTGCTAGCCCTGTCCTCTTCTAAAAACATGCCCTATGTCAAGGGCTTGCACGAGACAGGCAATGACAGTCATTCTGTCAGCTCAGTACATGGTGGTGCCCCTTCAAATTGGGGTTTCTGCAAGGCAATTTAAGGAAGGTTTCTAATTCTTTAGTGTTACCTGAGAAGTTATAAAGATGATGAAGAAAAAAGGGGAATTCAGCCTATAGACAATTACTGATTTACCTAGTAAGAGGATAATATTTTCCAGGTTAAGATTAGTAGCAAAATTCTCCCTGATTTAGACTGTATTTTAGTCTAACCTGGCAGGTACTAGAATTGTTCAAAACCTTGTAGGATCAGATAATTTTTACAAAGAAAGAAATTTTTTAAAAAAAAAACAAACATAAAAAGCTTTCTGAGAGAAAAGATGCTTCATTAAATTAAGGATATGGATCGCAACTCCTCCACACCCCTTATCCATGAGGGGATTGTAAAAACCCTTGGAACATAGAAAGTCTCTTTATGGGCATATTTCCAAAGGAACTCGTTATCCACATGTTGTGCTCTGTTGGATATTCAGCCCTTCATTTTGGGGCCTGAATTTTGGTGATCTCTTAGAAAAGATGACTGGATATGAACATGACTGTTCCTCAGCCTGCCTGTCCATATGACAACAGTCTAAACTTATAAGGCAGACAAACTGCAGTTGTGATAATGTTGATTCCAAGCAGTTAAAAATCATCGGCTCCTGAATTCATGTGATTGACTTGAAATTAATAAATTGCATGGGGACAGGGCTACTTCTTTTCAGCATTCAGATGCTTGGGATTCACCTTTGTTAAGCTTTTTCCTACCACTAAGAATTTTAGAGACTTGCTGAAAATTAATGTACTGAAAGCACTGATTGTGTAATGATGATCAGATTAAAATTATATAATGAGAAAAACTCCAGACCTGTGACTTTAAGAACCAGCCCATAGAGGTGCAAAACAATAAAATCATTTGAACAGTTATTGCTGAGGTTATGTAGTTTGTTTCCAGAAACAAGCGTGCTCATGTATCCTGCTTAGATGACGTGCTGTAAAGAAGACCTTTTAGAAATTGTCTTAATGAGTCATTATTTCATCAGATAGTTTTGTTAGAATTTCTCCTAAAGTGGGGGATATATATATATATTTACTGTTCTGTCTGGCAACTAAATGCTCAATATTTACCACTAACATTGTTTTGAGCACAGAAAGGTTAGGTTATGCTAGAGGGGACTGTTTCTTAATATTAATAATTTAAAAAATAATAAAATGAAGCACTGAAATGCTTTATGGCTTATAGACTTGTATATCTCATTGCACACATGATCGAGTTCAAACACCTGAACATGGTGAGCAGCCAGTTTCTAACTTATCTGAGCCACTTTAGGAGCTGGTTGAGATGCAATATGCCTTGTGCTGATCTGTGAGATGTAGCTGTCATACTGGGGCTGCTCTGATTTAAATGGATGCTTCTGGTACCCTGTCCTTAATCAGTCATTGGTAGATGGACAATTGACTGTGGTGTTTCAAATGGCTGTGTTAACCTTGGGAGAAGACACTGGACTGCCTCACTGCCTCTGAAACTGCATAAAGGAAACTACTAAAAGCATTCTTCTATGGGTGAATTTAATTCCTAGGCATGGTAACAGCACAACACCTAGCCAGCTTTTAATTTCTATCCAGAGATCCTAAATGAGGCTCTCACAGTCATAAACCTTATGCTGCCTGCTCTAATGTTGCTTCCTCCTAGAAGGGTAATCTCTTATTGGTCTGATCAGAATATAAAGTGGCAGTTCATTTCAATTTAATCAGAGTAGTGGACCAAAACAAGAAACTGGGATACAACATTTTCTGCCTTTTCAGAACTGTTCAGGTTGGAATGTTTGTACATGGCCTGTTTGGATGGCTTCAGCTCTTGGTCATGGCAAAGAAAACTAAGCCCATAAAGAACATATTCTCTGGATTTAATTAATAAATAGGCAAGATCCTTTTGTTCAGTTTCAGTCCAAAAAAGAAGAAATCTTGAGCAAAAACACCCAAGAGATTTCTGCTACTGATAGCCAAAGACCATAAAGAAAAATCTTATATAGGTTAGACATTATCTAATCAGCACCCGAGTCCAAATTTTAAGTCCAAATGGATGCATAATACTTTATATGAATCCAGAAGAGTGTATTCTTGACCATCTCTATTGTGGAGAATGAGGTATCCCATTGGGAAACATTGACGTGGAACGGAAAGGAAATAGCAAGTTTGTTAGATTACTCTGAGAACTAGAGGTGCATTTAGAATGACAAAATAAGCATAGAGAGTCTCAGAAAAAATAAAAGTTGAAAGGGACTTCTGTGGATTGTCTAGCCCAAATTCCAACTCAAAGCAGGGCTGTCTTCAAAATTAAATCAAGTTCCTCAGAATCCCCTTTAGTAGAAAGACTTCAGAGTAATATTCCTTTCATACTGTGGTCCAAATGATATTGGCATGTCAACCCCTTCTGAAACATAGGATTCCCAATAATTATTTTATTCTGTATAACTGGAGATGGTTTCTCTGCCTAATGTTAGTAAAAAATGTAGGTGAAATGGTGGTAAATTGGAACAGTAACAGTGTTCATAATCTGTATTTTGGTTTGAGTGAATAAGGAACATATGGCTCACTGAAAGGGAAAGTATGTTTGTATAAGGTACATCACACAGGGGATTGACCCCCTTGTACCTTGGCTTTGTATTACATTTGGACGCTGACACAAAATGTAATTCCACTGAACGCATAAATTCAACTTGATCCTTGCCAAAGCGCTGTAAAAAAAATAAGGAGCTTAGACTAGATCCCGTAAGAGCTATGCATGAAGTATTCATTGATTTGCTAAGGAACTCTTGAATATAGGGCATGTGTATCAGGTCTGCAATCATTCAAAACTATTAATGTCCTCTCCTTCTATTAATTTCAGTGGAAGTTCTTTAAATGGATCGTGGGCACATTATGAATTACCATAAAGTTCTGAAGGCTGGCTTGCACTATATTCTTGTTTTATAATTACTCATTTCAGATTAGTAGATAATTCTGCCTTTGTCTGGTTTATTCTTCTAATGTTGGACACCATTAAAGTAGCTGCACGTGAGAGTATCTCCTATTTTCAGGTGTTAGTTAAAAGGTGGTATTTCTGCAGTGCTTGGTGTGAATTTAATTCTGTTCATTGTAAAACCTGATGTTATATAGGAGCTGCCTTTAATGGGAATGGAGAGAAGGTAATGCTGATCATGTTTGGAAATCTAACCTTTCAGAAGCTGTTCTGACTTCTGTATACCAACACAGTGGGTTATGTTTAGTTGAATGCTAATCACCCGCTTCCTTCTTTGGGCTTATTTTATCCTTGTCAGGTAAAATCAGACAGTGTTCTTTTGCTCGATTTTCTAGGAATATTCTTTTTGAGGAACAGGTAGAAGAAGAGGAACTGTGTTTTAGGACCAGCACTAACAGCAAACGGAGTTACACTCAGCAGTATGCTATCTTATCCCTTTCTCTATATCAAATGGGTATGGCCACTTGTTTCTGCAGTGGCAGTAATTTTAAGAAAGAAAGAAAAAGGTCCAAACATGTTCTCTTCTTTAAGTTTTATTCCCTCATGTGCTTATGTACTATTCTCACATATACTTATCAGAAAATGTCTCCTGAGTAACTGAGTACATTCAGAAGTAACTCAGTATCAACAAACCTGTCTTAACATCTGCTTTATTGAATTGATCCTTTAAGTGCACACATGTGGGTCTTCCTTACCAAAGGTCAAAGTTGTTAATGCTAACAGTAGCCTTCAGATCAGCATATTCACACAGTGAGGCTATCCATATCTGGGACGTGATGATAACTTGTAATCCAAAAACATGGAACCTTTTTCCATAAAGTCGCTGGGTCGTCTTTCCCAGCACCACAGTTTAGTCTCCCTACTGCCCATCAGAAAGGATTGTTTTCCCTACTAGGAAAAAGTCTGAGCGCTTCCACTCTGACTTGCATCTTTCATAACCTATTTATGCAATTAATGCCAAAATATCCTATATGACAGAGGCCCTTAAAATATTGCTGTTTTCTTTGGACTACTGAGTATTTGCATTACTGAAGAAATATATTCTCTTATGTTTAAGGAAGCACTAGGGAATAATAATGCAGACACTGATGTAACTTGGTCTAAGGTCAAACAGGCACCTTCATAAAGGCTCTAGCTGTGCAGAACTTGCTGCTGCACATTACTTCAAACATAGAAGATCTAGTTTTTGAAATGTGGTTTGTAACAAGCTGAGCAAAGTGCAAGCAAAGAGAGACAGCAAAGTTTGAGAAAACCTGCAGTTGACTGAATTTTAGATAGTAAACTCTTTAGACTGGGGAGTATGAGATGTGAGGACCTGATTGTGATCTGAGCCTTGAGTAACTCTTGCAAAGAAAATGCTATAACCTAGTAGTGCTGCTGGGTGGATGGGGTTTGGAGAGCTATGATCAAGATACAGTGAATCATTGAGGACCATTTCTCAGAAACAGCACTGGTCTACTCACTCCTCTCCTGATGGGAGAAAATCCTTATGGCACCTTCCAGTAATTTACTTGGATTTCCTGTTTTCAGACTCCTTTTATGAACCCAGGATGTCATTAGGTACAGTTTAAGAATTATAAACAAAAAAAAGGCCTATGAAGTCTTTGGAAGGCACATGGGATTAGAGGGGCTTCATACTTAATACAGTAATCCTCTTTTGGAAATAAATTGTAGAGCCTTAACAGTAAGTTAATGTTTGTTTGTTAATAGTAAGACGATGTACAATTTGTTTCTTGGTAATCTAGTGCTGGCTAATTTATCAGCTAGGGTGGCTGATGCTCATGTCCTGTATCTATAAAAAACAAAACAAACTCCAAAGAAACAGTGGTAGAGCCAGGCCCAGAACATCTGTGTATGTTCCAGAGATGGGCCAGTTTTCTAAAACTTTTGTCCTGTCTCTTCTTCCACTCACGTATTGTTGATGTTATGGATACTTTGCAGTGCTATGCCTCTTGCAAGCTTGAAACACTGGGGCCCAGTCTGCCTGACCTGTCAGATCAGAGCTTCAAATGAGCAGCCAGAGGTGCAGAATCCCAAATTAATCACTCTGTGGCTGTCAAGAGCAGCAGGACCTTCTCTCACTTCTAACCTGACTACCTCAGGTTAAAGGCTGGTTGAGTCATGTCTGTAAGTTCACCAGGCAAGGTGGCATCAGAACTGCGACTGCAACCCAGGTTCCTGGGAGTCCGGTTATGCTATGTTATTACTGAGTTACGCTGTGTTCATATAGGCTTTTGAGTTTTCTAGTACAAGGAGAGAAGGGAACAGAAATTAATAAATAGGCTTTTCAAATTCTTCTGAAGTCTAAGCAAGAGTAAGTCTTGGAGTAGCTGCACTGTTTAATCTCGGCAGTATTTTTCATTCCATTTTAGATCCTGAAATTATTCATTTAAGTGTGGAGGATCATAAAATCTCTCTTCTCTGCTCAGCGTTCTGTATCTTATGTTTATTTCAGAGACTTTTACAGAATTTTATTTTTTATGGATCTTTCCACCTTAAGCAGAGTATTGTAAGGAATTTATTCAAACAGCTTGTAGTTGTATATGTGTATATGTATATATTTATGTATAGGTGTATATATCCATGCGTGTGTAATATTTTGTCACATTATTACCTCAATAACATGGTTCAACAAACAGCATTATTACAAAAACAAAACAGGAGCCTGCAGTCTCCTAGGCTTCTTTAGAGGCAAAAAGGTATGAGGGTCCTAAACTCAAACAAATGGCACCTGTTAGTTTTTGAAATACTAGCTGCTCTGTGCAGCATTAAATATTATATTTTTTTTAAATTGTTCCAGAATTTTCTTAAGTGTTTGCTTTCTTGGACTTTTCATTGCATTAGTACAGATATTTTAATGCAATTCAGAGTGGAAAGGCTCTTCTGGATGGGCACAGCATTGCAGCCACAGAACCAGCACAAAGCCAGACATAGAGCTGGCAGCAGCATTTGTCCCCAGGTGCCTGGAGGTCAAGGACAGCATTTGCTGTAAAATCACTGGGCATGGGGGCAGTTTTAGGCCTTTCTCTTCAATTGTTCTGCCAGTCTGCTTCAAATTGGACCCAGAATAATCAAACAAGAGGGCAGGCTCCTCAACACCCCCTTGGTATCAGTCTTGTCTGTGACTGCCAAGAGAAGTTTTTGCAAAATTCTGGTTTTTAGGGCCTACAGCATTTCTTCATGAGCCCATGTCTCTGTTTACAGGGTTGGATGTCAGATAAGTTGAGTGCACAGGGCAATCTCAAATGCAGTCTGAATGAGAGAGTGGTCTCAGACCTACCGTGGTCCTTTTTACGGGAGGGAAAGAGAGCTTGCCCACAACTGTGAAAAGCTGTTGGCTGAAACAGGGAGTGAGACCCATTATTGGACTGGATTGCAGCAAAAGAAGACTTTGTTTCCATCCTAAGAGGTGTTCATTCATCCCTAGTGAGGCCACGTCCACCCCAGGCACAACACTCCCTACGCCCATCCTCAGTGCAGGGCATGTTCGTCCCCCGCAGAGCCCATTGAGTGGTGAGGCACTGGTACAGGCTGCCCACAGAGGTGGCAGAGTCACCATCCCTGGAGGTGGTCAAAAAACCATGTAAACGTGGCACTTTAGGGCATGGTTTAGGAGACATGGTGGTGTTGGGTTGATGGTTGGACTTGATGATCTTAAAGATCTTTTCCAACTTTAATGATTCTATGATTTCCATCTTCCTCCAGTCTCCATGCAGTCTTTACCTTGTCCTTTCAGAGGTAGGGTATGGTCTCCCAGGCAGAGCTACCGCAGGCTATCTGCCTGCTGCATGGGTTGGCATCTGGCCTTGCACCATGCTGGTACAGGTATGTGGCAGCACAAAGGTGCAGGACAATCAGAAAGACACTGTGTAAAGACTTGCCATCGCACAATGATTTTATTGTGGGTTTTTTTAAGAAGTTTTGTGACAGCTCATCTTTCTTTACAAATGTGTGCATACAGCTCGAGCATTTGGGTCTGTTTTACTATGATTTGTACATCAATTAGTACCTATTTAGTTATTAGCGGCAATGGAGGGAGAAGGGCTGCCAGGTTAGTCCCTTCTAGGAGTGTATGAGCAGTTATGGAGCTCTTCTGTGGCCAAGCCCATGGCTGGGCCTGGGCTCCTGGTTGTTAGCACTGATGTGCCAATTCCTATGCTAAATAAAATAATTCACTTACTATTTGTAGAGCTGGTGACATAGTCACTAATATTTTATGCTGTTGTTTCCTTATCTGAGTTCAAGGGGAAGAATATCCTTAGTGTGTTGATCTCTCTCCATCTGGGACAACAATGGGCAAATTCTGTGCTGTCGGCACATTAAAACTTTTATAACTGGATCAGATAACTACAGAATGATGCTACTTTTTTAGGTATTCCCAACACTAAGCACTGGGGAATAATACTGCAGGCATTTTGAAGCATTGTCTGAGTGAAAACTGCAATATTTTAAAGCACAAACCTGTGCCTGCTACTGTCAGATGGAATTTCTCAGTCATGTAAAGTAACATGTTAATGTAAACATGCAGATGAACTGAAAATTGCCTTCTTTGATCATGGATTCTAGTGAGTTGTTAATTACCTGGAGCTGGATGGAAGAGGTTCAAATGGGCATGAATTTAATTAAGTTAAATGATGGAATGATTTTTTTTGTAATCCTGCACACTTCGTATCATGTGAAAGTGTCATACGTGCGTTCAGCTGGACAGAGGAAGAGGGCGACTGCAGTTTGGAGCTGAAAAGAAAAATAAAGTAGTGACCTGCCTGATTGTCTTCCTGGGTAGCTTATAAGACAACTAGGAACGCCTAGGATGTTTTATTTTTTATTTATCTCAGATTTTTATTTCTTTAATGTGAGCTTTTAATAACTTTGTAGTTTAACCCTGTAGGCACCTAGTCTTCCTTTGCTGTCATCTATTTTTCATGTACTTATTTCCCGCTCAGCTTGCCACGCAACATTTCTGAAGTGATTACCTAACGCTGTAGTTTCCCTCCTACTTAGGTGGAGGTCCCTACCATTTCTGCAACACTCCTACTCTTATTCCACAATGGGGCTAAAATGCCAGGGATGGGAGACAGTGAGCCTGTGTACTGACTCCAAAAGCCTGTTGATTGTCCTGAATCAGTCTGTACAGTCATTGGAAGCGACTTTGTTTGGATATGCTTAATTGCAACCTGAATTTCACAGGGACATGTCCGTTTCTGATGTAATGACTAAAAGCCTCTAGCATTAGTCAGCCTGATCTGTAAATAATTTTTCACCAATATTCAGCCTACCTTTTCCCCAGCAACAGAAAACGGAATCCCAAAGAAGGCAGTTACACATATGCATCAGCCTCAGGTAGACCCTTCACTTTATTTCTCCCCATCTCTCTCCACAGCATTGCATCCAGCAACGTTTCCTCTCCAGAGGTAGAAAAGGACTG
Source organism: Phalacrocorax carbo (assembly GCF_963921805.1). Lineage (NCBI taxonomy): Eukaryota > Metazoa > Chordata > Aves > Suliformes > Phalacrocoracidae > Phalacrocorax > Phalacrocorax carbo. The sequence goes on from NC_087513.1 coordinate 68,897,187, forward strand.
GATGTAGTTCATTCTGATGGCTGAAAATATTTTGCAATGTACTTTGTAGAAAGCCAAGTGCTAGAACACGCCTGTTGACCCTCTCTCCCTCTCCTTTGCACAGGCCTGTGCAGTGGTCAGTCCCTGCCAAGGGAAGGGCAGCAAATTTCAGAGCCTAACCAAATTTACTGCCACCATTCTGTCAGACTGGCTGCAGAGATGATGCAAGCATGAGGGGAAAACCCCTCTGGCAAGCTATGCACATTAGATGTGCCCATGTGGCAAGTCAGTGAGTTGGAGGCTGCATGGGTGGACTGTGACAGAAGAAAACGTCCTTATCCATGGTTTGTTACTCATGCTAACTGTTGTCTCCCTTGTTCTCTTATCTTCCCCAGGAACGAGTGGAATATCTCTTTCTCATAATTTTTACAGTGGAAGCATTTTTAAAAGTAATAGCATATGGACTTCTCTTTCACCCCAACGCTTACCTCCGCAATGGCTGGAATTTACTAGATTTTATAATTGTGGTAGTAGGGTGAGTACCAACATTTTGTCTTTGAACACACTGCGCACATGGGGATGCTGGTAAACTTTGGGAGCATGAGGGTGGGTGAATGCTTAGTACATTACCTATGGGTGATGTTAGAGGTTGCTATCCATCATGTTTCTCCTACCACCGCCATTTGCCCCTCCTGTGTTAGCCTCCCTACAAACTCCATGTATTTTTTCAAGTATTACTGTGTAATCTAAAAATACAGTTAACTCACTGGTCTTCTGCAGATATAACTTGAATGCATGCTTGATTCATTCAGTGTGTTGCAATGATTTATCCTGAGGTACATATTAAGGACTGACAATCAGCTGTTGCATGTTTTCTGGCTGGTCTCCCTTGCTACTTAGCCTTTTCCAAGGCTTTTAAAGGTTTGCAAGACATGGAAATTAAACTGCTCTTTGAGAACAGGGATGAAAAAAGGAAGCAGTGCAAAGCTGTTGGACGAAGTCAAATGCCTGAACATGCTTAACTGGACGAAAATATCTTTCTAAATCTGTATGAATATTAAAAAAGAACATCTAGGTGGGATCCTTTAATTGAGATTAGAGCTGGATGACAAATTCTGCCATCTTCTGAACTTTTACTGTTTTTTCTCATTCTCAAAGATGGATGAAAAATTTAAATCCCAGGTTTTCGTACTTACAAATAAAAGTAAGTTCTTCAGTTCAATTGCACTTGTCTGCTGGTGATTTAAGCATTCTTTCTTTTGACCCTTTTAATGTTTTAACCTTTTAAAGACTAATTTTACTATTGTAGATCAAATTGCTACTTAGAGCTGCAGCCTTCTAATCCTGTTATTCCTCTCTGTATTTTTCAAGCTTGGCATTTAATTTATTTGAATAAAAGCAAAATAAAACACCTTCTGCTTTTTCTACCTGAGGGTAAGAGATAAGCAAGGGGTTTGAATTGTGGTTGTTGGAGGGAAGAGGTGAAGGATAAATGACTCCTGAAGACAAAGGGAACAAGTATTTCTTTGCCTGAGTAATTTGTGCCATCCTCCCACCACTCCACTGTTAGAGTTTCTTCGCCCACGAAAACTTGCAATCTTATTACCTCTTTACCAAGGAAATCCTGTACCAGCTCCTAGGGAAAACATCATAAGGGACACTTTCAGTCATCAACCGACTCATAATTTCTGCCCCAAAACAAAGCCTAGCTAGTTTCCTGACTGTTTTTGTGGTGGCCCCAAAAAATTACATCAACATACTGCTGTGTGCTACCCAATCCCTCCCACTTACCATCATCATGGGAAAAAAGTGGGTGGAAGGAGAATCCCCAGTGAGGGGGAGGGAGGACAAGCTGGAACCTATTCTTAGTCCTAAGACCTCTCTGCTTCCACGTGGGCATAACACTTCTCCTTATGGCAGTGACCGGTTGTCTTCCTCCTCTTTCTTTCTACCTGCAGCCAGAGGATCCCATAGCAAATTATTAACTGGAAATTGGCAAATCCCCAACCTCTCCCCTGGCATTGATGTCCAATTCTGTGGCTGGTTCTGCCTTTGAATGCCCTCAGATATCTCATTTGCTTCGGCGTTGCTGCTGAAGTTGAAGAAAACTCGGAGAACAAAAGTCCTGTGAATGTGATTATTCCCTTTTCATTTTTATAAGGAAGGGACTTTTTAAAGAGACTATACATTACCTCTTCTTCTTCCATTGGAATATGAAACAGCAGGTCTCCAGAAATCACTGGGCAGCATTATATCTAGTTTAAGTACAGTCCTTTTTAATTTTCCTACTAGGGCAGTTAATCAGCAAGCTGATATTCAGACTGAAATTAATTCCCTTGCCATCGAGAGAAGCTGCAGCTCTTGGCTCTTCTGTCTGCTCTTGCCTCTAGCAGTTCTCAGTCACTAGATGGGGAACAAAAAATGTAACTGGGGAGGGATTACAGGAATATCATAAACATGGCCAAGACCCCAAGGTCTCTGTTAAATAGTAACAATCTCAAGTGACAGATTCCACTTCAAGGCCAGACGTGTTCCTTTGATGTCTCTCTGTTTAAACTCACTCGTACAGTGCCACAGCCTAGGCTGGTGCACTGCTTTTTCTCTTCGCAACCCCTCTGCAAATTCTGTGTGGTGATACCATCTATTCCTGTTCTGCCCTGTCTACTTTTCCTAGGGGCTGTCTGAAACCCCTCAAAGACATGATGTTTAAATTTCAGCATATTTGAATATTTTGACAGGGAGGAAGTCCCATGGAAAAGGTTTAAAATAAATTTTAAAGAGAGAGAGGAGGAAGAAAGCAAGTGCTGGTAACATTTCCTTGTGGTGCCTTTTTCTGCCTATTGATGGAGCTATCGGAGAACACAGCTATAGCACTGGGAAGAGGGAATTTTTTACTATGTGGGGCAAAGGATGGTGTGGGTCTCATACTGGAAGCATTAAGTCTCAAAACGACTGTGGTAATTGCCATTCCTGCTTGTTCTGCCTTAGGAATCATCTTCATTTTCAATGATGATTGTCCTTGCTACAAAAAATACAAAGGCAAGGTGGGAAGTATTTCTTCAAGTACTCTTGGAAGTTAAAGGAGAAAAAAAAAAAAGAAAGGTTTTAGAGTCTTTGTTTGTCTCTAAATCCACCTAGTATACACTGCTTACCACATATATCTTGAAGAGACAATACAGCACAACTGGCTTCCTTTATGTTAAAACATGTAAGTCTAGAGAAAGAGGAAAATGGACATGTGTAGGAGCAAGCATAAATTCTAGAGGGAAGTCTCAGTTTTTATACAATTTATTTTACTAAAATGTGCCTGTATACTTTCCCCTGCCTTCTGAAGATAGGTCCTCTGGTATCCAAAAGGATCGTAGAGTCAGTGGTTCTAACACGGCCACAGGAATATGCAGCAGCAGCAGAGGGGAGCAACTGCTACATTTTCTGGAGAGGGGATGCACTTTAGACCTCTAAGCCTGTAACAGTTTATTGTTCTTGCCCTGTGGAAGATCTGCTTATTCATCAGCTAAGTCTTTTTAAAAAAGCTTGATCCTAGCTTATCTTTAAATAGCTTTTGACCCTGCTATAGTAGCCACCATTAAATGCTGCTTTGAAGAAAAATGTCTGTTTGTGGGTATCAATCAGAAGATCTGTGGATAAGAACATTATTAGTTAAGAGTAGAGATCACACCCCTAAGCTGCCTAATGAGGCACAACCCATAAACACTAATGATGAGTCAAATCGTTTTCTGCTTCCTTCAGTTCTACTGTTCCTCTTTTGGAAAACATTAAGCTTTCAGATATAACAGTGATGTCCTCAACATTAGGCTGTTGGAGGAAATTTCTCTTGGGAAAGGACTAACTTGACAATGTTGTGCTAGAATATCTATCTTTCCTGGCAATGCTGTGGTCTGTCTGCCAAGCAAAATCATTCTCCAAGGACCCGTAGCTTCTGCCAGAAAAAAAGGTGTCGTAATTTGAAAGGCAGTATTACTTGGGAAGGTAAGCAGTGAAGATATTTGGAAAAGATCTGAAATTTAGAACAGACTGGAAAATGTGGTCACAGTGTTTGTCTTTCTGAACACCTGTGGGGAGTTTCTAAAGGGCAGACCCAAACACTTTCACACTCACAAGTCACAGGTGAACTGTAAAACATTGTGAAAAAAATCATTGTACTTTACTATTTCATTATACCTATGAGGATTCATTCAGCTGTGTTTTTCTGCTGATTTTTGAGCTTAGAAATACCAAACCCTCTGTTTTCTCTTTATATTCTGGAGATCCTTGACAAGTTCTTTTTTGATGTTATAAAAATCAGTCTGCCCTCCCCACAGAGAAAGAGATGAAAAGCTGTAGAGCAGGTTACAGCCTTATCATGCTGCTGTTGGGGTCACTTGGCAAAGCTAAAACCTTTTTGATATTTCAGATGTCAAAAGGGAAACAAAAATATAGGAAAGAAAAACACCAAGGCTAGCTTCATACCTCGCAAGAAAATGTGGGGAAAAAAATAATGGAGTGTTTCCATATATGCATATGTGTGATAGGTATTTATTTTCTGCTTAATAGTTCATGTGTGTCAAATGAGTTTAGTTTAGGTGTAGTCATGTCGCAACTGAAATTCAGAAATCAAGATGCTCATAATTGTGCTTTATCAGTGGAAAATACTGTATCCAAATGAAAATGGGGCATGAGTTTAGGCTGGCACAAAGTAGTTAGCTGGAAGGAAATAAGATTGATTTCTGTATTCTTTTCTTTTAAAAAAAAATTGTGAGGTTTTCAGTAGCCACAAGAGATTAGTCCTCTTGCGTTTTTATACCATCCAAACTTTCATTTCTCTGTCAGCACAGTGTGTTCTCACACCAGGCTTGGAGGGTGCGTTTCAGCTAACTCACCTACCAAGAAGAGAAGGAAAGAGCTGCACCTTGCTCCACCGTACCTGCTGAAAGCTTTTCCCAGAAGTTTTCCTCAAAGAACAGGTTTTCCCATGTAAATATAGAAGGTAGAAGGACTCTGGCCTCCTGTTTTACATCAGTAGCTTAACATCTGTCTACCTCTTTTAGGACTGGGAAGCAATTAGCTAAAAAATTAAAAAGAGTCTATAGACCTTATAGAAACTACAAATTGTATATGCGTTGTGGGGTTTTTTATTAATAGAGGATAATGGAAGGGACCATCAGAAGCCTTACCTTTCTTCTGTGTTCTATCATGGTGCTGTTTCTGAACAGGACATTTTTTTTTTTTCTTTTCATCACCTCTGGGTCATAACGAGTTACAGCCAAAATAGTATGTGGTAGTTGTAGCCTCTGAGTCGTAGATGTCTGCCCACGCCCTAACTCAGGAGGTGATTGGGACAATGAAGTAGGATTGGCAAAATGTACTATAAATCTGAAAGGTGGAATAGAGATTCAGTAGGCCAGATTGGGCACAGTCTAGACCCCAATACAAATGGGAAATAGAGTGAAATAAATGAGAGAAATAAAAAGCTTTATTGCATTAGTAAAAAGCAGGATTAGTACAGGGGGAGATATTAAGCATGGAGTAAATACGTTAAAGCAGGATTATCAGGAGTAATGCAATTTAAGTTTACATGTAGGTTTTTTAAATGAGCAGGGAATTTTTCCTGAAGTACAGTAGGCAGATGATGGTCGGTACCTCAAGACAACATGTTTAGCATTTCAACGCTGGAGTATACAAACATGGGGCAGGACGAATGTCCTGCAGTGGAGCTGCATTAGTCTGGGAAGGCGGGTTCTATCTCCAGTGGAGTTAGCTGTCCTACTGCTTGTTTTTCTGCTTCTCCTGAATTAATTGAGGACATGTATAGCTTTTCTTTTAGGATGTAGAATTCTAGAGCAGCCCACAGTTTGCTCGTTACATGAGTAGCAGGAGAAACGCCCTTGGTGCCAGCTGCCAAAGGCTGCTGTTTGGTAAAACATGGGGCCAGTGATGATGGGGACCAGGAGGACAGGCCCTCAGTTTTGCGCAATTGCTGACTCAGAGTTCCTTGAGATTTCTTATTTTCACTCTTGCAAAAGAGCTGAAAAACAGCATAAGAATCCTTTTGCAGTTAATTCTTTTTCCTCCAGAGGATCCCAGGAAACTGGGACTGTTGTGTAGGTATGTCACTCATCATCTGCTACAGGAATTCTGTTGACTAGGAAGATAGAAATATTTGAATAAGAAATAGGACACATTTCTAAAGCTTAATCACTAGCTTACTGGAAATACACTACACCAAATCTGACCTACCGTGTTTCTATTATGAAGACCAGCAGAAAATTGCAACTGTATAATTTGTGTACACAGCTCAAGAAATACATTCCAATAACTCATGTTCTTTGCATCAGCCCTTGTTTATCTTTCCCTGTGGTATCTGTAGTCAATGCAGTATTTCTCATAGGCTCTGTTTTTGTCTTCTCTGCATCCTGCTGCTCCGTCTGCAACACCTACAAACTCAGCATCTAACCTCCCCACACACACGTTTTCCCACGCTTGTTACCTAGTTGTTAAATCTTTCTGCAGCGCTTGAAGTGGAGGCTTTGAATAGATCCAGTTAGGAGTTCCTCAGAGCTGACAAGTTTTATAAGACTCTTTATATGAAATTTAAAAGGAAAAAAAAAAACCCAACTGCTTAAGAAACTAATTTTGCATTTGCACTCCCCTAATCCACATTTCTGTGTGGATTTAGTGCTGGGGAAAACTTGTTGGCTTAGATGCTTCAGTAAATGAACCCTCCTTCTTCTATCCAGGGCAAGGTCCCTATGTTTGTGGCCCTATCAGAAAGTTTTAACCGCTGACTGCAGGGACTGGAGGTCATTGTAAAGCAATCAGGCAACTCAGTCTCTGGTTGATATGCAGCTTGGGGGCTCTCTGTGGCATACGCCAGTGAGGTGTATAGATCAGATCCTGATAGAGGTACACCAGACTGAGAAGCCTGAGAGAGAAAGCAGTCAGTGCTGAATCCAAGCCACTCCAACTGGGCTGTTTCTGGCATCCCAGGCAGGTTCTTTAAAGTTATCTCTGGTATCTCCCTGGCATGTTATGGGCCACAGGGTCTCTGCTGCTCACAGGCAAGCTTTTTCTACAGAGCACCAAACATCCATTTAGACTGGAACAGCTTTTAACCTCTACTGAATTTGGCTGGGTTCAGGCTGATGACTTCAAGGCTGAAATTGATGTAATTAGCATTTTCACGAGGAATCCGTCCTCCCCCGAAGGTACTGATGTTTTACCAGAAAAATGGAAGCTGACTCCTGAAAGCTAATTCATTAAATCAAGTTTTTCTTAACACATAGGGTGAGCTTTCAGATCTTTCGCAGAAGAACATTGTCTTTTCTGCCTTTTCAGATGTGTTCTGAGTGAGACATCTTCTCTTTAAAGCAGCTACTCCTACTAGCCAAGACAAAACATTAAGACTGGTATAATAAAACATTCCAGTAATAAGACTCCTACAGTTTTATGCTTTCCCTAGCCAATGCATCAGGGGATTTACAAATGGATACACAAGGACATAATCTGAGTGTACTCCCTTATCTAAATATTTGCACCTTGAAGGATCCCTGAGTTTTACTCCAAGTTCTACCTGCAGTGACCTTGGTGAATCTTAGTTCCCTGTAAAATGGGTGACACATAATTAATGATTAGATTAATTATGGATAAGGACTTTTTCCCCAAGGTGGATTGTTGGTTAGTAAATATAGTAAAGTATTGGAAGCAGAAAGAGCAAAAGCTAAAATTTGTGCTTTCTTGCCACTATGTCCAGACTGTCTGGTAAAGACAGCCTGGAGACTGCCTTCAAAATCTGACCCATGTGCTCTGCTGTCGGTGACCCTTTAAATTCAGCACAAGGCATTAGCAGAATGGCCATTTTGATGCACCCGGCACGCCAGGGCAGGGAGCACACCTCCACATGCCACCAGGCAGGCTGGTCCCTGGGGCAGTCTGTCTATAGTTGCCTGCAAGGAGCCATTAGGCTGAAGGAGGAGCATGTCGTGTTTATGTCTGCTCCAGAAACAAGTGTTTTGCAAATGGTATAGACATCACCATTGGGCTACTGCATATGGGAAGAGTCTGTCTCTCCTCCACCATATGCGAATGTCGACTGAGATGTGTGACACTCTTCACAGGTCTGTGAGATAGTTTGGGTGATATGATGATGATGATCTCTGTTCCTGTTTAGCCCAAGCCTTGCTGTCTGCCTACAGATTGTTTCCTCTTTCCTTTTGCAGGCTTTTTAGTGCAATTTTAGAACAAGCAACCAAAGCAGATGGGGGGAATTCAATAGGAGGAAAAGGTGCCGGATTTGATGTTAAAGCACTGCGGGCTTTCAGAGTATTACGTCCGTTACGGCTGGTGTCTGGAGTTCCTAGTAAGTAATGTCATTGTTTTTCTCTTATGTATGCTGTAGTGTGGTATGGGGCAGGAGTAATTTGTGCAACAATTTTGAAGATGGAGCGTGCTGCAGATTATTTCTGATGTGTGGGGGAGGACTTTTTTTCAAATTAATGTAGATTCATGACAAAAGTTATATTAATCAAAGGATGACCAAGCCAGAGCTGAAGGGGAGTGGAATTTTGTTGGTATGTCTATCTGATTGTGCAACCTTTGTAAACAATTAAAGTGGGAGAGCCAAGATTTTTATTATTTTAAGCAAAAGATCCTTTAAATGTGAAGTCATAGTGCGTTGTTGGTATTATAATTACTTGACCTTGATGGTAATGCTGTATGGTCATTTGTGTTGATTTTGGAGGGAAAGGAGCTTTTTCATTAAAACTGTATTTTCTTCTTTGCACGTGATGTTCTGATCAAGAGCTCTGGGAACAATTTAGAACCAACAGGACATAGGTCAATAACACAGTCATGTTCTGATAGTCTTATTTCCTTAACTTACTTGGAATGCCTCTGAGAAAGTCCTCAAGCAGCTTTTGATAATCTACCATCCATTTTCTTATTTACAATGAAGTAACAATGAAGTACAATGAGTAACTGGAAGTCTGGTAATTCTATTGTGGAGGTGGAATATGGGCACTGCAGTGGGAGGATTAAATCATTTGACTTGACAGTTTGTAATAGATGGGACCTATTGGCCTTTTGGAGAGAGGGTTAGTTGAAAGCTGTCATTGCTTTCCATGTTTATAGTAATGAGAAATGTAGTTAGCAGGAAAGGAGTTAATCTCCTCCAGAATAGCTGTAGAGAGAGCTTTGTTTATTTTTATTTGAGGAGCTTGCTAGTTTGATATCTTGAAGTACTTCTAACCTTAGTCATTCAAAAACCTTGGGTCAAGTTGCCATAAACTCTATGAGATCAGCTTAAAAATCATGATTTATTTGTTAGGAAGAAAGTGTGAGACACTTTTTCTTTGGCTTGTTTTCTGACCCACTAGGTTATATTAGAGCCATGTTTGCAGGCTTTTCTCCACAACCATAAAGGGTAGAAAGTTTTTAAATGAATGGTAAGAATCTTCGTGGGAGGAGCTGATGAAAGCAAAAAACTACTGAGACAATTGACAGGACTACTATTTGGTCTCACAAAAAGCCATGCTTGTCTGCAAGGCCTCAGCTTGTGTCCAACTTGGGGTTACTTTGGGCACCAGTGGGGGAGTAGAAAATATTGAAAAGTAAATGCTTTCTATTAGGCAGCTAAGGACCTTCCCCTCTGATACAGAACTAACATCCACTATTTATCCCACCTCTGTTAGGGATTACTGCAGTGGCTTAATTCATGCAGACAAACAAGTACCATGCAATACCTTCAGTCCATGCAGAATGCAGCTCTTATTTCGGCCAGGTTTGTCTCATGAAGTGTATTTTGTCTGTAGTCTTCAGTCTGCACTGGCACCCACTTAATTCCTGACTGTAAATTAAGGTTTTGTTGTTCTTTCCTAGTCCTTCTCCAGTCTAAGTCTTTCAGTGGTTTCTAGTTGTGTGCCCATTGTATGGTAAGGGGAAGGTTCTTGAATTCAAACATCTATGAACTGGGGCATTCTTGGGGAGATGTACTCTGTGTTCTGAGAGCTGTTCTGACATAGGCTGAGCTTAACTGTGCTTGAAGTTCTTGCCCTTTTGGAGAACAACATGTGTTCCCCAAGACAAAGGGGTTTTGTTACTACTGTTCAAGTCTCTTGACTAGTGCTCTTAGAGGACTAGAGGAAGCTGAGGCAGCCAAATCTGACAGAGTTCATACCCATATGCATATACGGTCTTGATCCCAGTGCAGACTATCTAATAGTTCATTTGTGGATTTTCTCATCAAAAGAACTATTTAATTTGCACCAGAACAGAGCAAGGGGGCCTAGTGCATGCTAGAAATATTTGGTCTAGACAATGAAATGCCAGTCCAGTGTCAAGCAGGTAAACCATCAACTTGACCTCATGGACATTCTCTATTAGTCTTTATGGTTCTGACTAGGGACATACTTATTGAACCAGGCTTCTTTAGGGCTGGTGTGGCTTTTAGAAAACCTGCTGAGGTCTGTAGCTAGTACATCCTCAATCTTCACTGTGGATTTTTGAATTGTACAAATGCCTGTTGATTAGCCTAGATAGATGTTATCACGTCCATATGTATTAGAGCATAACTTTTCTCATGAGGTCTTTTAGATAAGATTGCCTAAGCTAACCATAAATAGTACATTACAGGATTACATTATTACATAACAAATTAGTGTAGGGGTTTAGAAGTCAAATCTCTGGGTCTCATTCAAGTTCTGTCCCTGAGACATTATGAACACCGGTGGGTGAGTTACCAACATTGCACTTGCTGTGTTTTGCCATCCATTAAAAAAAATGCCTTTTGCTTCCTTCCCTTTCTAAAGTGTAGTAGACTTTTCCACTATGAGGAGATGACCCACACAGATTTGTCCAAAAATTACAGGAATGTAATATGCACTTCAGTTTCTTCTCACTTAACAGACTCTGTAAGTGTATGGAAGCAGCATCTCATTAGAAACGGGATCCTCTGGGTCATTGGCAGCTGCCTTCTGTATGGAAAGCCCAGCATCTGCTGCTTGGCTTGAGGTCCAGCTCTAACTGCCACTATCTGGGGAGGGGCAGCAGGCGGGAAGTGTAAAGCACAATGATTCTTATAAACCAAATTTATGTAGCGTGTGGTAAATCTCTGCATGTAAATCTTAAACTCCTCAGGATTGGGGCTGAGAAATAGGTTGTCTGAGGTGGAGAGGTTGGCTTGCAGCATGGAATAATTTTTTCTGAGTCAAAAGGAGTTTGTATGGATTTTTTTCTCTCTGGCTCAGTCCATAGAAAATAATCCAATTTAAGAGGGGCCTTTTTTGTATTCAGGTTCGAACATTTAAAGACCTATTTTATAATACGGAGAGTTTCAATGTAAGTATGATTAGAAGTAGGGGAAAAACATATTAATTGCCCTCTAAAGTAAATTACTAGTGTCTGCATTTTGCAGATGGAGAGACTGAAGCTGAAGTTCAAGGTTTAATGCTTTCAGAAGTATCTTCTAATTCTCTGTGTCTCATATTGGCTATCAAGTGCTAGACACCTGGGTCAGCATAGGTACCTGAAAGCTTCGGGTAGATGGATAGAGGACATTGGCCTCAGAGCTACGAATGCCTTTTCTCTAAGTCGCATCCATGCTTAGTTCCTGGGACCTGGCTGTCTCTTGCCAGAAGAAGTCTCAGCTATGTAGTGAAAATTCAGGGACTGTTCAGCACAGTAAGTAATTCATCTGCAAGCAAAGTTGGTTCACCCACAGACAGACAAGCAAAGGTACGTCCAACAATCTTTGGTAAGATTGAACTGTCCCAGACCCCAAATTACTTCAGTGCATATTAAAACCAGAAGGGTTTGAGGTCATGAATTCAACAAAGCCTGAAGACTACATCTGGATGACAGTAGTGGACACATAAATATTTCATAATCTTTAAGAAAACAGATGATGTTCTTTATGGTTATATGGGCATTCACAAGACCACTTCTCATGAGGAAGGAGATTGACATTTTGTTTGAAAGATGAGGCAGTTGGTTTTTTTTTTTAACCGATGTCACAAAACCAATTGCAGCATCATCAGATAAGCCTTCAAAGGCACTGAATTTAATGTCTTTGGGTTCCCATTACACCTTCAAAAATTGGTGTTAAGTATTTACGCATTTCCAAGCAGTGCAATAGGGATTGATTGGGGTTTGATTTGTTTAAAAAAAAAAAAAGAAAAAATAACAAAAGGTAGTTTGTGTTCCTTCCTTGAAAACTTTTTGGAGTGAGAAATAGTTTTTGTTGTGACTGTGTGAGGCACATGGCAGAGCAGTAGGTTAGATACTTCCCACAACTCTTACCCAAGTGCTGACAGTTACTTTGTGAACAAAATAAAACTTAAAAGGGATAATTAAGAAAACTTTATTATTACTATTATTTCTAACTTCTTTTAAAATCATGCTGCTTCTGGAAAAATTATCCACTCCCAGTTTAGCCTGGCATTAACTTTAAATTAATGGTGAATATTTTCAAAAGCACATGGATGATTTAGGTTTCACAGTGGTAAGCACTTTTCAAAAATTAGGCATAAGCACTTTATATCATTGAAACACAGGCCAGACTTCACTGTTCAACTACTCTGTTACTGTTGTACTAACATAATTCTTGTAGTGTATACTTTATTTCATTGCTGAAATAACTTCACTGCCGGTGTACCAAACCAGTCTCCTTGTAAAGATAAATAAATAAATAAATAAAACCCAAACTTAAAGACCCACAAACAAACCAAACTTCACATGTGCATTACAGCACCCATCTTAATGTAGCATTATGATCAATATATTGGTTTGAGAAAGGAGAGAAGAAGGAATACAGTTCCTTTGACGGACATAAGTAGACAAGTGCAAAATCAGCATGTATACCAAAACTTAACCACTTCAGTGTCTTGGAAACTCCTACCCAGTATCTCCTTTGGCAGGAGTAAAGCATTGCAAAGTTTTCTAGAGACAGAATCAAGTCAGCCCTTTTGTGTCAGGAGTTTTCTGTTCATTACTCTTCTATCTCCATTTTATATTATTAAATATGTTAAACCTTTTTTCAAATATTTTGTGCCTGAGGGAGGCAAAAAGAAGCATCCAATTCAGCAATGAAGAAGCGTGATCCAATTAAAAAAGAAAATCACTCCTGACTGTTGGAAAGGGCAATCAGTTACTCCTACACATGCTAACTCACACCCATTTAACTCACTAAATTCCATTTCTATCATCTTTATTCATGCTGCTTAAGTATACCACCTCATACATTCTGTTCATCCTCTTTATGTTGTACTTTCCCTTCATGTACTTGTGTTGTTGCCGCTAGTTATTGCCTGTCTGATATTTGGTGAACTTAATTTATAAGCTCTTCTAGAGAACTGGAAAGCCATATAATTTGAGTAGATGATGTGCTCCATACTTGTATTTTCAATGAGATCCTCTGCTGACCACCCAGATTTATTTCTGCTACCAGATTTGTGGTAGCAGAGGACCATGATATCCTTACCAAAGCTAGAGAGGAAACTTGACTGTTCTAGAACAAAAAGTTTCCATAGTTTCGTTTTTGTTTTTTTTTTAAAAAGAACCACAAAAAGCTAAGCCTGTCATGTGTTCAAGCTTCACTGGAGTCTCCTAGCAGGAGAGGGTTACTCTAAGGCAGTGTAGGTAGGTCTCTAGCACCAGTACTTACATGGTCTACTGGAGATGAAATAATCGCATAACTGGAAAACTGAGAGTATGAACAAAGGAACCTAAGCGGGACCCTCCTCATGACAGTGAAGTGTCTTTCTGTCAGTGAAACAACAGCATGTGACTAGCTGAGTATATTTTTTAGTTAAAATTAAATAAGACCAAAATTTTCATGCTTTAGTGCCTAGAGATGACTACATGTATTTAAATAACTAACTAAAGCAACTGATTTTTTGGAAGGATGCTGCTGTTGAAGTCTATTACTCAGAGCTTTGGTGAAAATTGGGCACCTTCAGCCAAGGTGAATGAAAAATTTAGATGTTTTTAGATTTTGGTCTGTCTTGTTACAATTAGTCCTCATTTGGCCTGAAATGCTCTTTTCCATTAAAATTTACAATGCTTTCTCAGTCCCAGCAATGTTCTCTACCCCATTTCATTGCAGTGTTTTCTCATTACCACAGTCATCTTCCATCCTTATCCCAAACTCTCTGGCACTAATCAGATTGTGTTTCTGAACTTTGAACTATGTAGGGAAGTATCCTATTTTCACTTGCAATGTCCTGATAACTCTGAGCCCTTCAGGTGTTTATCTGATGCCACGTACACCACATACAGCAACGAAGATGAGAAGTAAAAAAGCCTCTGAGGACTCTGTGAGAAGAGTAGTGCATGAGGAAACTTTTGCCCATTTGTGAGAGGTGCTGGATTGGCAAAGTCATCCAGCTGGGTTTGTTAATTTGCCATATTGTTGCAGGTAGGTGAAGCAAAGAAATCCCAGGGGTAATTGGGCTGGATTTTTTTCTGTCTAGGCTTTGTCTGGTGGGACACTGCCTAGGTACATTGTGCATACTGTTACAGTTGGTTTTTTGGGAGAAGTAAGAGAAAGAGGCTTACAGATCCTTACAGGATGTTTAGGTTATAGCCTGCATTTTCCAGTGAAGATTGTTCTTAATTCTGAAACTGGCATTATTTCTTTTTTTCCCCCCTTTTTAAGAAATATGATCTAACCTCATAATTCAGAGATAAACCTCAAGGAAAGAAAAATATGAGAGGAGTTTTGTAGCAAAATATAGAGCAACTTTTACAGAGTTTGAGACAGTAGGGACATGTCAGACTCACTATGGTAATCCTCCTAATGTAAGACTAAGCAAATAGTTTATCTCATGTTTGATTCCAGGACTCTGAATTTGCTTTTGAATGATTTATCAAAAATGGGGATTTCGTGCTTGTTGCCGATCAGAAGGCCTTTTAGTGCTGTGAGCCAGAAACTGTTACTATACTGAAGACTTAGTCTTCAGGTACACCTGATTTAGAGGTAGTGTACCTAACCAGGGGGGAACAGACATAATGTTTTCTCTCTTGTGTAATCCTTGTAAAGCTGAATTTGTCTAGAGGCTAATTTGTACTCAGTTTGTAATTGAAGCATCCTCAAAGCCACTCTACATGGTGTGTGGAGAAGGCTAGGTCAGTAAATAAGGATCAAGCACTATGCAGAGAGCCCAGTTCCTGCTGCAGTCACACTGGTCCTGAAGCCTTAACGTTCTGTCTGTACTGTATAAAGCAGGGAGAATGAAATGGTCATTAACTACCCTCACATGCCCTCTCCCAGGGGAAATTTACTATTCATATTTGCAGCATCATGTCAACTTGGGTGTGCCAAGCCACTTTACCGGAGGGTAAGGAGGGGACCTAGAGCAGCTCTACAAGTTGTTAGCTCCTTCTGTACCTCAGTGTGCAGCAGTGATATTTGCCTTATTCCATTCCCAGCACCTGACTGGCCTGTGATTTTCCTCCTGCTTGGGTCGCTGAGACAATGCAGCTCAATCTATTGCAATGATTCCATTTTGCAGCCATTGTAATAAACACACCCAGTGCAGTTATTTGGCTTGCATTTGGGATTTATTTTTTTTAGTGCGCAATCAAAATTTTCAGCTGTAATTTCTCATTGTTTTCTGCACAGCCCGAAAAAATTAACACCACTTTATATTGTTGAGGAAATAATGTAATTGAGGTAATAAACTCAGAGAATTCAAGAAATCCAAAATGACATGTCTTTTGAGAACCATGCATTTTTGGAATACGGCAAAGAAATGTAAGCCATTCTGTTTCTATATGTTGAATAGCACATATTAAGTCATAAGTTTTAAGCAGATGATAACTGGAAGTTAGGAAGGCAAATTTTTTTCAAAATGTGTATGTTTCTGGCAGAGTAGAGTTCACAGTCATCTGTTTTACACATGGTTTGTGTTTATACACTGTCACTGGTGGAGCTGGGGGCTTAAATTCACCCTCCTGATGCATGAGAGGTTATGGTATAAACAGCATACTAGTGGAGAATTCTGGCTTGCCTTCAATGCGAGGAGATAGGAGAAGTGGCCTGATCAAAGCTTCCAAAGTGTGAAAGGTTTGTATGTAGGTATGGAAGAGTGGAGTAAGCTGGAGGACTATATAATTGGCAGTTTACTGCCACCAAACCTATGTGATAAAGGTCATTGACAACAGAGGGAATTGCTGCAAATACATTTGGGCAAAATTTGGCTTCCAGATTTTAATTCTGCCTTAAATTTTGTTGTTGCTGCATTTAACAATGTCAGCTCTTGCCAAGTCCAGTTCCTTTCATTTCTCCTGGGCTCTAAAAGCTGTTGGAAACGTGTTTTCAAGCAGATTTCTTACATTCTCCTTCATTCTTGAACAAGACTTCTCAACCATCTGTACCATCTCTCCAGTACATACAGCACCGTGTGAGGACAAGTTGCACCACCTTTCCCATGTCATTGCCTAGCTGTTTTTAATCTCAAGTGGCCAATTTTTTTTGCTTTCATTACAAATGGAAGGAGAGTGGAAAAAAAAGGATAGAACAGTCTGAACCAAATGTCCTCATTAAGCTTATTTCTTCATAGTTATCTTAAAACTCTACACATGCTTGCAAGTCCTTTATTTACCTAGGTCACTGTTACTCAAGGGAGTAATTTGATTCCAGTGTAGCATCTCCCATAGGTAAAGATCAATCCTGAGTAGGGCTTACACAATCAGCACCTAAAGCATGTTTCCTTGAGTGGTACAACCTGCAGAATGATGTAATTTATGGCAGAAGAGGTTAACTCAGTGTAGCAAAAAAGGGGTTGTCTTAGTAAAGATGATGACTCAAAGGCACAGACTTCTTGTTGTAATAAAGATTTCTCTCATATTTAAGAACGCCAAAGAAAACAGAGAAATATTTATTATTTGATCTTGGCTAGGTAGCTCTCTTAAAAATAGCACTAACTACGAATGTACCCAATAACTGTGTCAGCCTTTATCCTACCAATTACTGTGCGTGTTGGCATGATTATTCAACATGTCTTCACAACAGAACAAAACAAAAAATCCCAATACCATAATGTGGGAGCACATCAGGGTGTAGGCAGTCCCTTCCAGATGAAGAAAATAAAACCCACGCTGACATTAAAGAGCAGACGTGGAGATAGTCAAAAAATCCCAGCTTGCCTTAGTAAGGGTTTTTTTCCAGAAGTGCTCTGGACGAATCAGACTTACTTTCTAGCACCTTTTTTGCATTCTTCAAGTAACGTGCAGAGTTCTCATTCAGAATGGGCATAGGGCTTGGCTTTCAGAGAGGGCCCATGCCATCAAGACACTTGTCCTACAGCATCTGAAAATCTAAGAAAGCCATCTGCTGTCTCCCAAGAACAGTCTTCATTGTTGTTTAGACATGCTTTTGTCTGGACCATAAAGGAGAAGTAGTATACATACAGATTGTAGCTAGCTGGTATCAGCGGGAGTGTGTTGTGTTCCCCCTTGCTCACTTGTAATTGGTCGCCATTGCTGTCTCCGTGGTGGGTGAGGGAGGATATTGCTGTTCCAGGTCAAAATAGTAAGGCTATGATCTACTCTGTTTTCTTCTTACATCGTCTCCCAAATGACACCTCTACTGCATCTGATGTTGTCCCAAGCTTACATCAAATGTAATTTCATACTTTCACTCCAAGTGGCTAAATTTTCCATTGCTTATTTATTTATGGTTTTGTACGGAATGATTTGAAGTCCTTTGTTCATTTTCTCTAAAGTGAATGTACGTCTATTATATTTGTTACTGAACTGTTGGGACTTTTTAACATGCCTGGAGCTTTCTCATCCTCTCTTGAAGACATGACTACACACTGGATAGCATTTGTCTTGGAAGTGGGACTTAAGAGAGTTCATAGAAGAGAATGTTTTGCTTAGGACACAAGGCAGTACATGGATGTTCCATGACTAGCATTATTTGAATTAACTTTGTTTGTCCCGGCCTTCCAAAAGCATTGCTAGATGACTGCGGTCATTGTTGTGATCTTCACAAAACATCAAAATATCAGCAAAGCACAGATCAGTGGACCTGTCAGACAGTTGTCTCAACCAATGAATATATTTTGAGTCTCCTGTTTAGTCTCCAAATAAATTTTTTCAGTGATGATCTGAATTTGTAATAATATTGCATTTTGTACAAGTGCTATAGGAGGGAAAAAACCAAACCACACTCAACTGAGAGGAGGCAAATCTGAGGAAATTTCAGTGGCTACATAAATCTATTGGAGACCTTTCCTCTTTTTAATCTAGCTTCCCCAAAATCAGCTGCTGCCTTCTGAGTCACATCTGCTTGATATTACTGTGCTAGTTGAGAACATGGGAATATTGGCTGGTATGAACAACTAATAAACTTTTCTATGCTTAAGATGTTCACTAATGGAACAAATAATTTGTTGTTCTGATCATGGGGAAGTATTGACCAAAGGCAAACTACAGCCCACCTAACCTGCCCAGCCTCTTAACATTTAACCAAAATTTTCCTTCTGCCTGGGAAAAGGCAAGGAGATCAGGCATCTTTCTTAATCTCTCTTTTTCCCAGAAGCAAATCCAATTCCTGTTTAACACATGTAAAAATAACCTATCCCATATGTGTTTTGCCCTTTGTTGCAACTATTTTTTCAGAGTTGTCTAAATAGCTATGCCTCTTATTTTTTCAGTTTTAGATTATCTTCTCCTGGTTTGCCCTGCCACATCAATCACAATTCAGAAAACATCTGCTAGCCCTCTGCAAAGAATCTTTTTTTTTTTTCAACTTCAGTAATGCTAAAGCTGCTCAACATGTTTACATTAGAAACATTTTTGACAGAAAGTAGCTCATGGAATAAAAGAAATAGAAGAAATTATAAAAATTCTGGTTTTGTCACTTTTTTCATAAGGCTTACCAAATTTTATTTTCTTTAGGAGTGGAAAGATCTATAGAAATTCAATTTCATTATCAGGTTACAAAACCTCCTCTCTAAATTTTCTTCAAGTGTCTCATCTTTCAATCAGATAGCATTCTGCAGAGACCTCCTCTTTTCGAAGGCAGTAGTACACACCTGGTATGAGGACTGGGACATAGCAAATGCTATATGTCTTAGAAGTATAATTTGCTTGTTTGTTTTCTATTACTGTTAACACATTAAACTAGCAGACTGGCTGACATTTCTGTCTTGTTTTGCACTGGCTGTTGGGGTTTTTTCTGCAATAACTGCTGTTCCTTATTGTTCAGCACGTTTCTGCAATTGATGTGTTCTCATAGGCAGTTGCTGCACGTTGGTTTTTAATATGTATTGGAAGTTGCCAAAAGATAAAGTTCCTTTTAATCAGGGTTGATGTCTTGGTCAGAAATCAAACCAATATGTCCATGTATCTATACACACAAGCTTTACAAAGGCCTGTTTTAAATATAATGGTTCTGTTGTTTAGTATAAACAGTGCCCAATGAAAGAATTTGAGTTTGAGTCCCCCCTTGCCATCACAGCATAGATGAAAATTTAAACTCAAGCTTTAGCCCATCTTTTGCTTTTCATATTCCAGTGTTGAGATCGTTATTTCACTTAAAATATTTACTTTGGAGGGGGCCAAATTCCACTCAGATTTATATTTGTAGATTTCTGTCTCTGTAAAGGATTTAATTTAGGTGTTCTGTTTGTAGCAGGAGAGCCTTATGATACCCTCTTGACAGCTTATTATATGTGAAAGGAAATTCAAAATAAATAAATGTTTAGTTCCAGTGCATTCCAGCAATACATATACAGTCTGTACAAAAGTCTTTTGAATTGTGCAACTCATAAAGAAAGTTACAAAGAAAGTAAATATCAATAAAGAACCATTCTTTCAACTGACAAATACATCTCTTGCAAAAACTGCAACCATTAATTTTCCTGTCCAAACATACTGGAGCTACCTAGTGAGCTAAAGGAGGTCTTGCTTATTATATCAGAAGGCATTTTTTCCCCTAAAGCTGTTTTATTATCTGATGCCTGCAAGCAGAGTTTTAAGTCTAATCAGATGTATAAAAACCAAAAGCAACAGTCCTTACTAGTGTAGAAAAGAAAAAAAAAAGCTGGAGTTTTAGGGATTCTGAGATAGGACTGATTAACTACAGAATAAGTGAAACCCTAAATCCAAACTCTCAAATCTAAGAGGCAAAGTTGTTCAGATTTGATTGGCCACGACTTCTCAAGGATTTTGGCATTCTACCATGCGTTTTCATTAATAGCATTTTTAGTAAAACAAATCCCACGTGTGCATCAAGACAGTAACACAGCAGTGATCACATGTCACATGGTTTGCATTAATTCTTTCATTACCTGATCAGGAAACTTTCTATTTTTAGGTTCTCAAAACACTCCTGAAAACCCTGTATAACAGTAATTTTGAAAATGCCATGCTATGTCTCTCTGGAACTTAGTTCCAACTATGCCCATTAAGCTCTACCCAAGGTTAAGAGGTGGAGTGGGTTTTCTTCTCCAGGGCTATATAGCCACCTAAAGAGAAAGTTTTAGGGTTTATCCAGTATTTTGTTGCACTTTTTCCATCACAAGAGGGTAAAAACTTAGTGTAGCTCCTGGTATGCCAGTTATGATAGACTTGGAGCATTTAACCCTCAAGAAGATCAATTTTTGTCATCAATATATTTTTCTCCAAGTACTACAAAATGGTAGTAAAATCATCCCTCGATGCACTTTTACATTGGCAGGATCCCTGTTAACATTTGTTACCTTGTTAGCTTTTACCTTTTCTAAACCTGTTAACAAGTGATAAGTTAGAGCATCAGGAGAAGGATCTCAGACAACTAAGACTCCTCATTTGTAAGACATGATTATTTATCAATGGACAAAAGGGGCTAACATCCACTTACCTGGGGAGCTATGAGAATAAACAGTTAAAAATAACACTGTTCATGACCCTCAGATTTTGGCAACTTTACAAAGGCATTTGTAACCCAACAGTCATTAGTCCTCCATTCAAATGCTGGTACACTCACAATTAAGACCCAAGTGCTTTGACCCCATTTCTGTTACCATGATGCTTTAGCAGTTACAGGTGTCCATAGCTCCTTATTTTATAGACCTACATCCTTAGGACACAGTAATGTGTGTCGTCATTCCTCAGAGCTGTATACAAATAGCATTTGGCATTCTGAAACAAAGCTCTTTCATCATTATCTCAGTTCCAAGGTTACTTTATTGTTTTGGGAGGTTTAATCTCACTTGACCATACTAACAGCAGTACAGCATTTTGACACATTCCTGTACAAGTTTTCTGACTGAATCTGGTGGCACAGGACTAGACCAAAATTTGCTCCTGTACTTGAGCTTGAAAGACTGTTCTCTGTCACAGATGTGCTTGAGCAAGAAGGAATTTAAAAAGATAATAAAATAAAAATAAATAAAATAAAAATAAAATATTAATTAAATAAATAATAAATAAAATAATAATAATAAAATAATAATAAATAAAATTTTAAAATGCTATAGATCATCTCACCAAGAACTGGTGCAGTCTTCTGGCCAGACTGTCTTTGGTTTTGCATAGTTCTGTAGGGAGAGGCGTGAATAAAAGATATTCCTATTTGTGGTCCTTCACAGTGGTTAAGTATAGATAAAACCTTCACAATGAGCCAAAACCCATTTTCTCAGAGAGTCCATGGTCTTTCTGTTAGCAGAAAATCAAAGCTATTTCCTGGGAAAGGGTGACAGCTGATCCTTGCCGGCCTAGGAACTAGGAACATGCCCTTTACCTGCCTTAATTTCAGTCCATGTCTGGCAGTGTATACTTCACCTCACACACCCCCCTCAGCATAAGACTACTTTACAGATCACTGTGGTCCTTGCTCAAAACAGCCTCAAAGTTAACTTACCAAACTTTACTTGTGTTTTTGATCAAAATGGTATTTTTTTCTGTAATGTGCAATTTTCAGTAGGCAGTTAGTTGCTGCTTTTCTCTGCGTGCTCCTTCTCTATACACAGGTGGCTGCATGGGGGGGACACTACACCTTTTGGTTTTTTTCCTTTCTTCATTAAAAGCCTGTAGATCTTGCCTGGACCTCATCATCAGCTGAACTGAGCTAGGATCAAATGGCTGAAGAATAAAGTTGAGCTTGTAAGGGCTACCTAATGTGTTGATCTGGAAAGACGAGCGAGATCTTCTGATCATCAAATAACCTTATAAGAAAGTGAACAGTTATGTACTTTGATTAAAAAGCTGTTGCAAAAGGCTAAAGCCCCCCAGGAGGGGACAGAGATGCTGTCATGAGTGGTGGTAGAGGTTTCTTCCAGCAGAGAGGCAAAAAGCTTAAGGCAGTGTGTACATTTATCCAACCATCCTCCTCCAACCAAAAGCTGGGGCTGTGTGGCTGCCATGCTGAGGGCAAGTTATATTGTCTAAGTTAGGTCACTCTGACAAACAGAGGATACTGAAGATGAATTGTGTTCCAAGAGAAAAGGATCCAGAAGGAAGAACAGGGGTTTGTTGTGGCTTTTGGTTTTGTTCTGCTGTTCCTTTCTCACCTCAAATGATAAGGCAAGGGTGGTATTGCAAGATTTGACAAATATCAAACAATTGTGTTCGTGTACACATGCCCATTTGTATGAATCTCCTTTTGTGTGTGTGTGTGCATGTATTTCAGTCTGAAAACTCAATGAAAACATGGTTTGAAAATAGAGGAATGAGAACATTGGGAGCAGATGCCAGAACTTTCTTTTTCTATTCATTCCAGCACATGGTTTTGAATATTATGTTCTTATATGTTTAAATGGCATTGCCTACTCCAAAATAGTCACTGTTCAGCTTGAAAAGGGTCTTTCCTAGTTTTTATTTGTTTTCACTTTGGCCAGTTTTCTGCCTTGTGTTGTGTCTTTCCTCCCTATTCCGAGACCTTGTCTATTATTCTTGAAATAGAAATTATATCTGCAGCCCCAAGAACATTGCAATACACCCACAGAATTTGCTTTATCTGGTAATCTGCCACTGATACTTTGAGATTCCAGCAAGACAGTAAAGGACTACCTTCCCAAATTGTAGCTGTACAGCTGTCCTTAACTGAACTGTACCATGTGAGTTCCCTTTACAACAGTGGTGAAGAAAGTTCTCAGTGTTTTCCTCACAAATCTTTGCAGATGTACTTATCTAAGGTATCTTGCCATGACTGTGGACCTTTTTGTGATAAAAATGTCTGTCGTTTTCCAGGCTTACTTTAAAATTAGTATAAAACCTTTCATATTTATGAATATTTAATGTTCTTCAATTTTCTTAGCCAATGCCTATGTTTATCAACTGAGAAATGTACTTTGGGGAATATTAGGGGTTATATTGCTTGTGCTTTGGAAATAAAGTTAACTGTAGTGTTAGTCTCTTAGTGTGCCATCATAAATAACTGTGATTTGCGGGTAGGCCTAGCTTGTGGCTGGGGATGGGGCATAAACTCTATCACTTAAGAGTGGATCCCAGAAGTGATCTGATTCAGGCACTGTGCTGAGTCACAAATCCTCCCCTGCTTCCTCCTTGCTTGCAGAAAGCAGTAGTTTTCTTCTGAACTATATTAACAAAAAAAATAATTACCTCCTACACCCTTGGCACTGGCTTAAGTACGAAAATGTGTGTGTGTGTGTGTGTGTGTGTGTGTGTGTGTATGTATGTATCAGAAGGTGGGGGAGGTATGGGTGGAATTGAAAGTCCTCACCTTTCCCTTTCATTCCTGATCGTACCCAGAAGGTCATTTGTATGGGATTGTGCCTGCTCATACTCCTGGTTAAGGCAATGCCATGGTCTAGGCAAAAAATAGTCCTGCAAAACCTATGAAGGAGTAGACTCAGGATACGCTTTCTCTGAAGGTCTGGACTACTAATATGATTAGAAGAGGAAACAGCCCTGTCCAGCAAACCAAGTTTGATCCATAATTGAAGACAGGTTGAAATGTGTGATAGAGCTGTTCTTGGAAAGGCCCAAATGTTCTTCCTGAGACCAACCTACCATTAGTTTCCTTGGATATGTTCCACAGTGCAACAATGCCAAGTGCATTTTAGCAGCTGGGTCTGGTGCATGGCAGTTTTTTATGCCATCTTGCTGAGTGTTGGTCAAAATCCAAAAAAGCTTGTAAGTACACGATGGGGTATGTAGGTAATCCCATTGCTTCAGGTGCAGACACTTACATGCTTAGAGATAAGCACGTTCTTCAATAACTGCCTGAACTGATGAGACAGCAACCAGCCCCTCTCCTGATTGTGTTCCTAAGAGAAAAATATAGCATCATATAATAGCTCTAAAACACCTGCAGCATCCCTAACAGTGTATAAGCTTTTTTCCTGCTCTCTTCCCTGTTCCCTCTGCTCCCCAGTTGTGCCCTAAAACTTTGGCTCGACACAGTCCTCTAGAGGCTGAAAAGGGCTTGACCTGGTATAAAAAGCAATGTTGTTCACATGTAATGAATATTTAAAACATTTTATCAGTGTAAATAAATGTTAAATTCTGTGAGCCTAGAGAATGGCATTAACGTGTTTTGCTTACTGAAATATTTATGGAGTCAATGTCAGCCAACAGAATGGAGCCAAGGGTTTTTTGGGGTTTTGGTGTTGTTTTTTTTTGTTTAGTTTTTTTCTTTTTTTAAGTAAACTGAAGTGCTTTTAAAATAAATACTAAGAGCTGTTTAAGATCTTCAATTATTAACAGAAGAAAAATGTGGGCTGAAAAACTGCAAATAATCCCTTTTGTGGCACTTTCCCTAACCTCTGTGCAGTTATCTCTTTGCCTAGCCTGGAGTGAGCTCCTCAAGGCAGATGCTGTGCCTTCACAGATGTCTGTAGAGTGTCTAGCACATGGCAAGAGCTTCCACGAATGAATAAGTACATTTAGAATGCCAAATATTTGAAAATCATTTATTTTTATATTTACTTGCCAGGACATAAGTTCAGGACTCTGCGTTTACGGTTGGCCAAAGATGGCATTGCCAGCCTCTGTAAGGCGGTGTTAAAACACAGATTTTCACTTTGCTGTGGGAAGGCAGTTACTGGCATCACCTACTTGAAACCCAGAGGCCAGCTTTGCAGTCTGATCAGGTCACCAGGCGTTCTGTTTTAATAATGAGTATGAGCTGCACAGCTCATGGCTAGGAGTACAAGCCTACCTCCACAAGGGAGAAACCGTCAAAGTTGTACAATGGTGTGTTAGAGAGAGTATCAGGCCAAGTGGGACTATTGTGAGCACCCATGGTGGGTGATATCTGTGTGTCTCAGTGCGCAAAGATTAACATCATGCATGAGTTGGGAGAGAAGTAATTTCTTTTTATAACGTCAACTGTGGTTTTTTCCTCTGCACAGGGAAAGAGCATGTAAAAGTATGTAGAATTTCTCACCACTAGTTAGAAAAACCTTTCTGTCTACATGTAAAGGGATGATTTGCCTTGGTTTACCCCGATCAGAAATACATCTGATCATCCACAGACACTGATCTGCACCTCTCAGATTTCAGAACACAGATCTGTGCTTTGAAGTATGTGGGGTTTTTACTAAAAAAGTGTGTCTGTCTCTTCTACCTACCCATGGCTCTCCCTCAGTCCTTTAATCCTTCTTTATCTGCTCTCCCTGTTCTCCATCTTGCTACTACACCCACTTTTCTGATTGTCCAGGCCTGATTCCTCACACAATTCCTTGCAACAGCTATTCTTGTTGCAAGTGGCTGCCTGAACTGAGAATGATGAAGTAATTTACTGGCAGCAGCTATATCGCACCAATAAGCTTGACAGCAATGCGGGGTTCGTGATGATGTCCATATATCCCTTGCCATTCTACAAGTAGCATTTGTTACATGTTCCGAGAGGACATTTCTAAAGTTGCTGCATAGTTATCAGTTTTAAACTTTTAGCGACTCTCTGAATACTTTGATGGTAATGCATGTAAGTTCGCTAATTAGCGGAATCATCCGGATTTAAAAACAGACTGCCCTAACGGGGTACTGCACAGCACATGTATCAATTCATGCTAACAGTATTCAGTAGCCCACCTCTTCTCCAAAGCTGGTTTATTATCTTTGAGAAGCTTTTCTCTGATTAAGCTAGCTGAAGCCCCTGTACATCTTCTGGTGGTACATGCTCCCCTTGAATGTCTAAATACCTTGTCATCTCATGTTTATGGTGCAAGCCGTTGATTTCACAAGCACTGCTTTGTTAAAACAAAGGGCATTGGTATGTTTATTGTATTATCTTCTCTGGACATCTGTAGTACACTGAAGCACTTTCATGGCGTGGGTGATAATGAAGATATATCTAAAATGAGAGAGCTTTTTATTCAACATTGTGTCCTCACTACTCTCTCAAGAGCACTTGGTATATCCTATTATGAATATTAAATCAATTAATAATAATAATAATTAAGGGTAAATTACATAAGACTTAGTGTTAGAACTCTTGACCTTGTAATCTTGGCTACATTTTGAATAACAAGGCTCCTGATATCGCTAAAAATTATGGAGGCCTTTATTTGCTTTTGTGTAGATGTATTTGAAGCTACAGATATTTCAATCTGCAAAGTTTGTGGGATTCTTCAGGTTCATATCCATCTGTAGTCTTTTAACTTTCTTCTATTGCTGTTTGGGAGAAGGTGCGACATTGTTTTCATTTCCTGGTGAGTGTTACATTCTTGACTGCCGTTAAGTATTGGAGTGATTCTGATATAGACTGCAATTAATTTTTTTATATATATTTAGAATTAGTAGACTGAATGAAGTGAGCATCTAGGGGAAAAGATTGAGTGCCTCATGTAATCATGGCAATATTTTTTCTCCAGAGACATTGGTTATCCAGAGTACGTACCTAGAGGTAACTGAGTGAGCAGAACATCCCACTCTTGTATAGGATGAGTTTTGCTCCTGTCAGTATTGTACTTCATGTGAGGATCTCTCTGTGAAAGACACTGTTTCATGCTGAATATCACTCCCTTTTGATAGTAGCATGAACCATTAACAGATAACTGAACTGACTGCAGACACCTGAAAAACTGTTCTGACTAGAGGGGTGCTAGTAGCTAGCTTTGCATTACTAGCAGGCAGTGAATGATCTTGCTGGCCTGCAGCTGATGCCACCTTTGATTGCTTCTGCTGCATTCCATCACAGCTGAGGAGCAAACACAAAGTCTCAGTCTTAGCTTTGAATTGACAAGTGGATTACCTACAAGTGAAAGGGCTTGTCAAGAGATGTGTCATCCTTATTAGAAAGTATTTAAATTAGTAAAAAAAAAAAGTAATAAAAATGAAAATCTAAGATCTTAGATGATAGATTTTAAACATTAATAGTTATCACAAATTCTCTTGGCAGATGTATAACAGACATTTACAACTCATGAATCACATTTTTCAAAAATCACAGCTAATATAAACTTTTCTGAGGAGATGACAGCATTTGCAGGAGGCATTAATGGCTTCTGGCTCTCAGTCATTGTAAAATCATGAGCTTGTAATTGTTCTGATCTGGCTATTTGTAGACTGTAGAGTTCTAGAAGTCTCTCAATACTTCCACGATTAATAACTTGCTACTGACAGTGGTTGCCATCACTGCCACCAGTGATAACAAGTTTAAGACCTTTGTAAATGCAAATTCTTACTAAAGGCTTATGAGGCTGGCTTTGTTATTCTATTTTTACAAATGAGGAGAAGGAGACAGAGAGAGGTCCATGAATCTGCAGCTTGAATTAACTGCATCTGAAGGTACAGCTGCTTAGCACTTTAGCAAACTTGGCTACAAGTCACCTTCCCTGGGCCATTCTGGAAACGTGTGGCTCACTCATAATTAGGACTTATACCCGTCTCAGGCCTTAATAACAGATGTGTAATAATATTTTGTTTATACCCCTTTCTGGGGACCTGGACAACCTCTGTTATAGGGTGATCCCTAAATTTTGGGGCAAAACCAACACTGCTGGTCCCAACTCTCCCTCTGTTCAGACAGAAGTAAGGTGAGTTGGATGTGAAGTGCAGGGAGATCCTAAATGGGCTGGGAGCTCTCAGTTAGTATGGGTTTGGTGGTCCTTCAGCAGTTCAGGCTCTGCCTGAGACTGGCTTGACCTCTAGAAGAACTCGGAATGAGTTTTGCCATCTCTCCCCATGCTCTGGGGTGCAACTCTGGGGTACCCCAGCATTTGCTCTCTTGCGTGTCTCACTGTTCTTCTTGTCTTGCCTCCGTTCTGGTTGTTCTTTGTTTTTTCTATGCTTTAGTTCTCCTCAGTACTATCTATGGATCAGCTCAGGTCTGGTTTGCAAGAACAGGTGAAATAGTTAATGCATTCCCTCCCCAGGTTGTTGGTATTTCAGTGACAGGTGAGGTAATACCTGTTTTACTTTAGTCTGTGATCCAGGCTGCGATGGTAAATTTGTGAAATGTTGGGGATCTTCTGGAGGGAGGTGATCTCTAAATGTCTTTACATCATCAAGATAATAAGTTCAGGTGAGGGGGGATGAAATGAAAATGACATGTTATTTTGCAATTTATAGCCTCTCTAAATTTTGTTCTCTTGCTGATAAGTGCTTCCGTCTGTTCTCTCTACAGGTCTCCAGGTGGTTTTAAATTCAATCATCAAGGCCATGGTCCCTTTGTTGCATATTGCCCTGCTGGTGCTGTTTGTCATTATTATCTATGCCATCATTGGCCTGGAGTTATTTATGGGGAAGATGCATAAGACCTGCTACCATGTGCAAGGGGGACTTACAGGTAAGGGGAACACTATATCATACATAGAAAGATTTTCTGAGGGAAGCTTTCTCCTTATGTAAAGGGACATTTGTACTGGCACAGGAAACGGGTGGCTGTTGCTCCCTGCTGTGTACATGTCTGGGGTTTCACAGTAGTGATTCCTTTGTTCTGCTTCTTGGATATGAATCACCTTTGATGTAGAGAGACTGTCTCTAAAGGTGAGAGTTTAGCTTGCTCATCTTGGGCACTCAGTTGTTGGCCTCTCTGTAAGGGCTACAAACAAAACTGTCAATTCCTGCTGAACGCAGTAGTGGACTTTTTATTGTGACCTTTGGCACTACAAGCCAGCTTGAGTTCTTTAACAAATCTTCCAGAGGCTCAAGCAACCCTAAAATAGTGATGATTTCCTCAGTAGCAGGCTGAGCTTGCAAATGAGATGGCATCATAGAAATGGACATCTCTTATATTTTGTTTTGTTAATAATCTTGTAAAGGAATATCTAAATGAGGCCTAGGAGCCTTTGGGATTTTTTTTTCTAGATCACAGGCTGTGGCTGGGGTTAGAAGTGCAGCTCATAAGAAACCAGAAGTATATTAATGGGAAGAAACTTTTTGCACCAAATCTATCAGGAAAGAACTTTCACATTATTTACAGAAAGAAATATTCACATTTCAAAGTAATTAAATTGTTTTGTCACTCACTCACTGACCTATCTGCTCTTTTTCATTTGTTTTACCCAACTTGAGCAGCAGTGATTCCCCATGTGGTGGTGGGTGCCGATGTCTAGGACACAGTTCAGCTGCTAGCCAAGAAAATATTATACAGCAGGACATTGTTTCAGAAGTTCTATATTTTCTACTTTTATAACATTCACAGATTTCATTTTCTGGAAATGATGCTAGAACCATAATGAATTGTCAGTCTGGTTTACATCTTCAAAGTGTATATATCTTTCTCCATGCTGTCTGTAATTATTATACATTACAGCATCTAATTCTAATATTGCTATTTCTGGCATGCTTTAATGATCAGAATGTGACCAGAACTTTTGGAAAATTACATTTTTTTGCCATGTAAGATAAGAAACAAACATAATTACCTGCTCCCACACACATGCATACCTGCACCTGTTATAAATGTAGCAATAGGCGCTGAAATCCATATATTAAAAAAAAAAAAACCTATTGCAAGAATTTTTGTGCTTAAAAAAATGTTTTCTGTAGCATTTTGCATATACCAAAGCATCTAGGCAGGCTCGTTGTATGGGTTCTTAGATCTTTGGAAACACCTGTATAGAATAAGGGGTGGATAATCAATTAGTAGATTCTTACAGAGCCTCTGAGTGCCCTTGGCTATTGCTAAAATGCCACACAGCTTCTGAACTCCAAAAGAGCAGAGCTCCAGAGACTCTCTGCAGTAATTTAGCAGTGGCCCAGCACCATATCAACCTATCTCTAGAGCACTAAAGCCTGTCTGCTGCAGGCGTTCGGCCTCCTTCAACAGAGTGCAAATCAGTGCTGCAGTTCCCTTCCAAGATTAACCCAGATGCCAGGCGACTGCAGTATGAAAACACTGGTCATAATACGCAGCCTAAAGAAATGAAATAGACTTGATCTAATACTCCCTCTCATGTTGAAAGACATTTCAGTTTTGACTGTAAAATTTGACAGCTTGGCCATTGTTTTTACAAAACAAAAGTGAAGCACAACAAAACGTCCTTTGGCCCTTTAAAATTGTTTCTTGTGTATTCCTGGAGAAATCTGTCAAGTTCACTGCGAAATGTATTTATTAAAGTCAGATACTCTTCAGTCGCTTATCAGTGTGTCAAATAGCAATTAGTTCTCTTCATATCCGTTTTCTCCTTCCTCTCCTTTAAGATACACCTGCAGAAGATGATCCGTCGCCCTGTGCCCCCCAGTCTGCACATGGGCGGCAGTGTCAGAACGGCACGGAGTGCAAGCCAGGCTGGGAGGGTCCTAAGCACGGCATTACGAACTTTGACAATTTTGCTTTTGCCATGCTGACAGTGTTTCAGTGCATCACGATGGAGGGCTGGACAGATGTGCTGTACTGGGTACGTATCCGAAAATGACAAGCTGAAAGGCCTGTTTATATGCTCTGGCTATGTTGAAACTTTGGGGCTTTAGCTTTCTTGCTTGTTCTATATAGTGAAGGCATGGTTGCTAGCATGGAGCTTTACTTATCTCAGAATATCAGTGGGTAGAATAGGAGGGTTTATCTGGTGCCATTAAATCAAATGTAACTGTTGACTTTTCATTGATATTTTAATGTTGAAAGATGGCATGTGGCTTATTGGTTTGAAGATTTGCAATGTACCTTTGCTGAGCAGAATGTCATGTAAAGACACTCTCTGCAGGAGTGAGAGATCTCGTACATCTCCAGATTAATGATGTAGAAGTATTTGTGGCAGATAACTCTGTGCTCTACCCACGGCATTAATGTTACAAAGGCACTACACTGATCAGCTCATAGGTTTTTTAAGAAAGGCCTCACAAATCCCTTTTCATGCCAGCACTACTCCTGATTATGACTTTCATCATAACAGTACTAAAAGAAATTCTCCTATCTTTGATATTGGTATCGATCATGGTTACATGTTTAGCCGAAACCTGATATTACCTGTAATCTAAATGCAGTCTCGTCTTTTACTCTAAATTTGGAAGTTTTAATATCTTCAGTTTCTACCTTGTAATTCCTAATATGTTGGGAAATTCAGTGGCAATACAATTACACTGTAGGAGTTAAAACCATATTTAGCCTTCACCTGTAAACCAGGTATAAACATGTTTCTGGATTCAGCTCTTGCCATCAACTTTTGCAACAATATATTATGGTCCAGGAATGTAATTCACACACAGGTCACTTGTGTCTGTATAAGGCTAACCTAGAGTCTAACTAACTTTGAAGACTGGCATATTATGACATCTGGTTCTCCAAGGTGGTAGGATGTGCTATAATCCATGATGGAATTTAACTCAAGAAGACCCAAAGCACACAAAAGGATAACCTGGACTGAGGCAGCTTGCATTGTTAATCAACATCAGCTTCTCTCTTAAAGATGAGCCTGAATCTGCATTCTACACACCAGTGAGTTAGAGTTACAAGATTTTCCTTTGAAGATTTAGCTTATCTGCAATAGATATTCTCTATGTGGAACAGCTAGCAGTTGTCTCTTTATCCTCGTAAATTTAGATTGGAGTTGTGACTCTAGCTTCCTTCTGATGCCTGAGAAAAAGGACAGAGGTCAAACCGCAATGGGAGTCTGGGTCTCAGAGCACAAAAATTGCCTTTACTTGAAAAGAGAATACAGATTAATAAAATAATGAAGAAGAACAAAAGTTAAGTCAGAAAAGGAACTGGGCAAAATGACTCCACTGCTTAACTATGGCTATATACAATATACCTGTCCTTTTATCACATTTAGCCAACATTCCTCCAGTCTTTGTGCGATTGAGACGATATATAGGTAGTTCAGGTGAAATAGGAGAGAGTAAAAGATATCAGAAATAAACATGAAAATAGCTTTGGCAGTGTATACCTTTTAGTATTTTGAAACCTATCCACAAGTTATCATCATTTTCTCCAAAGGCACGTGTTATAAAAGACCCTGCCAATCCCCACAATTTTGGGTCCATGTGTCGTTTGCATGACTGGATGTGAATCATTGAGAACTCGGTTATCAGTTATCTCAAAACCATACTCACTGCTAAATGATTTTCTACCATGACTTCTGCAGATGGTCTGATTTTTTTACGGCATCCCTGCAGCAACCTAGATTTTAGCTGTTGGCTTTTGTTTGGTATTTAGCCACCTTTTTTCACTGATTTCCAGAGCTGTTCTTTTTGCTTCAGAGACAGTATAGTGAACTGAGACCTGAAATTAATACAGATTGATGCTCATTATTTTGGGGGCATCCATATAGTTAGCCTTTTAGATTATGGCTTTGATAGAATGCTTGCTTTGGAAATGCAAGAAATATTTGTTATTGCCAGTTCCCAGTTATTCCTAGACAAGACTACAAAAGATAAGAGCACTGCAGATAAAATTTCAGTAATTGAGGAGAAGGAAATTTAGTTTGTAGAGAAAATAATATAACACCAATGTTTGAAGGCTCTGAAATACAAAGTCTGAGTAAATACCTGAACACCTGAGATGACAAACATCCTCGGTTAAGCTGCTGTAAAAAATCCTAAGAGTATTATTGTCCCATATGACTTTTTGCTGCTTTGTATTAGGCTGACAAAGTGGATAGAAGCCAGCACTGATCAGTGTTTGCCATATGGTAGAGAAGATATCGGAGATGTGATGGGTATTTCCTTCTGCAGAGAGGTCTGTGCTACTCGGGGCAGATGTTGTTTGGGCAATTACTAGAGAGCACACCTAGGAGGAGGATTGTGGCTTTAATATTTATATGTAGAAAGAGTATTTAAATATTCACACTGTAATTTCATATGTGGAAGTTTCAAACCATGTCTACTTTGGTTTATACACTAAGTTTTATAATCCATGCAAAGGGCATTCCGGCTTAAGCTAGCCAGATCAAAAGGAAGAATATTTATGGATAGTAAAGAATAGAAAAGATGCAACATTTCAATTTCTGAGAGTGAAGGTAGATTTTAGTAAGTGGGGTAGGATATAAATAAATATTTTAAACTTCCTGTGAGACACTTTCTTCAGTGAAGTCTGACTCATATATAACTCTACTCCCTGGCCTTTGCCTTTTCAGCCAAGGAAGAGTGGACTTGTAGCCCCCCATGAGTTGTCGATAACATTTCCACACAAGTGCAGAGGTAGAAGGCTATTCTCTTCTCAAGTACATAGCATCTCGAAAGATCTCCTGGATCCACAGTGAGATCATGGAAATTAAAATTTGCTTTATTAGGAAATAAATCTGCACAGTAAATTAAATTAGAAATCCAGACTTAAAGATCCCCTTTCTCTAAGTACATCCTGAGACAGAGAATTGGTTGTCTATTTTATGCTGAAAGGAAAGTACAGATTAAAGAATGGTACAAGAAAATATTATCTGAAAATCAGATAATTTTGCAGCTACAAATTTTAGGCAATGATTTTCAGAAGTCATTGCTTAGACTTAATGAAGTAAGCTAATAGGTTAATATTAAAAATGCTGAGTATTGAAAGTTCAAGCAGACTGTTAGGTTCTTAGCTCCTCTGCAATTCAGGGTAGATACCAAGATTTGAATCTGGTCCTGCTGTTGTCAATGGCAGAATTCCAATTAATTTCGAAAGGTCAGGTTCTCACCTTCTATTTTGTAAAATCTTGATCATGCTGTTAAGATTTTCCACGTGCAGTTGTGTACAACACAAGAAGACTTAGAGATGCCTAATCAGGACCTTGGTATCTGTTGTGGTAGTTTTCCAAGGACATACATGTGGATGTAGGGAGTTGTCTTTGCTCCCTCCTTAAATTTGAAAAAAAGAGCCTGACCTAAAATTCAGCAGAACAACAGATAAAGCTCTGGGCTGAATTACGTAGCTGGACAGGCCTAGCCAATGGAGCAATTCCCTTGGTTTGAACTTTTCTATGAGTGCTTTTCAATTATATCTTCCTCTCTTCTGAAAAATAGCTTTTGAAAGGTACCTAGATGTCTGCATTCCTCTCAGTGGGAATGGACGGAGCTTAGCACATTTCCACATGTTGTTTTGTGAAACCTAAGTCTGTCTTGTGCCACACTTTGCAAGGTTAAACCTGCACGTTTAAAAGTTAGAAGGCTATATTACCTTCCACAAGCCCTGGACTCCTAATCCACTCAGTAGCTCTTCAAATTTTACCTTCAGTTTCCTGCTTCCTTCTTCATGCTTCCCTCATGCCTCCTTCAGCTTTTCACATCTGTAGTGAAGCCTGTCTCCTCTCTGATGGACTACTGTTTCCTAGCCTGTGATCCACATCCTTCACAAAAAGATAATCAGAGGCAGGAAAGTAATAAACTTTCATTCCCTAGAAGGACTTGACATCAACAAGATCGATACACTTTCCAATCTCCTCTTTCACTCAGCAGATAAAACTTGTGAATAGATTGGCCTCTTCTGAAATGTGAAAGAAAAGTGTTAGGGAAAACAATTTGACACTGCTATAGTGGGAGGTAAGGTAATTACTTACAAGGAGCCAAATTTTAATGTAAAATAATTATATTGGACAGAATGAAAATCTGTGCAAAACAACCTTGTTGACTCTTTGCTGCAGAATTGATCTTCATTGAAGGGAGCATTAAATGTTCATAGGAGCACATCTCCTGTAATGCTTCAGTCTTACAAGGTTTACTTTGTCCCAGTATAACTGCCAGGTGGCTTTGTCTCACATGCAGTCAGTTCATAGAATCATTTGAGTTGACAGGCACTTCTTACGATGTCACATCATAATTTTTCTGATGCATTGTAGAAATATTGGGCTTATTATTCTCAAAATTCATCTTAATGTATGATCAGCCAGCATGAGCAGCTAACTCCCTTGTGCAGGCACCAAGGCCATTTTCTGAAGACCCCTCAGTCTTGGGAACTTCCAGCAGCAGATGCAAATCCAAATATTACAAATTGAGTAATTTGGTATTTTGTAATCAGTCTCTGCTGCAGTCTGTTATTTCTTATTGTCTTGTTGACTAAGGAGGAAAATTAATCCCTGTGCAGTTTGTGACATCCTGTTCAAGTATTTGTAGGCATTTGTTGTCTTCCCTTAATCTTTTTCTAATCTGAGCAGATTCAGTTCTTTCAACCTTCCCTAATGGGGCTTCATTTTAATTATTTTTAATCAGTTTGTTACTGTCCTTCAGGGGAAGCTTCGCTTCTGAGTTAAATACAATTTGGACAATTCCTTGTCTCTGGAAAAGCTGTCATCTTTGTGTGAAATCTGCTTTCTGCAGCTGGAGCCCTGTGACACTGCATGCAAAACTGCCTACTGCAGCCTCAGTTTTACATGCCTGGTCTCTCCACTCCCCTGCATCTAAGCAAGCATATATATAAATGAAAATAGAGTGCGGAGCAAGTGCAAAACACAACCATAAATGGTTGCATTGGGCTATTCATACTGCTGGATAGTGGAGAACCTGGCCCTGAGATGTTCTGCGTACAGCTTTCCCATTACAGCTCGAATTCTAGGATCAAGTAAATCTACTTGATCTGCTTGATGGTTGTTAATAATGAGCAGCCTTGAGCCTGCCATCATTTTTGGAGTATTGGCTTTGTCCCATGTCATTTGGACAACACTTCAGAATACTTGGTTGAGTCTCTGAAAATAACATGCTGTGCCTCCAGGGACAGTTTACCTCAAGGCTTTAACTGTAAACTAGAGAGTGTGGTATTATTCTAGATGGACTCAAGCCAGGTCTGGATGAGTTCCAGGGCACTAACCTGTCCCTGGAAGAGATGCCTAGGCTGGCACAATTTATTAGTTGACTCCCTGAAGTTTAACTGAACAGTCCTTGGTAGGCTTGCCCAGCCCTTAGGCAAGAAAGGGTTTTAGTACTCTAAAACAGTGCAGTTAGAGCCACCACAGTGCAGTAACATTGCATCAGTGGAAACATTCAGAAGCATCACATCCCCAAGGACGGCATAGAGTAGCATATATAGATGCAGTAGGTTAAACAGGCTGTTTGGAAAGATCCTTCCAGCTCTGAATCTGTGACTTCCAAGTCTTCCGTACTTCCAAGAGTCCCTAATGAGCTTGAAACCAGAGCTCACAATCACCCCTACAATTCCCACCAGGAAATCAGAACAGAACAAACTGGACGACAGATATAATTCACTTTGCTGACAGCATTGACGTATCTTGTGAGCTTTTCTCATCCCCCCACAGCCTGTTGCAGCCAATGAGGAAGATGTTGTGAGGAATACAGAGATATTGCCACGAAGTGGAAGGCATTAAATGCAGAGCTGCAACCCCCAATTTACACCAGCTGTGTTTTTCCTTCTAACCCTTTATTCTTGCAGCACTTAGGCTTGAATTAGTAAGACAAGAGAATGATCTGATTCTAAGAATATATCTGTCTACATGTTTCCATGGTGTTTATTCCCTATCCGCCCCCACTCCTCCAAGAAAATGTTGGGCTTTTATTGTTGTGGGGTTGAGGTTTTTTAATCATCTTTTTGGCAGGCTTTTGCATGGATGTGAAAAATTTACAAAGAATAAGCATGCAAGTATGAGCAGCCCATCTCTGTGACTGCAGAGGTTATTTCATCTCCATCTGCTGTAACAGTGATGGGTAAGGGGAGAGGGCCTGTAGTTCAAAGCACTGAAGGGCCACAGAATTAATGCATTGAAAAAGCAGTGTCCGCACCGAATTTGCATAAGTGTTGACCTAAATCTATTTTCCTTTTTGTCATTAACAACTTTACATGCAACTGTCACGGTTGCCTGTACTGCTGCCTTGAAAGTGAGTAACAACAGTGACTTGCTGGTTGCCACCTGTCACAAAAACCTGCTGCTGAGCGTTTGTTCAATGCAAAATAGGTACTTATTGTGTGAAATGAAGTTTTCATGGGCCCTTCAGAACTCAGCTTTGGACCTCTCAGCCCTCTTCCTCTATATGAAAAGAAACTCTCCATTAAAAATAAGCTGCTTTGGGTTGGTTATGGGGAGGTGTTAGTGGAGACCCTCTGCCCAGTGCTCCTGCGTGGGAAGGACCTCTTTAATAGCCCTGTCTTTCTGTTGCCCTTTCTCTATTCTTTCTTCTTTTGTTCTTCCTTAGACTTTTTCCTAACTGCTGCTGTCTAATCACCACAGAGACCTTTCTTGTCTTTAATCTTTAATCATCTATATTAGAGCTATAAAATTAAGAACTAAGCTACTGGGACACTTCTATATGACTTAGGATTTTGAGTGCCTCTCTTTGTGGGTGCACTGCTTGGGCCCTACTACCAGTTTTTCAAGAACTGAAGATCATTGCCTTCTGAAACAGTCATCTTCAGAGCTTTTAAGTTTGGACCCATATCCACTAGACAGATTTGCAAACAACAGACTTTGGTTCAGTATCTAGACCCTGGGAAAGAAAAAGCCCGGGGAATATGCCCAAGGTCAGAACACAAGTGGTGGCTCTAGAACTGATTACTTATAAAACTCATGTTTATTTTGAGTTTAATTTGTTTTAGCATCTTTTTTTTTTCAAGACGAAGGGCAATACAACTAATCCCTCACCAATCTTGCTGTGAGTAATAAGTCTTTCCTGCCTGCAAAGAGAATTGGTCCGCTAGTATTGGCTTTATTCATTGATTTCAGTGGAATTTATGCCCGAGGAGGACTTGGGTGCTCAGTATGATGGGTGGTCCTATCATCATAAGCATATAGTTTAGCTGCACCCATGGCCTCCTCTAGAGCTGTCTCCTCCTAACTCCAATTCTCTGAACTGTGCCCAAATTGGGGGCCTAAAACCAAAATTAGGCACATCTCCCTAAAGATGTAAAGTCACTAGAAGTAGAAAATGAAGGGTTTAGGACTCAATCACAGGAATATTTACCACAGAACATCCACATTGTGGATTTTTAAAGCATATCTAGAAGAAATCTGTCCTGGATATTGTGCTGATCTTTCCCACTTGGTGTTGCTGATAAGACTCACAAGAAATAGTGAAAGGGCAGTCTTGTCTGCTGACAATGCGGTTGCAACTCATTCAGGCCCCTTAACAGTAGTTTCTCCAGTGAACCTCTAGCACATATACAATATCTGAGAGTGGCTAGTACGCCTGTAAGATGAAGGTTTATTAGCTGTGTGCTCTGAGTTCTAGATATGGTACATTTTTTTGAGACTTTGGGTGTGATTTCACAACCAAAAGTGGGATTCATAATCTAAAATGTAAAATGGATTTCCGGAAATATCACAGATTGTGAACTGGCTACGAAGGCAAATGGTATCTACTGATCAAGTGAGAAAAAAGAATTGACAGTCATGCCTCCACTTAGTAAAGAAGGTAGTGATTATCATCTACAGCCTAGAGTACTGGTTTTCATTATTTTCATTTTTAAGGACTTAATTGACTGTGTAAATCTATAAACGGTATGTGCTTGTGTATTCCTGTGCATGCAGCAATCAGTGCTGTTCTGGTACACTTGTGGTAGACTTTGCTATCAGTCTGCACTGAGATAAACAGAAGCAGTTATAAATCAGCAATACAGTAAAACAGGCAGAAAATCCTTTATGGATAATCACCCGTGCAAATGTAAATACAGCATAAACAGAGACAGGAAAGGAAAGCCCAGAATTCTAAGATTAAATGATATCTTTGGATTTGGAAACCCACCATCCTAGGGGGTATTTTCATGCTTGATATCAGCATTTTATTCTTTTGGAGTGAATTTCCAAAGATTTTAAAAGATGAAAGGTTTTTAAATAACTGAGCAGCAGTAAGAGATGGAACTACTGCAGTAGCTGTAATGAAAGAACTATCAGCCCTGTGGCTAAATAGCCTTTGGGCTTTTGTGTGGCCTCTTCAAAGATGAACCGTTCCCTTTTCAAGGGTGGTGGGGGGGCTGGAATCTATACACACTTACATGGGAACAAGGCAACTCATGTAATGCTCTGTGACTTTTGCCTCTGGAGACCTGAATTCAAATCCTGATTAAGTCACACAAGTCCAAATAATTTTTGGAGGTCACTACATGACATTTCTACAAATTGCAAATTCACCCAACAAGCTAATCCACTCATGTAGTCAGTCACGTGAGAGGATGGAGAGATTTAATGGGTGCTGTTACCTGTGTAGGGGCCTGACTTTGGGAGAACACTGCAGATGGATCAATGACATGAACCTCCTCTAAGTAGATCTACTGTTCAGGAACTAAGAGTAGTAGTATAATAAGAAACAAAAATAATGCCACTGTTGATGTTAGCTGTTGAGTAGGGAAGAGGTAGGGAGAATGGTCCGTCAGCCATCTATATCAACAAGCAGAGTGGATCAAGAGCAAGGGCTTGGCATA
Source organism: Phalacrocorax carbo (assembly GCF_963921805.1). Classification (NCBI taxonomy): domain Eukaryota; kingdom Metazoa; phylum Chordata; class Aves; order Suliformes; family Phalacrocoracidae; genus Phalacrocorax; species Phalacrocorax carbo. The sequence goes on from NC_087513.1 coordinate 68,936,770, forward strand.
CCAGACTCCACGCTATATTTGTGGAAATTTCTGAAGACCTGCTCAGTCTGGGCCCAGTGTCTTCAAGAGCTCTGCCTGGGTCAGTGTATGACCTGTTCTTTTCCAGCTAGTCTGTATGACACAGTCAGCCTCACTGCAGACAGAGTGTGACCCGAGCCACCACTGAAACCCAAACAAATCAAACAAAACCAAAACCAAACAAAACCCCACAACTTTTGAGGGAACAGTTTAAAAGGAATTATTTACACCTCCAAAGTGCAACAGTTCCAGCACACTCTAGAATGTGAGTTGCTTTATCACTTGGCAATAAATGAATTTCAGTATTTCACTTTTGGGTAACATGTTCTATGCTAAACTGAAATGAAATAAATTTTTTTTCTCTTTTACATATTAAACCTGGAGAAAGAGTGTGAGATGGCAAAGGAGGAGGCTTATTGGAGCTCAGAATTTGTCTTTGATATAGGGAATTCTCACTGTGTAACTGACATTTTCAGTGGGAGTTCAGAATCCCTGTATTGCCAAACATGCTGTAGAGGTATGTAGCCCCCTCCAGTTTTCACAGAAAAATAGAGAAGTCCCACAGGAAAGCACAAACAGTACAGGTGGGATGGGAGGAAGTGTAAATGGTAGCTTCCTGATTATTTCTGGTTTCCCTCCCATACTATAGTTGGCTACAGGAATTTCCCAGTGGTACTTGCACTAACAAAATTTAACATGCTGAGATTTTGTCAGCAAAATCTACTTTTCAGATGGTTGATTTGCTATGGTAATCCATGTCCATTTGGAACATTACTAGTGCTAATAAGTGTTGCAACTTTGTGAGAACAAAACCCAGCAATACTGTTGTTTTCTTTAAGTCAAGGCAGAGCCTAACCTTTTTCCTCTATTTTGAAGTAGAAAGTGTGAATTCAAATGCCAGTGGCCTTTGCCATCAGTTGAAGTTTTACAGTAAACTTGTGTGAAGGACCTTTAAAATTACAGCTTTAATTAAGACAGTAGTAAACACAACTAAGTCAGTATTGCCCCCCCTACATCTCCAGCAGGCACAAAATACCATGCCATAGAAGTATGGGATCAGTAAGCATTTTCAACAGAAATAACCTGCAGTGGAAATACACTTCAGCTCAATCATTGTGTGCCACAGACATTCTGACCTGCTGGTATTTGAATGCAAGTTTTAATTCTTTTCCCACTCTCAGACAGAGACCTTACGTTTCCCATAATAGCTCAGTCTGCTAAAGAACAGCTAGCTGCAAAAACCATTGTGCATGTAAACCAAAAACTGCTAAAATATGAATGTAGAACTTTACTAATGGATGAAATAATGTTCAGGAGTCCAGCGGTTATATACTGGGGGCTAAAAAACACAGTGGAAAGATTCGGTGTCAGCATCAGTAATCAGGGACTAGGTGGTTGAAAGTTGGGGGGTTTATATGTATCTCCGACTTTATGCAGTCTTTTCCAGCTGAGAAAGAGTGTATACTTGAAAAGGCGGGCCCAGTGTTTAACGAGTGATGAAAATATAACTCAGTGCTGTTAGAAATAAGTTGGGCATATTCTGCTTGTATCAATGTACTTCCTGCATATGGTATGCAACAAAAAGCAAATACAGTTTGCCTCACATCTTTTATGTGTTCTTCACTGAAGGGAGTTCATACAACAGCAAAATGGCATTCCGCTGTGATTGTATCATTTCAGAGAAGCTCAAACAGCTATTTTACTTTGCCATCAAACAGCTGACAAGGTTATAAGGCAATGCTGCTAGATCTCCACACTAACCTTGTTCTTGCACAGGTTTCAGCAGCCTGGTAGGGCTCTTCTGCAGGACTCCTGCCTTTACACAGTCTCCCTGAGAAGTTCAAGCCAGTCAGGGTCTGTCTTTTGCAGGAGTGTGTGCTCTCATGACTCTAAGGTTGAGCCTTGCACTGCTTTCACTTGTCTTCTCTGTAGCGCTGTGTGGGAAGCTTGGTCAGTTCTGGAGACTTCACCCTCTTGTCAGGGAGATCAGGCAGCATAGCACTGAGTTATAGCTATATCCAAAGTTTTTCTAAACTAAACCAGGAATTATGGTTCACCTGGAGCAGAGCAGGTGTACTTGGGTGAGGACATCTACAGCAGGTTCAACTTAGTCTTTGTTAGCAGGGTTGAAGAAGCAACCTCTGCAGACTCCATCTTCTCAGATCTGTCTCCCCCTTCCCCTGCTCTCTTCTGGACTCATCTTCCATTGCTGCAGTTTCTTTGATTTTTTTCTGAAGGGTTCTCCGTTGCAAATTAATATCTTCCCTTGATGTTTCTGTTGTCCTCATCGAGGCAGTCCTTTCTCAGTTAATGGCTCCATTTAGCTCCTGCAGAGAGTTCTGTACAAATTGCCAATATTTCTAGCTCAGACTGGAATTTTAATTTGCTCTTTCCATCACTACAGAGCATACAGAACAATTGGGCAGCCAAGGTACACATAGGAATCTTATTATTCTTCCCAATGCCCATGTATGGTGAATCTCGCCTACATTATGTGCTTTTATCCTACAGTGACCTTACAGCGGACCTATCTGGAACATTCTCTGCCCTGATTCATGATCCCTGTGCATTTGTCTTCTGTCAGCTCTGTCTTGACTTTCTCCTGAAGACAATCTAAAAAAACGGTATAGATGTCTATATGTACATATAAAATACACACATGGAATGTGTAAAATTCCATAAATGAGGTAACACAGTAAGAAAAGCCTTAAAAACATGTGCTTGAGGAGAACAATTGAGCTTAAAATTTACCTTCTCCTTCAGTACTTCAGAATAAATGGGATTGTCAAAACAATTAATTTTTGACATGAACAACTGATCAAGTACTGCCTCTGAGTGTCATCAGTTCAGACTGAAGCTGGGTTGAACTCTCCAGTCTCTCCTTCGCATCCATCTCAGTGCCAGCTACAAAATGTGGGGTATTTCAGAACAGTCATAAGGAGCAACTGTGACTTAGAGTCCCTTTAAGACTTTTAGGAAGTTGATGCTTAGAAAGAAATTCTACCCAGAATAAGACCAAAGGCATCTGGAGTCCGTTGTTTATATTTTAAGCCGTTCAGAAGCAATTTTATTTCATTGTGCCTAAGTTCATAAGCATACGACTAGTTTATTTTAGTTTCTCTAGTTTTGCTTATTACAAGGTTTGAAGTTTTGGATTTTTTCCCTCCATCTCCATCTTTTTGCCTTGAGTCAGCTCCGAGACCTTAAATTCCCACTCCTGCCTACCTGTCTTAAAGACTCAGGAAGGCTGAAAGAGTATTTCAGGTTGACAAGATAAATGATACTTCTCATGGTGCACTACAGAATCACAGAATGGTAGGTGTTGGAAGGGACTTCTGGAGATCATCTCGTCCAACCCCCCTGCTTGAGCAGGGGGCACAGGAACACATCCAGGCAGGTTTTGATTGTCTCCAGGGAACAAGACTCCACAGCCTCCCTGGGCAGCCTGTTCCACTGCTCTGTCACCCTCACAGGAAAGAATTTTTTTCTCACACTGAGGTGGAACTTCCTGGGTTCCAGCTTGTGCCCATTGCCCCTTGTCCTGTCATTGGGCACAATTGAAAAGAGCCTAGTCCCACTATCCTGACACCCACCCTTTAGATATTTATAGGTATTGATGAAATCCCCCCTCAGTCTTCTCTTCTCCAAGCTAAACAAACCCAAGTCTCTCAGCCTTTCCTCATAAGGGAGATGCTCCAGCCCCCTGATCATCTTGGTAGCTCTCCATTGGACTTGCTCAAGCAGTTCCACGTGCTTCTTAAACTGGGGGGCCCAAAACTGGACACAGTACTCCAAATGTGGCCTCGCTAGGACAGAGTAGAGGGGGAGGATAACCTCTCTTGACCTGCTGGCCACACTTCTTTTAATGCACCCCAGGATACCATTGGGCTTCTTAGCCACAAGGGCAAATTGCTGGCTCATGGTCACCTTGTCCACCAGCACTCCAGGGTCCTTCTCAACAGAGACGCTTTCCAGTAGTTCAGCCCTCAGCCTGCACTGGTGCATGGGGTTGTTCCTCCCCAGGTGCAGGACCTTGAACTTGCTCTTGTTGAATTTCATGAGGTTCCCCTTGGCCCAGCTCTCCAGCCTGTCCAGGTCTCGTTGGATGGCAGCACAGCCTTCTGGTGTATCAGCCACTCCTCCCAGCTTGGTGTCATCAGCAAACTTGCTGAGATTACACTCTACCCCATCATCCAGGTCATTGATGAATATGTTGAACAGGACTGGCCCAGCACAGAACCCTGGGGAACAGCACTAGTTACAGGCCTCCAGCCAGACTCTGCTCCATTGATCACGACCCTCTGAGTTCTGTTGTTCAGCCAGTTCTCTATCCACCTCACTGTCCACTCATCCAACCCACACATCCTTAGCTTGCCTGTGAGGATGCTATGGGAGACAGTGTCGAATGTCTTACTGAAGTCAAGATAGACAACATCCAGTGCTCTCCCTTCATCGACCCAGCCAGTCACAGCACCATAGAAGGCTATCAGGTTGGTCAAGCATGACCTTCCGTTGGTGAATCCATGCTGACTGTTTCTGATAACCTTCTCGTCCTCTACATGCCTGGAGATGACCTCCAGGATGAACTGCTCCATCACCTTTCCAGGGATGGAGGTGAGGCTGACTGGCCTATAGTTCCCCAGGTCCTCCTTCTTGCCCTTTTTGAAGATTGGAGTGACATTTGCTTTCCTCCAGTCCTTGGGCACCTCTCCTGTCCTCCAAGACCTTTCAAAGATGATGGAGAGTGGCTCAGCAGGAACATCCGCCAGCTCCCTCAGCACTCGCCGGTGCATGTGATCAGGGCCCATGGATTTGTGAGGATCCAGTTTACACAGGTGATCTCTGACCCAACCCTTCTCAACCGATGGTAAGTCTTCCTTTCTCCAGATTTGTCCTTTCTTCTCTGGGGGCTGAGATGCCTGGGGGCCAGCCTCAGCAGTAAAGACCGAGGCAAAGGCGGCATTCAGTAATTCTGCCTTCTCTGCATCCTGCGTGGCCAGGGCCCCTTCCTTGTTCAGCTGTGGGCCCACTGTATCCCCAGTCTCCCTTTTACTGCTGATGTATTTAAAGAAGTCCTTCTTGTTATCCTTGACATCCCTTGCCAGATTTAATTCCAAGTGGGCCTTAGCCTTCCTCGTCTCATCTCTGCATACCCTGACAATGCTCCTATATTCCTCCCAAGTCGCCAGTCTCTTTTTCCACATACTGTGAACTAGAATGTATAGACTGAAATGCTTAAATCCTTTTGTCATTTTTTAGTCACTATGTACATTAAACTTCTAATTTTTCTCAGGGAATTTCAGAAAATTAGCTCCGTAACATATATTACTCCCAATCCTGTGCCCCATCCCATTGAAGCAAAACACTTATGCATATCAGTTCATTTCTGCTGGTAACAATAATATTGACCATTGACTTCAGTGGAATTATTCACATGCCTTAAATTATGCACATACATGAGTATGGGATTAAAAATCAACCAAGCAAAGACAACTAATTATATTCTAAATATTGAAGGATCTGCAAGGTGGAATCTTCATCCTTAGGGTAATAATGACTAAGTCTAAATCCAGCTTTAAGGATATATGATGGGTAATAGGAAATATGATCCTTTTCTTGTTCCTTCTGTGAATGAAGTCAGATGGGTACATGCTGCGTATAGACTTATTGAGGTGTACGTGGAGACTAGCCAGGAATTTCTCAAGTAGAAAAAAAATTTTTTCTTGTCTTTATTGACATGACATAGAGCAGCCTCACACCTTTCAGGCTCCAAACAAGTCAGCAGACTCAGGATGTGTAGGATTCCAGTGCTAAAAAATAAATCCCGTAGTTTGCCCCACAGGTGGGAGAAAGTGCTTATGGAGCATAACACATATAGAAGGTCAATTTTAGACTGTGTCCCTTTTCAGTGTACCTTTTGTTCTGTGTCACCTCACTGAAATAAGTTGCAAAATGCATAATTAATATATTTACCACAAATAATACATTAAAAAAAACAGAATAACATAAGCACTGTACTGTTTAGAGATCAGAGAAAAATGCAATGTGCAGGATTTGTTACCAGAGCTAACCAACAATACTAAGTTTTTGCATATTTCAGGGTTGGTTTATTTGTGCCACAGTCTCAATAGTTACAGTCCAATTACCTACCACCAAGCTGTTTAACAGCATGACTGCTAAAGAGACAGTTGTCAGATGTCTTAGATCTCTAAGGAGGAGAAGTTGAGAGAAAGGAAGGAGTCAAATCTGCACATCACAGGTCCTCTGCCTGCTCTGACTACTAGCAAGAGCTTTCAAGACAAAGACTGCAAGTACTGCAGAGCCAAGGTGTTCTTAAGCCCAAATCAGCTCTGCAGTTGAGAAGTTAACCAGAAGAGAATGATTCATTGAACAAATAGCTTCTTTTTTGTTTGCAGAACAGCCTCAAAAATCATGATGTCACCAGTTACAGTAGTTAGTTGGATGTTCTTAGGAACTGGCAGCAATATCCTTTTTCTCATTTGGGATGAATATTTTGTTCCTCAGCTATTTCTGCTGAAGTAATATATCAAGTGTGAGGAAAGGTAGAAAAATTAATCTTTCAAAGTTTTGTGTCTTCACTGGACAAATTTATCTGGACACTTTCTGGGAAGTTCACCCTATCTTAGTTACTTCTGAAAGGTTACATTGGTTTTATGAGACCTTTTTTGTTCCCTGACTGTATCAATGCAAAGCACTTTAGTCAGTCTGTGAAGTTTCAGCAACAAAGTAAAGCTTTAACTATCATGAAATCAGCATAAGGATATAGTGGAAGCTAAAGAAATAATAGAAGCATAGGAGTACTTTCCTTTCTAGGCCACATAGCCCTTGCCTGAGGTGTAGGATTTATTCACTGGCTATAACGTACTTTTTTTTTTTTTCCTTTAATATTGTCAACAAAGCCATAGCCGTGAAGTGTGAAATTCCATCCTCTGTTTAATTGTTTTTGTACCTGAGTTCTGACCAAAAAATCTGGGGGAAAACGTCTTTCCCTTACAGTGCAAAAAGGTGTGTCATCCTATTAAAAAAGTTTCTAGTGTAGTGTAAGCAGAATTTAAAGTTGTAGTTCCATGAGCATATGTGTGAATGAAATGCAGTCACCCAAATATTCATGGGAAGAGAAGGAAAGAGAGAGTGGAAAAGGAAAATTTATGGTTTAGTCCAAACTTTTTAACTTTATAATTGATCAATGATAAATATCTAAATCTCACATTAGCATATGAATGGATGGCCCTTTATGTATCACCTGAGCCATGCCTGCCAGTAGGCTACCATTTGATCTTTGATCTAAGCTGAGGAAATCACTTCTACGCATCCTTAAAGGTATGAAGGTGCTTAAGTACTTTTCCTGGAAAAGATGGTTTTCAAAATGAAGGCTTCAAGCGGGAGGATATATTCAGTGACAATTGTTACCTCTTCTTTCTGCTGTCTCCTGCTCCCAATATTCTCCAATTTTATATTGCTATAAGAAAGACTTGGAACTAGAGATCTTGCTACTGGCCATAACCATTACATTTGGCTAGATCATTTCCTGAGGCAGCGAATTCCACAGATAGGCTGCATAAAATAGTATTTCTACACAAAATTTCCAAATTTCCAATTTACTGCCCTTTAATTTTATTAAGTACTCTGCTCCTCTTGATTAATGTTACTCTGTGAAAGGTTATACACTTCATTATAGAATACTTGAAGCACTTGACTTGTATTTTAAAAAGGCTATCATAACATTCTATAGTAATTAGATATCAATTAACAATTTATTCAAGAAATAGAAGCCTAGCCCTGGTGTCCTAGCTAACTTCCTTTCCATTAAGCTGCAGCTCTCCAGTATTGCGCACTGAGCAAGACAGACTTCATTTTTTTTTTTCAGGTTGCTGCTTTTCGGTGACAGCTGCCCTTCTATGATGGATTAAACATTTCCTGTAACTTTCAGTTATTTCTGAAATACGTTTGGCACAAAGTGTCAGGGTGTGGATTGTAAATGTGAATTGTAAAGTCAGCAGAATTTAGTGAATTGTGTCTACCCCTCCCATTAAGTGACTGAAAGACCTCCACTGTTTGCTTGGTGATGCTCAACCATTATGCTAATAGATAATATGCCTCTAACATTATCTTTGAACTATGATGCCTGTGTGATGAATGACATACTTGCAAAATGTGCCAGACTATTATCCCTGGGGAAATAAAAAAGAAAAAACCTCTGAACAAGTAAAACATGCATATCTCCTGTGGCTTTTCTAATATGTCTTCACCTATGTCTTCTGAAGAACCAGAAGACATAGGCACAAAGGTCTATTTACAGAGATGAATAGACTTTTTTTCCTTGGCCCCTACTGAAACTCCTGATTGTAATTGTGATCAGCAAGCTACAGAATTAAAAATCCTGGTGCTGTTTCTAGGAGATTATCTGTATCAGTGAGAGAAAAGCCTTCAACCTGATGTTGAAATGCTATGGTCATGACAGCAATTAAGGATGTTTGGCAAAGGAAGAGCTCTTCCCCAGTACCCAAGGTCCATCAGACCTCAAATATGCTGAAATACCTCCTTTTCATCTTGATGCTAAGTGGTTTCTTTGACAGTACCCAGCGAGGCAAGGTAGTATCCTGCTCTGCAGGTTGGAAAGCTGAAGCACAGTGGGCCAAAATTATGTCCCCATAGTGCCAGAGGGGGTATGTAGCAAATCATGAGAAGGAATCTAAGATCCTTGTCTCTGAGAGATGATGCATTAATGTGCAGAAATGCACCAGCTTTCTCACCGTTGAGAGTAGTGGGATGTGAGCGTTGAGGTGTGAACTGTGAAAGGTCAGGCAATTTGACTCAGGAAGCCGAATTATTTCTAGAAATGACAATCTGCAGATTCCCATCAATGCTGGCCTAACAATTGTCCCATACATGCTTACCTTGACATCAGGTTGCAATCACTTTGACTACTATAACTGGAATATTATAATTCAGACCTATACTGGCTGATAGTCTTTGTTCAGAACTCTAAATTTAGAAGATGATCCACCTTTTCTGTTGAAATTCATATGATTAATAGTAAACACTGGGGGAGTAGTGGTGCACTCAGTGACCAGAGAGCTGAACTGTGTATCAGGAGTTGTACTGTCCATCCTAGAGACGTAACCTATAACTGAACCTTTTTCTGTTCACTGCAGACAACAGTACATAATATATTTTGAAGACCTTGTTTTCTGCACTCAGTAGTGTGCAAATGGTAACACTCCTGATCTTGTCATGACCCTCTGCAGCTTCTCCATTTCAATAACACAATTAGGAAAAATCAGCTCTAGCACCTAAGTTACGATTGCAGTGAAAGCCTCCAGCTGCAGTCAACAGGACATGTGTATGCATACACATGTGATTAATAGCTACGTATTCACAGAATGATTATAAGTTTCCAGGAAGCTGTTTCAAGCACAGGTGCAAGGTTTTTAATGATAACTGTATGGGATCATTGTTCAGTTGAGGACAGCCCATCCTGGACTTATAGGATACTTCCATTTTGGAGGAAGCATTTCCAGATGTTTGGAAGGATACTAATCTTACCCAATAATTTAATGTTTCTTAAATATTGATACATTGCTGTTACTGTTTTGAGTAAGTCTATATCTTTATTTTCCCTGCAACTTCTGCCAAGCAACCTATATCTCTGCATTTCTCCTGCAGTAATTTTTCAAGAGCAAATAGCAAGCTCGCAACGTACTGTGTCCTTATCAAAGGGTTTTTTAAAACATAATTAAACAAACCCCTGATGTTACATCAACATATACATTCCTGTCACCTCTGGCAGTCCAACAATGTATGGAATAATTTCTACTAAACCAAATCAGATGGGAAAGCACCAAACAAAGGGAATCCAGCAACAGAGAGACAGCAAGTACTCAGCTGTCTGCCAAGTACTGATAGTTTCTCTACGCTTGAGAGGCTATCACTATCTCTGCCTCTCAGCTTTTCTGTTACGTATATGATGGGGCAATAAAAAGGAGACGACAAGCTGACCTCCTAAATGTTCAGTCTGAGAAGTCCCAAATGCTCTGCTGTACCAGAATGCAGGTCTATTTTTTGGGGACTAATTTGTGCTGATGCTAGCTGGTATAATCATTATGCAATCATGCAGGCATTGGGAATAGTGAGAGTACACTATACTCCAGTTATATACTTTACCAGGCCGTGATGGAAGCTTCTTGCCGTCTGAAAATTTCTTCATGCCAGACTAGTACGAAAGGACAGGCACCTGAATTCTGTGCCTGGCACCCTGGCATTTGCTATTTAGGATTCACTTGTATCACAGCTTTGAGAAGTTCTACTTTTCCAACTGACTTTCCCAGCTGACAAAAAAAGCCCTGTTGATAGATAAATACTGTACAGGATGAGGCTTTTTTATCGCCATCTATCATAATTAGAGAGAAGTTGAATCATCATTGTGCCTATGCTGGTAAAGTTGTACAGCAGTTTTTCAAAGTCATCCATACTTATTGTTTGTGTGGATTGCTTTATATAGATAGTGGTGTTCTTTGTAGAAGAGAGAGGATGTTAAGTCTCATTTCTTTACTTAATTCCAGCTTGGGTAGTTACATTTAGCCTGCCTGATTTCTCCACTGTGATTTCGGGTGAATATTTGTTTCCATCTTTATATACCATGATGTTTTATTATCTTTAAAGCACTGATGTGTTTCATACCAGAGGTGTCTACTTTTTGGTCATGTGGGATGAAATGTGTCTTGCGAACATAAAGAATAATTAATATTATTTATAAACTAACTGAACAATTCTACAAGAGTATTCAAAGAGAAACTGGATAATGTGCTTAGGGAATGTTAGAGGGACTCCTGGGTTCCTGAAGAGAGGTGTTCAGTCACTTTCTTCTGACCACCAAATGTCTTAATCCTGTGATGAAGAACCTGATGAACTGTTTTCACAGAGGCAGATTTTGAGCTTTTTTTTTAATGAGTCTACTTCTGTTCAGTCACAGATGAAGGAGCCTTGAGATAGAGTTCTGGGTCAGCCCATTGACTGTGGGCTATTGACAGACAAGGACTTTAGTGACTGTACTTTGAAAAAAAAAATGGGTAATGGACTTCCATCCACAAAGAACTGATCATATTAGTGTTACTCTCCTGCCTTGTCTTACCGAAGGTCTGAAATTCCTTTCCTGAGTTGTTATGAATCTTGAGTCAGATTGCCTCCCCTGAAATATGTCTCAGTGCCCATGTATGGAAGACTATTTCTTCTGTGATCACAACAAATGCTTAGGCTGCAAAGGAGAGAGTGCTTTCCTGGAAGGAGAGGACAACATATGATAAAATTTTCAAAAGCATGGAAAGCAAAGGAACCTCAGCTGCTTTATGCCTTTAGGTACTTTTAAGTCTGCAATTTATGTTCATAAATCATTTTAGTGCTCCTGAAAATGTTAACCACCATCTGTTTCTTTAATGATGCTATGTCTGGCTCAGGAGATAAATGTTTATGAAAAGTAAAGAAGAAGGGACGATGTTATTTTTTATACCATCAGGAAAGAGAGATTCTATTAAATTATCAAGCACTTTTCCAAAATTTTGAACTTTGAGGAGATTTCAAGATTAAAATGGTATTTATGTACTAGATGTTTTTAGAATATATACAGTATGTTATGATGTGCTAGAGTTCCTCTACACATAATACAGGTTCTGGTGCTAAAACAATAGTCTGCCTGCTTCATTTGCAGATTCATATTGTAGTGTGAAAGCCAGCTCTATCCTCATGTCATTCAGTTTATAGTCTCAAAGACTCTGAGTATTCAGTTGTGTAGAAAACACATTTTGAAGGAGAGATTAATCCTTCAGGGAGAGAAAGGAAGTTTGTGAGAAAGCTTTAGAAAACACTTGACCAGGTCAGAACATGGTGGGCCTTGAAAAGGCATTCCTCAAAAGCATCCAGCTACTGCCCTCACTGTGGTGAACTGTGAAGATTACCAATGCATTGCCAAGGAAAGATCAGTATTTGCCCACAGTTACCACATGCTTCTCTCTGAGGTATATGTAGGAAGTAAAAGTGATCTGACAACACACTCTGGCAATGCTTAACAAAAACTAGCAATATTTTCACTGGCAGCAGAGAGTCATACGTATGTACAGTGGTTAGAATAGAAGTCTAGAAGTCACTGGCTGGACCACTTGTGGTCCTGTGAGTAAACTCCATAAAGTGACATTCCGCAACTCTGAGCATCCAAGCAAGTGCTTAATCACTGCCTCTAAGGAAACAGCTAGAGGAAAAAAGCAATCAAAGAGTGGTCACATCAGAAAGAACATACAGAAACACTTGCTATGATTATGTGTAAACCAACCACAGGCTCTGTTTACAAACCTTTCCATCTGTTCCTTTGCCTAATCATTTCTGCTTTCCCTCTCTGTCTTCTAACTTTCCTTCGTCTTTCCAGATGCAGGACGCTATGGGCTATGAGTTACCATGGGTGTATTTTGTCAGTCTGGTCATCTTTGGATCCTTTTTCGTTCTAAATCTGGTTCTTGGTGTGTTGAGCGGGTAAGCTGACAGTTTTGGTGTCCTTTTTCCAATGCTACAGGGCAAGACTCCATAATAAGGGTTCTTCCCTGTCACCAGGATTCTTTCAGAGGGATTAAAAATCTGAATCCAAGGAAGCTTCCCATCAGCTCTCAAATATCTTGACAAAATGTTCAAATATTGCAAATAACAATACAGGTAACAAAAGAGGTGTTATTCTCTGACAAAGAATTTCAACCTCAGGGCATTCAAAATCGCTAATGTTAACCTGTCGTAAATTTTCAACAAACTGGCTATTGAAAATCCTACTGCTGGTGACTTGGGATCTCTTTGGCTGGAGCCTTGCAGTGCTCAGAATCTGAGCTTGTCTCACTAATTATCATTCCACTCTTCCAGGTCAATGATGCCATAGGAAGGGACTGGCCCTGGATCTATTTTGTTACACTAATCATCATAGGGTCATTTTTTGTACTTAACTTGGTTCTCGGTGTACTTAGCGGGTAAGCAGTACCAGGAAAATGTTTTATTATTGTTTATTTTTTAAAATTTGTATTTCTATTCCTACTCTCTGGTTACCAAAACAACGGGCAGTGGCGGGTTGATTTCAGGAACCTTAATAGAAGGCCTAGGCTATTGCTGTGTCAGTAGCAAAATATGGGATTCCTAATGGCATGGAAGGAGTTTTTTGACTAAATCAAAGGAATACAAGACAACTCTTTGGCTGTAACTTGTTCCTCTACCTAAAACCTCTACCTGTACTCTATGCGAAGAGGACAACACTATTCTCCCCTGTGGGCGAAGCATACCATTCACCATAGAAGAAGGGGATTATAGTAAAATCTCTGGAAGAGTCAGTGGGATTGATGGAGGAATGAGAGCATGAGGCAAATCCCTTCACATTTGTGGGATGAGATTCCTGCCAAATTATGTCTTCTTACATGAGAAATTTTCACTTTGCTTGGTATCTCAAAAGCACAAACTAATGGAAGATTATTTTCCCTGGAGAGTGTCTTGGGCACGTTTCTTCTTCAATAAGCACATCTCCTCTGTTGTGCGGATTACAAGCCTAGCATGATGCAGGGAGAAAAGATCATTTCCCTCTGACCTTTTCTAAGGATGAACAGAGAAGCAGGAGAATTCCTTCTAGTGTTTAAGCACCCCTAAGACATTGAGACATTTAGCTGTATTTCAGTCCTGCAGTATAACCCTCACTGCAAAGCATCATTTTAGTAGCTTTGATTAAAACAATTGATATTGTCCCCAGTAGTTAAAAACTTTACTGCCCCTAGGCAGCCACATAATTAGAGGAACCAAGCCAGCAAACATTCCTCGCAAGATTTTTAAAAGAAGTTCTAGAATTAGGCTACTAATTCCATACTTGGGCATGACTGGGTGCCTACAGCCATTCTAGGTACCTGGATAAATATGGTATGAGGATTTTTATGCATCCCCTTTTCCTTTGTTTCTAACATCCTGCCTCCTTTAATGAGCTCTAAATGAATTTGGTCAGAGCCTGCACCTGTTGCCTGAGTAGGCAGCCCTGAAATCCCCGTCTTTTAATCATAAGAAAAATGATCTCTGAGCAGGAGAGAGGACTTGATGCCTCACAGAAATTATGTCCTCAGTACTTGGGCCAACAACATAGGAAGGGGCAGTAGTAGGACTAGAGAAGAGGATCCACCATTGGCCATCCTGCAAAGAGCCGGGTAATACCAGATCAACAGGAGGTGTTACTACTATCTTCATTATTCCATTGAAGGAGACATGCAGCTAGAACAGCTGCTGCAAAGAGAAGGGCTTCCAAGCAGTAACTGGAGAAGGAAAAATCCCCAGTAATGAAGTGTGAGGCAATGGTCTATGTTTGGATATCTGGAGAGTGATACTCGGTACAATTTCAAAATGTAAGCTCCTCATTTCTCCAGGTGGATACTCCAGTCAGCAGGTACAGATGTCAGCAGTAGTGGAGGATAATGCCAAGCCAACAGAGGGAAAGTGATGTGTTGTATCAGAGGTGCACTCAAGATATAAGATATTGGTTAATGATTATCTAGTATCTGGTTGGATAAAGAGTGCCTGTGAGCCCAGCCCTGAGGAGTGCATACTGTTGAAGCAGTGCTGATTCAATTTACCCACACTTGGATTTGGGTCTGTACATAATAAAAAATCAAATTTCCTCTCTCTTTCATTTTTCAACACAAGAAAGTGTTTTGGGGCCTAGATCTTCCACCTCCTGACATACTGCAGCTAGACCACCACAGCTAGTGGTAAGGAAATGGAAACAATCTGTAGAGAGAACTGAAATCAAAGATGAAGTTCACCTTGTTTAAGCTGTGAGTCACTCTTTCTGGCTGTGTTCACAGTGTTATGACAACTGCACTGTTTCTGCAAAATTTTTCCCAACTGGAGAAAGTAAAAAGAAACTTAAGAATTTGCATCCATTAAAAAACACAGAAATGATGGGGGAAATGTTCCACATTTTCTCTGGGTTAAACAAGCAGTTCTTAAACAATTAAATTCCTAAAGCAGTTCTAAATTGTGCTGAGTTGCAAAGTGTCATCACTTTGCAGATTCAGCTTTTTTTCTAGACACTTGCTATTGCTATTAGTCTGATCTATGTAGATGATCCACCTGTCTGTTCTGTGTAGATACAAAGCAGAATTCCTGGGAATCTTTGTACATCCATTCTGGAAATCTCCAATTTCTTCTTATTTATTTATCTCAGGAACTTCACCAAGCATGTCGTGTAGGTAGACTTTGTCAATGATAGATTAGCTTAGGTTTTTTAATCACTTCTGAATACGTAAGTGTAATTAATTGTACTCACAAAGACACTTTGATTGCACCTGCAAAATCAAATGCTGAGTTCTGCTCTGCCTAAAGAGCTCATTTGTAATTTGTTTTTGCTAAGGTATGTCATCCACTCATGGTCCTCCTGGTGAATTTACTAGTCACATGCTAAACTAAATAGTATGACAGAGTATTCATGTTTAGAGCTATAATCCTCTTCCTGTCTTGACTGAGCACAATATAAAATTCCTGTATTCCAAAGGAAATATCCAGTCAACATATCACACAGTAGATCTCCTGAAGCCCAGGCAAAAGGATTCCACATCTTTACTGTGAGCAGTGAAGTCCCTCTTAGAGGTCTCTTGAGATCAGAGATGTTCCACATCTGCATTATCTGTTTCAGTCAGTTAGTGAGGAAAAAAAAATTCGGCAATGTGGGTTCAACTTTCAGACATGCATGCCTAAGGGTATAAATTCACATTTCTTTTATATTTTGCTTAGCAGTGATCCAAATTGCAGGGCACAGGCCAAGCAAGCAGTTGCCTAGGGCACATGGAGGGCAGGAGAAGAGCCTTTTCTTCTGCTTTGAGAGGATCCTGGAAAACCCAGGTGGCTCCTTTTGATGTTGTTACTGTCAAGGAAGGCAAATGGAAGGCTAGCTATGGTCATAGCTCCTCCTGGAGCAGTCTGTGACCTTTCAGGACTTCTTCCTGGTCTTCTGTCCCCTCTTCCAACCCTTCCCATTCCTTGGTGTATTTGTCAGGGTGGATGATATTTGAAGCCTTGTGCTGTACTTCTAGTACTAAGCAAGAGTTCTGAACTGCCAGAATTCTGCAGGTTTGCTCACTTTCCATCACTCCTTTAAATGTGAGAAATCATATTGAGATCAGACATAGACAAAATTACCTCTATTCCATCATCAGGGTGGACATGAAAAATTTTCTTCTGGAACAGCACAGGATACAGAGCTGGGTGTTTATGATCTTGACCCACTCTAACCTCACACAGAGAAAAAATGTCTCCAGAATACTCTGCTTTTTGGTATCCCCACTGTCAGATATATCTCATAATTTTCTGGTAGAAACAAAGTGTTACAAACTGAATTCTGGTAAAAACAACCAGATTCACTGACTCTTAAACTGATGTTCTTTTGTTCACTGACAAGAGACAGATTGTTTGGTAGTTCTGGAAGCCTTTGTCAATCCTAATCTGATGTGATACTGCAGTCTTTTTTGAGAAGGCCACCTCCAGACTCAAGATGGCACTTCCATCAGAAATCTTATTAGGTCCTTGGCCTCCCTGCTGAAACTGCAAACAATGACCATTTATTGCCAACTGCGATAGAGGCAGAGGTAATGTGCACAGCTGCCTGCAGTAGGACCTGGACTGAGATCACCAACTCATTTCACATGGGATGGTAAATGACCAGTGGTAGCAATTATTGATTGAGAACAACATTTGCCTGAGTACAGCCTGGCATTCCACAAGGGAAGTGGTTCGAACTGCATTAGCAATTTCCTGAGCCACCTGTTCTCAATGTTTTAATGTTAGTAGGGCATAGAAATTAAGATAATTTAAATAAGTTGTCATCTTTGGAGAGTCATCATGTGGAATATCATACATTGTACAAAGGAGAAAGACATGCATTTGCAGATCATTTGGACTAGGCAATCACAGTATTTTCAGTTGTGCCATTAAAAAGTTAGGTAATAAATTCACTCCTATGCAGATGGGTAGTGTAAAGACATCATACTAAAATCTCACCTTGGTTTAGTCAGCTCTCCCCCCAGCCCAAGTCCCATTTGAGAGAGGCAATAAGCAGGGACTGAAAAGACCTAACTAGATATGCAACTTAGGTGCGTCTAATATAAATGAGCCATTTCAGTGCACAGCAGGAGTTCCACTTTTGCTGTGCTGGGCTGTTTCATAGAATCATAGAACAGAATCATAGAATGGTTTGGGTTGGAAGGGACCTTTACAGGTCATCTGGTCCAACTCCCCTGCAGTGAACAGGGACATCTTCAACTAATCAGGTTGCTCAGAGCCCCGTCCAACCTGACCCTGAATGTTTCTAGGGATGGGGCCTCCACTACCTCTTTGGGCAACCTGTGCCAGTGTTTCACCACCCTCATTGTAAAGAATTTTTTCCTTAAATCCAGTCTAAATGTACCTTCCTTTAGTTTAAAACCATCACCCCTTGTCCTGTCACAACAGGCCTTGCTAAAGAGGTTGCCCCTACCCTTCCTATAGTCCCCCTTTAAGTACTGGAAGGCCACAATGAGGTCTCCCCACTGCCTTCTCTTCTCCAGGCTGAACAACCCCAGCTCGCTCAGCCTGTCCTCATACAAGAGTGCTCCAGCCCTTGGATCATTTTTGTGGCCTCCTCTGGACCCGCTCCAACAGTTCCATGTCCTTCTTGTGTTGAGGGCTCCAGACCTGGATGCAGTACTCCAGAAGGGGTTTCACCAGAGTGGAGTTGAGGAGCAGAATCAGTTCCCTCGACCTGCCGGCCATGCTTCTTTTGATGCAGCCCTGGATACGGTTGGTCTTCTGGGCTATGAGCGCACCTGGTTGGCTCATGTCCAGCTTTTCGTCCACCAGTACTGCTCTCCATCTCTTCATCTCCCTGCCTGTACTGATATTGGGGCTTGCCCCAGCCCAGGTGCAGGACCTTGCACTTGGCCTTGTTGAACCTCATGAGGTTCTCACAGGCCCACCTCTCCAGCTCGTCCAGGTCTCTTTGGATGACACCCCGTCCTTCTGTTGTGTCAACTGCACCACTCAGCTTGGTGTCATCTGCAAACTTGCTGAGGGTGCACTCAATCCCACTATGTCATTAATGAAGATATTAAACAGTACTGGTCCCAGTACGGACCCTTGAGGGACACCACTCATCACCGGTCTCCATCTGGACATTGAGCCATTGACCACCACCCTCTGGATGCAACCATCCAGCCAGTTCCTTATCTACTGAACAGTCCACCCATCAAATCCGTATCTCCCCAATTTAGAGAGAAGGATGCTGTGGGGGACCGTGTCAAATGCACTGCAGAAGTCCAGATAGGTGACATCCATAGGTCTTCCCTTGTCCACTGATGTAGTCACGCCATCATAGAAGGCCACCAGGTTGGTCAGGCAGGACTTACCCTTGGTGAAGCCAAGTTCATGATGTTTTCCACTTTGGTTTCTAAAACAGTTCCTTGCAAGTTATATCCATGCAAATATAAATTGTTCTCACTTGGAGTTGAGGGCTCGGTCTTTTTCAAAATTTTACCTATTTGTCCTAGATTCTTAAAAAAACCAGTCTAGGAGCCAACTATTGAAATATTGGGATTTGATTTATCAAACAGGTGTAATAATTTATAACTTCATTCAGTAATTTTATTTTTCTTTGAGAGTTACTTTATTATTTTGGATAAGGCATTATGTGAGACCCAGAGGAGAGATGTTATTGAAGCAGAAAATATAAATAGTATTGATTGGATTTTTTAAAAAATTCTTTGTACAGCTTTTATTATTGTTGTTGGGGGGTTGTTTTTTGTTTTACATTTTAAATAGCAAAATATCACTCCCAGCATGAGAAAACTTGTTTTTTTCATTCTTGCTGTGCTTGCAGTAGCTGTTTCTGCCTTGTGGTTAAGTTTGGTCCCAGGGTTGATCAGGGACCTTCGAGCCTGAGAAACCAATGATTCTCTTCTTCATTTCCACCTTCATTATTACAGTCCCATAGGGTGGGCTGAACCCTCAGCAATGTGACAGGGGCGAAGATCACGCAAACATACTTTGTCACATACTTTGGTTTGAAATGAAGGCATCATCCTACTTTCATTCTGCAGCAGAGCTGGTTTTGAGCACAGCTCATAATATTAAAAGTCTGATCCAAAGCCTGTGAAGCCAACCGAAATCTTTCAGTGGGTCTTGGACCAGACTGGAGGGAAGTACTTCACCATCACTGTTAGAAACTCACCTCCATCTCAGTTGCTTGAGAACACTTCACATGGCAGAAATTAATATTTTGGATAGGATTTTCATAATCCTGATATTATCCCACCAAAGTTAGTGTTAGGTTTCCTATCAGGTTTTGCAGGAGCAAACCTAAGACAAATATTAGGTGAAGTTTGTTGTTTTCTATTTAATCCACTCATTGCTTACAGTCATCAGCAAGGGTAATGAATAATGCACTGGAGGGAATCTCTTTATCTCTCATTTCTAGACAGAAGGGCTATATTATCTGCTCTGTGTGCCTTATATAGTGAACTGCTTCAGCAGATATAAGACAATACTTAAGTACTCTTGGTCCAGCACTTTTCTCAATCATTAAGCTTACTTTTTGAAATACAAGCGTTAAAACCTGGTTTAGAAGCACAGAGGAGTCTCTAAATGGAGGTAGGTCAGCATTTCTAGAAAAAAAAATGCAGTATAGGCATCTCCAAAAGAGAGGAAGAAATGGCATCGTAGCCAAAAAGAAGGCAAAGCAAGCACCCAGGTTCATAACTAAGCAACATTAAATTCTTATTGCTATGCCCTCTGTTTTAAGCCTATATTCCCAACAGTGGTCTTCCATAGAACTATCAAATGCCAACACTAGTTCACTTTCTGGCAGAACCTATCAGTTTTGTCTACCCATAATCTATTGTGATTTTCTACCCAGCTTGAGATTTGAAAAATATTTTAATGTCCTGAATACTGAAAGTCTGCAGTAAGACATCAAGACCTGAATTTTCAAATATATTGTGCCGTACGGCGGGTGAAATTGCCCATAATTAAGAGTGTACAGGATTGTGAGTACCATTATTTACACTTACAATTAACCCAATTTAGTTGCGATTACACACGTAATCTTAAGGACAGATTGAAACCTGGCTAAAAATTAGAGCCACCAGCTCACTCTCCAGATGTCAGATTATTGTCAAACAGTTCATCATTTAATAAAACTAACTATTATTCCTATAGATATTTAGGGATAACTGCCAGAAAATATTAAGTGGTAAAGAATATTAGAAATTATATGGTATTGTACATCAGTGTTACGTATGTGCTTTATTTGAATTGTCAAATGTTGAGAATGAAAGGATTAAAAAAAGGTATTTTTTCCTAAGCATTGGTAAAAATGTGGACACTCCAGCTGTTTCACATGTGTATCTAGCAAGGATAATCCATTCATGTGTCTGTCTTGAAAGAATAGAGAAAGCTGGGTGTGCTACACTGGATGTGGAGACTTTCTAGTGGAAATCAATCTAACCCATTGTTTTTCAATCTCTTCCTTCCCTCCGCCCATGTCCTCTCCCTCCCTCCCTCTTGCTAGGGAGTTTTCCAAAGAAAGAGAGAAGGCTAAGGCTCGGGGTGATTTCCAGAAGTTACGGGAAAAACAACAGCTAGAGGAGGATTTGAAGGGATACTTAGACTGGATAACTCAAGCAGAAGATATTGACCCAGAAAATGAAGATGAAGGCATGGATGAGGAGAAGCCTCGGAACAGTAAGCAATTTTTTTTTCCTATGTGTGTTTCTCTCTTTCTGTGTTTTTAGCAAGGGAGCCCGTGCTCACCTGCTCTAGTGCTGAGACTGCTTATAGGGAAGAATAAGTTCTTCCTGAGACTCTCACTATGCTTATACATGATTCCAGTTTAATTCCTGTAGGAAACTCTTAGAGGGAGGAATACATGTACATTAATTTGTATTGTTCTGCAGATCCTCAATTTCTTGCTTGTGGTGCTGACATAAAATCCTGTTATGAAACAGAAAAAAGATCAATACTTTCTGTTAGAAGTCCACTACTGGGATAAGTTTTAAAATATACATCTGTCTCCTATTCATTTATTTAATTGTAGTTCAGTGTTGCGGGCTGTTGACACATGGTTAATTACTTTGAAAGCAAAGGTTTCTAGGCAAAGCAGTGCTACAGTATGGGAGAAGGGCCAAATCAGCCCTGCTGTACATTAAGTGGTCCATCTGTAACTCTGTTGAAATCAGTGGCATTGTGTTTGCTTCTGCCAGGCTGGAATTAAGCTCTCAGACATTTCTTGTAAGGGGATTAGCTCTCACTCTTCTATTCTGGAGTTAAGAAGAAGTTTGCGCAAAGTGAGAATTCACCAACTATCTCTTCTTATTAGAAATCCTGAAGAAGGAAGGGCTTGAAGAATGCAGTGATTCCCTACATTTTATTAGCTTCTTTGAATCTTCTCCTTCCAGCTCCTTTTTTACCAATACATGCTGTGTAACACTTCAGAAACCCCTAGCAGTTATCAATGCAGGTGATGCACTTGGGGAATGTCAGAGTCTGAACCTTTAGACAGTTACACAGCTGTTAATGGACACTGGCTCTACTCTTAACTTTCATTATAGAAACCTGCATTTCCCTAGTTTGGTTTTAGAAGACGTGAACCATTTCCCTGGAGATCACCCTTTCTACCAAACAAGCAAAGTCCATGGGATGATCCAATCAGAAACATGTTCTAGTAATAGGAAGATTGGAAAAGTTGTGCCTACAGAGTAAAACAAGATTTGTATCAGATGCTCATTATATTCTGGGGAGTAAGTAGTACTCCCTGTTGCTGCCAGAACATTTAAGTTCTTTTAGACAAAAAAGTGGGGTCAATAGCATCAGGTCATACCCATGATATTTGGGTATCTGGACTTGAAGGAGTCACTAGAGTGACCTGCTCAGACTTTCCCAAACTGAGTTATTTTTATTTTTGTGTTGGTGCTTCATAGGGCATGTAGCCTAATTTCACAATTTATCCTCAGTAATCACTCAGAAATTAATTTATTATTCATGGCCAAAATTTGCTGCTCTGAAGCACATAATATATGGAAGGTGATGTCTGGTGATCCAAATTATTTTCTTTGTAGATAGAATTTCCCATTTAAAAAAAAAAAAAACAAACCAACCCAAACATTACTGCAGTGGTCTCTGGTTGGTATACTTATATGACATCTGAGTAGGGAGGCCAAGGACTGGGTTGACACACAATTCCACTGAAGTCACCAGGAGGCTTTCCCTTGACTTCAGTAGGAATTGAGTCATGTTTATCACATTTTCTTTTAGGGCCATGCCTGCTAAAGAAAAGTGTGGCCATACTGGTAAGGTAGTATGATGAGAACCTGCCTTGGTTACTAGCAGATTTGAAGTTTTTCCTTTTTAATTTAACATAATGCTGCCTTCGTAAAAGAGTTGTGGACTATGTCAGATATAGATTCATTGCATGTGCTGCAGGGTGGTATCGATCCACATTTGAACTAACAAGCTCCTTTTATGGGTGGTGATGATAAGAGCTGAAATATAACGTATCTTCAGCTTGCTTTCAGTTCTTCCTGTCCAGTTTAATAAGGTGAGTTTTGTAGGACAAGGATTATAAAATCAGTCCTCTTACATCTCACAAGTTCTCAAGAGTTTCTCAGAGTTGGCTGTTAATGACAGAATGACGTACTATTAGCAAACTAACTTGTTACCCATTTCTTTTCCAAACTAATAATGAATACAGTGTCCCTCTTTATAAGGAGTCGCATAGGAAAGACAAAGGCTAATGGGTCCAGTTACTCCTGGGAACATTCCCGTTGGTTACGAGAGGAAAAATTTTCACAATGAGAACAATCAGACATTGGAATAATCTCCCCAGGGAAGTGGTGGATTCCCCAACACTGGTCACTTCTAAGATTTGGCTGGACAGGGTGCTGGGCCATTTTGTCTAGACCGTGTTTTTGCTAAGAAATACTGGGCTAGATGAGCCTTGAGGTCCCCTCCAACCTGGTATTCTGTGATTCTATGATTCAATGCCGTTTTTTCCAAGTGTCAGGTCTAAGGGCAGTGGTTTCTAACCAGTCCCTACTACACAGTACATCATTCTCTGTGACATTGTGGCTTTGAGTCACATTATCTGTTTTTGTTACATGACAGACCAGGCTTGGGAACAGATGTCTGCAGTGCTTATTTCTATACAGTAGAATTGCGCCTCTGTGGAGGTGAATTGCCCAGGATGTGAAGGAAGGCTGTGGATTGATTTTGGCCAGGTAGTGGGGACGATGGTCATGCTAACAAAAGTGTCTGCACCAGAGAATAGCAGAGGCCAAGCAAACAGGTCACTCCATGAAGTTTATTTACCTATTCTTCTGACATATGTGCCCCATCTAGAGCAGGCTGTTGATAGCAAGATTCTTCTTAGCACCTGTAGCCTGTATCTATGAATGCTAAATAATTAACCTGTCTTCTAGTTTTGGTGTACTATCCAGTGAGGTACCTTGGCCTTCTTCCAGCCATAGGCTTTTTTGAGTAGGGAAGTAAAGGGTCTCTGTGCTGCCATCCTCTGGTGAGGAAGCAAATAGCCTCTGGATACAGAGACTGCCCCATCCCGAAGCCAATAAAACACCTATACACATGCCCCTACCTTGCAGAGCTGTGGAGCTTACATTCTGGCCTTTTGTATTGTATACCTCGCCTCTTTTTTTTTTTTTTTCCAGTAGGCTGTTGTATTTACTTTTGCACAGTTCCAGGTACTGTATCGTTTAAGTTCTGTATTATTTCTTGATACTTCCGAATTTCAATCTTTGTTCATGTGACAAGTGACAATGTATTTGCAAAGCCAAATAGCTTGCAGGTATCCTCTCCTAAGATGTCATACTCCCTTCAATGATTGACATACTTATCTGTCATGTATGTCACATGGAAAGAAACTGGTGGTTTACTTACTGTACCTACCTATGTGGTTCTACATCTGTCTTATCCTACTGCCTACGAACATACCTTCTGCAGAACCATCTCAACCCACTCAGGTGCTGGGGACTAGTTTACTAACCAGCTCTGATAAGGCCTGTCTGCTCTCCTGAAGCTGTCACATTGCAGCTGTACTGCTCCTAGGGCTTGACAGATATCTGCTAGAAAACAGGTTCAATGGACACTGTGTAACAAAATCAAACAGAGAAGTAGAGACCCTGTCCTTAATGGCTTCAGCTTAAGGTAATACCATAGAAAAGGTACCATGAGTAAGTGACAGGGTGTTTTATTTGGGTTTTGTCTGTTTGTTTGTTTCTTTGTATTATCTACTGTGTTGAATGTTTTGGCATTCATGCCAGCAGCCAATCACCAGTAGGGTTAAACTGAGGGAGAAAGATAGTATTAATTTTCTTTCAAAAACCATCTACAAAATAAGCTCCAACTATAAGGGACAGGTAGCACAGCAGTTCAGGCACAGCTGTAAATGCCCTCAGGAATCCCTTTGGCTTGATTGCCCCCAAGACATTTGAGTCCCACCTACTAGCTGTGCTGAGCTTGCATTGCTGGTGGTCCAATGTCTTCCTCGTCTTCTTGTGTTTAGCTCTTGCTGAAAGAGCTCAGATGCCTCATATGAGGCTTCAGAGTGCTTCTCTCAAGTCCTCTTCAAAGCTCACTGCCTCCTGTCTCTAGTACAATGTCCTGAACTACACAGAAGAGTGTTACTGCCCCTTTCCAGAACACTTTGTTCAGTAATGAATTAATTAATAATGCTGACTTTTAAGGTATCAGCCCTGACCCTTTCAGATAACAATTCACTGAAGTGCACAGGGCAGTTCAGACCTCCCAAAGCTGTTGGTTTAGCTTGACAAACTTTGGGGGATGCCTTTGCATCACTCATATTGCACAGATACTCGAGAGCTGTGGGCTCCTGCCTGAACTCTGATAGTGAATCACACCATCACTTTTTGTTTCAGTTTCCCCTTGGAGGTAGTTTGGAGGTTTAGGGATTATTTTATTTTTTTTTTTATAAAGAGTATCACAGGACTTCAGAAGTTTAATTAAAATATACTTCTTAAGCTAGAGTCTCAGCTAATGTAAACTCTGAGATTCAGCAGTTTACACCATCTGGGCTCTGACCCAGGTAGTCTACCTAAACTGAATCATCCCAAACACAGAGAACATATGTTTCCAGTCTCTTCTCTGTCCTTGGCTGCAGAGGCAGGTTTTGCTGTCATCTTACTCTGTATAGAGGGCTGCCTGTCTGTCAGCGTGGGAATTGCTTCCTTAAAACAAAGAACACAAGGTGAAAGGGAAGAGAAATTCACTTGCATCCCCATTTAGTTTGACTGCCTGTGCCTGTTCTTAGGGCACCATCGGTCATATTTTGTATATGCCACTGCTTTCCTGAAGCTGTCAAACCTTACCCTAAGTCTCATTGGGACTCTACAGCCCTTAATGAAACGGTCAACAAGTCCAAGGACTACAATGAGACTCTTAGTGGAGGAAAGGGTGAGAAAGAAAGATAAATGCAGCCAGAGTCTGCCAATCTATGCAGCCTTTAGCTGATGGTCTCCACAGTAGAGGTCTTGGCATTCTTCTGAGGCAGTTTATTATCAGTCATCTCTCACATGCGTTGAGGGGCATTCACCCAGCAGGCTGAATTCATTCTCTGTGTTCTGGAAAGTGCATGCTTAAGGTGGTTTTTCCTTGTTATTTGCAAACATGATTTTGCCATTATGGCAGATGTAAGGTGGAAAATGTGAATGGGCTTCTGGGGGCTGTTTGTGTTGATGGCTTTCTTCTATGCACTTCCCTTGATGGGGCTTCCACACAGGAAGAAAACGTTAATTTGACAGAAGAGAGAAACACATGTCATGGCACAAAACAGCTACTCAAATTCAAAATTACATGATAGCAAAGAGAACCATCCCTCCTGTTGCCACAGTAACTGGGAATTTGCCCTTTTTTTCTTTTTACTTCCTGAGAGTGGTCTGGAATACATCTGTGCTGCTGTGGGCAGAGGCAGGAAACCTCAATCCAACCCAGATTTTCTTCCTATTGAAATTAGTTGGCAAAATTCCCATTGACTGCACTGGGATCAAGCAAAAGCTGTGAATGGGCAGGGAGAAGTAATTTGATGTTTCTGCCTGCTCAGATTTTGCCCTCCCTATGTTTCCCTCTATTTCAGTTCTATTTGATGCTGCTGTCCGCAATGTGAGTATGACCACATTTATGTCAATAGGGTCCCTAAGAGTAACAGAGCCAACTGCTTGGTCTGGGATCTAGTAACAAAGGCATTCTGTGATTCAAGGCAACTCATTCTTCTAGTTAAGTCATATCCAAGATAGTAGTGTAAATTCAAGGGCTGATCTGCAAGTAGCTCACCCTACAAAAATGTAATCTCTGTTTAGTTTGACTGCCTGTGGCAGTCCTTAGGGCACCATCGGTCATATTTTGTATATGCCACTGCTTTACTGAAGCTCTCAAACCTTACCCTAAGTCTCATTGGGACTCTACAGCCCTTAATGAAATGGTCAACAAGTCCAAGGACTACAACGAGTATGATTAGATATCATACTCCAGACCTCTATTGTAATGGGACTGATGGCTGTAGATAATCAGGTTTTCATGTAACACAGCAGAAAAAGCAATAGAAATCAATGTGTTGCCTTTCAAAATAATATAACAATTCTTCAGACAGTACATTAAATAATGAAAGGTATGGGAGCGGAGTTGACTGTACGTGCAGATTTATACCTCTGTTAAAGTGGGAATTGAAAGTGCCCTACTGAAGACAGAAAGTACAGAAGTACAGGCAAGTTCTAAAATAGGTAAAAAAACCAAAGTGTTTAAAAAGAAATAGTCTTGAATCTTCACCTTCAGAGCAATTATTGTAGTGCCTTAGTGACCTGTGGAAATGTTTGTTAACATTTGTGTTCACTGCCTCTAAGGAATCAACTGCAATCTAACTTTTCTGTGGACCATAGATTTTGTCTCACTCCTACAAGCAGTGTTCCTTGTGAACAGCACTAGTCATGACTAGGCAGTAGAGTATATTTAATCACTTATGAGAGCCTTCCCTAGAAGAAAATTATTTTGAGACAGGGAAGAAGTTTTGAGCTGCAAAAGTAAAACTTCTAGAAGATATTGGGACCTCTTGGACCACTAGAACTTTTGGAAGATCTGTGTCTTTCATGGAAACACCTTGTGCTTCTGAACATCAGGACAGAAATGAGAACAGGAGGACTGATGGTTCGAACAGGAGGACTGATGGTTCAAACAGGAAAAGACAAGAATTTGAGATCACTAGAAATAGAAGCCTCAGTTATTTCAACCCAAACAGGGTTTTGTTTCGAAGAGATCCAATAGTATTTTGACTCCATTACATAACAGGAACAAAAGCATGACCACCTTTCTCTAAAAGTTCAGGCTTTTTAGGATTTATCTATTCAATTCCTGTTGATTTGACTTTTTTTTTTGCAAAGTCAGCTTTTATATCATAAGGACACTCCGTTGATTTCAGTGAGACTATGTACCAAATACTTTCAATTGACTTTAATGAAAGTTGTCACTAAATCCTGTGCAACCCTTTGGAAAAGTTAGCCGTTTGAAGCTGTTGGCTAGAGAGAGTTTTGTGTACAGATCTAATCAAGATACCAAGATAAAAGAACACTAACCTGCTCAAATTTTACATTTAGTCATTTCGTATGTCAGCTTGCTCTGTGGCTTCTGAATCATGTGCTTAGTGTACTGACAAGGAAGTAGCTTACTACTTTCAGCCTGAAAAAATAGCATGGCACTATGAGGTAATGTCTAAGGCAAAGTACATAACAGGGTTTTCAAAGGCTTGGTTATAGGCTAAAATTTCAGAGTCGCCTAAAAAACTCTTGGTCCATTTCTGTGATGAAATTTAATGGGAATGCACAGCTAGGGAATTAACATGGAAGATGCAGAGGGGAAAATGAGAAAGAGAGTTTATTTACAAGATGTCTGTTTTAAATGCAGTCTTGACCATCACTTCCTTAAAACTCATGTCTTCTTAGTCTACAAGCAAAAAGATTGTGTACTGAGTTAATTTGTGCTTCCTATTTAACAGACCACATTTAAAGCAGACTTGAACTTGTTCATTGACAGCAAGTCAGTTCACCCTGATTTATTCTAGTTTCATCCGCAGAATTCATCCAAATGTATTTCACATACACATGGAAGAACATGAGCAACCACCCCTTGACAGGCATGTACAGCTCAAAATTTTAGAGGATTTCTGCCTATTGTCAAAAAGCAATTAGAAAAAACACAGGGTGCTTGCATGTGATTTAAGATCGTCTAAGCAAAAGCTGTAAGAGGCACAAGCTGAAAAATGAAACCTTTATCAGTTTACTTCCTCCAACACTAGTTGGTGATTTAGGAATTGACCATATAACCTGGTTGTATTTTGCTTTCCATGCTTTAAGGAAATAAAAGTCACTGTTGTAAAATGATTTATTATCTGTTCAAACCTCATCTAAAGAGGAAGAAAGCACAATGTCATCTGCTTTTATCATTGTCCACTGGTGTGGAAAATAATCATCTGGTAAATCAGAAAAGAGTAGCTGCAGTGCCAACGATTGTAGGCATTTCACAAGGGCACCTGATAGGTGTTTCACGAGGAGTTTAGTTGCTGTGAGAGATTTATTCTCTTTCACCTGGAGACAAAAGAAGTGCTTTTTGGCGTACACTGCACCACCAGTTTCTTTTAGGGGAAAAAAATTCCATGTACTCAGCTGCAGAGGTTCCAAAACATGGTTTGCTTGGACAGGAATGACAGCAACTCCCAGCCATGTGCTGTGCCCAGTGAATGTACTGTAGAAAACAGTCCCACTGGATTTTTTTCTGCCTTGCCATCTTTTGAAGTAGCTCATACACTGCTCTTAATATAAATACTGTAGTTTAAAGGTGCTTACTAAAAGGCCTTTGTAAATGTTAAGTCAACTTTTGTTTTGTTGTGTGGTTGTTTTCTTTACAGAGACACTCAGGTTGCAAAATGCTGCATGGGTTTGTGCTACAGATGTCAAGCTGGAGTCTATAATTAGCATGCTGCCTAGAAAAAAATTCTGGGACATTAGTTCTCACATTGGGCTGAATCACTCCTGCAATCCTTAGGCAAAAATCCTACTGAAGTTGCTGGGTATTTTGCCTGGGAAAGGGCTTGGGGCCCAATCTCTTTCATCTGAGGTCAGTAACAAAACATGCAAGTGTCAGCACTTGAAAATATTGCCCAATGTGAGGCCTTCATGCGCCAGAGGCTTCTCTGTGCTCACGCATGACTTCAATATTGTGTAACTGTCGTCCGCCAAAGGGAGAACATGAGGTATTCGAGATCTGAAATCGCTTACGGGACTGAATAGTCCAGATAGTACTGTTTGCTCAGTGCATAATTCCGCTGGCTGAAATACAGTTATATCTGGCATGAATCTGATCCACTGTCATTACTAGCATTTTGCTTCCATAACTGTACTTAATGAAATGTGGGATCAGACCCAGATAAACTTTTATAACCTAAAAAGGAAAAACAACATATATCAGAAAAGAATGAGAGGCTTCATAGTGCCCCTTTATGTAGCTGCAGTAGCACAGTACCTAGGGCAATGATATTCAGCGCTGCAGGTGAGAGAAAGTAGAGCTGCCACTTTAAAGTGTCGCTTTCATTGTGTAACTTTCTGTGCAGCTGAAGTAGCAAAAGATCATTTAGGGTGATTCTCCTTCCACTTTTGCTCCGTGTTCCATCAATGTCATCAAAACTATGATGCCAACATTTGACTTTTTCCTATTGGAATGAAAACGAAACTAAGAGTAGACTCCCTCCTGACTCTCTTCACATGTTGCTTTCTTTTCTTATTGTGAGTTTATTGTGAGTGAAAAAGCAAGGAAGCAGTAGGGCCTTACCCTTGATTGTTTTGTCTCCCACCCACCTTTCCAAGAGGAGGAAAGAGGAAATACTTACAGAGGAAAAAATTTGTTTTCTCAATAAAGTGAAATTAAAAACTTTGGAGGTTAAGTGATGCTTAGAAATGTTTCATATACAACATTGATTCTTTAAAATATGTGTGCCGGTTAATATTTGGAGAGGGGAGGAATGCTGTTCTGGGTTCTTTTGTCTAATTTAAAGAAAATGGCACAGAAAGGCTAAACTGTGTTCTCAAGGTCGCCCACCCTCTCAGTGCCAGAGTCTCTTACACCATACCCCAACCTCTAGAACAGATTTTTGACCTTGGATTATATCACATAAGGCATTTACTGGTTTGATCAGGGTGGGTTTGAACTATTTTCCTTCTCCAGGAATTCATCACAATGATCTTAATCACTTTAATAGGTACAATTTTCTTGTTCCCCTGAATGTATAGATGGTTCACTCTGTGTAAGTTAATCAACAGGTTTGGGTTTTATTAGTAATATAATTTAACAACCCAGCTTTTATCAAAAAGCAGCATTTGGGCTCACTATTCTGTAGATTTCACAACCTCCCAGTTTCTCTTTCTGTCTTTCTGGCTAAAAGGAAGCGTTGATCATAAAACAAAAAGCAAGGAAACATTTCAAAACCTTCTTCCCCTTCCATCTCTGCTGATAGTTACTGCTGAGGGTAGGTAAATCCCATCTAACCAAATGTGATGTAGAAGCTGGTTAGCTCAAGCCTGCGTTTTATGTCAAAGACATAAATTTATAATTATGGAGGAAACTATTTCTTTCCTTTGTTTGAATGGAGAGCAAGAGAAGAGATTGCTGCTGGTATTCAGGAAGCCTCAGGACAAAGCTCTGGCCAATGTTACAAACTGTAATTCCGAAGTAATTTATTCCAACGTAGCATCAGAAAGCCTGATATTGTTTGGTGAAGTGGGAAAAACATTTCTAGAAAGTAGAGCAGAGTAACTTCCAGCTTGGGGAAGGTGGGCCAAATTCAAGCATGTGTCTGACTTCAGCAGCCAGCTTCTGGAGTGAGTGCCGGTGAATAGTGACAGCTCTGAGATAATTAACTGTCCCTGAAAGGGTCACTGCAATGAGTATCTATCAAAGCTCTGTGACGCTGCTGCCACTTTTGTGTGGAAAAAGGGAGGGAAGTGTAGAAAGCAAACTCCAAAACTGTGCTAATTTCTGCCACAGGCTCAATTTTTCTTCTTACTCCCTTGCAGGCATCAAAATCTACATATATTAGGTAAGCTCCCAGGCCTCTGTAGTTCACATCTGACAAAAACCTCTTCCTGTAAGATCCTCAGTGACTGAAAAAGTTTTTTCATGATCTACACGTGTTTTTGTTCTCTTGCTACTGAGGATCTGGCTTGTGTTGTTCAACTTACAGTTTTTCCAGCTTCTCCCTTCCCTGACTCTTGTAATCTCGAGCGCAAACATTACACTGAGAGCTGCTAGAGCAGTGATGTGTGACTAGCTACAGCATATAGAGGATGACATTAATGTTGATAGGGCATTAAGTTTATCTCCTATAAAAGCTATTTCCCTAGCAAAGACCGTCTGGTGAGATAACACCTCTATTTTGCCTGCTGGAAAAGAGACTTGCGTTGATGTAGGAATCCTCTTATAATAATGATATATTACAGAGAAATATCTTTGAAGGAAAGGCTTTAGAAAGAATCCATTGTTTATATAGCTGGGGAAGACACCTTTGTGTAAATAAATTCATCTCCACCTGCCCTGTTGGGAAGTACTTCTTGAAGCTGTCAAGATTTATCCACTGACACTGTGATTCCACTTCTCAAGAAAGGACATTATAGGAAACAGTCTGTGAGAAAACTGTCATTGCCATACTTTCCAACAAATTGAACATGCTTTATTTCCCATGGTTAGAGAGGCATAGAAGGCATTCAATACCAGGATCTGCACAGAAAATTTTAGGAAGAAATGCCACAAACCCCCAAGCTGGGTATCTATATGGCAAGGCAGTTTTTTTAGATGCCTAACATTTGCTGTTAAATCTTTATAAGGGCACTTATAAAGTGGTTTTAAAAAATGTGGAATATTCAGCAGTTCCTGCTGAAATCGGTGAGTATTGACCCATGATCAGTGTTTGAAAATCAGTTGTCATTGTGAATGTAGCCTTAAAAGTCTCTTCATTAAGAAGAAAGCATTGTTGAGCAGGACTGATAGCAGCTGAAACCCCGAGGATCTTTTAATGTGGTATATAGAACTGTCAGGAGAGAGGTTGTGGTGTACGGTAATGGTAGCTGAGGGACATAGAGCATGTGTTTGAAGTTAAAAACAACTCTTGGGGGTGAAAATTAGTTGTATTACAGTAATTCCAGCCAAGATCAAAGCCATGGTGTGCCTGGCACTGTATATACACAAATTAAAAGTACATGTATGTGCTTCCTTTTTACAGGAGACCAAAGCTGGTATAGATGAGGTTCAGCTGCCTAAACATACTAATCTAATGACAATTTAGATGCTTCATGGTACCCAAGACCTTCATTGTGAACTGACAGATAAAATGTATCAGCTGGGGGTTGTATTCTTGTGGTGTGATAGTTGGAAGGGCATATCCCAGGTGGGATGTCAAAAATCCCATTCACTGCCTCAGAGGAGACAACTGAGTGTGGTCCAAAGACACGTAGGAAAAATTTAGTACAACTAGAACCTTCAATCCAGATCTTGTAAGCTGAATGTTTTAAAAACATTCTTGGTAGGCAGAAGAATGTGATAGGACCAACTGTTACAGAAATTGTATTAATATGAGCTTTTTTCCCTCTTGGTCTAAGCATGTATTCATCGTGACCTATCTACCTATCTCTTTTTCTTCCCTTGTGTATTTTATAATATTACTTGAAGTTTCATGTACAGAAAGATAAATACTGAGGTCCAGACCTTGTATTCCTTGGCCTAGACCAAGAGCTCTGTGTGAGATGGAGTCAAACTGGGAAACCTCTAGGAGACCAGGACAAGCTGAGGCAAGTAAGAGGTACATTAGCAGAGCTCTTCTGGGGAAACTGTCATATCCTCTGCCTTCCATGCCCCTGACTGCAAGGGATCTTGAGTAGTCCATCGCTTTCTTAAATGGATTCACAAGCAAGCACACAAGAAGGCAAAGGTAAAAGTATTTTGTTTTAAATGCAAGTGGGGTTAGAAAGCTGACCCTGCTGTTGTGAAGGCAGTGCAGTGGAACAGGACGATGAGCTGTAGTTGACAGGAGGTCTGCGACGTTGTGATGCTCCTGTGGCAGAGCTCAGAGACAAGGAGTGTAGGCGACATTACACAGCTGAACTAGTATGTATATTACCGCATTGACACCCAGTGCTGGTGCAGCTGAGAAGAACTGACAGTTGTGAATGGCACCCAGCCCTTCTCAGCACTTTGGTCGGAAGCCTGGGAAGCTTGCAGCAGGACCCCAGTACAGGCACAGCTCTGATGGAGCGGCAGTCACATTCTCACTTTGTGCCTGCTTATTTCTGCTTATTGGGTGAGAAACTTCCCATTCACTCCAGTACCATCTGCTAATAGGATAAAAATCTCTGGTTGTATTTGTTTCTAGGAAGAAAAGCAGGTCTCTCCATCCCAGTTATCTCATAAACAACATCAAGCTTGGAGAGGTGGCGGAGGAAAGAAAGTGTTTCCAACTGGGAAACCAAACTGAAAATAGCTGTGGCGCTGAATCTGCCTGCTGATTACAGCAGCTCTTCAGTTAGCAGGACTGTATAGTTAAATCAACAGATTAGAGAATTGGCCTTTCAGATCTTGAGGTCTAAATTCAAATTCAGCTTTAGGGCCTATGGGTGTTTGTAGTGCTGCTCACATCCTTGTTTCCATTTACAAAGTTCACAAGCCACAGCGTCATGCATCTAACTTCTTGTCCACTTGAGGAAGGACTGCAGCCAGACGTGTCCCTCTAAGTGCAAACTATAGAGGTCTTGTAGTGGACCCAAAGATAGGTAACGTGGGGATCAGGATGAAGGTGTTACCAACTCCATTAAAATCCATAGGCTGAAGTAGCAGAAGGGTTAAATGTCAGAACAAGGATGCAGTGGCAGAGCTGCATGCACCCTCACAGATGTGAAAATAAAAATTTAAGTGTATTATTTAGCTGTTTGAAGAACCACGAGCAGAATAACAGGGCTATGCCAGGTCACGAATAACTTGCTTTAACACAGCTGTGTGAGGGAAGCTTGCATAACACCTGCCCACACTAAGCTTAGCTCAAGCTGTTGTTATCAGTCCCTCACTTTCCTGCATGCTAGAAGTGTTTGCAAACTAGGAATCTCTTATTTCAAGGCCACTATAAAATGCCTGTTCCTTTGGCTCAGGGTAATTGACCTATTCTCAATGCCATACTCAAGAGGTGTAAAAGCTTTAATTACAGGTTTGACAAGCTGACTTTAAGGGCAAAACTCTTTAACTTCAATTCCTTGCTTTTCTCCTGGCTGTACAGTAACACACAGCCTGCCCAGCTAGCATGTCTCATGCTTCTGACTCATATGATATTGTGATAATAGTGTCTAGTATCAGGCTAGTCATTATGTTAGCAAAAGTGTCTGAAAGAACACCACATGCAGGAGCAGCACACAAAATTACAAACATTTTATTTACTAGGCACAGATGAAATGTAGCAGACTA
Organism: Phalacrocorax carbo; assembly: GCF_963921805.1. Classification (NCBI taxonomy): domain Eukaryota; kingdom Metazoa; phylum Chordata; class Aves; order Suliformes; family Phalacrocoracidae; genus Phalacrocorax; species Phalacrocorax carbo. The sequence continues at coordinate 68,971,396 of NC_087513.1, forward strand.
GGGTTTCAAAACAGAATTTTATGCACATTCCAGAATAGGAGAGTTGATTTCCATTTCAGATCATGAAGCTGAATAGAATCTGTTCAGTATGATCCATGAATGCAACTACAGGGGTCCAGTGCTTTCACACGGCCCTGCTTCCATAGTGACCTAGATCTGATGTGTGTGTTGCTGTACCTGTTGATCAGTGAATTGAATTGCTTGATTGTTTACCATCAAGGAAGACATCATCCAGAAGCCTTCTCACACATCCCACACGAGTACTGCTATTAGAAAATGTCTGCACTTGCTGAGAATTAATCTCTGTCAGGCACTGCCTATGCAATGGGACTGCTCAGATGGACAGGACCTTGCTGCTCTCTTTTCTTGATAATATTAATGCTTAAATATTTTAAGCAAGTCTCTCCTGAAGTAAATCTTCCCAGATGCAGGAAGCATACACTACTCTTCCAGCTTGCAGAGTGGTATTTAAGATTAAAATATTCGGTCACTTGTTCTTTCCCACAGTCCCTTCACTTGTAGCCCAGCCTCCATCCAGTTGCACCGTCTGTCCTTTCAAATAATACAGCCCAATTTCTCCCTCACATTCAGGTTTTTGTTTTTGTTTGTGTTTGTTGTTTGGTTTTTTTTTGTTGGGTTGTTGGGGTTTTTTCCAACCTTCTGCCAACAGGGGCCAGCCACCAGGAGAATAGTTTCCTCCTCCTATACTAGACATAGTCCTCGGAGAGACCTACCTTCTCATTGGCACAATTCCTGCCTAAGCTCCCTGGCTGCAGGGTTGTGCAAGCTCCCTTTGGGAAAGATTTCCATTGTGAGCTACTAGGGCATGATTCTCCACACCTTCACCATCCAAACAGTCCCTGCTGTCCTGATGTATCCTCTTACATGCTCTAGCTCACAGACTGTAGACCACTCACTGAGTTTTCAGGCATCACCCACCTTGAAATGGCTTGTGACAGGCAGGAATGTCATAAGACAGCCAGATCTTCATCTCAGTCACTTTGAAGCTTAGCAATCTAGGTGCTGAGCAGCACTCCCCAGAGAGTTTCTGATGACCTAAGCAGATTGAGTTGGAACTAGCTTCTGTAATATTTATATTTTTTTTGCTTCTCCTGGACTCTGCAGGGAAGATGGATTCACAGGGCTGTGAACTGCAAGAACAAAGGTGCTTTTCCTGAACTAGAGATCCTCATCAAAGTTACTGATTCACCACCCAGGTGTATATTTGTATGGGTGGGCAGATGCAGAAGTTACCCCATGCACAGGAATTTCAGGAAACACATGGCCTGCTTTAAAACCACATTTGTGCTTGAAACTTATGTGCTGGTTATTTTCATTAATAATAATGCCAGTGAGCAAAATAAAATTAGCATCATGATTATTAGAGGGACAAAAGCAATCAAAGCAGGGAGGATTTTTTCTTTTAGTTGTCAATTTTACTGTCTTGAGGGCACTTTCTCTGTGGTTAGTTATTTTGTTCATGATCAATGTTTGTATCGCTTCCCAACATATTATCTGTAGTGTTTCCAGCTCTCATGCCCCCATTTCTAAGGTGCGTGCCAGACCAGCCTGCAATAATAAAATCCTTCTGGTTTTCAAGTGAGATGCTCCTGCTTGTTGTGCCCATGTATCATTTTGCGGGATAGGTTTAGGTCCATTTGATGGTGCTGCTGCTTGTCTAACCTTCCTCTACTAAAAAACATGAAGAAGGAGAGAGAAATCTTGCAGAACAATTCAGAATGTGATTTGTTCACCATCAGAAAATACTGTTGAAAAAATCATAGAACCTAAATTTTTTTCGCTTACCTATTTTTTTTTTAGTGAATCATTTCAGAATTATGTGGGGAACCAAAGGGGTTGCTAAAAAATATTAGACTTACACCAGAAACTTGCTCTATAAACCATGTCCAGACAAGTAAATGTCTCGCACTTTGGCAAATTAGCTGTTGCTGCTAGCAAGGCAAACAATGCAAGTCATTTATCAGACAAGAAAAACAGTTTAGGATGTCATAGGAGGCTCCAGATTCAGGAGAGAGGCATCCTTCAAGATCTGTTCTTGTAGCAGCTCTGTCACCCTGTGACCCAGCCCATCTGTCCTTCTTCAGCCACAGGGATTAAGAGAGTCACTTTCATTGCACTTGGAGGCAGATACTCTGCAGTGAATGGACTCCTATCGCAGACTTAGATGTTTGCTCAGCAGTACAACCAGTTACCCAGGGAGACTGCTCAGTTTGCCCTTTTTAGCAGAGAGTTAGACTCATTACTGTAAAGTCTGCTTTTGGGTGAGTCTGTGTTTTCACACATCCTGTGTTTACAAGACATTTGAGATACCACAGGTTACGCAAAGAATACCTTTGCCCTTCAGGCAGGGAAGTGCGAAGAGGATTTTAAGTTCTTCCTTTCAAATACAGAAGAATGTGCATGAGGCTTGCAAAGGCCATCCCTTGGCAGGGCCAGGAGTTTGCCCCTTATGTGGTCCTCTGTGCAATGTGCATTCCATTCACCAGCTGAAATGAACAAATATTTGTGGAATGCTGGGTATTACTGTCAACATTGCTATAAAAAGAAGAAAAATGGCAACTGTTTAAAGTAGCTGAGGAGTTTGTTATCCTAAAGTAAGTCCCAGGAAGATTAATTGGTGGCAAGGTAATGCACTCATAGGTGCACAGTAACCTGCATGTGGTAATGACATATCTGTTAATCACAAGCCTGCACAACTGATACACATTTCTATCTCTCTTATTCCTCCTCTTTGCGGTTGGTGTAAATTCACTTAGCCCAAGGCTATGTCCCCTCAACATCATAAGATGTGTATGTGCATATGGTGACACTCCAGAAAAGGATGACATGTAAAAGCAAGTCTTTTTATATAAAAAATAAATATTGCCATTTAGATTGTAAACTATATAATTTATCTGTGAATGAAATATTTGACCATACAATACTCCATCTCAGTGTTGGCAATGTTCCTACTTTCTACTGCTCCATTCAGTAAACTATGCTACACTGCATCAGTCTTCTCTGATGCAGTCCAACGCCCAGCCTGGTTTTACTGTCATGACAAGCCTTGCTACTACATACTGGCTGCAATATTTTTGCTGCTGGTTCACTGGTATAAAGATCTTTTTACCAAAAGCCTTCTTCTGTTTGACTGAAGTGGATACAATTGGCGATTGCTTTATGGCTCTTTATCACGATCCTAGATTCTGTGGTTGACCTTGAGTGAAAGTGTGAGTCAAGCGCTCTCCTTGCGACTGCAGTCATTTGTACATAATCCAAAACTAGATTATGCAAAGTGTATGTATTACATGTATTTAATGTAATGTTGTATGTACAATACTGTCTGTATGAGCATTGGCCTCTTAGCCCTTGGTAAGCATTTTCCAAGTATTTTCATAATTCTTCTGGATTTTTTTTTTACTGTGCTAGATTTATTGATGCATTCTGTCTAACTTTGGGAGGTATGTAACAGCCAAGATCCTACATATAGTTCAAGTTTCCTTTTCTCTTCTCCTGTAGCTTTCCTATTGTAGAAGTCCTTTTCAAAACAGAAAAACTGAACAAGTTCCCCGGTCATATCTGGTATATTTTCCTGACAAAAGCAGGAGATCTAGAGAAATAATTTACCTCTGCAGTTTACTTTCTGCATGCTGCTTGCCTTTAAGAGCATACTCATTGATTGTTCCCCAGACACTGTATGCACATAGCAAAAGGAAAGCTGTATCTTATTTAAATTAATGAATAAGATGAATGAGTGCAGCATTTCCAAAACAGGCAATAAGAAGAGGAAAGCTAGGCAATATTCATGTATTAATTAAAATGAGAGCTCTCCATTGAAAAAAATATGAGTCAGTTGATATACTGACAGCTGCCCATAGACTCATTCATGAAATGATGGCCATGATAGGCACCACGGGAAGCAAGGTTTTTACTGGAGACAAAGCCATTCACTTGATGCACGTTCTGTTAAAGGAAGCGGCCTGCATATTGCAATTTATTCTTGTTGTGCTTGATGGAAAAAGAAATCTTAAATCCCAGCTGGAGAATTCACAGGACTTCTTTGCTCTTTAGATTTGCTTTATAGTTCTGCAGAGTCCCGCCTGGGAGACATTAGCATCAGTGATAACTATAGTACTTAGCGCTTATTGTAATGTGTTTCATCTGCAGATCTCAGAGAGATTTGCAAGGTGAGTGCAGAATTATAAAACCCTTTTTAGAGAAGCTGAACAGATATATAGAAAGGCTTGTTCATATGGCCAAGGTGACACAGTAAGGTGAAATGGTGGTGGGGTGATGTCAGGACTGTCTGACTCAAATGCCAGTGTGGGCAAAAGGAGTGATTTAGACCCATATTTTGCAAAGTAATTCAATACCAGTAGAAATTGGACTGTTGCAGGAACTGGAGTCTAAGTGAGCATATTAGAAAACGCAGTCAAGTGTATTGTTGGTTTTCTTAATCAGAAAACCCACTACGGGTCTTTTTCAGTATGAATGGACATACTGTTGGATAGTCACAGTTTCAAGTCAGGTAGCAACCCAAGGGCATAAGGTAAATGCCCAGCCTGTCCATACAGTTGAGGGAGACATAAATATGGCATTCAGAAAACCTGTGATAGGAATCTATCTACCTCTGTAGCCTAACTCAAACAGCTAAATCTGAGATGTAAAATCAGGCAATATGAATAGCCTCTGACATATCCAGTTCTAAAACTAATGCCCAGATCTGCAAAGTCATGTAGTATCATGTCCCATTAAAATCTGTGACAAATTAATGCTTCATCTATGTTTGTGGAACCGGGCACCCTTTCCCCAGGCACAATCTTCTCTGGGTCTTAAGTTGCCACAGTATTAAAGTGAGATTCAGCAACAAGTGTGGCAGCATTATTATAATCTATGGAGATAAATCTGAATATTAGAATTACTTCCACTGCCAAGATGACAAACATGTCATAAATGCAAGATGCAACAGTGGTAATGATGTTTCTGAACTGGGAGCAAATATTATTCTCCAAGTGTGTGAAGGAAAACTTATCTAAGGACTACACAGAAGGGTATTTGCTTGTGCCAGCTTTCTGCTTCAGTGGCTGGCTGTCTTTTGGCAACCTGCCATCTAATAATCACTGCATGTCCATGGGGCATTTCGTTGGAGGAGGGACATATGTTAGTGCAAGAGTAGAGCTGGTATCAATGCTTGATGCCAGTGACATGGAACAGAGGCTCTCAAAGGGTCTTGCACATCTGTCTGTCTAGCCAGTCACAGACTGCAGACTCTTTGTCCTTACTTCTGTCTGTTGGGTCTCAGAGATAGAATTAATATAACATGAAGAATTTCTCAGATTTATTAAGGAAGCTGCTACATAGAGAGCTATGTTCTCACTTTAGTTGCTGCAGGAATGCTATGTAAGTAATGTAATGTTGGAGTTCAGTTAGTCCAAGACAAAAGGTCTACGTTCAGAGCATGACCCACACTGTGGTAAGATATAAGGAGTGCAAAGGCTTCAGAAGCAGCTGCAGAGAGAGCATAAACTTACCGGTCCTTATGTTTTGCACTCGGTTGAAACCATGAGACACTTGCATGCCTTTAAAAAGTTGTTTCATTTCCCTTTTAAAAAATTGCTATGCTATGCTACCTAGAGAATATGTAACTAATGGGAGATTTCATAAACCAGAGTGAATTACGAATGTGGTCATAAATCCAGAAAAAGAGATTGCTATGTAAGCAAAGCCACTGTGATTTGCCCAGGTCACAGGTACACTGGAACAGGGCCCAGAGAAGTTGTGGATGCCCCATCACTGGAAGTATTCAAGGTCGGGTTGGACGGGGCTTTGACCCAGCTGATCTAGTGGCAGATGACCCTGCCCATGGCAGAAGGGGTGCACTAGATCATCTTTAAAGGTCCCTCCCAACCCAAACCATTCTATGATTCTGTAAAATATGTAATATATTCTACAGGACCTGGACCTGTATTGTTGTCAGTGTTTCATTGTATTGGTTTGGTTGAAGTGAGCTGCCAATTCTGTGTACTCATCGCTGTGCTGCTGCTCCTGATGTAGTCTGGCAAAGGTAAACTGCCTGACGGAAATGCCTTCTCACCCCTTTAACAACCTGCTGTCACTTACAGTGGAGGGGTGAGGGGGCACAGTTGTTCTCTACTGTCAAGAAGTCACCTGTATCCAACATCAGCATTTAGTTGCTTGACCCTAATACCTTAGGGTGTTAGCTGACCAGTTGAATAGTATGCACAGGGATCAATCACTGCCTTGCCCATGCTGTGGTTGGGACACTGAAATACCTTCAGTGCAAAGTATGTGGTAGATAGAAGATTTAATGGTCTGCTTGAAGGCCAGGAAGTGGGGAGGTGAGGGTACCCACGGAAAGACAACGTGCCCTCTACGTCTGGCAGAACCAAGCCCCCTGGGAATATCTGATTTAGTTACAAGCAGTGGATTTCTTGAAGTTGATGGAGAACCACTCCTGTAAAAGTGCCCAAGTTACTCAACAAACATGGCACAGGAGGAGAGGCACCAGGATTTCCACTGCTAAGTTGCTCCGTGCCCAGGTGGGAGGAAATCTGCATTTGCCTCTTTTTTGATTTTGTCTCAGCTCCCAAAATTACAAGGAAGTGGCCAGTGAGATGGCATAGTCTGTGTACCATGGTCCTAAACATAACTCTGGTCTGGACTAGAGCCCACCATTTAGAAAAAACATCTCTTCCTGATTAAAACATTCTTGTGGTGGATTTACCACCAGCATTCTTGGTACGTGGTTCCAGTAATTAATTACCCGGACTGCAAAAAATGCCTGCCTTGTTTCTAGGCTGGAGCCAGGGTGTGGGCACAATGTCTGTGTCTCTGAGAACTGAGTCAGATAAGAAAGCCATCTGGGCAGTATTTGATTTACTTCCTCTCATATTTAGGTCCAGTTTGTACACACCTCTCCTGCAGGAATTTTTGTTTTCAGGATTTGTTAACCGGCCTGAACGAACCTCACAGCATCTGCACACCTGATTATCCCTTGATATTGAAGGTGACGTGAGGTGCCACATAAAATAAGTGATTGCCCCACTGAGAGCATACCACATTGGGGAATACAGTCCTAATCTCCTGTCTGTCCTGACATTTAACTTCTAGGCCATCATTCCTCTTATATTTGATACCATCTTAATACTTTCTATTGTCCATAACATTTTCTATCAGTGCAGTGTAATGAATGCCTGTGAGCTAGTGCCAGCAAGCTAGCCTGAACCACAGGAGTCTCTTCAGCCAGTGTGCCACTGCACCTGCATCCCTCACTTTAATTTGGCTTTCTGCAGCAGTAAGATTAGGGAAGTGTGAAGTACACTCTAAGAATTTTCTGTGCATGCACATCTGATCTGTGTGGGCTGAGGACCTTGGTGCATAATAGGCAGAGGATCAACATTAACCGATGCCATGAAAAGCCATGCAGCAGGAGGACATCAGAGGGCAAATGCCAGATGTAAACCTGAATGGAAATCATGAGACACAGTCTACTGGTATCCTAGTTTGGGTAAGGTAGTGTACATCTGAGTGCTTTATGAAGGTCGTTAATCTCTAAAGATGGAGAAAGGCAGAGAAATGTCATTACCCCAACAACTTTCCTTTAGCAGCTCTGACAGTTTTGAAAGAGTTTCTAGACATAGGAGCAGTTTAGGAAGAAAGCCAAAGAACCTCATTCAAAAATTGGCTAGTTCAGATTCTGAGCCTACAGGTCGGGAGATAACCTGGGGACAAATTGTGATTGCATTAGTCTCATCAATTTCAATACGTCACACAATCAAACAAGATTAATTTTGCCATTGATGTCACTGGAGAAAAGATTTTACCCATAAACTTAGAACCAACAGCTTTCTGTTCTCAGAAGTCAGACATAAAAAAGAGCAGAGAGCAAGGAAGAATTATCCTCTGATGACCTGTTATAATATTTCATACTTCCATATACCTTTGTCTTTAATTTTGTACTTTTAATTCACATGATGAAGTTTTCAGACAGAAGTGGATATCATGTGTAAGCTGAGTTCCTTGTTTTTTTCTTTTGCCTGTCACTGGCTGCATGTTCTCTATTGATGTCTTGTTCCTGGTACTTGACACTGACCATCTTGTCTGTGAAAGGAAGCACTCCAGCTGGCTTGCCTGATAAGAAGAGAGGAAAATTTGCTTGGTTTAGTCACTCCACAGAAACCCATGGTAATGTTCCACTGCACTCTGTGTCCACACTGCGTATATCTCTGTGTGTGTGTCTATATATCTCTATACAGACTGACATATAATATAGCTTTGTGTACTTCTGCATGCGTGTGCCTTGCTTTTTCTATTGCTTGTGCAGTGTCCTCTTCATGCACTCAAGATAATAAGCTGCTCTGCAAATCAATCTCTTGCTAATGTCTTCAGAATTGTTTTCCATTTGCAAATAAGCTCAAATATGTCTTGAAAGTGCTTTACCTCATCTTCAAAGATGACTTTCAAAATATCAGCGTTTTGGGTTTTTTCCTGAAGGGCTTAGTCTGGACTGAAAATTTGAATTATGAATGTTGTTTTTTCTTACAGCTTACTTGACCATTTCATGTGCATCAAAATATGAATTCAGTTGATTCCTTAATTTGTCTTTCCAAACAGACAAGGTTATTAAAACATTTAGTCTTCATAAAGGAACAGTACAATATTTCATAGTTATTTCAAGAGTACTAGAGAGTCCATTGTTTCATATGGTCCTAAGAACACAGCACAAGAACTTTAGATTTCCCAAGACATATGTTGTAGGCCTGTGAATTGTTGGGATGGGATGAAGGAAAGATAGTTCATTTTGAGGGACATTTCTATCATAACACTTTCAAAGCAGGAACCCAGAACCTCTTTGGAAGAACCTTCTTATATCTTTCTAGTCTCTGGAAGAAGACCTGGTCCCATGGCCCGTTAAACACCTGCTCAACTGAAATGCAGAACCTATTTATTCTACATTGCCTCCTTTGCACCAGGGACCCACAAATAGATATGTTCTTAGTACTGACTAACGTATTCTTACAGGCTGTTAGAAGCCTCTCCAACAGCTAATAGTACACGCTCTCAAGTCTCATCCAAGATACATATCCAATTGCCAATACAGGTCATGTTCTGAAGTTCTACCAGGCACCTGAGAGATCTGTTTAACTCCTCTGTCTTTCAGTTTTAAGTATCATTTTTTCATTTGTTTTGTGTGTTTGAAAAGTAGGGAGAAGGGAAGAGGACACATATTGAATCCTATCCATTGTGCTAACTTACGTTGAATGATTATATATAAGGAGTTAAGGAGTATTAGAGCTCATATCAGAGCTGGGAGCAACTGGTGGAATGGAAATTGTTGGGGTTTTTTTTCATGATCTATAGAAGCAAACAAAATATTGAGAAGATGTGACAGGTCCTTGAATCCAGATGAGATAGGTTCACACCTAAGATTGCTTTCATTTGATGTTTGTTCCATGATACTTCTGTAAAAGCCTAGGAGATTCTGTCCAGTTCTTTGTTGGTGGGTGTCAACATAAAATCTCTACCTTAGTCCATATTCATTAGGTCCTTTGTTGGTAATATCTAAATGGGTTAGAGAGTCTGAATTCCCCTCTTTTCCCTATAGGTCTAGTTTGTAAGTGTAAGGTTGAAACACATTAATGGTTAGTATATGACAGATGGGCACTCAGTATTTTTTATGTGGTACTTGTTATCAGGCTAACAGCATCCATTTCTCTGAATACCTGTCAATCCTATACCTTTTATCTGCACTCTACTCATCACACAAGAGACTGGGGAGGGCAGTGAGATGGTTGGGCTGGTTCAAGTAATGGGGGATTTTTTTAAGTGTTCCATTGAATCAAGCAAAAGCTTCTTTGTTGGCTTTGCCAAGTTCTCTAATTTTCAATGGTTCTCATTCACAAAATCTCCAGGAACTGACTCTGAAAGAAAGAGAGCAGCTGCTTCTTCCCTTTTCTTTAGCATTTGAGTAACCTGTGTATGTTCCTGAAGCCTACCTGCCCAGCCTGGCCTGTGCAGGGAGGCACTAGACTTGCTCAGCAAACTGCTTAATTCTCAGAAGCTGCAGTTGAGGGTCTTTTCATTAAGCCAGTACCTTCAATCATGTGATTCATTAATAGATGTGCCAGGTTCTAATGGCCAACCTTCTCTTTTCTTCCCTTTGACTCTTACAGTGAGCATGCCCACCAGTGAGACTGAGTCCGTGAACACAGACAACGTCCCTGGAGCAGATATTGAAGGCGAAAACTGCGGTGCTAGGCTAGCGTGAGTACATATACACAGGTATATGTATGTAGGGGTTGGATTAAGCTTGGTGGGTTAAAGCCAGGGCTTTTTAAGGAGAAGAAAACCCCACAACGGGTGAAAGGAGAGGGTGCAGAAGATCTATTGATCCCAGTTCTTATTTTAATTGCAACGTAAACTCACTCTGGACATTAGAGGAGAGTCTCTGGGTTTACTTATATGTAAATAAAGCACAGGATGCCCAGGATAAGCAGATCTGGTTTTGCATAATAGCTAAAAGAACTGATGGATAACAGTGTTCTTATTTTAAAATTACACTTTGGTGATAGATAATCAAATCCAGTATATGTAGACCAAAGAGTGGAAATAACTAGTCTATTTTAATTACTTTAATAATTCTTGTACACTTTACAGTGTCTTGTAATAGTAAGACATGGATGATAACTCCCATCCTTCAGCCTGAATTACAACCTTCAAATGCTGAACACAATACTGTAGTGACAAAGAAATGCATCAGTTAGGAGGGAGTAATGTCTCCTTGAAATTGCACCATTGTATTAATGGAGATGCTCAAGAATATATGAGATAGCACCATATTAATACAGTATATTTTTTAGTGTCACAGAGAGCAAGAATAGGCAAGAGGGGGGCCTTTCTTCCCTTTTGCATGACCTGAACAAGAAATGGACTTTATGCTGTGGAGGAATACATTAGTCCCTCCAAATTTCACTGAAAAATGAGCTAAGCATATCAGTATTACAGATTGTACCATGCTGGAGTATTTTGAGGCTCTCTTCTGTCCCTGGGCATACCTTGAGCCCTTCCGTGTTGCACAAACGGTGATTATATGTACACAAGGAATGCTCTATTTTGTCAGATCTGTGGTCCACCTGGCACAGTACTCAAGTCCTGACAGTGACAGGAGGGCAAGTGTGTAATCCTGGCCATTTCCCACTTTCCAGTCCCCTTTTACTGCCCCCAAATTTATGCTTATTTGATTAGAGATGCTAGAGGTAACACTTCAGCTTTTTGGCTTTAATGCCCATATATGGACCTGCCATCCATGGATTTATCTGAACCCACTGAGGCTGTCTGCCTTCACAATCTCCTGTAGCAACGGGTTTCAGAATTTTGCTACCTGCTGTGTAGACAAGTACTTTCTCGTATCTGTTTTAAGCTGATCTACTACTAGTTTCAGTCAATGTCCTCTCCTTCTAATACTGTGAGATTTGGTGATCAACAGTTCCATATTCATCTTATCTATCACTTTCATGACTTTGCAAACCTTGATTGTATCTCCCACACACACTTTTGGTCATCTCCTCTGCAAACTGAAGAGGAGGAGATCTTATCTGCATTACGAGATGTGATATGTGGAATATGTTGTAAATTTAATCGGCTTTCCTGTAAGTGTCAGCCAGTGACTTACAAACTCCAGGAGAAATTATTTTTGAAAGTTTTCCTTCACCTGCCTGCTGTTGCCTACCTGATGAGTCTTGCCTTTTAGTTTAGATTATGAACTTCTTTCTGAAGGAATCAGTCTAGATCGATTCACAGCACTGAGGCAGTTGTAGCCCTCCCTTGAGCACCCCACCAAGTTGCTTCTGCTCTTGTTGTATTACAGGAAGCAGCAGCTGGGTATGTGACCAGTCCTTCCAGCTGAATCCGATTTTGAGAGCCATCTCTATTCTGCAGTTATGGTTCCCAACACATTGGGTCCCCTGGTGCTACACAGTGCCAACAACAACGGCAGCTGTTACTATAAAGTTGCATATATTTTTAATATTACAGCTTGCATTCATTTAATGTCCTTAATCCCGAAGGATCCTAAAGCACTTTATGAACCATAAATGCAGGGTTGTTTTCACAGCATTAACGTTCAACCACCTTCAGGGTAAAATGTGACAGGCGTTTAAAAACAAAGGGCACAAGTGTATAAGGAGATGTATGAGGGATAGCTTATTTTGCGCTGAAACTGCATGAGGAATTTTGGCAAGCAACACATAATTATCTTATCTGGAATGTGGCCAGGAGAGCCGAAGTTAAACCCAACTCTAAATGTAATCATGACTTAGAATGGAGTTTACTTAAAATAGCTCAATGTGCCCACAGGACAATGGGAGTATTGTGGTCTGACACTGCAATCACTATACTGCTGGCATTAGGAGAAAGAATGGCTGCATACAACACATTTTAGGAAAATGGCAGAAAAATAGAGTTTCGTTTCTTCTTCCCGTGCTGTAAATGTTAAAACAGGGCCCTAAGTTTCACCAGAGCAGCACATGTAAGATTCACAGAGATAAACAGTTTCCTTGCCACTCTCCACTTCATTTGAAAATGAATGATGTATAGTAGGGGAATTGAAGTCTGTTCTTGAGATAGTTTTTTTTACCCCTTACCCAAGGACAGTTAAGATCCTCAAGGCCTCACTCAGACTGCTTTTCATCTCTAAGAGATGGATAGGCTCCTTACAGCCATTCATTTTCCTGGTTGGTAGTTGTATTTTAAATTCTAGAGTGAGACACAAATTCTGCCAATGCTTTCTACTTTTGTAAAAAGTTTGCTTCAAACTTGTAGATCTGCAAATTGCTCAGTTATATGTAAATTGAGATCTGCCTTTAATTCTGAGGTTTGGACTCCTTCCTGGTTTGTTTTGTAAATGTATCACATACTCAGGCAGAGAGAGAAACCAGCTTTCCTGGTTTCAAGAAGTATTAAGTCCTCTTCTTCTCACTGAGCCTTTGTTTAAACCTCCCATAGGCCAATGTTCCTGCTGGAACACATAAAATGTAAGCAAGAATTTATTTGAATGAGTATTTTCCTTTATTGGAACCTGACTAAAAGCATCAGAATGTGGCCCAATATTCAAGAATAAAGATAATTCATACGGGAAGTCAGCTGAGCTTTTCAAGTAAGTTCCTCATCTAGAACAAGTGATTTTTAGTAAGCATTAATTATTATAGTCATGGTATCCTGATTTACTCTAGTTGAAGATCAGGCCCAGGCTTTTGAGCTGTCGGCTGCCCTCTAGATTTTGTTTTTACAGTTGAAATGGCTAGACAACTTTTTGTTTGATTGTTGAGTTCCATCTATTGCAGATGAGACTTCATTTTTACCAGCCTGCTAAAATCATCTAGTGACCATGAGTCCCCATTGCCTTGCTATAAATACATTTTTTCCCAGAGGGCAGAGACTGCACTGGGCAAGCTGCAACCAGACATGACTGATGCAACAGGGAGATTTCAAGTTAAAGGTAATACATTTATTTATTTAGTGGCATCAGGATGCTAGGGCATTTAACAACCCCAGCACCACCACCATGGTTACAGGATAACCTTGCCGGCAAAATGTGCTCATGATAAAAGGAAAAAAGTACCCAGGAGACTGAAAGAAAAAGCACTTTTATTGAAGATAACTTAGAATTACTGGCTGTTCTTTCTGTTCTTATAAAAAGCTGTAAAGCTTTGAAAGGCCAGGCCTGTGAATGATATAAAGATCTGCTTGAGAAGCCAGGCTCAAGCATGCCTTTTGGAAAAGGAGATCTTCCCTGACAGCCTTTCTCGACTCCACAGAGACATATGCTATGCGAGATCAGGAGAGTACCTCTCAAACACAAGCTATATCCTACTGATGAATTGTCTGAAAGAAGCTTTTATTTCTATAGTATCCATACCATAGAAATTGCCTTCATCAGCTGTGCTGTCTGGAGCAATGCCAGTCCTGAAACAAGGAAAAGGAGTTTCTGGAGGAATCTCACATCTAATATCTCTTTGCTTATTGTGTAAATCCAGTTTCTTACAACTAAAACAAAAAAGCCCTCATTCATATTCATCCCTGGTACAATTCTGTTGCCATCAGGAGAGCTGTGGCAGTGAGTAGTTCCCTTCCTAACATGGGTGTTAACTTTACCAGGCATCTGAATTTTAAAAAGGTTTTGTAGGGTTCCACAGGACATTGAAAAGCATCCTACAACTTCCACAGTCTATCATCCATGTCATGATTTTGCTTTGTACTGCGCTGACATGTGCCCTGCAGTAGAAACACAACAACTTTTATCCTCAAGGGCAGCATTTGGAAGTGGAACTTATCTTACTTCTGATGTGTCACTGTTTTAATAACCTGTTGCCTCTGTGTACAAAGAAACGTGTGTCCTCTGCACAAGCATCAGTAGGATAAACCCAGAAGGAGGAGCAATGGGTTTCTATTTACAGGATAGCCTTATACCCAGGACTTCCCAATAGTGAGTAACTTCCATGAGCCTCTGTGGTTACTGCTGTGCAGGGCTTAGATTCCTGAGGACAAGCTATTGCTCATAATCAGTAGTAATCTGTTCTGTGAGGGATGTCAGCATATATAATCTTCCAATACAGCCAGAATGTTAATTTTCTAACACAACCATACAGATCTGGAGTGCCACAATAGAGCTTGCTTTTATACATATGTATTAGCTAATAAAAAGACCTTTGTGGAAACTAATGTTCCATAGAGCCTCAATAGAAAAGTGAAGCACTTGAGCTCAAAGGGGTAGAGAGCTTAAAATTATCTGCTTTCATTGAAACAGTAAGCCACTTGGCATTTTCACCTTGGCTGGGATTTCCATACATTTGGGGGACAGTTCAATTGCTTTTCCATCAAAGAGGGTTAAAACAATAAAACAGGATAAACCAAAATGAACATCCTACACTGGCTCTCCAACTGAAAACTGTGTGTCCTGAAAATATTATGAACAATGGAAGCTTTCCCTGGCAACTGAACCATCAGTGGTCTTCCTTTGGTGCTTTTCTGGCTGGGAAAATAAATCCTATGCAGTTCTTGCAATAATCAGCATAGGAGCCTGTGGTAAAGGCTTGCAGGCTTGCTATAGCTGCTGCTGGTTTTCAACTAATATGAAGATAGCCTCCTTCTGTGAGGACCAAAGTCCCCATCACTTCAGGAGCAGTGGTAAGAAAAGTATGCCAAAAGCTCTGAAACCACTGCTGACTCCAGCAGGAAGACACACAGCATCAACCCTTATGTGTCAGCCTCAGCTACTGCTCTCCAATTTATTACGAGCAAGGTGTTTTTGATATTCACAGTCAGCTCTAGATATGTGTCTAAAGGCCAGTAACACACCCTTGTGGAGGAGGAATTATCTTCCTACTTTGGATTCTGTGACAGGACTTGCATGTGACTTGCCACAGGGAGAGCAAGATTATTCACTGTATGCTGAAGAGCTGGCCATGTTTTTCCAGCATTTAAGAAAGCCTGTTGAATAGCAAACCAGCTCAATTTTAAGCTGGGTGGATCCAGAGTTCTTAAGGACGTTCTGTAGATTGTTACTGCTGCTGGCCAACAACCACCTCTCTCTCAAAACCAGCATCAGTCCTGTCAGGTCTGCATGCTCTCCAGTGCTTCTGCAAGAAGAGCAAGAATGTAAAAAAAAAAGACAAGAGGCATCATTGTGTGAACTCTGCTGAAATTCAGCCATTGTCTCAGCAGGAGGATCTCAGTCCACATCAGAACACAAGTTCTGCAGGGCCAGTCATCTCTTCTGTTTTGCCAGAAGCTTTTAATTAATGGTCAGATATGAGAAATGGTCATTGCATGTCCCTGTACATCTCCCAGTGTTAATTCCTTTGTACAGAGGATAACAGGCAGAAGGATGGAGGATCATTGCTTCACTGTGAATCGCAGAGGCATAGCAGAGGGTGGAACTTAGCCCTAACACTTTATTAGGCTGAGAGTTTATCAGGTATGCAGTATGCATTCCTGAAAAATGTCATGTCACTATATGCTCTCATCCCAGTAATAGGTGGTAAAAGGGCCCTAGGGTGGACATCGTCTCTTCAGGGAGGTCAGCATCCTGACTAGAAGCAAAGAAATGACATCAGCAGGAATAGAGCGGGGAAAATGTTGTGCTGCTTGACCAGTAACTGCATGAATGACCGTATTACACCAAAACAGAATCAGTATCACACCAGGACTGCATTCTCAGAGTTCTAAAATCTGTAAGATATGCACAGTGCAGCTCTTTGGATGTTCCCCGAAGTTGCATATAACCTAGAGGCATAGTAAGTAAATTTCTGTTCAACTGCTTTTCTGAGAGCTGTAACTATTATCCAAAGGCTTTTGTAAGTCCTCATGAAGATAGTTGCCTCTAGGCTGGATCATATACTGTAAAAGTAGTTGTGACCAGCATGCCGCAAAATTTCATGGTCATGTTTAGTAATTTCTACACCCAGAAAACAACTGTAACATGGCTTTTGTGTCACGCTTGGAGACCTACAAGATTCTTCCAGAATTGTCTGTGTGTACAATTACACACACAAGTCCTCAAACCCTGTTATACACAAGTGTCACATCCTTCACAAGTGCATAGTTTCTCTTCTCTGGTGTCCACCATGAACGTGAAAATGAAGACTTTATCTCTCAGAATGTGGGATATCTCGCTACATTTGAATTATGCTGATTATCCTGAGTTCGTGTTGATAAAAATCTTCAAATTTCACTGTCTTATCTGTATGTGGTACATAATCATGTAAGGCTGAAAGACTTTTAGAGAATTTAAATGATAGCTAGTCAAAGAGTAGAGGGCTGATTTTTGTGTTTGCCTTTCTAAAAGGTAATCTGAGGTACAATATTTCTATGATAAAAACACTCATTAGGAATCTGAAATGGTTTTCGTACAGGCTCCTATACCATGATTCTAACCAATAGTTTCTCAAGATATTCCAGATCTGGACACAAATGGGGACACTCACTTTCTATCAATGCCATGCAGCTCCCAGGGTACCAGGGATGCAAGAGATCCATGTTTAAACTCAGCAGAGAATCTGGTTCACCCTGAACTACTGGCACATGCCAGTTTGGAGTGTCACAAAGAGGCCATGGCAAGGACCCAGGTCCAGACTATTTGACAGCCCCTAGTGATGCCATGAAATCATGTTTTTATATGACATAGTTAACCCTGGTTCTGAAAGATAAAATGTTCTTCATCATAAGGGTTATTTGAAAAATGTGTTTCAGATTTGGGCGTAATGTTTTCAGAATCAGTTATTGTACAGTTCATGTTTCCAAAATTCCATTTCACTCTTGGATTCTGCCTCTAAATATAAATCTCTTCCTCCTTCCTTGTCCTGTTCTATATATATATCACACCCACATGTGATAAAGCCTTCTGCCATAGCAGTACGGCAATGGGGGGGGGGGGCTGTAGCCAACCTGTGGGAGCACTGAATGCACTTGGCTGCTGCTCATAATGCTCCAAAGATATAATTATCACATGCATGATAAGTACTACACCTGCCACATCTCTTTTGCTTAAATAACTAAAAGATTCCTTAAATGCCACACAGCTCCCTTACTGGGAAACCATTAGCCAGAGAGGTCACCAGAGGACTTCAGACTCCCTGTCCTTCAACTTCCACCAGGCAGGTTCCCCATGACATCTCTCTTTTCCTCCCCCCGCCCCAGCCTTTTCCTATGAAAGTCCTCACCATCTCCTTTTCAGTGCCCAGCTTTCTTCTTCATTGTGATGTTTTTATTCTTTTCCTTGCTTCTGTCTTTTTCCAACCCTTCTTTCCTGTTGTCTGTACATCTGATCCGTTATAGTTTGTATGCAGTGCTTATCAAGCAAGAATTCTCAGTGAAAGCTGGGATAGCTTTAACATTAAGGATGTGCTTTGTAGGTGCTTCACTTGTCATCCTTGTTAAAGCTCACTTTTTCTCTGCAGCATAATTTAGCATTCTGTTCAGCCACTGCATTATTTCTTCTTTATCAGAAGAGTTCTTGCATGTGTCTGTAGCCACACTACTGCCTAGTATGTGGCCTAGACAAGCTGCCTGTGACACAGCAGGAATGATGTATTCAGTGCAAAGGCTCTTTTTTTTTTTTTTTAGCTTGGACCATCTGCTGGTGAAATGTTCCTATCACTAAAATCTCTTCCACATAAGGAAACTGACCCATCACTGATTACTTGTCAGTGACTGATGTCCTCAAACAGGGACACGACCATTTTTAAGACTGCTACAGAAAGTAGTGTTAGATGCTTTGAGAATTACTTTGTCCCATGTCTACTAACAGGGAATTAATTTTTAAGCCAGTACAGTAAGACCTTTGCTGACTGTTGTCAACAATTAATTGCTTTCCCATCACAGGGAGAACCTTAAGAAATGCTTCAAATGCTTCAGCCCAGCAGAAATACCTTGTTTGTAGTCACTCCCCAGATCTCATTTCTTCTGTTATTGGTAGTGGATTTTGCAGCATCCTATATATATATATATCTATATCTATATATATATATATAGATATATATATATATATAAAATGTGCAGCATTATCCGTGTGCCAAAATGCAGCCCAAGAGTTCAAAGGCCATATAGGACATGTGTCAAGCACAGCAAGGTAGCGGTTAGAGAATTGGGGTCTATCTCTAGCTTTGCCTGTGACTTCTCATAAAAGGCTAATGAAATTATTTAGGTGAATAAATCCAGGTGCATGGAATTAGGTTTTTAAACACATATATAGTGGGAACATGGCCAAATTTTCAGGAATGCTTAATTCCCAAAATTTCATTGATAGCAACAGAATCCGTTATTGTTCAGACCCTTTCAAATTCAAACCGATTTACATAGATAACAAAGACAAATAAGTGTTAGTATCTAAGTTTGAATATATCCACTATGCACTGTTTTTCCTTCAATTGCTGGAAAAAAAGAAAGCATTATTTTCCCCATGGTTTCATAATGAGCTTATATATCCTGAAGTGACAGGTGATGTGTGAAAGCAACAAGTCTGTCTGTATAAAGTCATACATATTTTAATATGAGAAAAAAACCTAGTGACTAAAAAAAAAAAAAAGTCATACTTGAAAATAAATTTGGTAGCAGATGTAGAGTGCTCCTAGCATTGGGCCAGCCTTTTACCCAAGAGAAAGGCTAGTTCACTGATGTTTGTAGGTAGTAGAATCCTGTCATGACACAACTCCTGCTTTATGACTCCCGCCAAAAAACAAGCTTTGTATATCAGGGAATTCTAGCCATGCCCAGTGCCTACATTCACTTATAGGGGATTCAAGAAGAAAACAGCATCCATTAAAAAATTAATTAAGCTTAACTTTATTTGTTTCTATTGTAATTTTCATAAAAGCCTGGGAGGTATGGGACAGCTTCAGAGACTTTAATGGCAATATTTATCTTTCAGGCATCGGATCTCAAAATCAAAGTTTAGGTAAGTAAAACTGACTTTTGCTTTTCCTCCTTTCCACTGACTTTGTTCCTTACTTTGTGAAGTGGTTTAATCCTGTATCTGTGGGACACAGTCGTGATTCCAGGAGATACTGCCAAACTTGTCGGATTTTAGTTGGTCATCTACCAGAAATCAAGACCCTTTCTCTTAGTTTCGTACTGAAATAAGGCATAGGAACTACCGACAGTTTTTCATTTAGAAGTACCTATCTGATTGCTATGTACATATCTTGAGCCATAAAATATGAAAGCAGAATAAAAAAAAGTTCAACCACATCCATCACATACTACATCCATCAGCATCAACCCTGTCAGCTCAAGGTTCTCGTTCCTACAATTTGTTGTACTACTCTGCTTTGCTTGATTGTAAATATTTCAACTGATGAGGTTTGCACTCCATTTGTGAAATGCTCCCTGACACCATGGGACGTGTGGAGTTTTTCTGGTGGTATTTGTTTTTCTCTTGACTTAAAGCTTTTGAAAATGTGAAGCGGTTCCCAGCTGGTCATCTGTGGGTTTCCACTGGAAAGGCTGACTGAAATCATGGAACTTGGTTGTTGAGGTCCCAGTCCATTTCTCTCTCTTCAGTAGGAGCCCAGCTGCCTGTATACTTCCAAATTGAAAATCAATTTTATAAAAAACTAAATTAATTTTCAGAGTGACTAGAACAAGTGAGCAACTCTGTCCTTCAGCTTACCTAAATAATGAATAGTAATGTAAATTCAGGAATGCACATATGCGTACATACTGCCTATATGCATCTCTGTGCAAGGGTTGCATACATGAACACATTCCTACAATCCATGGATTTATTTGTATGTAGGTGCAAGCACCAAAAAAACACCTGTATCATTACATGGTCATATGCACGTACATTTGTGCACAAGTACACACAAAAGTGTGTGGGACTGCTAATGATTTCATGACAACAGGAATGTCTAAGTGTTGTGCCCATTTTAAAAGTTGGGAAGATCATTTCTTGTCCCAAATCCACTGCAAAACACACAACCCTTATTACATATTTGTGCTAACTAGGCTGGGTGCCTTTATAAATTGCATAGTTAAAACAGCCTGGATTTGATTACCCGTTAAAATGTTGTTGCAAAATTCTTGGCCAGTGTGCAATGTTCACATTGCCTGGCTTTAGTTCATATAGATGCTCGAGTCCGACTTCAAGCATGGCCATAGTTTATCACTGGAAATAATAGATAAGCGAAGACTAGCCAAGAAAAGTTCTCTCTTCTTGTAATGTTGTGTATGTGTGTGTGTGTCGCTAAAGAGAGACACACACGCACGCACACACACATATATGTATATAATACCTATATAAAACTATTAGATTTATTTTACAGTGACAAGTGTTGCCTGGAAACTGGTTGCTATGCAAGTTAAATTCTGAAGAGTAGGAGGTGTGTAATTAGCTTTAAATATCTCTGTGGTTAGTAATTACCCTCAGAAATCAGTGACACAAGGGGATGTGTTCATGGAAGGCAAACTTTAAAAGGTCTGTTGATTAGCAAATGGTATCCTTAGTTTCAGGCATGAAGGTGAGATGTTGAGGACCCTAAGTTTTGTTTTTCTGTTCAGAGTTAGCCCTCGTATTGGGCTTGCTCCTGAACATTACTGAATGTTGGAAATGTTCCACAGATTCTATTTGACCTCATCTCCTCAAGGACTTAATCCAAAGGTCCATGGTATATAGCAGGCATCTTTTCATTGACTATCCTGAGGCTGGGTAAGGTCCCATTGCAGGCCACAAACATTAAATACAAGAAGAATAATTATTTTTGTGGAAACTGGGCTAAAAAACCTCTCAGGGTAGCTGTGATGGATGTCGTAACCAGATTAAGACATTGCTTGAAGAGGTTTATTCACTCCTAAATGTTGCAAATCGGGCTTAGGACTTTAGGACTTTATTCCTATAGCTAAAAGAAGGATGATCACAACTGTCGAGTCATATGAGAATGAGAGAATTTTTCTCAGGGTGAACTTTAAAGTTATTCTCTACCACTCTTGAACAATAAATCAAGACTAGAGCCTCTCTTCATAGAGATTTGCAGTAGCCTAAGGATCCCTATCTGAAAAGAACTTTTCCTTTTCCAATTTTTCAAGTCGCTACTGGCGCCGATGGAATCGATTCTGCAGAAGGAAGTGCCGTGCTGCTGTCAAGTCCAATGTTTTCTACTGGTTGGTGATATTCCTTGTGTTTCTCAACACCCTTACCATTGCCTCTGAACACTACAACCAGCCAGACTGGCTCACGGAGGTCCAAGGTGAGGAGAGGCTGATGGTTCTGTTTACTGTGGTCAGTGTCAAAAAAGGGGCTGAGGGAAGAGCTGATGCATCAAACCGCACAATGTAAAAGGAGCATACACAGCTCCAAATAGTCCTCTGTCTGTGGAGGATCTTAAATAATTTAAAAAATCTGTCTACGATGGCAGAAGTTTCAGGGGAAACACAAGTTCTTTGTTTCTAGCCAAAGCAGTGTTCCACTGGGTGTAGGTGAAATTAGGAGTTTATGCTAAATATGTTTGCAGCAACTGGATTTCCAATTTATGGATAGCTACTGGGAGCCACAGGTTCTCCAAGGTTTTCCCTGAAATGGCATTTATGATAAATTCTAGTTACCAGGGAAGTGAGGAAGGAAGAGTGCTTTGTAAAGTTCTTGTCTGCAGAACAGTTGAATCCTCACTGGAGGTGAGAGCAGCTGAAAGGCTTAATTAAGCAACAGTAGGTAGCACAGCAGCTCTTCTATTCCCACTCTCACCTGCAGATGACAAGTGTGATGGGAGGTCGTGCACAGGAAGGCATGTCCCTGCCGTGGAGGTTGTGTGGTTGTGTAATACATCACAGCTGTATGTGCAATACATAAGAATTGCTGTAAGCATCTTTGTAAAACATTTCTGTGAATGAGATGCCCAGGCTTTTGAAGTCCATTTTTCACCCAAGCTTATATGAAGTTAACCTTTCAGACTGATCCCAGAAGAGGTTTCTTATAGGCAAGGGCTGATGGTTAGATGTGATGATCTTTTGACTAAGTTTCATTAAACTGTTTCTGTTTGTTTTCCATGAGACACTGCCAATAAGGTACTGCTAGCTCTTTTCACGGCAGAGATGCTACTGAAGATGTACAGCCTTGGTCTCCAGGCCTATTTTGTGTCCCTCTTCAACCGCTTTGACTGTTTCATTGTATGTGGAGGAATCCTGGAAACAATTCTGGTTGAAACAAAGATCATGTCGCCACTGGGCATTTCGGTGTTGAGATGTGTTCGACTCCTAAGAATATTTAAAATCACAAGGTACTTTTGTGCTTCTTTGGGAATGAAGGAGGGCTACTGTAAATGCACAACATATGTAGGTACAAGTCACTCACATCCCTGTTTTTACACTTTTCCTACCACTAATTGGATAGCGAGAGTGCTAGGTTGACAGTCCTCATCTTCTGAAGTCTGTGGCAGGATGGGGAGGGCTGTACAGACTGAATATCCCTGATGTGAGTGGAAAGGATTGCTGAGGAGTCTGGCATAGGGGGCTGGAGACCCTTGATACCATGCAGAGTGCTAAACTGAAATCTGGAAGGATAATGTGAGCTGTGCTTGGGCTCTTAGGATTCCCTGCAAAAGGGAAAGCAAAACCAAAATAGCAGATAGGCTTGTGACCTTTTCTATTGCTTTATGGTGACAGAGATGAGCCTGAAAGACTGCTTTAAGCCAAAACAACATTTGACTGAGGAGCCCAGGCCAGCTCCAGCAGACTCAACAATGGCCTGAGTGGTAGATAGTGTCAACACCAGCAGCTATAGGCAAAGGATGTTGCCAGCCCTTCTCCTTCAGAGGTGTCCAACATGAGGCAGCAGCTTTATGAAGAATCCAGACTTTTCCAGACCCCAGTCTCTCTTCTTTTTCCTTTTTCGTCTTTCTCCTTTCCCTCTGCATAGAGGCACAGTGGTGTCTATTAAACAGTTACTGCTTCCTGCAGTCAGGTACCTCCAAAACACCAGCTTGGTTTGGCAGGAGTTTTTCAGCTTAAGGCGAGGTTGTAGGAGAGATCAGCTCCCAACTTACCCAGATGGGAGCTTTTGGAACAAATCTATCCAAGTTCTCACCTGAAGCAGCGCAAGGTCTGCCTTTTCCCGTGTGGGCACCAGCCAGCACCTTATAAAAAGTTTGAAGTGGTGGAAGAGTGTGTTTTCTGCAAGCTCAGCTATGAAAATGGCCCTAGAATTGCTCTAAACTCCCCCAAAGGAAATTTATGACAGATTTGAGATAAAAAGCACAGCCCATGAGAAAAACAAGACCAAAACTGGAAGACAGTCAAGATGGCAGAGCTGCGAGGCAGAAAAAAAAACAGACTTGGACTTGTGCATCATACAAGATTTACCCTTAAAGCTTCTGAGCCTCAACTCTCTGGCAGGGTGGATGGTTTTCAAGGTCACATGGCAGAGACAGAAAATCAGTTTACAGTCTCAGAGAAAAAGGCCAAAGCAAGCCCGCAACTTTTAAAAAAGAAAAAAAGGTGGTCTGTTTAGATGTGTGATCATAGAAGAGGGAAAAATGTTCCAGCTAACAAGAGCTTCTAGCAAGAAAGGCATCTTTGCCCTTTAAGAAATACTGGGGATGTCTCATCTGGTGACTGTTTTTCCTGGATCTTTGGGTCTGAAAGCTATCATCACTGAGTCCCAGGCCTGGTTTCTGAGGAAACCAGTAGCTGTTTCAGGCATTGGGTAATCAGATACACTCAGGGCAACATACCAATAGCTATAAAAGCATAAGCTTCAACATAGCATCCTGAAGAGGTCATTGTTTTTTCAAGACATTTCTCCACTCCTACACAAAATATATAGTCTAGCTAAGAGAATTTTGTTATAGAAAGGCAAATGCTGAGAGAATTACATTAGTACTTTAGGAAGCTTGAGCTATTGGAGTACTCAAATATTCCTAAAGCTTCTGGCAGAGACTTAATGTTGGAACCAACCAGCAGTAGGACTAGTTATATTTACCTTCATTCTGCAGCAGAACTAAAATACAATTATGCGTGGAAACAAATGTTACCTGGAATAAGTCTCCTGCAATTTGTACAGGGGTCTGCATGTGAAGTACAGAGCTGAGGAGTAACTTGTAATGAATAATGTATTAATCAGATTTTGTGGTCTTTCCTGTTCCTAAAATATTGGCAAGTACATTGCAGTAGTCTCAGATTTATCTGTGTTTTTTAATTATTCATAATTTTCTTCATGATTTTTCCCCTCCATGAGTGAAGTTCACCCTCATGTGGAAGGCCCTAGCACAAGCCTCCAAAGCAGTATTTTAGGCCTACTCATGTCTTACTGCAGGAGAGAATATTCTGGCATTAAAACAGAATTTTTACTTCTGATGTGCTCCAGTAAAATATAATTTTTTTCATTATTCACTCAGGTCTAAATACAGTGATGATTTATTGACAATGTTATCAATACTGGTGGAATACTCCACCTGAGTGCAATAATACAGAAAGATACGATCCCAGAAAGCTGGGAAGGGTAGGAGGGTTGATAGTGTAATGTTTTATGTCAAATATATATTCATGAGCAGTGACGTGGGGACATAGAGTGGAGATGGAAATAGCGATAATCAAGGACTTTAAAAAGTTACAAAGCAGGAAAATTACTCTGGTGTGAGTGTATCAGTAGATAGCCTAATCTTTATATATTTGTATGGATTTTCCATGGTAAACACCAAGCACACAAATTCTGGGTGCGTCAAGATGATGCACTTCTAGGAAAGACACAGATACAGTTCCCTAATACAATAGAAACAAATAAAGACACCATCAGATAAACAATACATCATTTTAGAAACCACATTTATAATTTCAAGAGCAAATATTTCTTCCAAAATTATAAATACTCTTCTGAATCATTTAATCTTTACATTAGACAAGCAGGCAATATAATCTGTTCAGTTTATTCTCCCTCGTTTTTACAGGGTTGTGCAGAAAATCTCCCTTTGCTATGAGAAGACAAATTATTTTCTCTTTATAAAGTAATTTACTTGCTTTATAAATCCCTATATTTAGTCCTTTATACTTAAAAAATAAATCAATTTATTTGCAACAGCATACTGAAGTTTGATATTTTGTACCTAATCCTGCCACTAGATACGTCACTGTTAACTGTAGGGAGGAGACATAGGGCGCTTTTTTTTTTCAGTACCTGCTTTCAGAGTGGTTTTGTATTAGATGAACAGTGTGGGAAGCTTTCCTACAATGAGACTGCCAGCTGTTGCTACTCTTTTAAGCTCTGCATCTGTGATTGCCACTATCATAATAACATAGTGGAAGGCAATGGAGAGGAGAGGGAAGAGAATAAAAAAACACATGAAGTTCTAATCCAGTTCTGCAATTGATTGTCGTGTGAGATGTTGAACGAACCATTTAACTTCTCTGCCTCATTCCTCCGTTTTGAAACAGGGATCATAATTACATCCTACTCACTGGGGTTTTGCAGTGCCTCATTCACTGGCATCCCCAAGGGTCTGAGATCTGCAAGTAGGAGATGTTAAGAAGCACATTCACTTCCCTATAAGTCTGAGGAAGGTGCAGGGCTTTCTCTCGTACCTCCCATTATATGCTGCCTGGTCCAAAACTTCCGATTCTGCCCAGCAGTGCCACGAGATTTATTGTAACTGTTTTTTCTTTGTAGTATACTAACCAAAGGGGATGAAGTAGTGAGAGAGACTTTTTCTTTGTCTAGTCTTCATCCATTCCTAACTTAAAAGCCTTGTGTTTCATTGAGTAACCCCAGACCTCACTTTGAGGGGGCGTTCATGTTATTTCTGCAACCACCTAATGTGATAGATGGTAAGCTCAGTTCAGGCTCCTAGGACACTAAGATAAGACAATTGTGATTTTCACATCCCAGTCAAGTCTGCCTTATCCTATCCTTTTTCCTTTTTTCTTTCCCCCAGATTGGTTTCTTTATTTTTCTAATGGCACTGCATTTCTAGCTACCACTCAGTGCACAGATAAAACAGCACTAATCTTATCACCAGGTCATCTTACTTAATTGCTTTAAGTTTGATAGTTACATAAGAAACTGAATTTCAGGTATTGAGCCATTTGTAAGAAATGAAGAGCTGATAAAATTTTGTGCAGTTGCACCCTGAGATAACAAGGCATTTAAGCTTAAAGTGAGTCACTGAGACTATTCAGATGGGTAACAGCTCTACTGTATGCCTCTTAAGGGCACTGCTAAAAAGACCTAGAAAAAGTGTGTCCTGTCTGACATTGGAGGGCTTGGAGAGGTATTCTGGACCCCATCAGTTTATGGTTTAAGAATGCTGAAGTCAGTCAAGTTTCACCAGAAATTAATTTTTCCCTTTTCCTGTGTCACTTTCTCTTCCTCCCAAAGTGTGAAAGTATGTGAGCTGTAAGCACAAATGCAAATACAGTGAGCTGTTACATTGCATATTCAGTGTGGACATTTGGTGGCACTGAGCCCATAGCTTCCATGCCCTTACCTTTGCTCGGTAGTTTTTCATTGCTCATCTCTTTAATTGCAGTTAAACTTTAAAGCATTCTGGTTTTCTCTGAAGTGCTGAAGCTGGGCTGGAGGGAAAACGTCACAGTTCTCTTTGAAGCTCATCCCTTGGAGATGAACCAGTTGCTGAATTTCAGAGGACACGGCGGTGTCCCTCTGCAGATCAGATTGCTAACCTTCATAAAGTGATGGGGCTGCTCAAACATTCCTGTCTTCCATGGGACAAGGAAAGTTGTCTTTTTACACTGACATTTTAAAAATACTTATTTAACTGGGATTTCAAGAACCCTTGTCTCCAGTGACTACACTACCTTCAGAACAGATTTGTATGTTGAAGGATCAGGCTCCCTCAAAGGAGCGAGAGCACTAGGCATGTCTGCCATCCTTCTCAAGTGGAACTTTTTTCTCCAAGGAAAATATGGCTAGAAATTCAGAGTCCTCTAAGGAAAGAAATGTTCAATGTTAGGGGCTTTGGGAGGAGGTAGTGGAGGATATTGGCCATAGCAGAATCTCAAAGCATGGTAGTGGACCACAAGAGATGGTGTTAGAAGGAAGACTTAAAGATCACAAACAAACGTTACTAGCTTGCTGACTAATGAAAGCTGTTGAAGCTTGCTAGTAATATGCATTCAAAATGAGGTGACTGGAAGATGACAGCTAATCTTCAGCCCGGTCTGAAAAATCTGTTAGATTCAAAACTCCATAAAAGAGAAGAGGTCATGACCAGCTAAGCAGTAGGCTAGGATTGTTTGAGCAGATGCAAGATCAAAGTGGAAGTTACTTCATGGGTTATGTGGTAGATCCTTTAGAAATGTTTTCTAAAGCCTTTTTCCAACACATGGCTACTCTGCAGGCGGGCAAAGAATGCAAGCAAACTGACACGTTGCAGCAGAGCATGCTGCTGGCATCTTTTTGAACCCTAAAGTGGGATCACAAGGGCAAGAAGATTGTTTCTCTGCATCATGCATCAGTCTGATCTGGGCACAAGCCTGAATACACCAGGAGAACAGGACTTAGCCATCCTCTCTCTTGAATGAAGCCCTTCCAAAATGTTCTGCAGCCTGCTTGAGGAAGTATAGCAGGTTTGATATCCAAAAAAGCAGTTATGTTGTGCAAAGGAAACACTGGGCTTCATGGGTGTAGATCTGGAGTCTCTTTTAGGGGCCATGTAAAAGGACCTTTAATATCTTTCTCATTCCTCTCAATCCCAGAAAGCTTAGCAACCTCTGTCTGTGAGTGAGCCCAAGCACATACTCACATACACCAGATTTTGGACAAGTTTGTATTTGCATCCAAACTGTTTCCCCATCTGCTCTTGTTAGTTATTACAGGCCATTCTCTGGAGTGAGGTATTCTGGCTGCCATAACATCTGTGACTGTTGTAATGAGGTTGGTTAGAATGTAACTCACTGAAGCAGCAAGAACTAATCACTGTATATTGATATAAGATTTGCAGAGCCTTAGATGGAGAGTGCTGCAATAATCTTCTGGATGTGCATATGGGGTAGGGGGTGGAGGGAATTGTGTATGTACACGTGTGGTAGTAAAATTACTCATTAGCTGCAGTAGGTCTCATTATCTTAGGGAAGCACATCAATGATTCACTGCTTAACAGGGTGTTTGGAAATGCCTGCTTATATGCAGAAGGCAGCCTGAATCAATATCCTGTGCAGTCCATAAGCACCTGTCTTGGATTGAAGGAATTTTAGCTGCCTTTATTTTCTCTTCCAGATACTGGAACTCCCTGAGCAACCTCGTGGCTTCACTCCTGAATTCAGTCCGCTCCATTGCTTCCCTGTTGCTGCTTCTCTTCCTCTTCATTATCATATTCTCACTCCTGGGGATGCAGCTTTTTGGCGGAAAGTTTAACTTTGATGAGATGCAGACAAGAAGAAGTACATTTGACAACTTCCCCCAGTCCCTCCTTACTGTGTTTCAGGTAAGGGCAAGAGGGGTCCCAATGGGGCCAACATATTGTGTTTACGTGGCGCAAAACAGAGAGCAGGTCCTGCACCCTTCCCTTACAGCCTGGCAGTCCCCAAGGCTGGTCATCAGGCTAACAGCTCCAGGAGCAAGGTGCCACGCTGTGTTGCCAGCACAGGGATATTCCCTCCCAAGGTGGGGAACCAAAGATAAAGCCCTTGTGTGGAGCAAGGCCATCAGGTCTTAGCAGGGTAGGACAAGAGAGTGGCCATCACCATGTCCCAGGGCAGCAGCTGCATGCCAAAGCTCACCTTGCAGCCATCCTCCCCCCTCCCACAGTACTGGGGAACAAATATTTGTTCACAGCACTAGAGAAGTAATCAAATGGCTGACTGCGGTTTTTGGGAGTGATCAACGAAGAGCATGAGGATCTTGATTTTATATTCAAGGAGAAGGGAAGTGGCAGGGAGGGCTGTGCTGAGGGCTGTCTTCAATGCTATAGGTTGCACAGCCTGTCTGAAACAGCAGATACATGGGAGGGAAATGCCTGTGAGAGGTGGGGAGACTTGAGCAGAGTTTTCTGGGAGAGCCATTTGGCTTCAGCCATCACCTTCAAGGGGGCATCTGGGTTTATTTTATACTTTGAGCACACGCCCTCTTTGCATTCTCCTTGTTCTGGTTTGGGGTTTTTTTATTTATTTATTTTCCAGATGGACACAGCCAGAGTCTCCAACCATCCTGGGGAGGGGGTGTTCTCTAGGTTTAGTAGATATCTTTGTATTAATGGGGTTTTCAAATTCTCTGTGTGGTCTAACACTGTATCCCTTATTGGTGGGAATGTGTCATTTAGATCCTGACTGGGGAGGACTGGAATTCGGTGATGTATGATGGGATCATGGCTTATGGCGGCCCCTCTTTTCCAGGAATGTTGGTCTGTATTTACTTCATCATCCTCTTCATCTGTGGAAACTGTATCCTTTGATGCTACTCTTTTTCTCCAAGTGGGGCTGAATTTAAAGCCACCCTTTAGTACTTTGTTATGTCAAAAAATAATGAATTTCATACCTTACTTTTTTACCTTTTCCCTAGGTCTGAATTTTGGCTTTGCACTGGCAAAAGTTAAACAAGTTGGTTTAATTTTAGCTAGTGCTAAGGCATATAAACAGTTGTAAGAGCCAACTACCTGCCAGTTCCACATGCTACCTTTTATTTAGTATCTTTACGTTTAGTGTTTTTATTTTTCATTCCCCTTAATTCTCTCATAGGTTTTTCTTTCCTGCCTTCTCCAGAAACTAATCTCTGTGTGTACCTACTGTACTTACAGCATATTTTTGCTTTAATTACCTTTTCAGTAATATATTGCACATGCTTTCATCCAAGCCTTATGTGGAATAAAAATATGTATAATCTACAATATGCTATATACAAATTCTGTAATAGGAGTAACATATGTTTGACATAATTGATTTATGTGAGATCATATATTAACTCATGTATAAACTAACAGGAACTGTGTCCCATTTCAGTTACTGCAATCTGTGTGTTCTTCAAACAGAAAATCTTGTGCTCTGTTATCTTCCAGCCTGTGTTGGTGTTAAGTAACTTCAGTTCTCTCTGGCTTCAGGGTGAAGTGAGGGCACTGTACGTATCTCAGAAGGTACAAAGCTCATTGCATGATTAGGCCGTGTCTTTTCACAGGAATTTGCATAGAGCATAGAGCTATGGTTCTATTCCATATCTCAGTTTGCTCCAAATTTGTTCATGTTTAGTTTCTGCTTCCCTAATAAATGGCCCTCCTGTGTCAGAGGTGATATTTCTTTTTATACTGATTCCTCTATAAAGCCACCTTGTCGTCTCAGTCCAGCTCTTCTGGCCTTTCTGCATAATTCAGATCTCTCAAACCCCATTATATGACATTTCAGTTGACCTGCATGCCCTCTCTTCAAAGCGAGATGGTGCAATCCCACTTATCTGAAGGTTGAGGTAGGCAGTCTGCCTGACAGCTTAAAAAAGCTACAATTTGGATCTCCTTGTGAACCACAGAGGAAAATGTGAGCCAGCTCTACATGCTGGCTGACTTTGGAGCCATTAGACCTTGGAACCCAGGGAGCAGGGGTGGCTGTATTTCCAGACTAAGCCTTGAACTGGGGTTTACTTAAAAGTTATCATAGTATAATAAGGCCCACTCTCAAGAAATATATAAAAGAAGCTGATGTTCAGATTTGTAACACGAGATCTGAACAGTGACTGGCAAGGCAAGAGAACAGTTGTGATTCCTTGCCCTTCAGCTACATGGGCATGACTAGCTGTGCACGGGCTCTCTGCTAGGAGATGGCAGAGTTGTCAGCTCAACCTTTCAATGCCCAGAGTAAATTAATTCCTTTGTGGTTGCCTCAGAAATGTTAATAAGAGTGCTGTGCTTGCTGTCCATAAAATCCATTCATGTCTGTGGGAATACCTATAATGAGGGTGTCCAACTCAAAAGTGGAAAGCACTGGAGCCTTATGGTATGAGGCTCTTGAATATAGGAGTGCTGTAATAAAGGTGGCCTAAGTTGTCAAAGACGCAAAGAATCCAGCGCTCCCCTTATCTTCAGTGGGATTTGTTGCACAAGTGAGACTCTCTTGGGAAATCAAAAACTAAAATAGTTTTAGTGGACTTAGATGTTTTATATCAGTCATTCTGTTGCGAAATTTTGGAAACCCCACAGAGTGTGTTAGCCATTTGGATGGGAAGTGTAGGTTTGTGCACGCTGGATATGCACATCCTGACCATTTGTGTAAAATGGAAGTTTGGAAAAATATAAGCGATCTGATGACAGGTTGCTAAAAAATTTCAATTAAGAAATCTTTGGTATAATATTGTTCAGCTGTTTTCAAAGCCTCTTTTCTTTAAGTAGCACACAAACAGATATCCTTCTGAATGTATTTTTGGCCATTGCTGTGGACAACCTTGCTGATGCTGAGAGTTTAACATCTGCACAGAAAGAGGAGGAAGAGGAAAAAGAAAGGAAAAAGCTAGCTAGGTAAACCCATTTGCATACACCTATCTATGTTCATATGCATGCATTCCTGTGAGTATAACCACACATTATGTACATATATATGTGCAAGTAAGAATGTGTGTATATGTAATATATGTGTCACTTCCCTGTGGGTGCGTATAGATTATATATATGTGATTAATGTAATTATATATGGAATTATGTATATATAAATTTTTATGTAAAAGAATTCAAACTAAAGGACAAGAAGGTGGCATGAGCTGGGAGTGCCCACAGTTGCAATGATGTGAGCAGAGGAAAGGAAGCCTGGGTGACTGATGAGCTCTCAGGGCATCAGCAGAGAATGAGTGTGAAATGGTGTCAATGTTACAATCCCAGTTGCATCTCCCTGTTACCTTCTGATTGCTTTGGACCACAAGGCACATTTTCAGACTGTCGTTCCCCCAACAAGATTCAACAGCTTCCTTATCTTTTGATGCCACATTCTGTTTTTCTCTTGCCTGTTCTTTTAGTGTTTCTGCAGACTCTTAGGAGGCACGAGCTGGTTGTAAAGTTTCTCTGTCATTCCCAGCTGCCCACAATGGGGAAGCCTCTCCTTACTCATTATTTCCATTCACTGTCTTCCAGGCTGCTTGGAGGAGATCTTTTGTGCAGATCTTTCTGCTTCATCCAGCATGCTAGTCAACAGTCTGGGAGTGCAGTGAGGGGCAAAAATTTGTAGGCAACCTAGTGGAAGCCCACAGGATATGGGTTGAAAATGGTTCATACTTTTGCCATTGGGTGAACAAAGAGATCTCCGCTGACAGACCTAGAAATACGCATGTGCACAAACACACAGGCACATACTTCACACACACACACATGCATCCCCCCACACACACAGAGACAAACATGTGGCATTGAGAAAGCTATAAAATAGAAGGATGCTATATAGAATTAGAGCAGAGTCTCTGCCTTGGCCTGCAGATAAAGACAAGGTGGAGCCACTGGTATGTAAGCTGGACTCAGAATGGAGGTGCCAACCAGCCAATTGTTCTCATGGTGTGTGCTGTAGTACATGAAGTTCCTGAAAGTGAAACAGTTTCTCATCTTTGTAACTTGCTGCTTTTTTATCTTGTAAAATTGTTAGGACTGCTAGTCCTGAAAAGAAACAGGAGATAGAAAAAACAGCTGTGGAGGAGGAGACAAAAGAGGAGAAAATTGAGCTGAAATCGATCACTGCTGATGGAGAATCTCCGCCCGCTACCAAGGTAAGGTCTGCTGCCAGCCAGCACCCTCTGTGCGGTGATGGCATGAACAGCTTGGGCTTCTGAGGGAATGAAAACCCTCTGCCTATTCTGACAAAGGCTTTGCTGCTTCTCCTTCCATTTCTGCCAGATCAACGTGGATGATTATCAGCCCAATGAAAATGAAGAAAAGAGCCCATATCCCACAACAGAAGCACCAGGTACATATCTTCTTCCTTTTATCCCTGGTTTGACAAGGACAAGTTCCAGTTGCTAATGCATGTAAAGCCAAACTGTGGTAGCAGGTATGCTGAACATGTAATGCTTTCACGACTGGACAGGGTGATGTGCTGGCCTGTGTTTGCACAGCTGTGGACTTGGTCCTTTGTAGTCCCTCTACTGATTAGTCATAATTCTGTATTTCCAAATACGGAGCTTTACAGAGAACCAAATCAAATCATATACAAATCTCTTTATATGAAAATCTACATATGACTTTGCTTTCAGTCTATTTTTTTAGAACTCACTGGTCGGGGAGACTCACTACAGATACTCATGAAAGACAAAGTGCTGAATGCCTTTTTGCACTTTTTTCTAAACAAAAAAGACAGTGTGACTTATTAACATAATTCCAAAGGCATAAGATCTCAGCCCAGAATTGGAAAAAACAGGCTAGAGCATTAGTTAGGCTAGTTTTCAAGTCAGTTGGACCTAATTAACTTCATCCTCAGATACTTAAAAATTGGTTGAAGAAAACTCAGAACTTCAAGCAGTTTTTTTTTTTCAAGAGAACCTGAATGGGTGGTAGGGTTGGAGCAGAAAAATTATAAGCTAGTCAGTTCAACTTCCGCTCTTGGAAAAGTGCTGGAACAAACGATTAAATAAACTACATGACTGCAAGATAAGGAAATTATAAACAGCCAACACAGATTTGCCAAGAGTGAATCACCTCAAACCACCCTTATTTTCTTCTAAAAGGGACCGACAAGACTATTAGACAGGAGAAAAGAAGTGGATGTCATATTCTTTAGCTTTCCTAAGGATTCTGACTGTCTCTCATAGCATTCTCATAAGTTGGCTAGAAATTGGTCAGAGCCTTTGTGTGGAGAGTAGTGATGGCCCCAGTGAGGTTCTACAACCCAAGGGCCTGGCGAGAGTTCAGTTCAGTTCATTGTGAATGACCTGAATGATGGAAGAGGAAATATGCTTATTACATTTGCAGATGACATGAAGCTAGGAAGGACAAAAAGCATGCTGGAGGGAAGCATTAAAATTCAAAGAGCTTTTGAGGAACTGGATAAATGGTCTAAATAAAATTGAAAGTGCCAGGCTCTACATGTAGACAGGAGTAAACCACTCACAAATAAAGGATCTTAGGTGACAGCTAGTTAGGTAACAGTCCTTGAGAAAAGAATCTGAATCTTGTGATCACAAGCTCAACAGGTGAAAGACGGCATTTTGCTGTCTTTCAAAAGGCAAGCAAGTAATGAGAGTTATAAACAGTGAAAACATGACCCTTTAGCCTAGTTATGGGTTTCTTCTAACTGGCCAGTGAAAGCTAACTAGGGCAAAACAATTGTTTTATTCTGTTCACCGTTGATAAGACCTCAGCTAGGATATTGTGTCTTATTTTGGGTGCTCTGCTTAGGAGAAGTGGGGCTGAATTGGATAGAGTGTAGAACAGCATGGTGAAAACAATGCTAGTACAAAGTGAGAACTAAGATTGAAAGAACTGTGGTCATTTGAGCTAGGAAAGGCAGGAGAAACATCTTCAAATGCATAAAAGCATGTTAGAGGTAGGAGGGGAATTATCTCCATTACGAAGATGTAAAAAATTTAAGCTTTACACCCAGGGGATAATTTTCTAATGATGAGGCTAGAAAAGACTGTGAAGGTGGTTGTGGAAGCCCAGCATCACTGAATGCTGTTGAGAACAGGTCAGAAAAATATCTGCTGGAAAAAGCTTCGATATAATAATTAGTTGATCCTGGCTTAGTAGAGGCATGAACCAGAGGGCTTTTTGAGATCCTTGCCTGCTTTGCTCTTCTGCATTTCTATGATTATATACCAGGCTGTAATTGGTAATAAAACATGTTTGCTTCCATTCCGTGATTCCTAATAAATGCCTGATAATAGGTTGATGTGATAGGGTAAAAAAAGACACAAAAGTTCATTTTAAATAGATGGACAAGGGTTTCAGACAAGCAAAAAGGAAAACTGTTTATTGCATTTGATTTTCAGTAAAAAAAAATCCCTGCATTTGCTATACTTGTATTCATCCATTTTTATAGCCCATTTATCAGGAATAAGTGTGGTTCCAACACCACCCAATACTCTTTTAGCTTTGCCTGGGGCAGATCACTCTGGCTTTAATCTTCCCAGCACTTCTATAGGCATAGACACTTACTGGAAACACATCCCCAGTTACTAATGGGTTTTTGGGTGTCTTTAGTCAGAAGCACAAATTAAAACAGCTTGATACAGTTCTGTTTTTGTTTGTCAGCTGGTTTGGACTTGCAGACAATTACATATTTTTTTTTTCAAGTGAAGGTACAGTCATCTGTATATCAAATTTAAGCCTACTGATAATAGAATAATGTTTTAGTTACCTTCTGTGAATAGCTTAGAAAAAGTCCAGCATGTGAACTATATGACAAAAACTACATCTACAGTTTGTGTCATGGACATTTTAGGATTAAAGTGCAGAAAATTAAGTAAAACCACTTTTAACTCCTGCCGTGGGACCGCTCCCTGGCTTGGCATACTTTTGAACAGAACCTAAAATTTGATTGAATGGTCAGGTTTTCTCCTGTCTCCTATTAGAAATGCAAAGGAGCAGCATCTTGGTTATTTGCCATTGTATGATGCCATTTCTAAACAGGCCTATTCCATTAATTGTTTATCAGTTCTTTGTGAAGAGTGAAGTTGATCTCTAACAGCTCACAAAATTACCTGATCACTTCTTTCAGAGTTCATGGAAGTCAACCGTAAGGCTTAGATACAGTAAAGTTTTGTAAATCCCTTGTTAGATCAGATTTACCACAGTCATCTCTTCCATTGTGCTGTATAAAACTCAGAAAAACCAAGGTCCTCTCAGAGTTGATGTGCCGTGTCACATCTGCCTTGTGAGGTTAGTTCTGGGCAACAAGGCTCCAAGGCTTCCCCCAGCATTAGCAAGCAAGAATTTCCCAATCCCCACATGTACTCCTGTCCATTTCCCTTGTGGCCATCTGATCAGTCCAGAATCCTTCTGCTGACTGCTGGTCAGTCCATCTGTGGTACAGGAGGTGCTGTGCAGCCATATACAGCCCATCTGAGAACACATCTTTTCTTGCCCACTTGCATGTGGATCCGTATCAGCTGCGTTTTGAGTGAAGCATTCGTATTGCTTTTTAGATGCAGTCAGCTGATTCTACCTATTTTCTATTTATGATTTAAGCTGTTAAATGATTTAAGCCTGTGACCTTTCCGTGGCTGTGCACCATCCCATCCTCTGAAAACATCCTTCACCCTAACCCAGTGTTCAGAAACAATTTGAAATGGTCACTTCATTTCTTTTCCATTTATTCTTTCAGCCTGCCTTCCTCAATCTCCTGTTTGTTTCCGCTGCCTCAACCAGTTTTCTCAATAATCTTTTCTGACTCTATTTGCTACACAGTGTTTCTCTTAGCCCCCAGAATACTCTGTGTCCTTGCAGCTCGTCAGATCAGCTATCCTCATTGTTGGAAGGAGAGACTAGTTCTTCCAGAGATTTGTGTACACTAGAAGGATTATCATGATAATATGTTTATTATAGAAAGACAGGGAGCTAGTCTTGCAGTGTAGTACAGAAACAGACAAGGAATTCGGAACGTCAGATAAAGGTAAAAGCCTGGGACGATTCATGGGAGCTTGAAGCAAAGCAATGTCCTTACACAAGAGTTCTGCTCTTTGTACAGTTAAAAAAAAAGAAATCCTCATCATCGAATTTTTCACTGATGCCACCCTGTAGCTTGTGTGTGGTTATGGCTTCACAACCAAAAGACATCACCATTCTAATGAAGCAAAATTCAAGATGACAATCCCAGATTTGAATTTTCTTGAACTTTATGAGAGTTCAAACCTAGATACGAACTTGGCAGCTCTGAGTCATGTTTCTTTATGATTTCATGGCAAGCTTGGCTAGAAGGGTCTCTTTTTAAAACAAATATGTTATAGAAAACAGTCAAAGAACAAGTGTCGGATTGCAGTTGAAGTGCTGCCCAACCCATCTGTGAATACCATGTTGACCTTTGCTTCTGTGAATGCTGGCAACTGTGCAAAATACTGTTTCGCTATGCAGGTAGATAGCTTAGGTAGTGACCTGAGCTGGGGCTGTAAT
This sequence comes from Phalacrocorax carbo, assembly GCF_963921805.1. Lineage (NCBI taxonomy): Eukaryota > Metazoa > Chordata > Aves > Suliformes > Phalacrocoracidae > Phalacrocorax > Phalacrocorax carbo. The sequence continues at coordinate 69,008,913 of NC_087513.1, forward strand.
CATGTTATTCTTTGTGTATTTGGGCCTCAGCATTTCCTTTCTTCTACATCCTAGACCCTACTTTAAATGAAAAATATTTATAACATTATTCTTAATCTATGGCCAAGGAACTGAATGTGTTTTCCAGCCTGAAGGTATGTGATTGCCAGAATCATTAATGTATTTCTTGCTGTATGGCAGACACAAGAAAAAGAGGAGAGGAGCAATGTCCTTTATGGTCTTCATGGGGTTGATCCTTCTGTTAAGGGTCCATTTTCCTGAGGTGTTTTTCCATACATGTTTGAAAGTGTTTTTGTAAGCATTCCTCCAAGTAAAAGAAAAAGAATGATCTAATAGCAAAGGCAAAGAAGAGGGACTCAGAATACTAGTCTTTTTAAGTAAGAGCTCTCATCTACGTATCCTACGTAATCATGGGCATCGGTATTCTGGACTGTTACAGAAGAAAAATAATTTCCTTACCGTGCTCATTGTCAGCCCACTCTGAAATCTGTAGCTAAAAGGTGCAAGTGCAAAGTATTGTAATATTATATAAATATGGGCATTAGCATTAACAGCATTTTTACAAGTACTATGCACAAAAGTACTTCTGAAAGAATGTTTCATTTAACTAATAGAGCCTGTAGAAAAAGTATTATAAAGTATATTACTATATAAAACTGAGCTATTAAAAAATAGACCAGCTTAAAAAGTACAAACTCTATGTACCAGCTCAAACATCTCTCAAAGAATCTATCAAGTGAATTCGGGCTGAACTCTTGCTACTAGAAGTGTAAAGAAAGAATCCTATTTGCATGCAATAATGGCATGCATTGAAAAGGCCACTTTTCTCCTGTCTCCCAACATCTAGATTAAGATCTGTGCTGATTCATCTGTTCTTTCTGATGTGTCCATTTCCAGATCAAGTACAGTACCTGACCCTAAAGGAACAGGCTCTTCCTGGAATTTTTCTCACTTTATGGACTCAAGATAAACCTTTTTAACTAGAGTTTCCTCCTTCGCATTGGCTGGAAGATGAATCACTTGCATCTAACCTGTCAGGCTCCTTTCTTAAAATATTTTTTCCCATCTTGCTGATAAAGTGAAAGGATTGGGATCTTTAAAATAGCAAAATCCTATCATGTCATTTGCAAAACAGCATCTGACTTCAGCAGGTAGAAGAAAGCCTCAAAGGTGGAATGTTCTCTTTCACATACTGCTCAGCCCACATCTCTGTGTTTTTATCCTTAAGGGTGCTCACAGTGCCTGGAGATCTGCTCAATAGGCATCAGGTTCAAGAGTCTCAGCCTTGTTCCCACCCTTTCAATCCTCCCCGCCACTGAATTATGAAAGGGCACAATTTTAAGAATTTCTGGTTGGTGTAAGTCAAAGTGCCCATGCTCCATGTTTGCTCTGGGGCATACATGTGCTCATCCAGATGCAATCCGAGATATGGCAGAGGCTCCATGGAGAGCCTTACAAAGAGATCTTGATAAACTGGAGGAATGGTCTGAAGAAAATAATGTGCAGTTCAATAGGGATGAGGTTGAATTGCCACTCTTGGGAACTGTCAGCAGCACATATGCAACGCGGGAAGTGACAGGCTAGGCAGCCATTCTGTGGTAAATAATCTGTACTTTGTGCAAACCAGTAAGTGATGGTAAATTATTGCCAGAGTGTAATGAAAAGAAGTGCCTATGAAGGACATCTAAACAGGAAGGTAGTAATATAAGATAAAAGAAGTAATCCAGCTCTCCACTGCACCAGTAGAACCTCAACAGCAAGTTAATCCTGCAGATAATCTGGAGGAAAGTAGGAGGAATGATCAGAAACCAAAGAAACACAGCATCTCAGGAAAGACGCTTGTTTTGCTCTAGGAACCAGAAATCCTCACAGAGGCATAATAATGATCCTCAAGTATGTAAAAGCCTTCTGCAAGAGGAAGGGATTTCTCTATTTTATGTGTCCATGGAAAATAAGAGAATAGATAATGATTTAGACAATAGCAAGAAAGATTCAAGTCAGTCATTAGAAGAAGGTTTTTTTGCAGAAGGGTCAGTGAAGCATCTGAGGAGACTGCTGTGAGAATATTGTGGCTTCACCAGAATTAATGGTTTTACAGACAGAATAGATCAATGTCTGCCAGGGCAAGCACTGGGCAGCAGATGCTGCTTTGGAGAAAGGAATTGGACAAGGAACCTCAAGCTTTCATCATCCTGTTTCAATAAGTCTTAATTTGCAGCTCTGGTTGTGACAGAGACAAATGCTGGTATTTTGCATTAAAAGACAAAAATGCTTCTTGCAGCAGAGGAAGATGAGGAGGAACCTGAGATGCCTGTCGGCCCTCGGCCTCGCCCAATGTCTGAGCTGCACCTCAAGGAAAAGGCTGTCCCTATGCCTGATGCCAGTGCTTTTTTCATCTTCAGTCCAAACAACAGGTATTTAAGAGATCGCTTAGCTGGAACAAGGAGGTAGAGAGCAGGTACTCCTTCCATGCTGAACCCCAAAGGTTATGTGGTGCAGAGCTCCCTTCCGGCAGTTCATATCAGAGACCTCCTTTGACCAGTCTGTCTTTTAAAGGCCCTGGCATGAAATTCTCATGAAATCACAACTGCAGGGAACCCCCTGACAATATTCGATGGGAGTTCATGGCACCTGCAAAGCTGATTGAAGACACAAATCATGAAAGCTTCAGAAATAAGGGCCTTGGAGGCAAGTCAGTAATTGGAATTCCCCAACATATTCAGGTCCAAATTGCAAGCAAGCCATCATGCAATCAGTCAAGTGTGAGACAGGAGCTTCCTGTCCTAATGGCTGCTCTAAATCCACTCCCAGTAGGGGTTCATGTCTCTGCTCATTCCTACGTGTCAGGAACGAGCATACAAGAAAAGGGTGGAGGAGGATGAGAGTCCCTAGCTCTGAGGGGAGGCTGAGAAGAATAATTCTTCTCTCACACTCTTCCCTTTGGCTCCTGCAATGTGGCTTCACATTGCCCCACCTGTCTTTCCAACACAGATGTGTGAGACCAGTTCTCTGTGTGTGGGCTGAGCTGTGACACAGGGCAATATATTTTTCCAAGGGTGCAGAAAAGAGCTCACTGCCCAGTGGTCTGTGCAGTACCATGTATCCCATCTCCCTTCGGGACTTGGTCGCCAAACACAGTCCTATAGTAAGGCAGGTCTATAAAAGCACAGCTGAATTCAGAGCAGGTCTTTCCACAGCAGGGCTTGTACCACTTCTCCTTGGGTATGTGCAATAAGGAGGGACTGATGATAAGTGGGACTCATGGGCTTTAATGCCAGCTTTGCCACCTACCCACTGGCGCTTGTTGAAGAAGTAAATTAACCTCTGCAATCATCTGTAAAATTGCTATAATACTGGCTTGGAGGCTTAACAGCCAAAAGTAGAGCTAAATAGATTAATGAAGTGCCTCTAGAATTATGCATAGGACTGTTATGAGGTTTAACTCCTCGTATCCTGATACCAACATATGGAAGGTGCTGTAATGGTCTCCAGTAAAGATGCTGCTGTTTGATGGGAGACTGCTACTTCTTTACTTGATATTTTCCCACTAAAAGCACCTAGCACTTTGCATTAGGGTGATGTTTAGCAGATGCCCTGCATGGCATGATGTCCTCCCAGAAGCCCTTTGCAAATGCCAGCCTGCCCTATATCCATTTGGCCAGATCTGTGCCCTGTTAGCAAGGTAGATCCCCCATAGCTCCTGCTTAGTGACACGCCAGCCCCAGCTCAGAAAGACATTGGCCACCCCAAAGCCCATTTCCACTGCTTTTCCCCCTAAATGAATAGGGTATGGTTCTGTGAATGAAAGAAAGGGATATAATTTTGGGTTGGCAGGTTTCAGACCACATCTAAATCACAAAAAGCTGTTGTCAGGAGGGAGTGACTGTTCTCCATTCAAATGCACCAAGCATGAGCCCTGCAGGCAGCCAACTATTTGACCATTCCATGTGCATCACTGTGATGTGGAGAGCCAAGGCTGCCCAGCATCCAGCAGGGCCAAGCACAGCTGCCTGGGCCCATCATTCTCCCTGCTGCTGGGGCAGAGGGAAGGTGCTCTGCAGAACAATCCTCCAGGGCCAGCTCTGCTGGCAAAAGAGAAGAGGGGAATGTTTCCCAGGTCTTGCTGTTCTCTGAGAGATAAAGCTGTGCCTCTCCTCTCTCTTGCAGGTTTCGTGTCCACTGCCATCGAATCGTTAACGATAACATTTTCACCAACCTGATCCTATTTTTCATCTTGCTCAGCAGCATCTCCCTGGCAGCTGAGGACCCCGTCCGACACCTCTCCTTTAGGAACCAAGTATGCTTCCCATCCTCCTTCCCTCACTGTGTATTAAAAGTGTGGTACAAGCAGATCATGAGTTGAAGCCAGGGAAGTCAGAATAGACTGCATCAGAGGCTTTGGGAGTGACTCTCTTCCCTGATTTGTGCCTTTTGTAGGCTGTGTGTGAAATCATTGGGTTTTGCAGGAAACAGGAGTCAGTGCATAATGTGGCCTCTAGTCCATTTCAGAAGTATTTGCAGGGGAAGGAAGGACAGGAGGCTGAAGCAAAATCATTGCTCCCTGAGTTTAATGCATTAGAAATGGTCTGTAGCAACATTGGTTAGGATACAGATAATTCTATTTTGGGGGATTTGCAGGTTCCCTTTGGAACATTCGTTCTCATGCTTTCCTTTGAACTAAAACTCCCAGGGCCTGATTTTCAGTTTGTTCACGCTGGAGTAAACCAGAAGTAACATTCTTGAGTTTGATGCAGTCAGTCTGGGGGAAACTGGTGTTATCAAGGTTAGACTCACGCTATTTGAGCACAAGCTGCAAAGTTATCATTAAATTTGAGATAATCTTCGGAAAAATATGCTGTGCTCCTCACAGCCTGGGGGAAGGAGAGGAAGGCATTCAGCATGGAGATACATTCTCACCTTCTTTTCTGACCATTCTATTAGCCTTTTGAAATGTCCAGTGCTCCCTTAACTTTGCCAGCGGTTGTTTCCATTGATCTGGGGTCATTGCAGAAATCAGAAGAGTCAATAGTCATATGTGAGACTTCTGATCTCTGCTGTCTGCAGTGGCATTCTGGTGCCCTTATGCTGGAAGAGCATGCTAGGCTTGAAGAGTGGGACAGGGTTTTTTGTTATTTAATAATAAAACCTCAATTTAACACGCAGTATTCTACCTCCCTTAAATATCCTGGCCTGACCATGCATTTATACACATATGTGCATGCAGAGAAGGTGTTAACAGAGGTTTATTCCTGAGCTTATCTCAGAGCTGCTTTGCATTTTTTTCTGAAGGAGGGTACTAAATAATACAGTCAAACCTCTGCCATCAATGACCCACTTGTGCACGGCTGAGTGTGCCCCCCGTGTAGGGATAAATGTATGTCAATATGTATTAGCACAGCAGCATGATGTCAGCTGGCATATGGGCTTCTGACATGCCACAGAAGCTGCTGCAGAATCTGTAGCTGAGAGATTTAAATGAGAAAAGAAGTAGTCAAATCTGGTTGTCCTGGATAAAAGAGCTGGAGGTTTGGGGAAATTGTTGTCTTGTATATTTGAAGCCACTGATGTTGCATGAAAAACTGTGTTTAATTTTTGCAGGTACAGATGTTTAAAATATATCATACAAGGGGACACTGACAAGATGTTTGGGTTGCAAATGTGATCTGCCTTTACACTTTGACAGTAGAACAGTAAGGTTGTGTCCTCCCCTGTGCTCACACAGAGGCCTGGGAGGGAAAGAAAGCAAGCAGGCTGAAAGCAAACTAATTGCCTCTACCTTCATTCTGGGACAATACAATCAGGCATTAACCTTGCAGAAGGACTCATGCAGACCAGTGCTGCTGTTGACACCAACTGTCCCAGGGCAGAAAGACAGGAACAGAAAGAATATCCTCCAGCATGGGCTAGCAAAGAGTCTTGGACACTGCTTCTGTCCCAGGGTGGGCTAGTGGCTATGTCTTTCTTGTGTCACACAGGGCTCTGGCAGCAAGTTTTTGGAAGTGCCTCCCCAGTCCCAAGCAAGTCCTAAAACTTTATGTGCTCACAATATTCTCCTGTTTGCATCTTGGCAAGGTGCTTGTTCATTTTAATATATTCTAGCGTAAATTCATATTTTGATGCCTGCTGATAAATGGTACTGCCTGCACAGGTGGAGCAGGGATCATTTTCATTAGGCATGATTTCATCTATAAGGGATGTCTCTACTAGCTGCGGCTCTGGGGCCAGATTCACCAGTATGCCCTGGATGCTTTGCAGTGCTCTGGGTGATGTAAAGCAGCTGCAGGTACAGCTTAATCATCCATTTTAATCAAGTTTATGGCTGCTTTATGTTGATGGAGTCATGCAAAGCAGCCTGAGAGTACCCATGAATCTGGCCCATTGATTATAAAATTATTCCATTGATATAATAACCAAATGTCAGGACCTATGAAGCAGCAATTGAAGGGGACATTTCCAGTTATAATGTGTGTAAATTAATATAGGATGCAATTGAGATCTGTCCATCCTTTAAATGGCCCTTTTTTAATTCTCTAAGTTACAAAAATTGATAGAGCCCAAGACAGCCTTGAAGTGAGAAGAGCAAGGGGTCAGAAATTGAGCAGTGACCCAAAGAATTTTAAGTTACACAGTAGCAATAGGTGATACATTCCCCCATTTGACATTCAGTGTCTGCAGATTAATCCAGATTTGGATCGTGCTTAAATAGTGCAATCTAAAATAACCCTGTAGTGTGCAGTAGCTGCCCCACTGCTTATGGCATACCAGGCTGTAAGAATCTAGCCACCTATAAATCTGAGTTAGGGTACAGGCATTGAGATACAATAAACACCTGTGTGGTTGGAGAGAACAGTTTACTCCTGTATGTTTATTAGTGTTTTAGCAGTAAAGGTTTAAATTTCACAAATGATCAGTATTCTACAGCTCCCGTATATTGGCCTTCCAGTTTAGAATTTGGTTAAGCTAAAACAACAGTAATCCAAGAGCATGTTACTTTTAATTTTCACTGTTTGTAGTGCAGATAACACTAAAATGGCTTGGGATATTGGAATACATTGGAAATAAAGAGAGTTCAGTTCTGGTCCCATTAGTCAATGAGAAAGTCCCCATTTGCTTTTGTGGGATGTCAATTGACATTGAAAGACGTTTCTGTCATTGCTGCTGTTACTTTGAAAACCACTTTACACTTCCAGACTTGCTGTTGCCTTCTGTGATACTCTAGAGTCACTTTTTGTGGTCTGTTATACATGCCACCAGTATCACCGTCACCAGGTCTAAGTTCATGGGAATGATGAGTGTTTCAGCTTGCCTGTTATCCAGAATGCCAATAGAAAGATGCAAGATTTAAGTTAGGCACCTTTAGCACACAACCAAATTATGGTTGCAATACAAGAGATGGGATTCTGTTCAATTGGCAGAGTCTTTGTTATTCATCCTAATCCAGGCCAAATAAGGATAGAGAAAAAAAAGAGCTAGAGCATGAATTTGCAGTTTTCTTCTCTTCCTTTGTGAGAGGCACAGAACAAGCCTGAATGGAAGTTAATAAGAAGGAATCTCATGTTTTCCACTGAGAGACCAGGCATCCTTGTATTCTCAATTTTGAAGTCTATTCAGGAAAACCCTTGAATTGCCTGGTCTTTATCAGATTTAAAAAAAAAAAAACTCCTGCAGCAACAACAAAAAAGTTATTTTCCCTCTAGAACCTTCATGGGATTGTAACTCAGAAAAGTTTTCACGTGACATGCTTCTTGTCCTCTGTGCCAGGACCTTCACTGTATTCAACAGAACGTCATTACAAAACCATTTCCTATATAGGCCTCCTTGTTCCCTTGTTAAAAGGCTTATATATTTGATTTTGAACCGTGATTTCCCATTCAAGTGATCAGTCACTGATCTACCCTCCCTGCTCCTATTCCCTTTTGTTTTTACAGATTCTCTTTTATTTTGATATAGTTTTTACTGTCATTTTCACCATTGAAATTGCTCTGAAGGTAAAGTTCCCATCTTCTCTACCATTACTTGTTCACAAGCTTACTAGTTTTCTGCCACTATCTGTTGCTAACACACACGCCTGTTTGTTCCTGGGTCACGCTCAGTACCACTAACCCAATTGTGCTTATTTTTCAGATCCTAGGCAATGCAGACTATGTCTTCACTAGTATCTTTACATTAGAAATTATTCTTAAGGTAACCAATCTGAGCAATACACTCGTTTTCTTTCTTCCTTTCTTCCTTTCTTCCTTTCTTCCTTTCTCTCTCTCTTTCTCGCTCTCTTTCTCGCTCTCTTTCTCTCTCTCTTTCTCTCTCTCTTTCTCTCTCTTTCACTCTCTTTCTATCTATCACTCTTTCTATCACTCTTTTTTTTTAACCTTATTGTAATCTCTACACAAAGGATTGTTTATCTTTTGATTTTGTCATTTTGATAGTTGCTTAAAAAGTCTTCTGTGAAATTTTGATATTCAAACTTGTAATTCAGGGCCTTTATCAAAACAATGCTTTTTAGGGGAATTGCAATAAAAGGATGATCCTGTTGGGAAAAGTAAGAGGGGACCAAGAAAAAGGCTGTGACCCCATAAATTTCTCTCTCTACCCTGGCCAGTCTTTCCAAAACAGGATTTGTTTGCTGTGCAAGGAACCCTGAGCACATAGACCTCCTCTTACACATGCTAAAACCCAAAGAGAAGGTCTCCATTCTGCACAAGTCATGAGGACAGGCCGGAGGACAGATGAATTCTGTGAGGTTACAGGGTGCACAGTCAAGTAGGAGACAGGGATTACAGTGCAGAAGCTTACTTTGTAGGTGTGGAGATGTAACCAAGAGTACAAATCACCGAAACAACAAGGACTGTAGCTGCAAATTAAAATTGCTGCATCGCCTGTTTGAAACCTGGCTTCCCGTTTCCCAGGAACATGCCCTATACCAAGGGAAATGTGCAAGGGAATGGTTTAGCTTTGAAGAAAATAAATATAGGCTGCCTTGTTCTTAACTCTAATTTTCCCAAATTGGTAGGCTAATAATTTAAATAACAGTAATTGAGCAAAGTTCTGGCTTTCTAAATGCTAGGTTCACTTGGCATCTTGAGTTTTTTTCTCAGCAAGCTAGTTCTAAGTGCTGGCAGGCAGTACCTTAGAGTTGCTCAAATCTCGCAGCTCAAGCCCCTAATAACAGTATCCATACTGAAGACAGGCAAGCAGGGTGGCCCCTGCATATTTTTGTAGAGAAACATGCTTTTTGATATGAATTAAAATCACCAAAGCCATAATGTTCTCCAAAGAGGTGTACATATTATGTTTGTGTGCAGTGTGCATCTGTCTTTACACAGTAAATCTGAACATGCACATAGCAAATGGCTAACCAAAAAGGCCTGTCAAAAAGGAACACCTCTCAACAGCAACATTTAAAAGTAAAACCAGAGTTCAAGGCACCTGTTTGAACTTAAAATTACTAATTCTGGTCCCACTGAAGCAAATGATAACACTCCTAATGACTTCAGTGGAAGCAGAACCTAACCCTGGTGTATTGCTCTGTTTACATCAGGGGATTGTTCTGCATAGTACCTGAGCCTTCCCAGTGTCCTGCTAACTGCAGTGAATTTACGTCAACACCCCTAGATATTCTCTGGGTTCAAGCGGGAGAGGATTGCAAGGACTAAAAATGTTTAAGAAATTCTGCTGTTCTTGTCAGTTCCTGCCTCACAAATTGCTTTGTTTCTCAGGGTGTGTTTCTCTGTTGCCTTGCATTGAGCACAATGTTTTGCACAACAGCAAAGTTAGTGTAAATGGTAAGAAACAACAGAACAAATGGCCACAGGATGCTCAAGGCTGTAGAGAAACAAGCTCCATCTGCCCTCATGCTGCCAATGAGACCTGCAAGCCTCACGCTGCCATGGTAGAGTCTGGTGAATGTTAGCAAGGTGGCCACCAGTTTTTTTTAATTGGCATCCTAAAAGCTTGTTCAATGCCCCAGGTGGGAGGCAGACATAGATTACACACTCCTTGAGAGTCTTCTGAGATAATAAAATTCTCAACAGGCTTGAAAGAACCACAGTTTGTATAGAACTTAAACTCAGCAGAGCTTCCCCTCCTGATTTCAATGGTGTCTCCTTTCTTTCAAGATTGCCATACAAAATCTAACCAGTAAAGGGAATCTTTACCACCTTTGTTATGGCAAGAATCCTTCCCCCCTTCCCCAATTGATTGTGTCTATAAGTATAAATTCTAAGCCAAGACCAGAGTTTATACTTCCTCCCCTTCTAAGTTCTGTCTGACTGATTGATAAGTCAGTTCCCTGATGTCATGGATGTTTGGTGAAAAAAATAATCTGGTATACCATGTGCCCTTTCACCCTCCTCTGAATAAAGTTGCCCCAGATAGGCAGGGCTGGAAACCACTAGCAGGTGTGCCACCCTGAGCTATTAGCGGGAGCTAGAAGACTCCAATTTGAATTTCTAGTTCACACTTCTCACCTGGGAGTCTGGCTAGAGCTCATCACTGAGGAACAGTCTTATGGTGTCTGATTCAAGCTACTTTAGATGTTTAACTTCGATGAGATTCAGAGAACCAAATTTAGAAACCTGTGTTCCTAACCCAGGTAATGGAGGGAGATAAGCAGTTCTGGGGATGGGGTTTCTTCAAAGCAGCTACATTAGATTGTTCACCAAATCTAAGGCAGGTGGTACAAATACCCCCATCACCTCACCTCTTTAACTGTGCCAGACTCATTTAATCACGTTCTGTAACTGAGCTTGGTCTAAAATCCAAATTCTGATCTCAGAAATGCTTAGGTCTGACATCGTGACGGAGACCCATTTCTGTTTCCACTGTCACTTAATCCAGTTCTGGAGCTGTGACATCCTTCCCAATACCAGCAGGTATTCAGTAGTCCTTCATACCCAGAAGGGGCTGAAAGCCCCTTGAGAAATATATAAAACCTTTCCCTTCCTCTATGCGGTGATGTTCATAACAATTACCTTCACAAAGAAACCACTCTGTCATGAGGAATCTTACCATAGGCTTTGTGAGGAAAACCAAGGGGAAAATCCAACTGCTTCTAGAATAAAAATGGAGGAAGTTGGATAGTGGTAGAAAAAGGGATACAGAATTGAGCTGAACACAAGGAGCAAACTGAAGAGAGTAGAAATTCTTCCTGTTGCTTCAGTTCAGCTCTAAACCATCAAATCCCAGAGGAATTCTGGTTTTTTCTTCATGGAGGGAAGAAAGCTCAACTGTCCACTGCAGCTGGTCTAAGCATTGAAAAACATTACAGAAGAGCCCTTTATATTTTGGATTTTTAATTCAATTTAGCTAAAGAGGCCTTTATATAATAACAGCATCATATTCACAAGTGCTTTCTGTCACTGAAGAAAAAGGGAAAAGCATGATTGCAAAGAGTAGTTTTTACAAGCAGTTATTTTGCTGCTTTGCTGATTCAAAATATGATGTACTCTATGCACTCAAAGTTTATATTTTCCTCACTGAACCTAGTATTGCCTTTCCCTAATCAGGTCTTTCATAGTTATCTTACTGTCTTCTTCACTCTCTTTTCTTTCAATGGGGACTCAGCTTCTTTGGAGTCTGGGGTTAAATTGCCTGCTATGTTAGAAATACTGCCCCTCCCCAATTGTAGACTCTGAGCACAACCAGAAGGGTTTGGTTTCTGAACAGATGCTAATGGCAAAGTGTCTTTGTGTCTTCATGTGCCTTCCTGCAGATGACCGCATACGGGGCTTTCCTCCATAAGGGCTCCTTCTGCAGAAACTATTTCAACATCTTAGACCTGCTGGTGGTCAGCGTTTCTCTCATCTCTTTTGGGATCCAGTGAGTGACCTATTTTCAACTGGCATGTTTTTTTTGGATTGTAGGGTTAGCTTGGGTGGTGATACCTCAGTCTCATTGTCTTATCTGGGTAAGATTCTTCTCATGAGCCTGAAGGTATTTTTCTCAGATGATTCAAGACTATTAAAATGCATCCTCGAGAGGGGAAGTAATAATTGGGAAATGGTACACTAGAGACCTGGAGGGGGGATCTTCCAGGAAGAGCAAGTGAGAACAAGAAACTTAGTCCATTGGGAATCATGACACTTAGCTTTGTTCCAAGTTCTCTGATTCGCTGTATAAGTTCAGGACAGTTAAGTGACTTACGGTTCCCTCCTAGAGGTCTCATAATGTATTTGGAAAAAGGGGTGATAATGTTTTGCTACTTCCTAAGGTGTTGTGAGTCTTGGTCAATGGAAGACCGTCAAGTGCTTGAAGAGCTGTGTGAGAATCTGCAGAGTACCAGTGGCAGTGACGGCTGATCCTACTTCTCCCATGCCACTTTGAGTTGGTTCATCTGTTAATTTGCTTAAAAAGTTTATAGATTTGCTTGACTATGTGGAACTCTATATGTTGGATGGGGAGTTTCCTAACTAGTATCACATCGGATAAGAAATAAGGTCCCAACTGTTACCATTACAGGTTAGCAGCTCACTTATGTTACGTTCCAGACCTAGGTCAAGCAGGATTTGTCAGGTCCATTGTATTTTCAGTCAAGGTCTTAAGAATGGCACAGTGCTCATTTTGACCTGCTGTTTCTTTCTTACAGAACTAACCAGTCTCTTAATATGTTAGCAAGAAAACTGTTCCCAAAATCAGTGGGAGGGCCTGATGTCATACAGCATGGAGAAGATTCTCTGCCAGGGTTTTAGTCTTGGAAGACTGTTGTAAGGGAACTCTGTTGTAATAGATAGTTGTGTTCAGTACTTAATTTTAAGTACATAAGTCATTCTAATCAATTCAGTGGGAGTTTCCACATGCTTAAATTTATGTACCCACATAAATGCTTTGTGGGATCAAAGGCCAAACACATTGCAGGATCAAACTCCAGGTGGACAGTATACCTTTAATGCTGGAGTCACCTGTAGTTTCTACTCTCCTATGAATACTTCAGTGGAGTGCTTCTTTGAGCCTTATCTGAAAATGTCTTGTGGTGACTACATCTTGGCAGAATTTCCATTAGATATCTACAGAGTATTTGGCAGCTTGCCCTGCTCAAAAAAATGCCCGGCCCGTGTTCCATTCCCTTCGTTAATACAGCAGAGATGGTGAAAGCCAGGAGGAGTATACTGATCCTGCCCAGAGCAGGAAGCAAGACCTATGAAGATAACATCAGAGAGTAGTTTCCTTACCCTTGAAGTGCCATAGCGAAGAGTTGACTCTCCAACTGCCCAAAGCAGTCTAAGGCTATGTAGGATTTCAAACAAGAAAGAGTGGGTGAAATCCATCTGCCCTTGCATCGCACCCACTATATTGCCATATCTCTCTAGCCTTCCAATACTTTCTTTCAGGTCCAGCGCCATCAATGTGGTGAAGATCCTGCGTGTTCTGCGAGTGCTTAGACCACTGAGGGCCATCAACAGAGCCAAAGGACTAAAGGTTAGAAGAGTCCCAATGCATTCTGTAAACTATAAATTCAAGATGTTTCAAACTACAAGGACTTTTGCAATGGTTCAAGTAGTGTTTCAGCAGAATCACAGAATGATTGAGGTTGGAAGGGACCTCTGGAGGTTCCCTTGTCCAACAACCTTGCTCCAGCAGGGCCACCGAGACCAGGTTGCCCAGGACCATGCCCAGACGGCTTTTGAATATCTCCAAGGAGGGAGACACCACAACCTTTGTGGGCAACCTGTTGCAATGCTCAGCCCCCCGCACAGTAAAAAAGTGTCTCCCAGCATTCAGATGAACCTTCTGTGTTTCAGTTTGTGCCCGCTGCCTCTTGTCCTGTCAGTGGGCACCACTGAAAAGAGCCTGGCTCTATCTTCTTTGCGCCCTCCCTTCAGGTATTTATATACATTGACAAGATTCCCTTGAGCCTTCTCTTCGCTAGACTAAACAGTCCTAGCTCTCAGCTTTACCTCATGTGAGGGATGCTCCTGTGCCTTAAGCACCTGTGTGGACCTTTGCTGGACTCTCTCCAGTACATCCATGTCTCTTTTATACTGAGGAGCCCAAAACTGGACACAGCACTCCAGGTGTGGCCTCACCAATGCTGAGTAGAGGGGAAGGGTCACCTCCCTCAGCCTGCTGGAAGTACTTTGCCTAGTGCACCCCAGGATACCATTCACCTCTTTGCAGCAAGGGCTCATGCTTAACTTGGTGTCCACCCAGATACCCCAGGTCCTTTTTTGCCAAGCTTCTTTCCAACTGGGTGGCCCAGCATCACCACTGAGGTTAAATTATGTAGTTTGCTAGGGCTACAGATGGGCTTACAAGCCTATTTTAACATAACCTTGCTGTATTAGATAAACTTCTTCCTGTGGGCTGGTGGGTGCCCAGCTATGTACGTTGGTGCTGCTGGAAGTTTCAGAGAGCAGAGCTATGGATTCTCCTACCCCTTTCTGCCTGCTTCTAAGAGTACAGTGAGGAGCATAACAAGTTGGTCTTCTCTCCCCTTTCATGACATGACTTATTGGGCAATAGTTAAATGAAATTATTTTATTTGTACTTTTAGTCTTGGGCTTCTCCCTTAGCCAGAGCAGCTCAGAACAATTCTGCAAGTTACTTCTGTTCCTATCTTCCATTTGCAGCATGTGGTCCAGTGTGTGTTTGTCGCCATCCGAACCATCGGAAACATTGTGATTGTCACCACTTTGCTGCAGTTCATGTTTGCCTGCATTGGAGTTCAGTTGTTTAAGGTAAAACCATTGAGCTCATTCATTCATCCATTACACTGAGCTGTATACCAGGGTGGGAAGAAAAATAGCATGAAGAAGCCTAAGGAAGGGGAGATGGAGTCTTCTGTATGAAAGGCAAAATATTTGGGTCACGCTACCTGAGGTCCTGCTATCAGGAGTTCCCCAAAACTGGACCAGGCATATTCCTAACTCCTGCCCTTCATCTGTAATCGTAAGAAATCCTCAGTGACATCAGTAACTGCCCTCCTCCCTAAATAGTTTGTGGCATGAGTTAGTGCCAGGGAGGTGAAGGGGTCTGTACTAAAGGATTGGTACTTGCAGGCTGTCTACTCCCCATCTTGAAAGGGGCATGCCAGGTAATCATGGGAGGTTATTAATTCACTTTTTTATGTCTGCTTTTATTTCTTTGCTCTTCACCACCCTTCTGGCAACTAGTGTTCTGCAGCACTCAGTAGTCATGAACCTCAGGACATACATGTAAAAGTACTGTGCAAGCAGATGAAAGCCTGTGCTCTAAACTACCCAGATGCAGGCAACTCTTGATCCAGTTTGCTCACATCTGCCTACAAAAGAGCATGTAAACATACTCATAGTTGGTTAAGCAAGTAGTAAATGCAGTATCCTTCCTACATGATCAGCCCTAACCTTTGCACTATCAGGAAAGGAAGCTTCATTCCTCTTTCTTCCTTTTCAAGGGCAAGCTGTACAGCTGCACTGATAGCTCCAAGCAGACAGCAGCAGAATGCAGGTGAGTCTGACCTTTCCCAGTTAGCCCCCTTCACTGGCCACCCACTCTCATAGCCTCGTACAGGAAGTGCAGTTCTGCCATGTTCTCTCTCTGCTCTCCATCCACAGAGGGTACTACATTACATACAAGGATGGTGAGGTCAACCAGCCGATGATACAGCCCCGGAGCTGGGAGAACAGCAAGTTTGACTTTGACAACGTCTTGACTGCCATGATGGCCCTCTTCACTGTCTCAACCTTTGAGGGATGGCCAGAGTGAGTGCCTCTTGGGCAGGTGCAACACTAGCAATGCCCTCATTCATTTCAAAAGAGAAAATCCAAACACAGAGCATAGCCTTTCCCATTCTAAGTATTTCAATAAGTCTAAAGCATTAAATGTAGCAATAGTAGCAGCAGTCATTGTAGTATTATGCACTTTGTAATTCCTCAGGATCTGCAGGAATTGCTGTTCCTGTACTTGCTAACAGTGCACAGCACCATCTCTAGCTTTTGAAAAATGATTGCGAGTAGTAGCAGTGATAGCAGTATTTGTTACAAACATTATGTGTATAAATGGATACAAAATGCCTGTGAGGAACTTAACAATATTGCTAGGTGTTGCACGTTTCGTGTTGGAGCCAGCAGGGCAGTATGAAACACAGCAGTGCTATCTCTGCAGTGCAGGCAGACATGGGATGTCCTACCAGGCTGCACTGTCTGTGCCATAGGGGCCAAGGACTCTCACAGCTCGGCTCTGTCAGAGTGACATGGGCATGCAGGCTATCAGCAGGCTGACCCTGAACTGTGTCACCAGGTGATGCCAACAGCAGTGTTAACAAATGCTAGAAGTGCTGAGATCCCCTTTTCTCACAAAACTCAGTTCCCAACAACACAGACTGTCCTGTCTTTTGTTAACTGAAGGGCATGCTTTTGTTTTAAATTTTAATTGTTCGACTGTGAAATCATTCCACCCCTGAACAGGTTCAAATGTGTAAAGTTAGTCAGAGCAATGTATTCTTTTTTGCAAGAGTTTACACTCAGATCAGTGCAAGTCTGTGCATCTGTGAGTGAAGTAATTTTGATATAAGTAGAAGAAAATCACAAAGTTAAGCTTTATAACATCAGCTATAAGGCCTCAAGGCAGTTGCAGATTTTCTCTGCATTGGGGTCCTGTTTGCTTTCAGGTTGCTGTATAGGTCCATTGATTCCCACATGGAGGATGTGGGACCCATCTATAATCACAGGGTTGAGATCTCCATCTTCTTTATTATCTACATCATCATCATTGCTTTCTTCATGATGAACATCTTCGTTGGTTTCGTCATCGTCACATTTCAGGAACAAGGCGAACAAGAGTACAAGAACTGTGAGCTGGACAA
This sequence comes from Phalacrocorax carbo, assembly GCF_963921805.1. NCBI lineage: Eukaryota > Metazoa > Chordata > Aves > Suliformes > Phalacrocoracidae > Phalacrocorax > Phalacrocorax carbo. The sequence continues at coordinate 69,025,687 of NC_087513.1, forward strand.
GAACCAGGTAATTTACAACAACTTGTTGCCACTAAAGGTAGAAAATACATTGAGAATAATCATTTAAGAGAGAAATACGTACAGAGAGGAACATGTAAAGATTGTCAACAAGGTAAAACACTAGGCTGGCTTCACTGCCATCTTTCAGGAGTCAGGTAAAAAAAAAACTTTCTTTAAGATTTGCTCAAAAGACAACATTTACTTAAAAACATGTGCTGTACCATTTGGTTCACTGAGATTAGATGAGCATGATAGCATTGTCTGGCCAAACTAAATGCACATGAATCTCTTCAACAGATTGAATATACACATTCAGTTTATGACCTAAAAGAAATTTTTCTACCAAGCATTTTCATTTCAGTAAAAAACTTGAAACACAATGTGTTTTTATTATATTTGGAGGTAGCTGAACAACCTTGTATTTTGTGTTTGATTTTTAAATCTACCCTGCCTCTTTCACAGCGCCAGTGTGTAGAATATGCCCTGAAGGCCCGGCCCCTGCGAAGATATATCCCTAAAAACCAGTACCAGTACAAAGTTTGGTATGTGGTCAACTCCACCTATTTTGAATACCTGATGTTCGTTCTGATCCTGCTGAACACCATCTGCTTGGCCATGCAAGTAAGTAAGCAAGCAGAAAACCGTACAGGTGATGAATTATTAGACTCTGTTGGGGAAAATGTAGGAATGGCAGAGGTTGAGACCTGCTTTCACTTTCACACCATGTGAGGGAGAGGGGCAGGGGCAAGATAAAAGCCATTGTATCACATTCACTCCTGATGACATTTAGTTAAACTGAGGAATCTGCCTCTCCTTTTCTTCCTGCTAATATCTGACACTTTCAATGATTCTGTTTTAGCTCTTTAAAAGCAAACAAATGGGAAAAAAACAAGTTACATCACAGACAAACTCGGTGGCTACTATAACAAGAAGTGTCTTCTCAATTCTGACTTGTCTTCTATGAATTGCAAGAATAGGCCCAGAACTGCTACTCACCTGAGATCTGAATTTTCTATTTTGTGCTTTTCTGTGTTAAAAAGTAGAGAGCAAATATTTTGGCAAACAAGGTGACCAAAGAAACTGGGGATAGAGGGTAGGAAGGCACTAGTGTCTCCTTTATTCTGTGTTAAGAACCATAGAAACTCTCTAGAAAGAACCTCTAGAGGCCATGTTGTCCATCCCATCACCTAAAGGCTGGATCAAGTCCACCTAAAGCATTTCTTGATAGGTGTTTGCATAACTTGCTTCACTGATGATGCTACTGACTGACTTACTACCCACTATGCTGTGCATTCATTTTCCTTACTGTGTGAAGGTTTTCCAAACATCTAATGTGAATTCACCAAAGAAATATTTGCAGCTGGATCTACAAGGATAGCAAATAGAGGTAGTAGATTAACATGTGCAGGCGGAACAGCAGTAAAGGGGAAGAAGTCAAAAGCTTTACTAAGTAGGTTACAAAAAAGAAGTCTTACGTTCCTTTCATTCAGGAAATGAGTCCTCATAGACACAAACTGTTCTGTACATTTCCCCAAGTCTGTACTGTCCTGGCTTGTTCCTTCCAGTCCGTATGCCCAAGGCCTCCCTCACCTCCCTTTCATTTTCTGCTAGTTCCAGACTCCATCTGCTAACCTATCTCTGCAGTCCCAGTTTCCTTGGCCACTTGAGCCCCATTCTCTTCTACTCTCTGTCTGCTTAAGAGCTAGTCTTCTCATCACTCTCCTCCCTGAAACCCATCCTTCCTCCTCATCCAGTCATTCTCTGAATTCCCTTCCCTGGTCTGTAGCCCGGACAGTCCAGATCCCCACTCCTCAACCAGTCCTTCTCTTCTGCTCACTACATGGACTCCCAGCTGCAGTTATGCCTCCAAGGACATCCTTTCCAGTCTCTCTCTGCTCTTTCCATTTGATTGTCTGCAGAACTTTGTTCCCTTCTCTTCTTTGTCCCTTACTGTGAGTCCAACTCTCCATGCACTCCTATACTAACTTCCCTTTTGACCTTAGCATCCCAGCACTACATTTTCCACTGGATCAATCCCAGTCTGCCCCACTCCCAGCCTCAGTTTCCTATCACTCACAGTCTAAGTCTATATTCACAGTCAGTTTTCACCTTATTTTCTCTCACTGCCTCCAGTCCGATCTAACCAGATTTCATGACCCCCCCAAATTTTTCTTCACCTGGTCTAGCTCTTTACCATCCCCATTGAAAAGGCTTCCTCTGCTGTCTTGCCTAAAGATACCAACAAAGGAGTGAGGCAGCATGAGCACAAGAAAGTGCTCTCCTCTCAGCTGAAGTATTTACTGCCCTGCTATCACTAAGTGATAGAGAGGGACTATTGTGTTCACTCTGAAGCCTTGAAGCATGCTTAGTTGCTGTGACAATTGTGCACACCCAGGGCAGGTAGAGGTAGAAGCTGTGAGATGTTTGTTAGCCCACAGGCAGCACGGCTTCTCTGGAGATTCTAGGAAGTCAATGTCCATCTTGAGAAAAGTACAGTTTTTCAAAGGCTTATACTGTGACCAGATTTGGGTCTAACAGTGTAAGGGACAGGAAACACAAAAGCCCCATCCCAGTAAAATTCCAAGTTTTTAAGTAGAGTCCTGAAGGTACTTGAGTCTTTGAAGGAAAATGATAGAAGGAATTTTGAAAACACCTCGACAATGTATTTTTTCCCTGGCCTGGCTTTCAGCTGCAGCTGAATTGTTTTAACTGAAACTCCTTTAAATAAATTACCCTGAGCTGGTTAAAGTTTTTCAAAGCTAAGCAACTACAAATGGGATCTTATAACATGAACTGGAAGACGACCTTAGAATAAGGTGGTGCAACGAGTCCCAAGTATAATGATCTGGAAATAGGGATATGAAGAGTGAGGTGGCAACATTTGCAGAGGACACTATTTGAATTAATCAATATAAGACAGAGAGTAACTTCATAAGATCTTAATAAAGTTAAGTGAATGGGCAGCATGATTGCAAATTTAATTCAGAGTTGATAAATGCAAGATAATGCATATTGGAAAGATACGATTTGAGCTGCTCATGTACTTTGCAGAATCCTGAATTAAGTGTAATTACTTGGGGAATGGTTTGGTATCATTATGAACAGCTCAATGAAACCCCTGTTCACTGTGCGGTAGCAATCAAACAAAAACGTAATCCAAGTGTTATGGAAGGGTGAGATAACAAACACAATTGGAGACGTCTTGTACCATTATGCAAATTTATAATGAGCCCTCCACTGAAATGATAAGTGTAATTTTGGTAACCCCCACTCAAAAAGATTTTTTTAAAAAGATAGGAGATCCAGATCCAGATGGCAAAAATGGCTGGAGGTATGGAAATGCTTACGTGTGAAGGGAGATGGGAATTCTAAATTGTAAAAATGGTGCTGGGGTTTTCTTTAGAGAACCTCAACATGAAGGGACATCAGGAGGAGCCCTGTGAATTCCTAACTAGCTGGTATGTCTGTTCCTCATGGTCCTGCCGGCATGCTATTTTTCAGCACTACGGTCAGAGCTGCATGTTCAAGGAAGCCATGAATATCCTCAACATGCTCTTCACTGGTCTCTTCACTGTTGAGATGGTCCTGAAATTAATCGCCTTCAAACCCAAGGTAGGTGCTATAGGCATAGAGTTTCCTGGCCTCTGTGTGTGTGTGCATGTGTGTGGGGCAGCTGTGAGGAGAAGGAGGAGGTGAAACTTTCTGATCTATTACCCCACCAATAACTGAGCTGGACAGTTGCTCTCTGGATTGGAGTCTCACATATATTTAATAACTTTCCTCTGAGGAGTAGACACCCTAAAAAAAAAAAAAAAAAGAAAAGAAAAGAAAAGAAAAGAAAAGAAAAGAAAAAAAGGAACACCTGCTATGGAGGAGGTTCCTAGTTCTTTGTTTACATTAAGTTACAAGAGTGACACTGCGTTAATGCTATGATGTTTTCCATCCTCAATGTTACTTTAATGTTCTGTCTGACTTTTCTTAAATAAAATATAAATAGCATCCTATGATTAGTCTCCTGGCTCAAGTGAAGTTAATCAAGCATGATGCATTTTGAGTATTGAGCTTTGGAAAAAAGCCTTTTGGGATGGCTACATCTCAACGATAGTTTGAATTACTTTAGTTTTGAATGTAAGACTTCTTTGATAATATTCAGTAGCCGAGCAGGTCCTGTCTGAAAGTATTGTCCTGTGCATTGGGTCATGGCATTCTGCTAGTGTAGCTGTACCACGGGGTATGATTATAACCTACCAGCTCTTCCAACTAAGTTGCTATAGCTGCTGCAGGACAAGGACAAAGATTCTAACCTCACATAATTTAAGATTTCACAAGGCTTTCTTCTTTGGGGTTTAAATTCAGTGATGTGTCATAAGGAGTGGAATCCAGGTACCTAAACACAGGTACCTTGTGCCATTTCATATCTTCAATGATACCTTGATACATGGGGTGGTATCTTGATACACTGAGGTTGGCAAATACTGTCTGAAGCATCAGTTATGAGAACGGTAAAGATGAGAATAATAATGTCTGACGGTCATGCTTGTCCTTCATGTTAAACGTTTAGGGGATCACTGAAATTAAGAGCTCCTCCCAGCTCTAACCTACCATCTTCCTCATCCTCAACTCAGAAACTTTGCTCTGCAATTCTACTGAATTTGGTCTTACTTTTTCTTGTTAATTTTGTGTTGACTTTACTCCCACCCAGCCCCTCCCTCCTTCTTCTACACTTCCTAGGACTTCTTAGAAGAGTCACAATTTTATATTTTTCCTTAGCCCAATATCACTATCCTTTCTCAGATATAGTTCTTCTGAAAGTTAAGAGCATCTTGTACAGTCCTGGTGAAGGACTGATTTTTTTTGTTTTGGTTTGGTTTTTTGGTGACATCTCAAAAACTGTCTTTGGAAATTTAGAAGTATCATAATCTACTTCCTGTGTCTTACTTTCCCTTGTACAATCTCCTTTTCAAGTTTTGCTCCACAACAAATTATTAAACAAAATCAACTGAGGTTAAACATGTATCCTCCAGCAAAGCATTGGAACAGACTGCCTAAAGAGATTGTGGATTCTCTATAATCTGAGGGTTTAGTTAGGGGAACCTTTTGTTAGAAACAGTTTAGGAATGTATGATCTGCCTTGGGACAGACCATCTCACAAGGTCCCTCTCAGCCCAATTTTTCATGATTCTGTAATTTCCAGACTAAATCTCCAGCTACTACACTGTAGTAAAAGTGAGAATAGAAAAGAAGTTTACCTCATGACAGAAGTGTAGATTATTAATAAAGTCTTCTCAACTAAGGATCAGACAACCACCTCAGGTTGAAAGAATAGCCAGTGAAAAGAATAAACCTCTTTCAAATCCTAGTCTGGCCTCTATGCCAAAAATAGTGCTAACTCTTAAACTGCTATTTTAATTAAATAACTCAGGAAAAAAACCAACATTTTAAAAAATGGAACCACAGGATTTACAGACAAGAAGAACAGGAATGAACTTGTGAAAACAACTAATATGGCAAAAAGGCTTGCCTCCAGCAGTATATACACACAGGATTATGTTGAGTACCAGTTCAGTGACTCAGGTTTGGAAACACAAAAATGCCGTGTGAACCTTGCCATTGTCTGTTCAGTACCATTTGGACTGATGTGGGCCAACACTGGGAGGCACAATCTGCTTCTCTTTAGGTTGCACATTTGGGACTGAAGCTGAATTTGCCTAGAATATGTTCTGATGTGGGGGCCTCACAGCATGGAGAAAGTTGTTACTTCAGCACTCTGCTTGGCCAGACCTTGTGCCATCCTATCATGCAATGCAAATCATACATTTGCAGATGGAGGTCATCCCCAGGAACACCAGCTGAAAAATTCCAAAAGGATTTCATTGTCACTTGGGTGAACATCACTACAACTCAGTCATCATCCTCTGCCCTCTAACTAATCAAGTCACTCAGGCAAAGAAATGAGATGCTAAGTGATATTAGTGTTTCCCGGATGTAAAATGGCAAGCTTAAATTCTCATAAGATCTCTGCTGAAGACAGATTTGGCTGCCATTTCCAGATCAATAAAACACAAACCAGCCTTTGTTTAAGCTGTTTGTCTCATTTTGATTTTGTGCCCAAGCATCTCTCACTTCTATCTGAAGAGTAATCTAAAATGAGGGAGCTGTAAACTTTATGACTGACAAGTCAGCAGGAAACTTGGGTAGCTGAAGGTGTTGTGTCCTCACCTTAGTGACAAGACCCAGGAGAATGTGGCAGAACAGAACCAAGCACAGAACTGAAAGTGCTAAAATTTGCTCTGTTTTCCCCTTTGTGGTGGTTAACCCAGCAGTGGGTGCTGCAGCTAACCTTCAGCAACAGCAAGCAGTGCAGTAACTGAGTTGTAACTGAAGCTGCCGCCGCAGAGCTCTTCCTTGCGCAGTCGTTTCCTAAAGGCACCTTGGAATGAATGGTCTGCAGCAGCAACAGAGGATTACTGTTTTCTCCATCTGTGCAAGGTAGAGCAAGCTGCTGTTTATTCATACCTTTACCAGAGAGAATTGTTAAAGGAACTGGGACAGATCTCTGAGGTACTCAGAGTTGCTGTCGCCCTAGCATCTTACAGATGTCACCACAGGGACGTGCCCATGCAAAACAGCTTTGGGGAATCCTGAAGTTCCTAATATGCAGAGCTCCTGCAGCAGGCAGTCGTGTGGCAATCTCTATTATATTATATAATATAATGCACTACAGTGCTACCTGCGCATTATATGTGTAACGACAGAAAAGGTGGCAGTCTATTTTTACTATATCAAATTTTTATTTCTTCACTCCTATTCTGTCCTTATTTGCTAGTCTTGATGGTAAAGGTAAAAAAAGCAAACCCAGTCAGTTGCACAGACATTAAGCAGGATCACTTATGTGTCTGACTGCAAAGAATCAACATGGATAATCCAGCCGTACAACTAGTTCTTGTGGTAAGAGCAGAGATTTACTCATTGAAAGGTCAGCTGTAGGAATAAGGAGCCAAGTCTGACTCAGGGCTCATCTCCTAACACTTGCAGAAAATATGTTGAAGGGGGTAGAAATACAAAGGCTTTCCTAACTAAACATATTGTTACTGTTGAGATCAGTTGTTCTAGTTAGCAAGTCCCTTTGATACCTATCCTTTTTATTGGCCATCTTCTGAGAACAGAGTTTTGGGTTGTTTAGTCTCCAGGGAAGCTATAAAGAAGAGGGGTGCATTAGCTGGAGCAGCTGCTGCTGGTATAGATAGTGCGTGCCAGGCAGGGACAAGGCCAGCCTCTGAGATCCCCCATGTTTGAGTGTGGCACATTTTCTGGAGGAGAGGATCAGCTGTCCCAGGTTTTTTGCAGGATAAATCTAAGCATTGTGTAAGACAGCTTGTCTATGTCTGATGCAGTCTTGACAGGAGGGTGTGCTAACAGTGAGTAAGAGAGATTCGGGATGATTAGGGCTGCTGATAGAGAAAACATCCACTACATGCCCTGCATCTCCTTACAGAGTATTAATATGCTGCTCTGAAGCAAAACTCCCAAATGGACCTGAGTGTTTGTCTTGGCTGATGCTCATAAACTGATTCAAGACTAGTTACTTCAAAGAGACAGACAGTCTAAAAGTAATGCTGTTGAGCCAAGGCCTTTTGCTGCTTTGTTTTTCTAATTTTATAAATTCTCCAGCCAGTCTGGTGAGCTGTTTTCCAGTTCCTGCATGGAGCAAGCTGCTGCTACTTCCTGCTTTTTCCAGAGAAAACTGCTAAAGGGAATGAGAGGTGCTGTGCTCTTTGGAGTGTTCACAGCTACCACTGTCCAAGCTTCTTAAAGAAGAAATCACCACAAGCACCAGTCCATGAAAGATCAGCTGCTCTACAAAACCTGCCTAGGGTTTATCTTTTCAACTCAAAGACAACAACTTAAAATTCGTATTCATATGAAGCTGTGCCACCTGTCAATGTATGTGCTAATATGGGGATGGATATTACTCCAGGAATTTCAGAATTTTCCAGCTTACTGGAATGGGCTGTTTTACTGGTGAACCACATCTACTTTTTCTTTCAGGAAATATTTTATCTATCCTCTTATTAGCTAGGGTAGAACTAGTAATCACAGAGCTATGAATTTTCTACTGCTGTCCCTGGCATCTCAAAGTAGGCAAGACATATCAGTGGAACGACTACCATGCATAAAGTAAAGCACATGTTCATATAGATTGTCAGATCCAGGTCTACGTGTGGAAAGGGAATCAGGGATTTCCTCTGTGGAATTATGACTATCAGAGAAACTAGAGATCACAAGTCTATTCTATTTACCAGACACTGTCAGCACCTTTCTTCCCTGGGTGTTTATGGATGTTACTTGTAAAGCAGCCTGTAACAATGCCATCTGTCCTGCCTCAGTTAGTTAGGTCGGTCCCTCATTTATCACTGCTACTTTACTCTGAATTCTTGCCATTCTTTAATGTCATTTTCATGTAGCATAGTTCAGACTTCTGTGCAATGTTTCAAACACGTTTCACATTCAGTACAAGGCATATAATCCCATGTGATCCCAGGAAGAGCTATGAGCCTCTGCGTAGTGGAAGTCATGAGTGCTGCCCATGGTTTTTTCTTAGTCTCCATTTACTGTTGGATCTATGTGTCTTTAGTTTTCTTTCTCCCCTGATGTATTTGTCCTTCTTTATTCCTCTTCAAGCTCCTCTCAGTCAGCGTTTATCATGCATTTGACGCACTGATATCTCTTCTCAAAACTGCAAAATGACTCATCTGTTTTTGTTCCCTTTTTGCTACTCCGTTTCTAGTACATTTATGCCTATAAACAGATCTTTGAGCAGTCTCTCCTAAAGTGACACTGGCTGCTTCGTACTACTTGGATTCTTCTTTCTCACCATAACTATAATCTGTCATTCTTTGGGCAGGACAGAGGCTTCAGGATTTTCACAAACAACTGACATTTATATCCAGTCTATCCCCTTGCACTACAGAAACGATGGTGGTTAATTTTGGAAATCTAATGCTTTTGGTACTTCTTCATTCTAGTACCTTTAGAAATATCCCTCAAGCTTAGGATGCTGCCTGGCATTGTTCATCAGAGTGTTTTATTTCTCCAGCTTATACAGAGAAACTAAAGACATTCTGCACTGATACAAAAATGTCAAGAAAACTAGTTACAATTGAGTGGTCTTCTGTCCAGTGCTGAAAAATACACCAAGTCCATCCAAAAGATATAGGAATCATATTTAGTTAAAAATCACATGGTCTGGGATGAATTATGGTGGTATAAATTAGTAGTTTAGGTTGTGTAAATGTATACGTGAGCCCATGGTGCAGGCAGCTGCCTCCCTCTCATGTAGTTTGGCCACACAATTCTGGTTGTAAAATGGCTCTTACTTTACTGATGTTCTCTGCTGGTTTTGGCAAGTTCTTAACACAGGTAGTCATCTAATGGTTTCCTCTCCTCAGCGTCATTAATACATTTTCTGTTTTGGAGGGACAGCATCTAGACATGGAGCATTTGCTGACTGAGTCATCTACTCGGTGCACTAGGAAGGGCAGTTTCCAACCACCACCCTGCCTTTGGTTGGAACAACTGTTTTAAAAGGCAAAAGATGGGGTGAGAAAGCAAGTATGTTTCAGAATCTAAGGGTGGGGAAAAATATACTTCATTCAACAAAAAGGAAAAGTGAGCTCCGCTTGATGTTGAGTAAGAAATAGTGAGCATGGAGAGAACTAGGGGTAGTCAGGTAAGAGAGTGTGTGAACTGAAGAAAGCAAGAGAACTAAACAAACAAGAAGGACCATGTCTGGGGGTGAAAGAGAGAGAAACCAAGCCTGGAGGGGAGGAAAAGCCATACACAGATAATGGAGAGTGTGAACAGGCAGAATATCCTTAAAAGCAGAAAGAGAAAAAAATAAACCAAAGGCCCTAAAAGAGGAAAGTATTAATAAAATGGAGAAAGAAATTTTTAGGCAAAAATGGTGCAAGGAAAAGAAAACCGGAAACAGGGCTGAAAGGAAAAGTAAACCTGGAAAAGGATTTTTAGAAAATTGCCTGGGAAGATCATGGAACAGATCCTCCTAGAAGGTATGCTAAGGCACAAGGAGGACAGGGAGGTGATTCGAGGCAGCCAGCATGGTTTCACCAAGGGCAAGTCCTGCCTGACCAGCCTGGTGGCCTTCTATGATGGCGTGACTACATCAGTGGACAAGGGAAGACCTATGGATGTCACCTATCTGGACTTCTGCAGTGCATTTGACACGGTCCCCCACAGCATCCTTCTCTCTAAATTGGGGAGATGCGGATTTGATGGGTGGACTGTTCAGTAGATAAGGAACTGGCTGGATGGTTGCATCCAGAGGGTGGTGGTCAATGGCTCAATGTCCAGATGGAGACCGGTGATGAGTGGTGTCCCTCAAGGGTCCGTACTGGGACCAGTACTGTTTAATATCTTCATTAATGACATAGTGGGATCGAGTGCACCCTCAGCAAGTTTGCAGATGACACCAAGCTGAGTGGTGCAGTTGACACAACAGAAGGACGGGGTGTCATCCAAAGAGACCTGGACGAGCTGGAGAGGTGGGCCTGTGAGAACCTCATGAGGTTCAACAAGGCCAAGTGCAAGGTCCTGCACCTGGGCTGGGGCAAGCCCCAATATCAGTACAGGCAGGGAGATGAAGAGATGGAGAGCAGCCCTGCAGAGAAGGACTTGGGAGTACTGATGGATGAAAAGCTGGACATGAGCCAACCAGGTGCGCTCATAGCCCAGAAGACCAACCGTATCCAGGGCTGCATCAAAAGAAGCATGGCCGGCAGGTCGAGGGAGCTGATTCTGCTCCTCAACTCCACTCTGGTGAAACCCCTTCTGGAGTACTGCATCCAGGTCTGGAGCCCTCAACACAAGAAGGACATGGAACTGTTGGAGCGGGTCCAGAGGAGGGCCACAAAAATGATCCAAGGGCTGGAGCACTCTCGTACAAGGACAGGCTGAGCGAGCCGGGGTTGTTCAGCCTGGAGAAGAGAAGGCTGTGGGGAAACCTCATTGCAGCCTTCCAGTACTTAAAGGGGGACTGTAGGAAGGGTGGGAGCAACCTCTTTAGCAAGGCTCGTTGTGACAGGACAAGGGGTGATGGTTTTAAACTACAGGAAGGTAGATTTAGACTGGTGTCGTGGTTTAGCAAAGCAAAACAAGGAATATATTCACTCCTTCCCATGGGCAGGCAGGTATTCAGCCATCTCCAGGAAAGCAGGGCTCCATCAAGTGTAACGGTTACTTGGTAAGACAAACACCATCACTCCGAATGTTCCCCCCTTCCTCCTTCTTCCCCCCAGCTTTATATACTGAGCATGATGTCATACAGTGTGGAATATCCCTTTAGTCAATTTGGGTCAGCTGTCCCAGCTGTGTCCCCTCCCAGCTTCTTGTGCACCCGGCAGACCATGGGGAGCTGAAAAAGTCCTTGACTAGTGTGAGCACTGCTTAGCAACAACTAAAACATCTCCGCATTATCATCACTGTTTCCAGCACAAATCTAAAACATAGCCCCATACTAGCTACTACAAAGAAAATTAAATCTATCCCAGCTGAAACCAGGACAACTGGATATAAGGAAAAAATTCTTTACAATGCAGGTGGTGAAACACTGGAACAGGTTGCCCAGAGAGGTAGTGGAGGCCCCATCCCTAGAAACATTCAAGGTGAGGTTGGACGGGGCTCTGAGCCCCGTTGAAGATGTCCCTGCTCACTGCAGGGGGGTTGGACTAGGTGATCTCTAAAGGTCCCTTCCAACCCAAACCATTCTATGACTCTATGAAAATTAAAACCTGAATTAAAACCCATAGCTTTTAAGCTAATTAACATCTCTTTGTGCTTCTACATTTTATTGAAGTTCCCTGGCAGACATCCCAGGTCTCCATGTTCAAACACACTAGTATCTCAGCCACAGAGCCTCCCTGTGTACTGTCTCAGCAGAATAATCTGCAATAAAAGTTGGGTGCCATGTAGTTCCCTATTTCTGTGGATTAATCTGAGCTCTGTTGCAAAGTGCATCAGCATGTTACCCCAGAAATTATTTCCTTTTTCACCCCAGTGTTTCTTTTATGGGTGAAGTCTGGACATATTGTGTATTCCTCTGGATCTTCTGTACAGCCAGTAGCCCAGCTGGAATTTATCTCAGCTGGTTCAACAAGCCCAGCAGCCACACGACTAGAAATCCCTGACATCTCTGTAGTACATGACCAGACATTGCACTGTACATGTACAGTCAGTCTGAGGCTCTCAAGGAAGGCTCAAGTATTTTGGAAATACACTAGAAAAGTGAAAAAATCTTAACCCCTCATTAATCACTCTTCTGCTCTCTCTTTACTGTGATTACATGTCTGCCAGGAGTTCCATGCATTTTTCACAGCATACCTGTCATGTGAAGATTTGACCATGTTCACAGGTCTGGGAGGAAAAATGAGCCTCTTTTCTAAGATCTTCCTGCAAAAGTAAATACTAAAAGTACTCTATGTCAGAGCAGCATGTTTAGGTGACTTTGAAGTGAAGAAATACTTGGGGTAATTATCTGGGACATGGATGATCAGGTCACCCCAATCCTTTATACCTATCAGTGAGTTGGAAGACAGGGTCATCAGGTAGACTTGCTCCTGGATGCTGCTTGGTTGGCAGAGTTTCTATCTGCCCATATGTCCAGGAAAAGAAGATAAAAGAGAGGCTAAGAAGGTAACTGGGCCTCTTGCAGCACAGTCTGTGCCACAACACTCTCACAGCAGCTCAGTGTTGAGACTTTCTCACAGAATATGGAAGGGCATCCCACCAGCAAAGGGCCAAAGCAGCTGCTTTTGTTATTCCAGGCCTTAAAGCAAAACTACTTGGGAGCCTGTACTGCCAACATATTACAAGGAAGTGACACTGAAAGAAGGAACCACATTCTGGTGTTTTAGAGTGCTGGCCCATCTAGTTAAACAGTATACCTGATGTAACTATAGAGCCTCAAACAACAAATCCTCCAGTTAGTACAGAAAAACAAAATTCACAACTGAACATCCTAACGTTGATGAAGTTGATTTAGCAACAATTTCCACAAATTGTAATCAAGCAAATAACTGCCTTCTCTGGCATGTGAAAGTACAAGGAACCGTCTTTGATACTTCTAGATTTCACTGAGTTCCTCACCAGTTCCTGAGTGTGCGTGGGAGGGGAAGTCTGGCCATTCCCAACACTTTGAAGGAGAAGAAAATAGTGCCAGACTAAAGTTTTTCTATTGTGCATATGCTTATATTCTGAGATGGTATAGGCGTGACTCCACCTAAACAAGTCATGCAGTGTGAAAAACATTCGGTAGGTGAATGTAACAGAAGGAACTAGACGGATGATGAGAAATGGAATTTTGCAGTAAATCCTAGTTCATCCCTCTAGTGGAATCTGGGTCAGGAAGCTTCAAAGCCTTCCTTCTAAACACTGTTTGGCATGCTGTATGAAATATACTGATCTCTTTCTCATTTCCTCATGGAAAATGTATGTTGCAGAAGGGCATCAGCAGAGCCAATCCCAACTGGTTTCTTTGTTGGTGCCCGCAAAGAAAAGACCAAGAATGAAACAAGTATACAGAACAAACTTCTCTCTTTGTGCAAAAAATTTGTCCTTTCATGTTGTGGTGGAAGCAATTGGTGAGGGAAAAAAAGACTGTTTGATCTGCTGCTTCCCATCTTAACACTCATTGCTTAAATGCAGGATGTTCTCCTTCCTGGAGGATGAGGCCAGCGATTTTCCGCACACAAATAGATCCTCTAATTACTATACAGAATGTGTGAAATTTCTAACACTGGTCAGCCAGAGCTATGCAATCCTCCAGTTTTCTGAAGGATCAATGGAGAATTCAGTAGGCAGAAAAAAACTGTTAAGGGAGCTGTATAAGAGCTGCAATGAGAGAGGACCTTTTCCTTCACAGCAAACGTACCTAGAGAATTTGCATATTGCTGCAACATTGTGACAGATTTATTTCCAGTCTGGCACTTGGGGGTTTTAATGTCATTATAAATGATCAAAAATAACTATATGACTGCACAATGCAACAGTGTGGGAAGTACTGTATTAGCTATTACACTTAATTATTTAATATTGAAAATTATTCACACAGTGTTAAAAGCCCAGTGGGATGGTGAACTGGGGTCTCATTCACAACAGCATCGACAGCGTCAGCAGCAACATGTAAAGGGAACAGTTCCAGGGAAAAGTGACTTGCTCTCACTCTCAGAAGAAAAATCCCAACCTTCTATCGCTTCATGTGAGATTGTTTTAAAGGGTCTCACAGATGTGAATCTTCTCTTCACATAAGAATGATACCAGATAACAGACTGTGATACAGCCCCTGTTAAGAACTGTTCATCATGATAGGAAATGACATTTTCCACTGCCAGATGGTCACCTGGCTGAGGTCTAAGAGAGTTTATTTCTCTTCTCTATTATGCATCTGGCTTTTGAAGGACCTTGGAAACTTTAGTTTTCTACATTTCTGCTTCCCCAAGTGTAAAATGAGAGTAACCATCCTCTTTTGGGAAGTTATGGTTGATGGATTACATGAAAGTAAACATTATTTTATTAACTACTCTAATCCATATAAAATTAAGCCTTTTTTCTGGAAATGGAGATAACTTACAAAAGAAGAACCTATTCAAAAGCCTATTGCTTATACCTACTGGTCTGTTTCTAGAATATTGTGCCTCTGTTGCAGTGAGTATCCACTATCCACTCAGCAACCATGTCAGAGCAGTCCATAGCCTTTTCTCATGGTGCATACAGAGAGAGAGAAGCTATTCCATGTCTAGCCCCATATTCAGAATGATTCTTCACCCATTGCTTGCCACTGTCCTCTCCTCCCCCAACAGTAAGTGGCTCTTCACGCTGAAAGATGTGTCACTTCTGTTCTTACAGGTTGAGTTTGACTTCTTTTGAATCATTCTTCCCTGAGCTGGGATGTCAGTCCAACTTTAGAAAACAGACTATCTTAAACGGCAAAGCCTTTTGCTCTTTTCATAAGACTGTTTCATGTTGCTGGTTTGGTTTATTGCCTCCAAGAGTTATTTTTTGGCTCTCATCACGACCTGCTTTTTCTAGACCTTGCAAAGTCTTTAAGCATTTACAGCTTCTTCCTAATGGAATTTGACAGCAAATTCTCACGGAATGCATTTTGTGATAAATGATCTGTTCAGGCGTAGCAAGCCATCATATTCACTCTTCAGTCTTTCCGGTAAGACTGGTGTTGATTTTGTTTCTCCTTGCTCAGAACAAGTCTGGTTTCTAACTGCAGGGCAGTAATTGTTAAACGATGGCAATGTAATTAGTGTTCATGAGGAAAAGGGCCCAACTCCTCACAGCATATCACTGTGCCACAACATACCTGTAGAAAAGTCAAGAATGTTTATCTTCTTTTTCTAGGTGTACAGCAAAGTTTACGAGCGAGCTTTCTGTTGCTCTGCCTCCATTTTCATGCATTTATATCAAGGAGGCCTTAGGCATCACTATTCTGAGGCATTACTATTCTGAGGCATTACTCACCCTTCCTTCAAAGGCAGCTAAGAGCAATCCAGGCCAAAAATGACATGAGGTTCAACTAGTTGAATCATACAGTTTCAGCATGTTTTACTGTTCTCATTTCCTCAGGCCTTCCTAGCATGTTGCCTTGAAATAGAATCTTTGCCACCTCTAAGAGATGCTTCCATAATAAATGCTTCCATATTGCCTTTACCATGCTTCTTTCCCAGTCTTTGGAGGACCTGGGACCATAACATTGCAATTCAGGCCTTCCGTATGGCTGAGTGCTTGTGTACTCCTACCCACTTTACAGTAAATGAAATACAGAGAGATGTGAGATAACTATATTACCATGTAGGTGGGCATGGAGGGACTCGGGGGACCATCCAGAAAATACAGTTCTGGTGGAATGAACTGGTGCCACAATCCGGAAATGGGAATTCTCAGTTCACAGAACAGGTTTGATAAAGTCTTTCCTAGGCATGTCCCCCTGACATCGTCAATTATCAGTAGGTGTGGCGAGCATAAAAAAGGGTCTGTTGTGACACAACAGATTATATAGTTCCAGACTTTGAAAACATTTGTCAAATAGTGGCTTGGGAACCTTGGTTCAGGCAATGGGTTTTTTTCTTTTTTTCCTGTGATGGAGATTTTTGTGAAACACAAAAGCACAGAAGAAGTACAGGTGACACCCATAGTTTATTTAAGACCTACATGCTCTCAAACAACAAGCAGAAGGTGGCCACTTTTAAACAGTAACAAGCTATCCCAGTTTTATACCAGTGACCTAGAAATAAACATTTGGGGTCTTTTTCCAGACCACAGAGCCGTTCCATTCAAGTCCTCCAACTCCTTTGTTTCTGTCAAGCAGAGTGTCCAGTATGTCCAATCAGGCCCTCAGACCCCAAGGGACACCTGTCTGCTTTCACCCATGTACAGAGGATAAAGGAAAAAGTTATTGAATACCTATCTTGGTCTACAAGTTGGTTTTGTTTTTCTTATGGAATAAGCAGAGAGAGGCAGGAGACTTCTTTAGAACCAACCAGACCTTTGGGATAGTCTGGGGAGTTGAAAAGCTCCTCTTCTTACTCCCTGTCTATTGAAAGATTTGACAGAATACAGGGGGACCTTGTGCAATTCCCTGCAGCAGTGACTCACTACAGTGACTGGTAGGTGAACTGCAGGGAGTCTGTGTCTCAGAATTAATCCATCAATGGATGAGAGCTGATAGATAGTATGCAAATAAATGCTGTTTTCCTGCAGCCTGACAGGAGCTCCAAGCAGCTGCATCCTCCACTTTATTCCTTCTCTATTAGGTTCTGTTAATTTCCCTGATTGCTCTTATAGCTAAATTGTATCTTAGCATAACAGAATTTGCATCTGACACAAATCTCCCTTTGGTGTCAGGAGCTATTGTAGCTTTGTAAGATTGTTCAGGATACATGCAAATCACTCAAACCTTCTCTGAGAAGGTATGCCAAGAGTCACAGTCCTGTGTAAATGTCATTTGATTTGATACTGTTTTCCAGTGAAACTGTCCCTTTTGCAAAAATGCTTTCAGGGAAATCCTCTTTTAATGAAGTCTGAGAACTGACTTTCACAGCTCCAAATAGCCTGCAGCATTTTCAGAAGCAAGTTCACATACTAAGTGACCATCAACCAAACTAGCAGTTCATCTCATTTTGCAAATCCCCAGCAAAGTCTGTTTTGGTGTCCTTTACAATGAGCAGGAAATTTTTGCTAAGAAATCACACTGAATATCAGGATATCAGCCCCTTTTTCTCCTTTCTATATACTCTTTCCAGCTGATTAAGACTGATGCTTCTTTTTTGTTGGTTTAATATTGAGGTTTATTTCAGATAAGTGGTAGGAAGGTTCTCCTGTAGTTTGATTTCCTTTTAGGCTGTGTAGTTGTCTACATGTCTTCATTTCTCCTTGATGCTTCATTTCTGAATTGATACGTACATGCATGCATGCCTTCCCCTTTTTTCCTATGACATTGCAGCATCTTCTTCCACTGGGGACCATCTGACCTACATTCAGATCCCACCCAGTGAACAGCCTTGACCCTTGCTGTGCTCTTCATCTTTAGAGGCTTTTCTCTCAGAAGGGTTTTTTAATTTTTGCCAGCCACCTCATCAGAGATGGAAATGAAAACCTGGGACTAAGCAGATAAATAATAACCGCACATCAATTAACACACAAGTGACCCTGCAGCTCCCACAGGGCTGGATGCTCAAAAACCAGCTGGTACCATGACTCAACAGCACCCTTCCCCTGAGGATTTCTGTGCTTCAGTGTAGGTGCATAGCTCTCTGGCCGCTACACATTCTTATTATGAGCCCCCGGTGACTTTGAGCTCAGACCTTCAGAGGGCGATTTTCCCTGCTGTTAATAAGGTGTCTTAGATACTGCATTTAGGATCTCATATTCACAAAAAGTAAAAGAAATGGTCTCCAGAGATTTTAATGGCTCCGTGAGTACCAAAACAAACCCCAGCTTCTTTGATAGCTAATCTCAGCAACTAGGAAACCTAAAAATGATTGGCATACTCATTCTGAAATGCCACAATGTCTGCTCCCCTTGCACAAATGAGATTCCATTCCAGTCAGCTACTGCATATTTATGCTCAGCTTTTCATTTACTTATTGACCATGTGATGATACACTATCCTTTGCTACCTTCTGGGGAAATAAAAAAATGGGGGAAAAAATGTGCTCTGATGGTGGGGCTATTTCATGCTTCCTGAATATTCAGTCCAATCCTCCTGGTCTCTTTCTGTCCTCCTTTCTCCCCAAAAGCTTCATGGATCTCCAAAGACATCCCACAAGAGAGGGTGACTACCATTCCCCAGTAAGCCCCTGAGGTTGCCATTATGTGACATGTAATTATACAGCTAAATCAGGGTCAAGCGTCTCCCTTTAAGGGTAAAATATGGTATTACACTCTAAATTCCTGTACTGCAAAAACAAACAGTGCCATCAATTCATTTCCAGTCAGACCTCTACCCCCTTGGGAAAAGTATACATAACTTTCTGGTGGGAAAAATAGTTTGGAAATACAACCTCTTTATTAGAGGCTCTTCCTTCATTCAGCTTGTCTTTCATTAGCGACCCTGGTACACTCCAGTGAGGAATGTGGCTTGAAGAGGTACTTTGAGGTCACAACACACAATTCCCCAAGGGGTGTATTTCACTCTCGATATGTACTCATAACTCCTGATAAGATTATGAGGTCTGATGCAAAGCTAAGTAACCACATGGCTGTTTGTAGGTAAATGTCTCTAAAAGGGTGGCTTTTTAAGGAAGGATTCCATTACCTTGCACACAAATGAAGCGTCTATGTTCTCTGTTTTCCTTGAGCTCTCTTACTGTGAATAATATCTTCCTATTTTTCACACTTCTGTTTGAAACACAGAGGGAGCAGGTGAGGAGGAAAGGAAGGTTTTTAAATTCATATGTTTCCTTAATTCAACACTGGTATATTGGATGTAGGGTTGAGTAAAACCGCATTCATATCCATGGTTCCTCTCTATCATTCATCTAAGAGGTACAGGAAGAAGAGAAGAGCTCTCTGAGTCCACCTGACAGGCACAAAATAACATACCATGGTAATGCTCTTTCTGTGATCCCAGAGCAGACCAGCCCATGACTTCTGAGGAAGGAACTGGCTGATGAGACTCAGAGGAGCATTCCAGGAGAAAGAGCTCACATCGTAAATCTGGGGCAACTCCACAGAAGTTAGCAGAGTGACTCCAGATACGCTGTGGTGTCACAAAGGTCCAAAGCAGCTATTTATGATAGCAATGAAAAAGGGACCTTTTCTTTCCAGGCCTAAGCCTCTCCTGACATGTGCCAACTGTGTCAGTGCAGTGTCATTGCTTCCAGTGAGGTTACATTACTACAATTGGGAGCAAAATTTAATTCACTGGCTTCAGTGGTCATCTAAGGGCAGGATTTGATGCTCTTTGTCACCTGGGTTTTGTACCAACAGCAAATGCTCTTATATCAGCAGCAATGGCTATTGGGCTTTATGTCTGGAGCTGCTCAGTAGAAAGAAATTGTGAAATCGTGAATTTGGTTACACCAAAAACATTCTTGCAATAATATGCTAGTCATAGTAAACATAACCACCTATCCATCACCACAGATTTAAAAATAGATAGTCATCATTTTCATATGCAAAACCTGAACAACATATTTTAGATCCTCACCCCTGCAGGAGCCCAAAAGCAAACTCTGACTTTTTGGAGTTGTTTGGGTTCCTCCTGAAATCCTTAATAGTCCCTAAACTATGCAATTTGAGAAGGAAATGGAAGATAGCCATTGAATGCATGTATTCATTTGGCATGTGAGCAGTGCCATTGCCTTCAGCAGGACCGTGCACATGAACAGGGGCAGGAGGATTGGGTCTGTTGTCTTCTACTCTGTTCTCTTTGATCCTGCAAGTGTACTCTCTGCCCAGGCCACATCAGGCTGCAAAGGCACTTTTTGCAACTCTGTTTGATCTGTGTCTGCCCTTTATTCAAAATGCATTTGCCTTTACAATTTAATCTGCTGTTCTCTCCTTCCCCTTTCTCTTGGTGAAGTCTAATTACAGTTTTATTCCAGGTCCATCTGGTTGCTAACGATGCTGGACATCACTGCTGAAATCATTCTAATATTTGTTGTGTATTTTCTAGGCTGGACGCTGAATAATAATATTCTCTGAATTTGCTTTTGCTCCTGTTTCCTTCCTCCCTGTTATAGCTAATTGAATAGCAATGTGTACCCACGGCGTGATTACTCCTCCCAGTGTAGGTCTGCTAAGACTTGCCTATTTCAGGCTGTAAAGGGGTATTTTTCTGGTTTTGAGGAGAAGATTTCCAAGTTCACCCTACGCACTCCCTTCACTGGTGTGGAACCTGTTGGGCAGTGGCTTTCTCTGCTTCTTTTTTTTTTTTTTCCTGCCCCAAACATAATGCAGTTTATAACTGAGTCTCAAAGTGCCCTGGATGCAGTGTTTCAGCATTTAGAAAGACACTCTTTGCCAGTGCCTGCTCCATGTGCTGGTTCAATCCACAGTAATTTCAAGTTCCCAAGCCTGGCTTGTGCAGTGCCAGTGCTAAGATTTTTACTTTTTTTTTTTTCTTTTCTCCTTTTTGCTCTCTGCAATGCTGCCTGGGAACACAGACTCACACTTTACCCATGACCTGACTCTCTGGCTAAGAATAGCGGTCGCAGTGCAACTTGGGTTCAGTCTCACTGGAGACAGGCTGCAGCTGGGAAATAGGGAGGTCAGATTAGCCCATGCTCACAAAACCAAACGTTTAAAAGGAATATGGAGCAGTTTTTATGTTTGCCTCCTTTTAGGCATGCAGAACAAGTGGAAGAGGTTGGCACAGGTGTTCAGTGAGCCAAGATAAGTTTTCTTTGCTCGTGACATTGGCTCAGGGAGGAAGTTTACATACAGAAGCTCACCTGGGCTGAACAGGACCTTTTCCAAAAGGGTCCTGTATCCTTATGGCCCATCCAGCCGACAATCATGCAGGATGAGGGTGGCAAGCAGGGTCGATTAGCATCTCCTAAGCCCTGCTTATGACAATGAGATGTTTGAGATAGCCCCCAAAGTAATTCTGCCCAGCAAAGTGAAGGTATGAGTTTAGCACATGCTAGCGGATGTACCATAGCTTGTCCTAGACAGCTGATGTTGCAGTGATGCTGTGGCACTATCTTTTAGCATGAGTGAACAACAGGTCTCACTCTGAGCACATGCTAAAGCTGACTTTGCTCTCTTTCTTACCCCTTCCTGGTGGGATGCACCAGCACAGGCTACTTTCACACCTTCGTTTTGTGATGCAGATGTGCTTTCAGAGTACCAAAAACACTAGTCCTGTTCTGTAGTTTTAAGACAGGAGCTAAAACATTAGTAATGGAAACTGTTAGGCTAATCACTGTTGTAATACTCACTGTGGCTGGGTAAAGATAAAGGAAACAACCAGAGAGGTTTAAATAGCACATGCCCAGCTTGACTATGCCCTCTGCTCCATCGTGATGTGGCAACCGGCCATTCTCAGTGCCAGCACAGAGCGTTACATCTGGAACATGGACTGGTGGATCGATATTCATGCTGGCAGAAGGGGAGCTTCTTGTTTTTTAAGAGAACCATATGATACCATTCCTATACTCTTCCCCCAGCCAAATCTAAGCTAAACGGGGAAGGGCACTGTGTTGCTTGGAATTAGAGATGTCTGAAGGAGCTGGTCCTGCAAGCCCTACTCCTGCGAGCAGCCATGCTCAAAGCGCTCTATGTGGCTTCCCTTTGCCCCAACCCCACCCCACAGTCAGAGAGGAGGGGTGGCTGCTCTGGGGTCGCATAGGCTGGACAGGAGCTGCTTACGTAAATCAGGGATCCCAGGACTGGGCTACAGCTTGAGACACAACAAGTAGACTTAAGAGGAAAACCCCTTGAGGTATCAGGGCAGTAATTCTGATGGTAATGTTGAACTGTTCTTGTCTGTCTAACATTCCTTTTTAATCCCCATCCTGCCTGCCCCTTCCTTATGTAGGGTTACTTTAGTGATCCTTGGAATGTTTTTGACTTCCTCATCGTAATTGGCAGCATTATAGACGTCATTCTCAGTGAAACTAATGTGAGTATTACTCTACCCTCCCCAGGATACCACCACCACCTCCTCCTCCTCTGCTGTTCCTTCTCTCTCTCTCTTTCTTTCTCTCTCTTTGTTTTTTTTTTTTCTGGTTTTCTTCCCTCTAGTCATGCTTTTCTTGAACTTGCCGTCGTCCTTCTCCTTCTCCCAGGGAAAAAAAAAGGAGGGGGGGAAATGCCTCCTTCTTTTTCACTTGTCATAGCTCGCCCCAAGGCTGTGACTGGTGAAAGCGCACAGAGTCTGGGGTGTGTGTGCTTTTTTTCCCTCCAAAAGGTAGACATGCTTGAGTGTAACTTTCTGACTAACCAGGCTTTTGTTGATACCCTCCATCATGTGAAACGTTACAGAGGTTTGAGCAACCAATACTGTAGAGTGGTAAGAGACTATTTAATATGCCCACGTAACCTCTTTCTTTTCTTATTTTTTCCTCTTCTCTCCCTCTTTCATGCCTTTTTTTGTTTTGGTTTGGTTTTTTGTTTTATTTTATTTTACTTTTTACTTTTTTTCCCTCTTTTCTCCCTTTCCCCCTCTCTCTCCCCCTCCTCTCTCTCTCATTCTTTCTTTCTCTTCCTTTCTCTCTCTCTCTCTTTTCTTGGCTTCCCTGCCACATGCAGCACTATTTCTGTGATGCATGGAATACATTTGACGCCTTGATTGTTGTGGGTAGCATTGTTGATATAGCAATCACCGAGGTGAACGTAAGTAGCTGGCGTCTGTCCATGATCGTGCCTGCTCTAACATTCATTCGTCTTTCCCGGGTTCCTTTTTTTTTTTCCTCCCCCTTCTTTCTTTTGAGTTTGTTTTCAGAGTTTTTTTGTTTAGTTTGAAGCTCTCTTTCTTGTTTTGTTTTGGTTTTATTTTGTTTTAATTTTTGGAACGACTTAAAGGACTTTTTGATTGTTGCATCATTTTCTTCCCTTCATAATCCGCCTGGCATGAATTAAACTGTATAGCAGGAAAAGTGATGGAAAATGTGGAGTGTAAGTGAAAAAGCTATTTGTGCCATGGGAAGATGCTAGAGTAGTCCCAGGCCAGCACTTTGGTCTACCCACTGTTATGCTTTGCTTCCCATGGCAGTTCAATTCTCTCCACCCCACAGAGATCTAAAGGTCAGTTCTTTCGAGGTGGAACTGTGGGAACCAAACCAGGAATCCTCCCTGTGCCTCCTCACCCAGGCTTCCTCCAAAAGAAATAAAGACCAAATCATCTCTGTTTAGAGGAACCTGCTCCTAATATTCACTTTCTAATTTGAAAAAAGGTAGATAAAATAAAAACAAAACAGAAAGCCCAAAGAAAAGCGAAGTACGAGGGGTTCAGTACAGTTTTTTGGGTCTGCAGCCCCATTTGCTCCATCTCACAAATTATACCAGCACAATGGACACTGATTGCCCCACTGGTGCCCGTCTCAGCAGACAGGTGAAGGACTGAATGAGCCATGGAGACTGAAATGAGCAGCTGGCGTTCAAGGAATAAATTGCATCAGGCAAACTTTTTCCTCTCTTTTTTTGGAGGTGGACAGATATAGAATTACAGGATAAATAGACAAAGGACAGGCAGGAAGCACACACATTCCCAAAAGAAAGACTACAAAGGACCCACTGGGTTTATGAGCATGGACAAAAAATGGCACTGCAAATCCAGCTTAGCAAGGCCAGGGAAATAGAAAGATTGAAAGGAAACTGCAATAAATATGTTAATGAAAAGCAAATCAATCATGAATTTGCAAAACGATGTGGCTGTTGAATAAACATTCCAGCTTGGAATTGTTGTGTACTGTAGAGGCAATGCATCGCAAGCAGAAAAGCACAGTTTTCACTTAGTGCTGTGTTTAGGGAAAAATGTAGGCAACATTTTGAAAAAATCAAAATGCCTTACTTTGAATTTCCCAAACAAAATGTTTTTATATCTTGGTTCTAGTTTAATTTCTGTTCAACTTCATTTTTCAAAATTCTGAAACAGGGACATTTATCGAAGTTGCAATATTTTGATTTAAAATACATGAAGCATTTCATTTTACACTAGTCTCTCTGTCTTTTGAGAGAATGGAAAACAGTTGCTAACTGAAAATGAACTTTTATTTTATATCTCTTAAAATGTCCTACTTTCTGGACACAAAAAATAGTTTGCAACATTTCCCCCAGAATGTTGTAAACAATTTTGGCTACCCTTTTGCTACAGAGATATTAGGGTTGGGCTGATTTTGTAGACGGAAGTTACAATGATCAGCAGGCTGAAGTTGTTAATTTTAAAAAATGGAATGAAAGCCTTTTCTATGCCACACTTGTCACAAGAAAACTAAATGGGGAATTATCTGGCAATAGCCTTCAGATTGTGGAAAAGGTCAGTTCTCATCCATAGAAGCAGAACTGTACATGCTAATTGAGGAAATTAGTACAGTTAACTGGGGACGTATTACGGTAAACATCAACAAGACTTTTCTGACTGATGTACTTGAATCCATAGAAAAGCCTCCAAGCAGAAAGGAGGGAAATCCTTGTGTTTTGATAAATAAATGGAGATCTATCATAGTCAGAAACCCTAAACTGGAGGGAAAATCCAATGGCTCCTTTTGAAGAAATTCACAGTAATTTCCTATAAATTAAAGAACTTTTTATGTCATAGTTTAAGACACTTTGATATACATTTCATTAAACTTTAGTCATCTGAGAGGAAGACAGGTAGTCACCCAGGCTTCCTCTTAGAGATAGTGGAGAGAAATGCACACTTCCCCAGGCCAGCTGGTGTCCCCCCATTCATGTCTATGACAGGGGAAATGAATTGCTCTTTGGAGGTGCCCATCCAGTGACTGGAGAGTGTCTAGGTTTGTTTGGTTTGCCTAGACACCCCGCTGTCAGACACTGAATTTAAGCAGGATAAATCGTGTTCATTCTCAGCACGTTGTCGAGAAGGTCACGAAGCTGCTAACTGTGCTGGGTTCAAATCTTCAGTCTCCAGGGCTATCCATACCAGTGTGTTTAATTACCACTGACAAAGGTCCCTCTCTTTTCCACTCCCTATCTAAATTCAAGCTCACGTCAGCTAAGACCCAGGATCCAGTTTTCGGCTGCAGGAGTCTATGAAAAATGAGGGTGTGCCTCTGTCCAAACAGCCATCACCTGTCTTAGTTGAGGAGGCAGCAGGAGTGGCCCTGACTCTTAGTTAGGGTTATGAACAGCATTTCATGATGGTCCCTCTGTTTCCTCTAAAGAATCCTTTCCTTCTATACAGTTTTTACAGATTTTTGCACACGTATTTTTGTTACCTGGCATGTTTAAATCTTCTCTTTTTATCTAGGCAAGTCCTTTGCTACTGGTTTCTAATGTTTGTTACTAAAAACTTGCACAATCTTTTGATGCACTGATAAATGAGCAGCAGCTATGGATGGAGTTTGTTCTGAAATGTTCTGAAATCCCTTTGCACTTATAACCCTTATTGAATAAGAGAATGTTTTGTATGTCGGTTTGTCCTGTCGGATTCCCTTCCTGCTAGCAGCACTTGATACATTACGTCTGTAGCAGATGGGCTTTGGAAGTAGCAGCCTGTCTTGGATGGACAGTTGTCACCTTCCCAAGCAGTGTGAGGCAGTTTATCAGATACAATTCTCCCCTTCTTCTCAGAAGCTTGTTGCTTTCTTGCTGTTTGTGGGTTTAAGCAAACCCTGCCTTGTGTTTCTGTACGCTGTCTTGTCTTGTTCCAAGAGACCTGGAGTCTGAAAAAGAAAGAAAAAATAAACCCTAAAATGCCAATAAACACCACTAATTGGAGATGTTTAGCCTGGTCAGGTGCAGGTAAGATGTTTCTGCCCAACTCCTTAGAAGCTGAAGTGGTATGGTCTTGGAAAGTGCTGCTTTTGGAGCCAAGGGACAGTTTTCATTGTGGTCAGTTAGAGAAGATGGAGAAGCCTGGAACAGGTCAGTTTGATGTGTGGCCATAGATGTGTAAGCCTGAAATCTCTGTGAGGCTCACCAGACGTTTGCACTCAGGGGAAGCATACCCAGCAGGTGCTGAGCTGCAATAGCTGTAGCTGTGGTGGGAACCCTGACTGACAAGCTCCACCATTGGCGTGTAGGTATGCACTTGCATCTATTTGTGTGGTTCCCCATGCTCTGTTTTTTCCTTTTGACAATTATTTTTGTTTCTTGAAAAGGAATTTCCCAGACCAAAACCTTCGTTAAGATATATGTGAGTGTGCATGGGTGGGTCTTTGTGCGTGCATTCCAGTGGTTGTAGTATATGTTCCTGAATGTGTTTGGATGCCTGAGTATGGGCTACAGATCCATGGGAGAGTGTACAGACACAAATCCGTGCGTGGGGGAAAGAGAGTGTGTATGCAAGCATACGTAGTTTATACATATTTGTGTTGCGAATGGTTGTTGATGGAGACACATGGGTTGCTGTGTATGTAACTGAGTCTATGAACATGTTTTCTGAGCCAATGTGGCTATCTTACTGTGCAAGTTTGACCTGCTTATGGGTGGGTGTTTATACCTGAGAGTTTTTTGTATGTAGGCATGTTCATCTGCATGCCTGTGGGTGAGTGTACACTTGCATGTCAAGTTCAGTGTATTTTTGTTAGCATGGCTGTGCATTCAAAGAGTGAAAAGGCATGTACTCATGAGGTAGGCCCCCAGGTTGCCTTCAGCATTTCTGAGTGCTTTAGGAAGCAACTGCTTAAAACACTTCCATGGTGTGGAGATATGTCAAGTGATAAGACCAGTTGCACTACCTTAGGCCCACTAGCTTACTGCAACTTGGGAACATCTCCTAAGTCCCCCCAACCAGCTCCACAGGCACATGGAGATGTATCTCACACACTGAGTAACTGCAAAGGGCAGGTTAAAATCTGGTGGGTTTGAAAACTTCAGAGTGGCACAGTTTCTGCCAAATTCACTTTTAAATTGCTTTACTTTCAAGCTGCTTTTTAAGAGCTTTGCTTCTCAGTTAGTGTTACACAACTAACTTCCTAACCACAAAATAAAGATTTTTTCAAAATTTTATGGAAACGTTCAGTGACCCTATTTTGGGCCACACTCAAGCCACTTCTTAAGTAACTAGAGAGGGAGGGGAGGACTTTCCAATCTGCTATTAAAAAAAGAATTTCCAAGGCAGAGACCACATCTACCATGTATGAACTCTCTTTAAGTGCTAAGACCAAGAATGGCTTTTGGGGAATAAGATGAAAGATTATGTAATATACAGGGCCTGGGAGGTAGGACCTGTGGGTTGTCTTCCTTGGACTTTGACTAGATCCCTACACGTCAGCCTCCCCATCAATAAACTGGAGATTGTTATTATTCCCTGCGTTAAGAAAGCACTGCTATCAGTGTTTACAAAACACTTTAAGTTCCTTAAAAGAAACCATTAAGGTGGTAAAAATTTTTACTATCTATTATAATAACAGGAAAGCAAATGTTATAGGAATTGAAAAAAAGCCATCAAATTTGGAATATGTCATCCCTAGGCACAGGCTTGCATTTCCTGCCTTTCTACATCAGCAGACACAGCCTGGAGTCGAGTGCTGTGAAGCTGACTGACAGCCTGCTGTCCCCTCCTCCAGGCAAAGAAAGTTGCTCATTACTATTTGTTGTGCTGTATCAAAGGGGGAAATCAAGTTTGATTTTTGCTCTGTGCTATGGTGACCAAAGTGATGAAAGAAAAACAGTCAGACCCTGAGTCATTGGGAAAGCTGTCAATGCAATATCCTTCCTCTCAGTCTGAAAGAAAAGCCGACACCTCTGTCGTCCACAGGGTCCTTTTCCTTCATCCTTTCCTCTGCCAGTGTCAGACCAAAGATTCCCTGCGGCCAAGCCTTCGTTTGCCACCAAAGCGATGCTCATAGTAGTGCCCACTGAGCTGGATGAGTCCCTGTGGGCAGCTGAGAGGCTGGCCCATCCAGCTGCAGTGGGCAAATGTGCGAGAGTTACAGAAGCGTGTTCAGGAGGGAGCATGTGTGTCTCCAGAGCACCAGCGTAGGTACAGTAGGGATGTCGTGTGTTTGATTCTGTCTGTCTGTCCTGAGAGAATGTCAGGGAGGGAGGGTTTGTACCTATCTCTGAGCCTGTCACCAAGGGCTTCTGCCAGAGCCTCTGAGTGTGTCTGTATGTACTTGTGTGTTTGTCAGCCGTGTCTGGGAGTGCATGAGGATGACTGAGCAAAACCATCTGGACTGGTATCCCTCCCGCCCATTCTACTCAGTGGCCATACTAGAGTGCCTGAGTGTGTCTGTGAACACTGCAGGAGGTATAAAGGAGGTGGAGGAGGTCGCCATGACAAGTGTGCAACATGATACAGCAGATGCGACGAGCCAGCGGGGTGTGCATGGATACGAGAAGAGATCTATTAGGGATAGGGAATTGGTGACTTGCAGGCTTTTGCAAAATAATGGAATACTTCCCTGCGTAAGTTGCCCTCCTGTTGTAGCAGTACATGTATTTCTAAGAGTGAGTGTTGAGACTGGTCTGAGGGTTGATGGAAATGGTGGGTTTTTTAATGGGCAAAGTGTCAGAAGGAGAAACAGGAATGTGCAACATTGTGTGTGATCTGATCTCTGGTCGCATCTGGAAGGCATAGGAGCTGGATTCTTCAGGAAGTAGCACCCCATGAAGGTTAGAGAAATCCAAAAGCTATACTGCTGTATTCCTTCCCCTAGAAAATGTTGGTCAGGTCTGTTGTGCCCAGGCCTGCTGGGTAGTGGTTTTTCACTTGTCTATCAGATATTCAGGAGAGCTGACTGCTTTGTGTCTTGCAGTTCTGAAAAGTTTTCCAAATTCCGGTAGGAAGTCAGCAGAGGGTTGCATCTTGGTTGATTCCTGAGGATGGGTGCAGTAAGGCCAGGGAGATACCAAAGCATTCAGCTCCAAGAGTACTTGGAGACCTGTGCAATGATTTCTCCTTTAGTCTTTTTTTATTTCTGAAGTAGCTCAGGCTTAAACCAGGCGCATGGGGCCTTTCCCTGCAGTCATCTTGCTTTTGGTGTCAAGAGGCTTCATATGATTTGTCATGGGCTCCTGCTCCCATTCTTTGGAATAGCTGACAGCTTATACTCAAGTCCCCCTCTCACCTTCTCCTGCACTTCTCCCTTTTAACCCACCCCCTGCCTTTCTTCCTTTTCTCCCTTGCTTTCCTCCCCCTCGTCTCCAGCCACACTAAACCTCACAAGTTCATTTTCACCCTCAGTCAATGTGTCTGAAGGCAGAGAACCAGTGGCTTAAGTCCTGGAGTCCTTATTCAGGGAGAACTGCCCCAGGGCATTTTGCCTGCGCAAGGACTAGAGGTCGGCCCCGGCGACACAGTCCTATACACACACACCCCCCTCAATGGGAGCAAGGATCGGTGGAAGGACGACATACATCTAGCCTGCACCTCAGTTGGGACTGGCATTCATCTCTGTCGCTGCGTCTGTCTGTCTGTCTTTCTGTCTCTGCCTGTCTGGTTCTCTCTGCTTCCATGCCCTTTGCTGCTCAGATTTTGGCCACCAGCTGCCACTGGACACAAATCTTTGCAATTCCTAGAACTTGCAAGTTCATTTACCCAAACCTGCTGGAAGATGCAGAAAATGTCTCCCTCCCTCTCTCCTTCTCCCCCTCTCTCTTTCTCAAATGCCATCTGGGTAGCAGAGGCCTCCAAATTAGGTAGCAAAGGGCTGGAGAAGCACAGTGGCTTCCTTTGACATCTTGTGTTGTCATACCCTTACTGCTGCCATCCTAGAAGTTGTATGTAGTCCTGAGCTATCCATGTGTGTGTGTATATGTATGTATATACGATTTGTTTTCTTTTTGGAAAAGCTACTGATAAAATTGATGTGGGGGTGGATTTAGTTTGCTTTTTTAAATATCTGGTGGTGTTTTATTGCTAGAATAATTCATGTAACACACCACGGTGGCCCCAGCTTCACTATGTAGGAAGCCACGTTGAAGCATGGTTGTGAGCTGTAGCAGTGGCAAATGCTAGTAAACAAGTGCTTTATTTTGCCTTTGGTGAACATCAGGAGAGCTGCCTTCAACTCTTCCCCAAATTAGGCTTAGATCAATTTGAATTTGATCGGTCCCATGCTTAATCAACAACTCTAGTGCATGTTTTTTACCGTGTTGGTGAGAAAGAAATATGGTAAGACTATCTGACCACAACCATGTTTGAACAGGGTTCTTTTTATTTTATTTATGTATATTTTTGTCATGAAGATGGGGCTTCTTTTTCTTCTCTTTTGGCTTAAAAATGTTGGTATTCTGAGTGCATTTCCAGAGTTCATAATATGATTTGCCCATTCAAAGAGGTGATTTTGGCAACTGCACAACTGTCTCTGTAAGGAAGTCTACGTAAAACATGGGCAAACAGGAATAAAAAAAGTATGTGTTTTTTTGCAGAAAAGGGGATAGTAAATGTAAGTTACTCTTTCCTCAGTTTACCTGAGTAGAGCTGTTACTGATGACTAGCTATGTTAGCATTGTAAGAAGAAAACATGAGGTTCTATGGGCAAAAAGACGTTGAAAGACTCTCCATAGTACCCATTTTTGAGGAAATACCTCAATATTGTGATTTCCACAAAACTACTTGTTATACTTGGCTTCTAACATTATTCCAGGTGCATGGAATAATCAGAACATATTTTAATGCAGGGGGAGATTTAAGAGCAGCATAAAAATAAATTTGCCGTACTGGGTAAATATAGCAAACATGCTAGTCAATTAAAATCTGAGAAACTGAAGATAAAGATTCCAGGAGAACAAATAATTAAAAACTAGTTGTAAAAGTAGTAAAAAGAAAGTTAGACAGCCCTATAGCTGTAAGACTCCATGCACAAACCTGTCTGGAGTCCTTCTGGGTGAAAATGTTTAGAGCTCTCTTTAAAATGGTGGAGCACAGCATCTCATCAACTGCACTGAGAATTGGATCATGCTTTTAATTACTGAGGCTTTCACATACCCAAAACCTCATTGGGTTTTAAGGTTTTTAGGGAAGGAGTCCTGATTTCTTATTTGACCGTAAATTATTGTTACAGTAACAATAATAGCTAATAGTAGGGAAAAAAAAGTACCACAGGCCTTGTCCTGTGTTGGTTCAATGGTAAAACAAGTGTGTGGCAAGTACATTTCA
This sequence comes from Phalacrocorax carbo, assembly GCF_963921805.1. NCBI lineage: Eukaryota > Metazoa > Chordata > Aves > Suliformes > Phalacrocoracidae > Phalacrocorax > Phalacrocorax carbo. The sequence continues at coordinate 69,056,945 of NC_087513.1, forward strand.
GTACAAAGAGCTCTTTAAAAAGCTACGTCCAAATTTTCTGACCAGTATTTAACTTTTCTTGTCATTTTTCTATCACATCACTTTTAAAAAAAAAAAAAGCTACAATATTCTGGCATCAGCATTTGCAATACAGTTATATTTTATTTTCCTTTTAATGCCAATATGTTTTTCCACAAAGGCAGTTAAAACACTCAAAAGAAAAAATAATAAAAAACGTTAGAACTACCCTAAGCTGGTTATATTTTCCATTGGCTTACTATGCAGGACAAATCATTCCTTTTGCCTAGCAAAATATTCTTTTCACTTTCTCTGTGGTAGAGATTGTATGTTTATATGAGTCCATAAAAAAATCTCTGATTCCTTAGATCATCTCTTAATATATTAATTGTAATTAATGATAGCTCCCCGAGCATCATAAGTTAGATGGTGAAAAAAGTGCTTGGGTGAGTTCAAATCCAGCTCGTTCTGTCATCTAAGGCAATTCTGTGAAGCAGTGAAAAATGTTTTGTGGCATTTAATTCTTCTTTTTTCTAAGACCTACTTTATTTAGAAAGCCCAAGGAATTTTCCAACGTAGCTTTTCTCCACATGCAGATTGCAGTAATAAAGGGTGCCCAATCCCCTGTATTTCACTCATCCAGTTTTGCTGTAAAAGCTTCTCTTCTTCCAAATTACAGGAGCTTTTAACATCGGTCCTTCAAGACCTCATTGCGTGCACCCTCTTACTATTATGCAGATTTAGAGATCTGCTAACTGGTTCCAGATTGCACTGCCAGTTGCAATGAAAGCAATAAAGGTGATGGAAGAAAGGAAAACACACACAAGGATTTTACTTGTTTTCCTCTTTAACTTTGTCTTCTCCCTTATCTTCTCATCCCCAGACACTTTCTCCAAATTTTGCTGAAATCTTGGGTAGCAGAGATCATGTTTCCCATTCCTGGGCGCATTAGGAGTAGTTTTCAGCAAGGCAATAATTAGTTCCCCTCTACCTATTGTATCAGTGATTTTTGCTGTCTGTCTTCAGCCAAGATACCATCAGTCCAGGGGAAAGGCTGCTCCCTGTTGTGAAGGTTTCTATGCCAGGCACTCGGCAGCAGTTCAGCATGGTGATGGTTACCATTTTGCAAACCCAAATGCACAGCCTAACAGGAATTTTTGAGGTTCCCATTAAATAAAGACCTGATTGTGGGGGGTTTTTACTGGTAGGCAAAAGAATTTAGCCTCCCAGCCAGATTTGTATAAATTAATTTTACCCTTTCTAATACAGTCAATATAGCACCCTCATTTAGCTCCTGCCCCTCTACCCTCATATGTACCAGCCAGGCAAACATAAGGTGGGGGGGTTTTTTATTTCTCATTGGACAACTGTTTTTAAAATGGCTGTGCTCTTACCTTCCCTCACTGGTCTGTTCTTTGTGGAGACTGTCTAGCACAACATGCCAACAAAATGACTTCTGCTTCATATATCTTCCTAGACTTCTGCTAAATGGGACCCATTCCCAGCTGCATCCAGATGACCTAGCTGTAGAGACTGGATTGCTGCTTAAGGTCAGCTGATGGATAGCCTAAATGTGGCTCTGACCCCAATTGGTTGTAAAATTGACAATGTTGTAGAGTACTGGGACATCCCAGCTGGTCACATCCCGGTTGTTCTCTCAAAATCCACTTTTAAACTCAGAGATACCAGTCAGCAGTGCTGTCTGCTGAGCTTTGTCTGAGTGACTGGGAGAAAATCTGCTTCACCCAAAGCCAGTTCAAGTGACACCTTTTCTTAAGCTGAACAGACATGAAGGCAAAGATGCCTTAGCAGTAAAGAAACACTTGCTAATAGAAAGGCACTAAAACAAATTGGAATTTAGAGCTAGGGATTTTGAGGCTCAACTGTTTGCCCAGACTTGAACATAGTATGTCACACACAGTGAGCATTACTTATCATCCAAACTATCCATACTATTTTTTTTTAACCAAAGTATCCATCAAATCAATAATCATTTATTCTTGGAAAGAGGTGTAGAGCAAAAATCCATTGCTCAGTAGCATTGTAACAGCTAACTACAGTCTCCATATAACTACCTCTCACATGCTCTGATAATGCCTGTGACTGGCATTTCCAATCCCAGAATGGCTCTCAGGCTTTATTGTATCCCATATGAACATAGAGAAATGTAGTATGACTCCGTAGACTGTTTTATTCTAGGAAACAGTCTGCATCAACATTAAATAACTTTCTAATTTAAAAGGCAATGAAAAGACATAGCCTGGGAATTAAACAGTAACTGCTACAAATCTCAAATTAAAATGGTCCATAACAAACTCTCTCTTTGGGCTGCTGGTATCTCTGGCTATCCTCCCTTGAGCAGACATTCATTACCCGAAAGTAAGAGGGGCTGCTAATTTACCTGTATCTACTGCCTTTTGCAGTCTGCAGTTCTGTTGCATTTGGATGAAGGCAGATTGGGTTTTCTCCCATTTTCAATGGCATGTGTAGTTTCTTTCAGTACCTTAATCAAAGCATAAGATGGCTCATTCACCTTCACCCTGTTCCATAGCCTCTGGGCTTGCAGAAGGAAGAATCCTGGCAATGCTGTATGCAGATTCTTTGAGCTGGTAGGCTGCCTGCCTTCCTACCCGGAAAACCCTGCTCATGATCTAGTCTCCATCTGCCTCCATTAGTCCCCAGAAGAGCTATCATACTGAGGAGTGGGTATTTTGCTGCATACCACAGGCCTGTTTCTGACTTTAACACCACCAGTGTAATTCCCCATCAGTTATACAGGAGTTGCAGAGATCTTCCTTCTGGATTCACATGCTCCTGCCAACCACCTCACAGTAAGCCCTTCATAGTGAGCTCCCAGCAAACCTCTTCACAGATGGAGCCCTACAAAGTCCAAAGGTCTCCAGCATCCTTTCTGCCCTAGGCAGGTGAGGCTGCCCAGAGAAACTCCAGTAACACCAATACATAGAGGGCACCAAATTTCAATCGGTTCTTCATTTTTCCTTCTTCCTTATCCTTTTCCCACACCATTGAATCCTATCAGTTAATTAATAGGTAATAAACAAATAGCTGGAGAAATGGTCAAACACTCAGTGCACTGAAGACAAGCACAGCCATGACAGAAGAAGGACATGTTCTGGGATTTTGCTTAATGCCTTAAATCGTCAGTCTGCAGGGAAGATGAAGCCAGTAGATGTTACTTACCCTCTCAGTACTAACAATGTATTGCAAGGTGTTAGAGACAAGGAAAGCCTCCGCCTACCTATGGCTCAGGAAATGCATCTTAAAGAACTCTGCTGCCATTATCCTTTCCAAAACAGGCTGTGGGATGGTACAAGAAATAGAAATATCTACACTTTATACAGCACACCACAGCATGTCTTTAAAGTAACTGAGACTGGTATGAATGCTTTGAACAGTCTCTTTCTTCTGTTTCATTTCAAGATCAAAATCAGTGGCATGGTCTTAGTACACAAGAACTTCAGCAGGCCAAGGTGTGTCAGAAACCATCTCTCTACTTACAGCCTTCCAGAGCAGCTGTGTTTTCACAACACTGCTACAGATAAGAAGTGAAGATGATGGATTCATTTGGGTGTTTGGGATAGGTGAACCTGGATACAAAAAGAACTGTCATTTGGAATAAGTCAAAACAAGACATGGGCTGTTGCTCCTTCTGGAAAACTATCCCCACAGATTTCTCTTCCTCTCTTCCTCCATCCCTCCCAGGCAATTAAAAAAAAAAAAAAAAAAAAAAGACCAATGTAAGAGAGAACATACATCTTAAAGTGGTGGATGAAAAGAAGACCGCCCTTTTCAGCACAGTGACAAATACACTGCTGGATTTGGTGTTTAAAAGCCATATTAATTTTGCCATAGGAAAGGCTGTGTGACGCATTGGACAACTTAGGAACAGCAATGAGGAAACCATTGGCATGGATGGTAATAAAGCTGAGGAAAGCTGGATACCTGGGAACACTAAATTTTCATGCTTGCTCTCTCTCTGTCATGCTCAGTGGTCTGGTCTGTTCCCAGGGTCATCCCCCTCAGTCTACTCAGGCTGGGACAGCCTGATTACCTCCTGTGGGAGCCATTGTCCTGTGGATCAAGAATTGGTCAAGTGAAAAGGCAAGTGAATGAAAAAAGTGCACTCTGTCACAGATGGCCTCTAGCAGAGGTGTTCAAATCAGCAACACCTCTCCTCAGCTGATACTCAAACCAGAAAATCCTTTAAGCCACTCCACCTGTCAAACAAAAGTTAAAGGTCCTGCACACAGGTAGCCTTTCAACATTTATTTTCATGGCTTGTTTTATCTTCAGAGCCTTCCCATCCAGATGTTCTAGGGCTTTTTTTGGCTACCTGTCCCACAAAACACAAACAATCAAACACAGGCAAGCTGCACCTGCCTCTCTGACTCAGACCAGTACTTGTTCCTGAAGATGAGCACTACATCTCTGACAGTCTTTAATATCTGCTTGTTTCTCAGGAGCCGCCCAGGCTTGATTACCATAAGACTTGAACTCATCATTTACCCAGAGCTAATGAGAAGGATTATTAAAGCATCCTGAAAATTAAGAAAAATTTGCATAGACATACTTTACCAATTGTTCTGCTTTTCTGAAAGTCATGAAAAAAAATTGAGCTTTCAGCTGTGTAAAAAGTGACTCTTTCTTTAACTGTCCAGTAATTGTCAATCAAGGGTAATCTGCATAACCAAATTAAAGCAATTGACTTTCCTTATATTTACCTTAAGCACTTGGAACCATAAGATTACTGTCTGACAATTTCATGGTTATATATATGAAATTAATTAATAAGCTATTCAAATTGGTATGATTTGCATATTTGAAGCTAATTAGAAAAGCAAGTCCTAGAATTTCACAATCTTAGAATACATAGGAAATGAAGGAAAAAACTGATAGCTGCAAGACTCATTTGCTTTAAAAGTTACCTTGACCTTATTGCCTGTATTCGAAATCGGCTTTTGTTGCATATGGATATGCTAATATTTCCCCCGAGATCTGAGATCACGTGGAATCTATGTGAAGTATAAATGCGCATATGTATATTGCATTTGTATGAGCTGGCGTTTTATGTCTATTGACCCACATGAGTTAGTGCAGGCAGAAATGTAATGGTGTAACTTCGTTGCAGGTGTCACATTTTTCCTAATTCCCCTTATTGCACCAAATACAATTTTAATTCCCCAGTGCAAGAGATTTCAGTCTCTTCTGCAGAGATGTCTGTGGATTAGCATATTACATTGCACTAGAACAACTCAGGGCTTTTTCCAGGGAAGTCAGCAAGGTGTTCACCATTTGCCCCCCGTAAAGGCAGCATCATGCATGTTTAGTCCCTCTCTTCCTGTAAGATGGTGCCTTTTTCTAATAGGCACTAAAAACAAGCCTCAATTTATGAAAACTATCCAAAAAACCTCTGGTGCTTCACCCAGGTTAGTGTTATAGGAAGGTTTGATTTTTTGTTTCACAAAATCTCCTTGTAATTGCAACATGTTTTTCTGTTTTAAAATAGAATAAAAAATAAAAATTGCAAAATTTTCAGCAAAAGGTCATTCCAACAGAAATAATTGAGGAAAATCAAAACATTTGCTTAAGTAAAGTAAAACCAGTTTATTCTAGGATTGATTTTTTTCATAGTTAAATAACATTTCTAATTGTAATGAAAACTTGAAATGTGTGAGAAGAGAAAATGTGAGATTTCAATCTTATATTCCTTAAATGCTTTTTTCAAAATTTACATGTTTCTACAGAATATTGCGCTTTCAGCATCAGTGTTCTTCTAGTGGAAAATATTTTTGTAGAAAAAACTAATTCTGGCTAGTTTTATTCAAAATATTCCCAGAAATTCTCAAAGAACTGCACACTTAAGAGAATAATGCAGTTTGCCTGGCTTTTTTTTTCCTGCTAATAATTTGATTTCACCGTAAAGTTGTGGGAATTGAGAATTATGCCATCTGCAATCCAGCAGTATTCCCTGTCAGAGAAATAACAGATACATTTCTGCCTGGTCTACATAAAATTTCACAGACTCTGGTGGAAGGTGGATTATCTCTCGAGTTCTTGTGATTAAAACCACACACAGCAGTGGCAGACAGATGACTCTGGAGGGGTTTGTGGTAACTCCCCAGTGTAATGGCAGGCTATTACCTGCCAGCAGCGAGGCCCTGACTTTTTCCAGCTCTCCAGAAAGACTTGTGTTACTCAGACAGCCTCCTGAGGTCACTTCAGACTTTTGACACTACAAACACCAGAAAAAGTCTAGTGGCTTTTCTTTTATCACGTCTCCATGGCTCTGATAAATTCTAAATCTCTTTCTTCCCAGTAAACTTTTCCTAGTAAATTCTTGTTCTTCTTGAAGCTCATGCACTTGCAGAGCCCATCTCAGCTTGTGTATGACCCACATGTGTGAAAGAACAATCTCCAGAACAGTAGTGCTGTTGGCTTGCAGTTGCCCTATTTGTGCCCTTTATATCCAGTCAAGATGAAGGTGGATAAGCAACTGAAACAGCCCTTCAGTTCTTTCTCACCCCCTGTAGCAACAAAACTAAATCACTGTTGCTTGTCAGGTATCCCTTAATGAAACTGCTTTTAATTCCCCTCAAAATCTTATCTATGTTTGTACAATGAATTAATTTCCCCAGAATGTCTCTTTGCGCCCTTCCTTTTGTTCCAAGAATGTCACGGATGCAGTATGGCTAAAGTAGGCAGGACTCTTGGAGAACCTCTAGATGCAAAGAATTTGAGTTAGAAAAGACTGATATCCTAGAACTGCAAATGAGCTACACAGCACTGCAGCCTCCTCAGGTAAACTCTACAGTGTGATTATCAGAGGCATCGTTCCTGCAACAAGTAGAAAAAAGTAGGAAGTGAGCGTCTATCACCCCCTTCCTCATGGGAGAAGGCTAACAGACCAGTGGACAGGTTTCCAACAGATACAGCATCTTCATGGGTAACTTTTCTTTCTCCAAATGTCAACAACAATCAAGGAAACATCTTAGCATGCTGACATCCATCACCAACAACCAACTACTGCAAGTGGTCTCCTACGGGCTTCATCCACAAGCCTTAGCGGAGAAATGCTATTATACATTGTTTGTCACAAAAGGCAACACAAGCATCTGACTATTTGTTTTCTTGAGAAATATGAAGATACTCTGTCATATCATGGTGCCAAAGTCTCAAACACAAATTTCCTCTCATCTCTTCAAACCTAGGACTCCCAGGCAAAATTAGAAGTCTGTCGTTGTCCCGCAGCATTGACTGAGACAACTCTCACTAACAAAGCAACAATAACACTGTGCATTCGTCTGCTTAAATGTTCTCCAGATCAAGCCAGGCCAAAGTCCTCCACAACATAAAGGTTGGATTCTGTCTTGCCAAAAGAGATTCCTCCCTGTGAATGGAAGAAGTCTTGTTAGAAAGTAAAAAACTATCAGCAAGAAAGTTTTACTCCTCAAACATCAGGAAAAAATCCGTTTGGACTTCCTAGCAAAGACTGGATCCCCTGAAAAGGCTGAACACATCATCTTCAGTGTGTCCTGTGGTGTAGAAAAAATTACTACCATCAAGAGTGCTGGTAATGGGAATGCCGCCTGCCTGTACCATCATCTCAGCAGCAGTCAGGGTTCTACAACTACTGAAACATACTTACCCAGCAGTCAAGGAGCCTCCTTGGATATATTGATTAAATAAACGCTCTGCAAATTTCATGGAGCTCCCCTTCAGGCATTTCTAGGTGCTGCTTCTCTGGATAGCCATTATAGTTGTCAGCAAACCAGCCAAAAATGCCAGGGACCTCCAACCTCTCAGCATGGTCCTCCATCTCCAGTGTTCCGCAGGGATGAAGTGGGATTGATTTCTCTTCTCAGGATTTTTCTACTGAAACTTTCATTTGAAACTATTTATTAACACACCGTGTTGTTTTCTTCCAAATCTTTATTGATCCAGAATATATTCTAAGCCATGCATATTTCAAGGGGCTTTGATACTACTATGACAGTACAAAGTCTTTAGCCTTTTGGCTCATATTTTTGCTCCTGTCTTTACAGCTTTGACAAGCCAAGTCATCCGTTCTCAGACTTTCAGAATGGATTACATTACAGCACAAACATTGTATGATATTGACTGTTGCGTATTGCCCTTCAAACATTGAAACTGGTTATTCTGGAGAGCAAATTTTATCCTCTCCTAGCTTCCAAAGAATTCATGCTATAATCAGGATTTGGAAACCCATAGACACAACCTGTTGAAAACTGTTTCCTTGACTTGATGGCAAGATCAGACACCAAGTTTGATATGTGAGTCAGTATGAAGGTTCAGGAGACTTTGATGCTCCCTGTACCCATCTGGAGGGGATACATTCTTTGCAAATAGCCACCAGTAAGCCTCACTCCCACCTACCCACGTGGAGCACAGTTAGCAGGAACACAGTACTATCAGTTACCTTATTCAGTCCTGCGGCCTCTGAGATTTTAAGTATTTCTCCATTGAATAAAACTGTCTTCTTTCCCAGAGACCTACTTACCTGGGATCCTGAATTCATGATGGGCGTAAGCCATGCCTTTCACTTTTGTGCCTGTAGGGGCTTTAAGGACGCACACAGTTTAGCAGCAGCCCAAGCAATGTGTCTTGTTTAAAATGTTGGTGCACACTGAACATAGTTAAAATGAGATATATGCATGCAATAATATTCTGAGGAGCTTTTCAGACATGCTTCAGGGATCACAATCTCCACCCTACTGAATCTTCACTTTGGCTTCTAGAACCTGCTTTTCTGTTTCTTGACTTCTTCTGCTCCTCAGCATTGCTATTAGCTTTTTTAATATGGTGACACCAACAGAAGAGATTAAAAAAAATATAAATGACCCCAGCAGTTTCATTGCACTCATCCCCATTGAGTGTCTTTACACACACACATCCTGCCTCAGATACTTCTCTTTCCATTCTTAGCCTGCAGGATCTCCTCTACATCACTCTTAATATGCCCCCAGACTTGTTTGTGATTTACACTTCAGGTTCCTTTTCTCTACGATGGAAATTGCGCAGAGCATCATGTCTTGACTGATATCACTCTTACTGTTGTTGCCCTTTCTCATTCAGTTACGTGAGTGCTACTTGTGCCCCAAATGACATGAGCAGGGTAGAATACTTGAAGTTCTTTGCAGGTTAGACCACATGCAGGGGAAAAGATGACTACAAGTAAAACAGAATACAGCCAAAGCTGCCTTCCGTTAAGTGGTGTAACTTCTCCAAACGCTCTTTGAAAGACGTTAAACAGATGAGGATTTGCTTTTATACATTGTTCTCAGATTTGTAGAAACGAAATCCTGTCCATTTCAGATGGGCATTAGACACTGGCTTTAATTCCAAGTACTTATCACCATGCCTCCACTACTGTGAACTGATGTGCCTACTACATTCTCAGGTGCCGGGTGCCTGTCCTTGTCCTAAAATTGGCATACCCACATCACCTGCAAGGTTGAAGATTCTCAGAAAATCTAGCAATAGCTGTCTCAGCTTTATAGTAAGGAATGACCACATTTGAAAGACCCAGTAACGGGTTCTCAGATATCTGTGCTCAGGTCTATGCAGTGGCTTTTTGGCACAGGTGGAAAATGGTAGGATTTGGCTCATCTCTGAAGCATTTGTGGACACCAGAAAATGTATTCAGCAACCTGCAGCTGGGAGTTGGTTTACCCCTCATATACTCATGCACAAAATACTCTATGCACAAGCATATCAGGAACTTCAGACCACAGTGCTAGAGTTTGTACAGATACAACTTGCCAGGGTTAACAGAAACTTCCCTGTGCTGCTTTTGAGCCTTTACTCTAAGTAGAGACATAATTTGCTACATATTTGACCCCATCTTAAAACACAGGCCAGTTAGCTCAGGGAATGAGAGAGGAGTAAATCAGCCTCTACTTACTTTCTTAGCAGTGCCAAAGATACTCAGAACCTTTGGTTTCTAGTTTTTCAACATGATGTCAGCTCCTCTGAGTTGAGCATCTCAGACCAACGGTGCCTTATATATTCATATCCATTTATACAGGTTTTTTTTTTTAACTGTTACATTACTATTGTCTGCACTTTCTGATTAAATACTAACAATATCAAAATGAAAATTAAGGTATAATATTCCACAGTAACTTACAAGGTTTCGTCATCCAGTCAGTCACAGATGCACCAACACTGTCCACCCGGAAGGATAGAGAATCCTGAAAGGTGCTGAAAATTTTTGGGCTTCCTTCAGTTAGTTTGAAGGGGCTTTGTACCTTATACCAGAATGCAGGAACTAGCAGAATAGAAAAGATGATTGTTAGAAAAGATGATTTGCAAAACTAGAAAGAGGAAGGGGGATGGGACAGAGAAACTCTTTGCTGGAAAGGAGATGTTTGCCCAGCAACACAAAATCAAAATCTATGCCTGTCTGTAAGAGGTGTCTCTATGGGCACCGCTCCTTTATTTGGTATTCAAGCCAACTTTTGCCTGTGCGTGATCTGAAAACACAAGAGCAAACATGTGAGAGAGGAGGATAAAAGCAACGAAAAACTGACACTACCAAAGCAATGAGTTAACCCAAAAGACTATTTTATGACTAGGCGTACCTTGGGTTTTTAATTGTTCTCATTTGCCTATATCACCAAATAGGCTGTGCATCCAAACAATGGATTTTATTTAGGTAATGCAATGCCAGTTTGGTTACTGCAGTGTCCTTGGAGAGCAGGAGCACACTGCAGGAATCTCCATGGCACTAGAGGTGAATTCTGTCGTTGGCAGAAATAGAAATTCATCAGTTTCAGCTTTGCTAATGTAGTCACAGGAAGTAATGACAGACATATGGCGTATGGGGCATATGGTAGAGGTTAGGCCTGAAGGATTATGTTACTATTGAACTGAATAAAGCTGGCTTTATTTAATTTTCAATTCTGCTTCTTACACCTACGGGTATTTGCAGCCTTGGGTGTTTTTTAGAATTGCTCTCAGTATTGGAAATGGCCCCAGAAGTTAATCAAGGAATACCAAGGAGAGTGTTTGCAGCAACTAGACTCTTCCAGGCATGTCCAGGGCTCAGCTCAGCCCAGCTCAGTCTCCAAGGTCACATCCATTGGGTCCCTGGATCTTTGCTGGGAGGTGGGTGAAGGTACAGCAAGATAACCAGCTTTACCAATCCACTTTGCACAGCTGGTGGGGGGTGTTGTAGGGTTGCAAAGAGCTAATTAGACTGTCCCAACCCATAGTATTAGTAACAACGTTACCACCACAACTGTCTGTAAGGGAATGGGGATATATAAATAGAAAGTGTTGCTTTAGCACCAGGATACTATGGGTTTACAAATCAGACTGATGCACTAGAAGCTGGCTGGTCCCTGTGCAGTCATGGCCTGGATCCAAGTTGGGGAGCTAAATTAGCACCTGTATTGAACTTGATAGTAGTGATACAATAAACATTTTAATAATATCAGTACCTCCACTGCCTGGATGCCAGGAGATACTGGGTGCAATTCACATATGGTGGTAGTGGATTGAGCCTACATCAAATTCAATGGAAGTTGTATCTACTTCTGCCATGGCCAGCTTTGATCCTGGGCATCCTAGGGAATAAGCCCAGCCCCTTGTGCATTTCTTTCAAACTTCCTTTTGCCCTCTTCTGCCATTTTGTTGCTCCTGTGTTAGCCAAGACCTAGTTTACTAGGGCTCTTGATTGGAGACTTATTACAGCTTATTTCTGTCTGCCTTTCTTTAAAGCCAGCTGAACATACCCAATGCTCTTCCTCTATGGTAAGACCGAAAATACAGACCACCTTCCCAGCTTCTGTGACACTCTTTCTAACACACTCCTTTATTCTCTTCTCCGTGATCACAAGTTCTCTCTCCAAGCCCAGCCTAGTTATTTGTGCATGAAGCTGCCATGTTGTGTATTGGTGTGAGTCTGGTGTTCACATGAGCTGTGAATATGCTGCACATGTGTATTTCTTGTGCATCCTGAGCTTTCCTTTGGTCAAGTTAACTGTCGTTCTGCCTTCTAATGACTCACCAAGAGAGAACTAGACCTGGTAAGATTTCTTGTTAGCAACAAACTATGTCACTATCAGTGTGATGCTGAATGAGTTTGCAATGTGACTTCGTGTCCAAGCCTCCAGACTAGAAAAGACTGGGTCTCTGAAGTCCTCTTCAATAAGGTGATTCACTGTAACATTTGAGTTCGTACTTTTCACAAAAAAGAAGCTGTGCAGTGGTGTCTATAAATTGCTGCCTTGATGTACAAGGCAGTTCCCACACCACCCCAACAAAGTTGCAGTAACTCCAGTGTCTCGACTGCAGCTTTGCAGAACCTCCCTCCTCTGGCAAGGATATACCTCGAAAAAGCTGGATGAAAACCAGGAGAAAGCAAGCAAGGCTACTCAAGCACCGGCTAATCTGTAGGCACCTAGTCTTAAAATGACCGTAATCTCCTGAGGCATCACTGAGTGTTTGTGGCTAAGTGGTTTGATGCCCATAAATTGCAGATTTGCGTCAGGGAAGAATTTGTTCTATTTTATATGCTGCTTAGACTTTGCCTACTCCCAGACCCTAGGAGGACAGGGATAATTTTCTGTCTGCAGCAGCTGCCTCCTCTCAGCAAGGAAAGACAAAGGAATGCTAAAACTTCTGCCTAGACCCATGTGCCAACTTGCTGCCATCCAAAGGGCCAAGCTGATGAGCAGCAGCAGGTAGAATAAGAAAACATTTAATTATTTTTTAGCCACAACCGCAGCAGTACTGCTGTCCACACAACTTTTAACTTTGGGCCTCAGATCTCTTATAGGTGGTATTGGAGTTTAGCTTCTTAGAGAAAGTGGAAAGGAGGCCATAGGACTTCTGTAGGATTGAGAGAGGTGCGTGACCTTATAGTTAGCCCTCTGGGACTGTAGAGCTGAGAGAATTGAATGCCATGATTTTTTATTTCTTGGAGGCCACATTCCCTCCTTCACCTCAGAGCAATTCCATCTGATTCACTGAAGCCCCCAGCCTGTTATCTAACTTAAAGTAGAATGACGTGAGATGTAGGGAGCACTCAGGCTTTTCCTTGACACGGCCCATTCCTCTAATCTTTTTCACCTGGTTACTGCACAGGCAGCAAGTGTCAGCCTTTGCTGCAGATTGGAGGAAGCTACCCAAAATATCCACCAGTGATTCACCACAGATAGACAGACAAACTACAGCTGAGGTGCAATCCTGAACTATTACACATAGCGCTGTGCTTTCTGTGCAAGTGGGGTTCACACACACTAGCAAGCAGCTATGGTCCCTGTGTCCCCCCACGGCTGCACAGCAGGAGCTGGGGCACCGACCCAGCTGGGGGCCAACAGAGCTGAGCACCAATCTGCTCGTGCTGGGTTGGAAACAGGAGCACACACAACGCACAGGTACGTTTCCTCATCTGGACTCTTATTCCCAGAAACATAGATCCAGGCAGTTCCTGTGCCTTGGGTTTTATCAGGAGCAGACAGACAAGCAGCTGCTGTTTTCACTGCCTGGTGACAGGAAATCCAAAGGGTCTGTTCTCTCTTGGTTTACACAGTGGTGAGTAGTTAACAGCAGGGGTGATCTGCACTGTTTCTTCCTCCTAAATGTTGCTCTTTCGGTGGTGTTCGGATTCAAACTGCAGTCTTTGCAGCCTGGGTGGGGACAGAGAGGGGGCTTCTGTGCACTTCTTTGCTCCACAGAAGGTCAAGTGGCAGGGTGACAGCGCTATCTCCTCCTGTGACAGGAGGTCACATTCCCACAGTGCTGCTAGTGGAAGCCACCAACTCCGCAGGCTTCGGACAGTATTTTAGGGGTTCAATGAACATGGAAACATGGCATTTTCTGTGCCTCGCCTCCCCTCAAGCTAGGCAGCGGGTCCTCTACCAAGGCCCAGGTGAGCCTACCACTGTGGCAGCACTCCGATGGATGTGCCCTTCACACGTGTGAAGGCTGAGGAACGTCAGAGCTGGTTACAGGCCCAGGGGAAAACGCTTAGGGACAAAGCAGATGCTGTGAGAAAAAAACAGGCCAGAAGAAAGACTATTTTAAAATATTGCATGCTTGAACAGTAGCAGTGAAGCCAAAATAAAACTTTAAAAAAATATATCAGTGTGCAGACTGTGGGAAGTACAAAGGGGTCATGAGAAATGCAAAAGGCCCAAAGGCAGAGCAGCGGGAGCGAGCGACCACGGCCCAGCCCCCAGAAGCAAGGCCACAGCAGTGCAGGGACAGCAGGGCTGCCAGCGGTGCCAGTGACGCAAGCAGCTGGGCAGGGGCAGAGGACACCATGCCCCCATGGGGTTTCGCACCCCAGAGCAGACCTGGGACCTGCTACTGTTTCCCAGCAGAGCAAGCAGCATGTGGCTGATGCCCAACACCAGATTCACCAGAACTGCTGGCTGAGGTTCTTGTTGGAGTAAAACATCCCAGACAGGTCAAAAGAGAATGTATCTTTCTCCTCCAGTACAATGTCAAAGGAGAATTGTATCTTTCCAATGTGAGAAGGAGATGTAATGGAGGGATTTATAGCATAACACATGCCTAATCCCCAAAAGCCCAGGCAACCTGAAGGGAGAGGCCAATGGCCTCAAGAGCCCCCACAGAGTAGCCTCACCACTGTGGGAGATAGGGCAGGCTTGTTGGGCCTCAGCCTGCCCCTGGGGTGCTGGGGCAGCGCAAGCCCAGGGAGGGGTACCAGGACAAGGAACAGTGCAGTGAGCTCTCGCCGTAGCGTCCTCTGTGGCCCAGGGCCCCTGTTCCTCCTGTGCTGTTGTAACTCCTGCCTCTGTGCCAATGGCTTCCAGAACACAGAGGAAAACTCTCGCATCTCAATCACCTTCTTCCGACTCTTCCGTGTGATGCGTCTCGTGAAGCTCCTGAGCCGAGGGGAGGGCATCCGGACGCTGCTTTGGACCTTCATCAAGTCCTTCCAGGTATTCTTTCACTTATCTCTAAGTAAGAGCTAACTCTTTTTTTATTTCCCCTTGGTGGCCCCTCGGGGAGTGGTTTCACCCAAGTGCCTGACCTCAAAGGCTACTGGTCAGAACTGTGTGCACCAGTGACCCGTGGCACGAATGAGAGTCAAGTAAATGGGGCTCACAGAGGATGACTGCCTGGGTATGAGTTTCATCTTTAAAGCATGAGCAATTGCTTGAGAGCTTCCTGAACAGCCTTGATAGCTTAATTCAGTTCAATTACTACCTGTCTGTAACCCTTCAATCTCCTTTTTTTTTTTTTTCCCTTTTTTAGCTGTATTTTATATCTGTTGCTTTAAGAGAAATACACAGCTATGGGGAAGGCGTGGGTCTCAAGTTTCCCTTAAGCTTTGTTTTAAGGATTTCCAGTGAGTGTTAGAGATATAGGGCTCCCATGCTTCCATCCAAGAAGAATCTCACCTTTTTGGCCCCACACCTTTGGCCCTGGTAACAATGTCAAGTTATTAAATTGCTGCTGCTTTTGCCCTAGAGGCAGGTTGCATTTCAGTGGTAGGTGAAGTACCAGAGTAGCCAGGGGAAGGCAAAGGAGACCAGTCTGGATAAGTATCATCACCTCTGGGGGAAAACAAACACCAAGAGATAGCTATTTCCTAAAAAAAACCTGCTTCCAAACCAGCCCCTAACTTAGCCATGTATAGAAAAAAATGGTTGTTAGAGAGGAAGCATAGGATATTCCTGCATTTTACAAGTACTTGGCCTGGATTTACTGGGCCAGCACAACCTGGATGCTAGCTGAGGCAGGTCCAGAGGAAGCGTGAGGGAAAGACAGCACAGGAATACAAATGGTGGTCTAAACATGAGAAAAGATGCAGGACACACCATTGGACAAAAGCATGGATAAGTATATTGTGTAACACACAAATCTTGAAACAGCAACTGTATATCCTTCAGACTGAGGCTTTAAATGGTCGACAGCATTTGTATTGACTCAAATGGGAAAGGAGCTGATCCACGCTTTAAAACATAAACCTCACCAGCTACAACACAAGCTGGGACCAAAGCTTGCAGTGCTGTGGATCACAATGACTTCTGTCTCTGTCAGCAGAGGCAGCACATGTGTACACCAGGAATCAGTCTGGACCTTTTCCAGAGCATCTCTTAGGTGGCCTCAGTAGCCACCAGGCTCATGCGAAGGACTCTCATTTTGCACACTCCTGACAGTCAGAGGGTCTAATATTGCACAGCATTTTTCTGACACATCTGTACCACAAGTGACTTTTTCCATTGCTTACACGGTTGCTAACTTCCAGGTTGTTATTTGAGTGTGTCCAGTGGGAACCATTTTGTCTGCATGCATAGGAATGAGATTCCCTTGGCACAGCTCAGCCATCCCTGATGCAGGGGACAGAGTCACACTTTCCAGTTCCTGCTTCTCCTCCCCTTGCCCCTGTGCCCCTCCAGCCTCTTTAGCAATAGCTCGCTCTTATCCTGAGCTCAGCTTGCCACAGCTTTTGGCTGGAGGGGATGAGATGGATGGGAAAGGGAGTGCCTGGTACTTCCCTCCAGTGACCTTCAGACCTCTTTGATTGGAGAGTGACTTTTAGGCAGGGTTGTAGGGTGATGGGAGAAAGTATCAAGGGAGGTATCTTCCACAGTGGGGGGGGGGGCAAGCACTGCCAGCGAGTGCCTTTTCCCTTGAAAGCCTTTAGCCATTTATAACTTAGTATTCTCTGCTGAGAGCTCCACCTCTTGCAACTATTGTGAGGCTCCTTTGGTAGCTAAGAATAGACACTGTGCAGAGCTCTTAACCCAGCCACTCCTACTGTCAAAATCTGTGATCCCTGCAGACTTTGTCTGACATGGGCTGTTCTCCGTGTCCCCACATGCTTCCAGGAAGCGTCTCTGCTCACACAGGGCAGCCTAATAAGCAACAAACTTCTGCCGGAGCTCAGAGCCCATAATAACTCTCATGTGCCCTGCGCATGGTGCGCAATGCTTACATACAAGTTGGGGCACCGGTCAGAGGAGTGTGTGGTGGGAAAATGCTCGGTGGGGTTTCTGCCTGCAGAGATAGCAACAGAGCCCAGGCTGGTGAGTGGGAGGAGTAGGAAGTGAGAGTGGTGCTGAGGGCAAGGCAAGGCCGTGGGAATCCCAGGGACAAAGTGGTAAAGCCAGGGAAGGACAGAGACAGAGGAGGACAGAGCCAGAAGAGTAGAATAGGGGAGGTGGGGAGCTGAAGGAGCCATGGGGAGTAGGGGGCAGAGGTGAGTAGGAAGATGCATCAGTGGAGAGGAGTGGACTGAGCAGAAGAAAATGGAAAGAAAGCGGAGGGTCAGATGGCCAGGAGAGATGACACTTTTCCCACCCCCATTTGAAAGACAGAAGAACTGGTAAGGTTAGGCACCTCATGTCCTGTCTGGACACTATCCCAGGAGCCTTTCTCAGTTCTCATGTGTATCGAGTCCCAACTAGATCATCACAAAATGTTTGGAGCCCAATTCTGAGCTGGTGTATCTCCACTGACAGTGTGGAATAATCACACAGATTTGTCTGACCCCATAAAACACAGAGAAATCTGCCCCTGAGCCTCAAGATGATGATTACAGACATTTTTTAAAGGTTTAAATTTTTGCCATTTTAGTATTCAGATCTCTTTGAGATTATTTCTGCAGGTCTTAGCCAAATCTCCGTAGCTGTGAGTGAAAATTTTTCCTTAATTCTTCCCGTAGGATTTAGGCCTTTTGAATTTAGGCATAAACTTAAAATGTATAAATAATCTTATATTTAAAAAAATAATAATGTTGTAGGCTTTTTATACTTTGTGAAATGGGGTGTTCAAAATCCAGATCAGGGCCTGTACTCCTATTTTCAGGATGAACATGTCTGCTCATTGCCTCTGAAGCAATGTCTGGATGTCTCTGGTCTGAGCTCTGCATATTTCAAAAGCAACAGAGTAGAAAAGTCCTCCTCAAAAGCCTGAGCCTGTGAGGTCCCAAGCTATGCCCTTGATTCCTGCTAGTGGCAGAGGAAACCAATAGCACTCAACACTTTGCTGATTGCACTGGCCTCTTCCTTATGAGGCAGCTCTGGATATCAGGGCTCTGCATTTCCTCTTCAGCAGCTGATCACAAGCACTTAGTGCATTGCAGACACCATCACAGACACCTAACACTGAACAGGGACCAAAGCTGATGCGGCTTTAGGTACTTAGGATGGTACCAACCATTGTAGCAGAAGCCTTGATTGTGGATCTCGGCAGCTGTTGTGTTTTTGATTTCACCAGACTGGATCCAGGAAAAAATAATACTCGTTATGAGAGTTTTTTCCTCTCTGTAAGCAGCTGTAGACACTGGTTTTGCCCTTGCTTTCCTCACTCCGTCAAGGGAAGGACTGACTTGAAGGCAGCAGAACTACACCATCACGGGTGGGAGCAGAGTCAGAGCCTGCCTGAGCTGGGTGGCAGAAGGGTGGTGCCGGGGAGGGCAAGCAAATGCAGGCCTGTAGAGGCATCTAGTGGCCACCTGGCCAAATTACAGACCCCACGTTTGGAGCCAGACTCTATGCAGTTACCCAAAGCCGGGAGCATGAACCAGGCCCCAGCGTGCCAGGCTCGGCGGAGACACAGTGCTCTCTCTCTTTTTTTTTTTCTTTCATTTCTAGGCTCTCCCCTATGTGGCTCTTTTAATAGTGATGTTGTTCTTCATCTATGCCGTGATCGGGATGCAGGTAAGTGATGCTGAAGAGCTCAGCTGTGTCTGCCTTCTCCTGTTAGTTTTGGGAACTGACTTACAAAGTAACTAGATCAATGTGTGGTTGTAGGGGCTTACAAGAATGCTTTTGCCCAGTAAGGTAAGATGGCAGCTAACCTTGGTTAGAAAACATTGTCTGCTTAGGCACTTCCAACAGGAGCACAAAGCGCTCCAGAAAAAAAACCACCAAAAACTATCCATTTAATGGCAGAATGCAGCATGCAAACAGTAAAAGGACCATGCCTGGCCTCCACACTCCCAAAGGAATACCCAGCAGCAGTGGCAAAGGAGATTTACTGCCTCGCTCATTGGTTCAAAATAGTTGTTTCAGTGGGCTTATAGCCATACTGCAGTGAACATCCCAAATTTTTCTCACACATCACACTCACACTGGTGTAACTTCCACTGAGTTGTAAAGAGCAGCTTTTGATTTACATCTGTGAAGGTAAATATGGGATCAGACCCAATGTACAACGCTTTGTGTTTGTGCCAGTTCTTCAGGAAGTTGCATCAATACAATTTCCTATTCAGTTTGCAAAATGAACTTGGAACCGGCCTGAGTATTCATCTGTGAAAGAAACTGATGTTGCCTACAGACCATGGAAGAAAGCATGTGATATATGCACAGGCTGTGACAGTCCCAGCCTCATTTGCTCTGCTGCTTTTCAAACTAAGCTTCACTTCAGTGTTAATCAAAGATCTCAGACAAGTCAGCCATCTGGGACCAGAGACCAAAGTATAGAAAGGCATGACATAATTGCTTCCAGAGGTCTTCAGACATGACAGGTTTCTTGGTTTCACAATGCTGACAGAACTTGTAACAGAATTCAACTGACCTCTGTGAGCTTGTTTTAATTTGTTCCCTGTTATTATTATGACATCTTTTCACAGACTCCATCTACCCTTCCCCAGTTTGAAAAATAAAACTAATCTTCTCTTGAACTATCATAGGTTATCTCAACTGCCCCAAGTAATTACAGCTGTCATTTAGTCTACTAGGCTTATACTGTAAACTTGCCAGTTTTGCCTTTAATACCTAACTAGCTCAAATGGCCAAGATCTTACAGGATTACCTGTGCCATACAGAAAACAAAATCACTTGAGAGTATTACAGTAGTGTTATGTAGCTACACAAAGCATTAAAAATGCCTTCAAAGCACCCATGCAGATGGGGTCTACAATGATCGAGGCACTGCCAGGGCTAGATATTTTATTCTGTAATTCTATTCTCTTTTCTGTCAGCTAGTTCTAAGTTGTCTATTTAATCCTTGGCTTAAATTCAAGCCTCTGTTTTAATCATCTCAGCAGCCTGAAGATCATACATCTGTCTTTCACATTGATCTAGATTACTAGATTGCTTCCTGCCCTCCTGTCTTCCAATGAGAAAACCAGCTTTTCTCATCTTCCCTCTTTGCCCACAGACCTGTTATCATCACTTTTTGTCCAAATGGCATCTCAGTTTTGTGTGCTCCTCTCTTGAACCTGCTGACACATAGCGAGTTCCCTTGCACATAGGGACACATAGGAAGGAAAATCCTTCCTCACTCTATTAAGCAGCTACCTTGACAGACTAGATATACCAGTTCTGATGAAAATATAAGAATTTCCCACACAAAGGAGACCTACCACTTTATCTCAGCTACTGCCCTGACTTGGAGTGTAACAGCATTCAAGCCTCGCTACCTAATGTGCCCAACTGGAAAAATCCAAATTGATGCTGATGGATGAAGCCACTCATATCTTGGCCCGGGGGGCATGGACTGGAAAGGCCATGAGAGAGGAACCACTACCTGCAGCTCCTCATAGGTGCCTAATGCAAAGCACCCGTGGTAGCTGCCACCAGTGCATCATGTGTGAAGGAAGCCACAGGGTCAAAACAAAAATCAGACTTCCAGCATGGGAAGTTCCCTTGCCTATGCTTGCCTTAAATGAAAAATATGGGCTGCCTCAGCTCAAACTGCATCTGAGCATTTAATCTGTGCTTCTGCCTCTCCTTGGTGCAGCTGGGGCTGTCACTGCTACCCACAGTGTGGGGGCAGTTGGGACCGGGGAAGGCCCACACATCCATGAGGAACCCCTGCAGAAACCTGCCATGTACAGACCCTCCCTCCCATCTGGCATGGCCTCCCTGCCATTGTCCCTGTGCTTCTCTCCACATTGTTGTTTCTTTCGGGGTATTAATTATTGGTGACATTTGCTTGAAAAGAAGCTCTGTGATCTCTCAGAGCTGCTCTGTTTCTGCTGCTCATTTCGGCTACAAGATTACAGCTCTCAGTCCTTGAGATCTCTGTCACATTTCTATCAATGGGGAATAAATAGTCTTGATCAACTATGCTGTGTAGAGACCTTTCTGCCAGGTGAAGTTTGTTAAGCCCTCAGTCACAGTGCCCAAAAGCACCACAGCTATATGACTTTTTCAAAGACAACTGAACTCTCCTGCACTGGAAACTTCACATCCGAGGGCAGGCCCTTCAGAAGGTTTGCTGATGGTTGCAGGCTCCATGCTGTGGCTGGATGAACTAGTTGGTGCAGTGACAGTCGGTTGGGCATGTAAGAAAGCTGTATGCCATCTTTGTCTGGGCAAATCTAGTCATCATCTTCACACTGCTGCATTGTGGGGCAGGGGCCTGAAACACCTGCTGGTGACAAGCATGGCTACTAGAAGGGCAAGCCTTTGGACAATCTCCAGATCCAAGGCAACATACTTTACATTGTTTTGGGAAGATCCAAGGTACCCCACAGAGTTGGAAGCTTAAGGCTTTGCAGCTGCTGGTCTTCTGCTATCATTTCCTCCTGGCAAAGACAGGTAAGAAATGAAGGAAGGAGCCTTTTCTTTCTGTGTTATTGATTTCTTTCAGCTGGACCCCCTCCCTATATGAGTGCCTGTTAAAATAAGGCCCCATATCATGTATTCACAGTGTATGAAATAAGGAAGGATGTCTTGCTTTAACAAACAATGCATCTTGTTACAAAATAAGTGCTTTTCTGGTGATAAAACACAAGCAAGGGAAGCAGCAGCAAATATGAAAGACCCATGGAAATTATTTTTTAAGAGAAAGGCAGATTCTGTTAAATATCAGAGTCAGGGTGAGGCCAAGAGCTACAGTTGACAAGAGGTTCGGGGATTTTGCAGGGCTAACCTGAAAAGACCTCTGCTCTCTGCCAGGTGTTTGGTAAAATTGCGCTGAATGATACCACAGAAATCAACCGCAACAACAACTTCCAGACCTTCCCCCAGGCAGTGCTGCTGCTTTTCAGGTGGGTGTCTGACAGCTCTGGAGTGTGTCAGTCTGGGAGCACGATTCCTCTGCTCTTGGGCACAGCTTATCTCCTTCTACCGTGTCATGCTCACGAGGTGAGTAGAAACATGTTGGCCCTCAGCAGGGGAGCCTCAGAGTCACATCAGATGAAACGACCAGTCTGTTAAGCCATGTACCCTGCCAGCTGACACTGGCCAACACTCAGGGCTGGGGAGGGAGGCAAGTCCTCCTACTCAGAATGAAGGTAGCCAGTTTTCAGTGCTCTCAAATGCTGATACTCATCACAAACTCCTCCTTTTGTACAAATTGAGTCAGTATGATTTTCAGCTTATTTTAGCAGGGTAAGGGACAGGAACTCCCACTCATGCTTTGGCATGGCCATGCCCAGCTCAGCTTAGCACATCATCTTGCTCCAGCTGTGGCCAGGTGTGCTGGGGCCAGGGAGGGTGCTGAAGGGGTGGGGAGTTGGCACAAATTTAACGCTCTTTCCTCGTTTTCAAGGAGGTTTTTTTGTGCAATCTGTAGCCATGTCACACACATCTCGATGACTCTGGCTGGTTGGAGCATGACAGCCCCGTACCCAGACTAGGCAAAGCCAGTCAGGAACAGCACACTGATGATGGCAACAAAGCCAAAAAGAGGAGCAGGGTATGCCAGTGTATGTCAAAGCCCAGCCATCAGCCTACCTTGCTTTTAATTGATCTCAGTGGCAAAATTCCCATTAATGTTCATGAAAGCAGGACCAGGTTGCCAGTGTGCTAGTCTGTCTCATGTGGAAGGTCACTGCTGTCTTCCCTTGCCCTTTGCCATGCCCAGGTGTGCCACCGGTGAGGCCTGGCAGGAAATCATGCTGGCATGTCTCCCAGACAAGAAGTGTGACCCAGAGTCAGAGCCGGCCAACTCCACCGAAGCAGATCACTCCTGTGGCAGCAGCTTCGCTGTCTTCTATTTCATCAGCTTCTACATGCTCTGTGCCTTCCTGGTGAGTCCACCCCAGCAACCAACACGTGCCCTCTGTCAGACTGAGCCCCTGCTTCCCCCGATATCAGCGCTGCACAGAAGAACAATCTCAGAGAGGGGAAATCTCCCCATGGGATCTTTCCCAGCAGCACCCTTTCAGTGACAACACCCCTTTGGTCACTGCCATTCCTGCCTCCCTCCAGCTCTGAGGGATGCTCTGCCTCCAATCCCAATCCTTTGTGCACAGCAAAGGAGTGTTCTTCTCCCCTCCCCCTCAATGAGAAAACCAAATTAGTGAGTTGTGGGCTGTGCTGAGGCTAGCAACGCCTCAGCCACACTTCCCACCTTCCCTCCTACCTTCCTTCTGGGTGCTGAGCAGGTTTTTCCTCCCCTGCCAGCAGCAATGACTGTGAGAATACACATATCCCACTTGCATCTGCTCTGTGTT
Organism: Phalacrocorax carbo; assembly: GCF_963921805.1. NCBI lineage: Eukaryota > Metazoa > Chordata > Aves > Suliformes > Phalacrocoracidae > Phalacrocorax > Phalacrocorax carbo. The sequence continues at coordinate 69,080,319 of NC_087513.1, forward strand.
GGCAATGCGGCATTGCTCAGAGCGACAGCACATGCTCTGCAGCTGGCATCAGTGCGCAAAACTCTCCCAGTGAACAGCAGCAACATTTTAAAAGTTTTGGTCTTGAGCCAGAAGAAAAGCTTTTTATCTCAGCCCCACTGCCTCTAGAGCATAAATCTCAGGTTCTCCCACCACTCCCCCATTCTGCTGGACAAAGACAAAGGTAAATAAAAAGCCATCACAGCATGTCTAAGCATTCAGCAAACTTGGGCCCCATCCATTCAGTAGGGAAGAGAAAAATGTGACCAGCTGAGAATATCCCGCCTCTGGGATCTTCCCATTTAAACTGGGGGGCTGGCATGGGGGAAGAGGGAATCCACCCCCAATGGCTTCCTAGTTCTATGAGTCCAAATCCAGACCTTAAATGGCGAATCCATTGAAGTTTACTTTTACCTGCCTCATCCATCAAGTCATCTCTGTCCTTGTTTGCAGATCATCAATCTTTTTGTAGCTGTTATAATGGATAACTTTGATTACCTGACACGGGACTGGTCCATTTTAGGACCACACCACCTGGATGAGTTTAAAAGGATCTGGGCAGAGTATGACCCTGAAGCCAAGTAAGTAACCCAGCCTGGATATCAGAGGTCCTCAGGAAAATAGGCCCATTATATTCTGTTCTCTAGACCCAGTGTAGTAAGTGCCATGTTCCTCCTGAGGAACACTTTTTTCCTGCAAAAATCCTAAAATAGATACCTCCGCAAGGTACTGCGCAAAGGACTCCACAAGGTCGAAGGGGGGACATATAGACTCTTTAGGAACAGGGAGCAGAAGATTGAGCAAAGGTTAGAGGGTTGGTTTATTGTTGCATGTGTTTGCGATATTGAGCTGTGACTCTTCTATTTGTCTTTCTACTCACAGTAGAGCTGCTGTGCTCAAATCCCCATTTTGCCATATGTCATATAGGCCCATCGCAACCTGTACCTTCACAAGGCTGCGTTATGTCATCTGCAGGGTTATTCACATCAGCAGACTTGCAGGCATTTAAAGTTACACAAGAACAACTCACAAAAGGGCTTAATTGACATTCAGTATTATATGCTCTGTTTGACACATGCTTAAGCTTAAAGTGCATTTAGATCCCTGTGGCATTACAGTACAGTTGACAATTGTAATTGCAAAGCCCCTTCATATTTCAAAAACTGTGGAAAGAGATCTTGGCATAAACTAAAAGCATATCTCTTTAGGAGACATAGTGTCAAGATTAATTTGGGCTCGGGTTCTGCAATATGTGAGGCCACATCACATTATCAGAGTGATACATAAATTGAAACCCTTCTTCCCATCCCTGACTGCCCAGAAAGACTTTTAATATGGGTAGGGCTTAAGCACAGAATTCTAATAAATACACTGTTTGTTAACAAAACAGATGCTACTGTTTGTGCTTGTTTGAAGGCAAGACTGCAGTGGCTGAAGGCATCTAATAGATAGCCATTCGGCCCAGATGACACCCTGCTCCTTCCCATCTATAAATGGGAAGCTCTTTTTTCCCTCTTCCCCATCCATGTCCCATGCTTGAAGCCCCACCTCTGGCTCCGGTAGCTCTCCTCCCTCCATGAGAGAATTCTTCTTTTGAGATGCCATTTACAGAACTTAAAAGAAACCAAACTGCTCCTGTGGAGGAAATTCTGCACTTTGTTTTGCACTGGCTCCAGTGGCAGCCCAAAGCATAAACAAGTATCAAAAGACAGTGGCTTGGGGCTATTTACATGGGAGGTAAAGCACCAGGAAAAAAGAGACCCTTTGCACCTCTGTGCCTGCTATAGACCTAAGATGGTCAGGTAAACAAGCAGCCCTAGATTTTGAGCAGGTCAGTGGTAGGGGGACAACCCCAAATTGTCCGTTCATGCACTGAGGAACTGCGGCACTGAAAACACTGAAATCAATTCTTGCAAGTATTGACTCGTGTGTGACTGGCAGCTGGGTTTTCCGTACCAGTAGGAGTGATATGAGCGCTGGGCAAATCCTCAGGAATGCACCGCATGAAAGAGGCCTGAAATATCTTCAGCTATGCCCAGGCAACAGGGAGTAGCAGCACGGGGCTGGAAAGATCTCAGTGATATTTGTAGCTGCACCTGCAATGCAGGCGGCTCGGCAGGTCACCCCGTGGTAAGGATGCGATCCCTCACTGTCCTTTCTTCTTTAGGGGACGGATCAAACACTTGGACGTGGTGACACTGCTCCGGCGGATTCAGCCCCCGCTGGGCTTCGGGAAGCTCTGCCCTCACCGGGTGGCTTGCAAAGTAAGGCACGCTGCGGCTCGGGGAAGGCTGCGAGTCACAAGCAGCTAAATACCCCGGCGATGGCATTTTCTAGCTGAGCTTGGGCGCCTGCTGGTCCGCTGCCTGCCGGGCGGGCGCTGCCGGGGGTCCCGGCCGGAGCGGGTCCCGGCGGCAGCGGGTCCCGGCGGCAGCGGGTCCCGGCGGCAGCGGCCGCCGGTGCTGCCCCGCCGCGGCGGAGCCGGCAACAGCAAGTGTTTGAACCGTCCCCCCCGGCCGTCCTGCGGCGCTCCCCGGCTCCTCGGGGCGGCGACAACCTGGGCGAGCGCTGGAGGATCACCAGCAGGCGGGTGGTCCCCTAGTTAGGGACATCAGCGCATCGCCAGCCCTCTCTCTCTAGCTAGGGGAGAGCATCCTTGGTAACTACAGCTCCCAGACATCGAGCACTGTATCAATCACACGTGTGTTTGCGCTAGCAAATGTACGTCCCAAGACAGTTAGGACAGACGGAAATAACAGGGCAAGTAAAAATATCTCTGAGCTTTTCTTTGGACTAAGCAGTGCACCAAAAAGCTAGTTTTATCCGTAATTCTTGCTTAAATAACGGACAGATATTAAACAGCAAGGTGAATGTGGTATTAAAATACAAGAAGGGCAAAGACAGATATTCTGTGAAAATGTCTCACTCGTTTGTTTGGTTGTGAGACTCCAGCTACAAAAAAGGACTCTCTAGTGAATAATGACATGTTTATAACCTTTATGCTTCCTTCACTTGAGGTTCTTTGTTCACCTCTCACAAGTCCCAGAGTTTGTATGTGACACTTGTAGTTGTTTTTTATCTCAGTCTCAGAGCAAAATACAAAGCCTGGGCCTGTACACAGAAATATATGACTGGCCTACTGCCAACCCCTCGCAGACTGCTCTCTAGCAATTGTTTGTCCCAATCTGGTTCAAACCCCTCCATCTACAATTGCAGTGGTAGTGATGGGGATGACACCCTTTCCTCCAATTTGGTACTGAACCAGGCCTGGTGCATGGAAATGTCAGAAGACAGAGCTCGAGCAAATCAACCTCTTAAAGCATAAGAGTTCAAACCAAGTCCCTGGTGCCTCTCCTCCGGAGACAAGAGTAAGGACGTAAGATCTGGGGGCTCTGCTACATCTGCCTCAGGTATATGTTATTGGTCTCACTGAAATTCACCCTGCAGCTGCAACAGGACTCAGCACTCACTCTGTCCTACATGGCTTTACAGAATTCCTGCAGGGCAGACACAGTCTCATTTTAAAAGGGAGAGGGGGAATAGTTGAATAAAGCAGACTGGCTTTCAGGTTCAGTTAATCCCCTTTCTTCAAGCCTTTTACCTAAAAGAAAGATTCTGGCTCTGTTTATATACATTTGCAACAGGCACAGCTTTAGTGCAGGCGAATTTTCAAATGCCCCATGAGGTATGAAGAAAACAGTTTGCTCCTGATAAGAAAAAAAGGTGTCATTTAGGGTTTGGGTCTGGGACAAATGCCCACTGGCCACTGGGGAAAACGAAGGTTAGAAAGTGATAGCCATATTGAAGAAAACAGTATCTAGCAATGGGAGAGAGGCCGCAGGGCAAACACACCATGCTTGGGACCATCAGTGGATATTTCAAGTACATTTATAATTGTGTAACTAAATCTACAGGCCATGGATGCTCATGTAAAAGGAGTGGAAGGTCTGGAGGGCATCGTGAGGGCTTAAAGAAGAGCGTACTTCAGTCCATGTGTTGGCAGTATGATTGTTCTCTTTCTTCTCCTTACTCCACAGCGCCTTGTCTCCATGAATATGCCACTGAACAGTGATGGGACTGTCATGTTCAATGCCACCCTTTTTGCATTGGTCAGAACTGCACTGAGGATCAAGACAGAAGGTAAGAAGCTTGCTGACTGCAAGGGTACAAAGGTAGCTGAGCGGTGTTCACACCAAAGTGTGCTGAGCTGGAATACAACAATAAGGATATCTTGTGTAAAATGATCTCAGTTACTCATATGCAGCACATGGTACCAAAAGCAATGTAAAGATGTTTGGGGGAATAATATCTTCTAGGGAGAGAACAGTGTTTCCGGTTACCTAGAAAGCTGGTGCTTACCATGGTATCATCTCAGATTATTGATCATGTTCTTTACAATGGTCTCAAAGTTAAAAGTTTTAGATCAATATCTGCTCAAACAGCAATCAGGGGAAGGAAGAAGGGCAAAGAAGCCTCCCCACGTACAAACTGGCTGCAGAACTGGGCCGCTTTTTGACTGATCTTCCAATCCAAGGGAGGCAAAAAAGCTTGGACTTAAGAATCTCACGTCATTAAAACTCCTCCTGTGCTTCCATTAGCATAAGTTAACATCACATTGTACTGACAGCGGTGATGTAGGCCTAAAGACAAATGAGAAGCAGAGGGCCTGTTAATAGTTTTGCATAGACCAGCGGGTATAGTTGGGGAAAGCAGGCACGGTTTTGGGCTCAGCTTGTCCCCTTTTTTGCACTCTGTCACCTGCTGAAATAAAAGACATTGGTCCTGAGTCAAAACGTGGCTTCATGTATTAATGAGATAATCTAAAAGAGCATGTAGGTCTGTGATTCACAGCTAAACTCCTCTGCCTCAGGAGTGGCTGCATTATATTTCAGGCATGGGAAAGCAGAGACTAGCAGAACCCTAGCTTACTGTGCCAAGATTATACTGACAGCTGAGAAAAAAAAAGTGATAAAATTAAAAAATTGTATTAAGGCCTTGAATGTTGTGCTAAACAGAATTTGACTGTAGCCAAATAGGGTCTCTTGAGGAAAAAGCCAGCTGCCAGCGAAGTCAGTGAAGTGAAAAGTCATTGCCAGTGAACTGCTGGGAAACCACCTAAAGCCTCAAACCGCTTGCTTTCTTGCCTTAGAAGGATCTTGTAAGTGGTTAGGGCAGGAGTTTGGAATCAGCCCTCCCGAGTCAGATTTCTGCCTTTGATGCTGCCCACCTGTTTCATCCTCACCAAGTTACTTAGTGTCCCTATTTTCACTGCATCCTATTAAGAGAGCTACTGCCAGGCAGAGCCCTGTGCAGCACGCTGAGGAGCCTTAATGCTGGAGAGCAACAAGAAAAGCTGCAGGAATAGCACCTTTAGGAGCACAAGATAGTGGTTTCACACACCTAGAGAGAGAAGAGGTCTTCAATTATAGGGGGTTTGAATGTACATAAATCAAGATATTAAATTGAAGGTGAGTCATTTGGGTGGAAATGGGTATCTAGAAGGGAAGAATATAAACTGAATCAGCTTCAATCACTCTCAAAGGGATAGAGTGGCTTGATTAATGCCTCATTTAGCTCAAAGCCCCTTGGAGGAACATATAAAGTCTAAGTTCAGACAGTTAAATAAAGGGCTTATTATAGCCTATGCTGTTCTTCAGATGATAAGCACAAATAACCTGGGACGGTCCTGTGAGTTGGATAGTGAAAGCCTTGCACATGCCTGGAGTGCCCTGTCAGAGCACTGTGGAGACTCTCCAAGGCAGACTCTTGGCACCATGTGAAGAGCTTGATATCTGCTGGAAGGGAGGGATTGCAACTTATAATTCTTGGGAAGTGCTGCAAGCAGGCCCAGGTCTTCAGATTTCTAGGTGCATTTTTACTACCAATTATTTGTGTTCCCCAAGCTGTAGTTTCCCATTAACTGTCCTCTGTTGTCATCACTTTTAACCTTCACTGGGTCTCAATTAAAATTTGAAGTGTTAGGTGAGATTGTTGGGTTTTGGGATGAAGTAGCACCATGGTTCTGTTGTTTCTGGCTGTTGCAGACTATCAGTCAGTAACACTGTCACCTTCCTACCCTGAGATGACCATGCATATTTAGGAAGAAGACCTCTTGCTGTGAGGGGGCTTTAGCAACAGTTGGAGCATCTTTTTGCCCAAAACTTTCCACTATTGAAAAAACTCTGATATTTTCTTCCTAAGATTGCCATGCCAGACGTGAAATTGCTCCTCTGCAGGGTCTGCTTAATTCCCGTCTCTGATGATTTTCACCCTGCAGGTAACCTGGAGCAAGCCAACGAAGAGCTGAGAGCAATAATTAAGAAAATCTGGAAGCGCACCAGTATGAAGCTGCTGGACCAGGTGGTGCCCCCCGCAGGTGGTGAGTGCAGGATCTTGTCCCGGTCTCTGAATCTGTCTTTTTCCCCACCTGACATGTCCTACTGCACCTCATGATCATCAGGTGGAATATAGGGGACAAGCTTTCTTCTACAAGCTGTTACCTGTATTTCATCAGGCTGAGATCTGTTTTTGCCTGTACTAACATGAATAACATGTTCTTACTGCTGAGAAATCAGGGAAGGAAGAAAGGGTGTATAAATAGGAGTTAGAAACCTTTATTGCTAGATCTTGCCCCAGTTTGATCATAGGCATTTGCTCCCCTGGACATCACCTGGTGCCTGTTGGGTGCAAAGGAAGCAGGCAGAGCTAAGTAGCTCCACAAAGGATGATGTGGACTTTATCCAACTGCATAAGGGCTATGGCCTTACACTCAAGCTAAGGATGCAGCCCCATCTCATAACCCCTTCATTTTTAGCAAAACTACCTTTACTATGGCATATAACTTTTTTTTATTCACATATCTGCTTTCTACTATGATACCTGTCAAAGACTCGTGTACCTGGGGACATTCTTTAGCCAGTCTGAACTGGTGTAACAGATTGCTGTGGGTTCCTATGGTCCCTGGGAATTGCCAGGCTTCTGGGCAAATCCTTTGCTAGGCTTCTTGTGACTCCAGTTGCATGGGCATCCAGCATGGCCTTCACTGATCTTCCAGGTGACTCCAAGGATTATAGCACAAAACAGCCCTTCATTTAGTTAATGGTTGCAGCCAGATCCTGAACCTGGCTCACCCTGCTCTGAAGTCAGTAGACCATGTCTCAGAACACTTCCACTGGGTTTGGAGAAGGAGGGAAGTTACCTGGATAAAAACTTATTGCGCATTTTGGCTCATTGACAGTTTGTATTGAGCGAGAATACAGCAATGACTGCATTTCTGGGGACAGGTGATCATTTTGATTTGTTCACACCCAAGCTAGGCACAAGCAGACAGAATTTCAAGACAGAAAAAGGCGAGACCTGGTCTGGGATGGATGGTCAGTCAGATGCTGTTGGTGAACCCAGACTCTGCGTATGTATTACCCCAGGCTATCACAAGACAGAGCAGCATCTGTTGACCCAGATTGGGAGGCTGCTGCTATAGCAAGATCCTATGTGGTTAACCAATAGCAGGGACTGCAAAGGTTAGAGGCACTTCACCGTAAACACATACATCCAGAGGTGCATAGCTATAAGGGTTCTTTTCCAGCAGAGCCAGTCTACCCAAATGCCATGTGCACCTCTCCTCCTGACTACTTAGAGCAAGCTCTGGCTGTGGAGCAATCCCTTCCTTCAGCCCTGCATCCTGATGCCATAAAAAGCAGAGATGTACTACGGTGCCTAGTGTTGCTGCTATGAATTGCAATGCTCACATTAACAAATACACTTTTTAAAATCAGTTGCTTATTTAATTTAATATTTCTTTTTATACCCCTTTGCAGATGATGAGGTGACCGTCGGGAAGTTCTATGCCACTTTCCTGATCCAGGAATATTTCCGGAAGTTCAAGAAACGTAAAGAACAGGGACTGGTTGGCAAGCCCTCCCAGCGCAATGCACTCTCCTTGCAGGTGACAAACGGGCACAGGACAGACAGGGCGGGTACAGTAGAGGCATTTGACCCCACTTCCCTCTCAACCATTCTGGGGGCTGCAATGGGCCATCCTCACTGGAAAGAAGCTTGTAGACCTCTTGAATTACCAAATCAGTCCTTTTGGATAAACATGTATGTACCATGGGCCATATCCCTTAGCTCTGGAGGTGGAAGGCACAAGTGGGCTATATCCAGAGTTTATCAATCTGCTGGTAATATTTGAAATTTGGGTTCCTTTCAGAGAACTGGTATAAAGTGTCCAGCAGACATTTGATTATTACCACAGTCATTCTACCCTTTCTGAGGGGAGTTACTATAACAGGGTCAGGGGGAGCGTGTTGCCAGGAGGCAAAAACAGTTAACAAGCAAAAAGCATACCTGGATGCCAAATGGAGCATCAGGCTCTGAGACCTGGGATCTGTTCACCACTGTGCTACATGTTCACTGGGTGGACTACCAGGCTATGTGAAAGAATGATAAAGCCCCATTGACTGTACAAGCAGTACCATTTATGTCCCTCAAGCATACAGTAAGGAAGAAGGGTGACTCTGGAGTTCCAGCAAGCTAAAAAATGCTGTGATGCAGGCACAGATACAGACTGAGGTCTCAGCATACCTGCAGCTTACCTCCCTGCATGGACTCCCTGGAACAGATTCCAGTCGGTGAGGGGTTTGAGGACTGTCCAGGTTCAGATGCCAGAAGTTTAGCTATTAAATCCATATTTAAGCTGCTGATTAAAAAGAAGAGATTTTCAGAGATGCCAAGGAGAAGGTTCATCCGGAACTGTGGCTGCTCTAGGGCTTCTGGTTGTGGATCTGAGAACCCAAAGTTGAAAGCATGCAGACTTGCTAAGTCAAGCCTGTGGATTTATGTCTATGTCCTGTTGTGATGAAGCCAGGGGACTAGCAACAAACATTCCTGCATTAAATTGCTAAGAGTTTTTCCCTTTCTAAGCTGGAGATGAAAGAACAGAATTTGTTGGTGTTTTTTCTAGAAGCTGGGGATGCTATATTAAGCGAAAGGGCTTTACAGTGCTTAGGAAAAAATAGCATTGCTTTTATTTCTCATATACCCACTCGGAGATATGAAGCTCTATAGTTTGCTGTTTTGCAGGCTGGTTTGCGCACGCTTCATGACATTGGGCCAGAGATCCGACGAGCAATTTCTGGAGACCTGACAGCTGAAGAAGAGCTAGATAAGGCCATGAAAGAAGCTGTTTCTGCTGCCTCCGAAGATGATATCTTCCGGGTAGGTGCTGAACAAGTTTACAAGCTGAGGCTAGACCAGTAGCTGAGCTCAAAGAATGCTACATTCTCTTTGATGCACTCTGTATTTCAGCTGGGCCCCCCTTCTTGTTTTCTAGACCCTAGAGTGGTGGACTCAGGGTGCCAGGGCCTGAGGTCTTTGCACAGTTTTTATCCCATTTTCTTCTTAATGGAAGTTTACCTCATAAAACCTAAATCAAATCAGAATGAGAATGACCAGAGAGTCTGAAGAACAGATCAGTTCAGCCATCCTACAGTCTGCAGAGTAGCAGCCAGTCATGCTCTGCTGGTTTGTTCACTCCTCCTTTCAGTGGCACAAGTAGCATCCTTCCAAAAAGTACACCAGAACCCGAGAGCTCCTATGGAAGGAGGGAATTTTCTGAGCAAATTACGTAGATCTTCTCTTTCTTATTTCATTCCTCTTTCTTGTAATTGTCTTCTCTGGTAAAATCTCCTCTCCTTTGGCATTTTCTTCCTTTTCTTACAGAAAGATGCTCTCAGTCCCTTTCATTACTCATCATCTAAACAGTACATAACTAGCTCATTAAATCTTTCTTCATTTGTTCCTCCAGGTGATTAATAGTTTCTGGTGTTCTTCTCAAATTCCTTGTCACGTTTAAATATTGCTTTGTAACTGCACTGTGAAAACCAGAGAGCAGTTACCTGGTCCTTGCATCCCTACCCAGTCCTGCACTCACAGGACTGGTGGGAGGTGTAGAGACACCTTTGCCTCACCTATGCACCTGGCCAGTCCTCTGAAATATCATTGAAAGCTAAAGCTTTCACAGCCTGCATGTGCCTAGTCTCTCTGACAGAGAAGTCCATGCACTATCCTCTGGCAGAGAGAGCACCAGAACCATCAGGCACACTTTGGTCCTCACATTTCTTTTTCTCAAAACCAGCTAGGCAGGAAACACCAGGGCCCTCGCGCATCCCACTCAAAGAGGAAATAATTTCTGTTTCTCTGACAGAGAGCTGGAGGCTTGTTCGGAAACCATGTCAGCTATTACCAAAGTGATGGCAGGAGTGCATTCCCCCAGACATTCACCACCCAGCGCCCTCTGCACATCAATAAGTCTGGCAACAACCAGGGAGATACTGAGTCTCCATCTCATGAGAAGCTGGTGGACTCCACATTCACTCCCAGCAGCTACTCATCTTCAGGCTCCAATGCCAACATCAACAATGCCAACAACACCGCCCTGTGCCGCTTCCCCAGCCCACCCAGCTACCCCAGTACTGTCAGCACAGTGGAAGGCCATGGGACCCCCTTGTCACCCACCATACGTGTGCAGGAAGTTCCTTGGAAACTACCTTCCAAAAGGTAAGCTCCACAGAGCAGAGAGTAGGTCAAGGGACCAAGGAGAGGAGCATGCATGCGAACACCAGAGCACTGCTGCCTAGCTGAACTCACCCACCAGACATCACCCAGCCTGCAGCCTGGATTGAGCCTTCTGGTTCTCCACTTGTGCCAAAGCCCATGGTGCAACAGATATGCATCAGTTGACCACTGCAAAGAAGCAGCATTGTCACTGACCAACACACTTCATTTCTTCGGGCTTTGTGGTGAAGAAAGCTTTGTAGGAACAAAAAAAGAGCCTTATTTATCCCTCCTTCACCACAAGGAGGTGTTTTATCAACTGCTAACTGAAAGACAAAGGGACTGCAATTCACCTCTGAAGCGCCCAATAGGGAGCTTTGTGGAAGTCTGGTTTTCCATTCAGTGGGTCACATCCCTACTTAGGTCACCAAAGGCGTCCTGTGAGGAGGGAAGCAAGGTTTTCAGAAATGCAATACTGTGCAAAGCAAAGAAAATCCCCTCTTTGGACAGCTTTCAGGCTATCTACACACAGATGACTAATAAAAAATTAGTATCATTTTTATCAGTGGGGGATTTTTTTTCTTAACTACTTCAGTAACAGCAGGAAGGAGCTGGAAATTTTTTTTTCAGTGCAGAGAATGGGCAATGTGGAAAGGTGGAGAAATGCTGCCCCAGCAAAGGACAGAATAGGATGATAAAACAGAGGAAATTCAGTGGGTGCAGAATCCAGTGTTTTTTCTATATTGTGTCTTCCTGAGGGAGGCCACATGAGTTGCACAACATGTGTTACAATCTGCCCTCCCCCTTGCTGACTTGTGCTGATGTGACACTGCTAACATGGTATTCTTTTCTCTCCTTGCTTCCTTGGGTACCTTCCTTGAATTAGGACGCATTACTACGAAACACTGGGACGGTACGTGTTCTCCCTCATGCTCTAATGCTCTCTGGGTGTAAGAACCATTGTTTGTCCCATTGAAAGTCCAAATCCTCGTTAAAGCTGAATATGAGCTCTTCTTTTTGGTGTCAGTAGGGCTGAGAAAGGGATAATGGTCACCATGATATCTCCAGAAAATACTCCCAACTCAGGATTTTTCTGCCCACAGGCAGGTAGCGATGCATGGACCGTTTCTAGTTGGTTTCTAGATCTGGGTTTTTTTTAGAGTTTCTAGCTGGGTTGACACATCTAGGCACTCTTTGATCACAGCACAGCGAAGTACACCCTGGCATGTTCATACGAAGAAATCTGTATGGTTTTGGCTAAACACAGACTGTTGAATGGGGGGAGCTGCCATGTACTGATTTCTCCCCTCTGCACGTTACGAGTTTTACTTGCCTCCCATCTCAGTGGGAAGGTCACTCCAGCACTGTCCTACAGACGGTCCTATACCGTGCATATGCACATTTCTCCTAGTGCTTTTTGCTCAAATCAGATGATAAAATAATGTTTCCTATCCAGTCCCTGAAAGATGAAAAAAAACCCTGCCACACTGCTCTCGTGCTAGTAACAGACTGACATTGGCTCCAATACCTCCATGTTGGTATCTTGAAGATTCACACTACCTTCAGATTTTACTTTACTCCTCAGAAAACACAAACTCAGAATTAAGTGAAATATGAAGGCTGAGGTGTGAAACAGAGGGACAAGGAGGAGGCAAGCAGCGAATTAAGGGCTGTCACACTTAAGGGTTTGAACAGATCCTACTGAATTCAGTAGAAACACTTTGCAGTCAGTAGTGAGAAAAAAGGGACCAAAGATGGAAAAGACAGCAAGGAACAAGAGCATGAACAGGAAGCAGAGGGGAGAGATGATGCAGAGTAAGGGATTTGGGAGGCAGGCACCATACACCCCAGAACTGAGAGGGTTACTGTCAGTGTCTAGGAGGCTTCTCTGAAATTCATAACCAAGGCTTTTGCAATGAGGGGAAAAAGCTGTATTTCCAAGAGCCCATCTCAGATTTTACTTCAGTAAGTACTTCAGTAAGTAAACACCTTACTGAAGTAAGGTGTATCTTTGGAAATGTGGTCAGTGCGATGTGCACATTTATAGAGTACATGTAGTCACAAATGACAATAATACATTTACAGTATTGTTCAGTATTGATTTCAGAAACTCTTCCTCTGAAAGAGGACACAGACAAAGGTTGTTGCTTTGTGTTTGTGAACTCTAAAGCTCTGCTCTGTCATTGATTTTTCTATGATAGCTCTTCAACGTTATAATAAACTGAGACAGATGGAGCCTGTCATTCTTGTCTTTATAACAGGTTGACTTTACCATCTCCATATCTTGACTTGTCTTTTTTGCTCATTAGCTCCAGTTCCAGAGACAGCCAGCTGGCAATTGTTTGCCAAGAGGAAGTGTCTCAGGATGAGACTTATGATGAAAATTTGAATGAAGACATTGAGTACTGTAGTGAACCAAGTCTGCTCTCTACTGAAATGTGAGCTTTGCAGCTTTAGTCAAGGTGTTTGGGTGGTTCTTTAATTAAGGGGGAGAAGTGGGAAGAGGTGACATTTTTCTACAAAAAAATTCAGTTTATGGGATAAGGCCAGAAGACTTTAGTCAGACAACTCAAATATTGGAAAATAATTTTTAAAAAATGCAGTTCGGCCCTGAGACGTAACATTGAAAAGGATATCTTTTGACTAGGATTTTCCTTCTCCTCTGAATGAGACATCTGTACCTGCAGGGCCTCCCTCTCCCCACCCCCATTCGCTTTTACCATCTGATGTTCCCAGATCACATCTTTAGAGCACTCTCTGTCTTATGGTCTGTCTTACTGCTCCTGGACCAGTTACAGCTCAAAGTTAGCTCACTACTGCATCCATTTGATAGCATGATCTTCCTGGCTTCCCTGCTGGAAAAGGGGTTATTCTGTCCAATAGCAGTTGCTCTTCTAAAATCCCTCTGTTCTCCTTTCCAGGCTTGCATACCAAGATGATGAAAACAGACAACTTACTCCACCAGAAACCAACAAAGGAGAGGACACCCGGCACTCTCCGAAGAAAGGGTTTCTGTGCTCCTCAGCACTAGGTAACACCCCAGCGTGACACGTGGGCTGTGTTCTCCTCTGCCTCGACTCAGTTCTCACATCTTGCTGGAGGAATCCCAGCGTGTGTGGGCATGGGTGTTGCTGTTTGCTGCATTTAGCTCGTGAGACCAGGAATCCCACGGCATGCATATGATCCTGATCACGCACGTGACTCTATGGACTTTATCCTCAGGCAGTAGATAAATCCGTGGCTGTTTGGATAGTCCATGTGATCTGTTTGATTAAGCCCACCTGTGAATTAGGGCAGTTTATTAGAGCACTGTAGACTCTGCAAACAATCACCAGGGAGTCACCAAATGGGCTAACCTTGAGTATATGGTGTTCTGTTCTATGTGTATTCAATGGAGAGAAAGGAGAGGTTGTCTCTCTTGTCCACCACACGTCAAACAGTGACTTTCAGATTAGGTTAATACAATAAAAATTTGCTTTCTTCTCTAATTGTACCTGGAGATTTTCAAGTGCTTGAACATGCACACTATGGCCAGGTGAAATCTATGAATCACAAGATTTCATGAAAGTATCAGGACAAATGTGACACTCTGGAAGAAAAAGAGCTCTTTCATGTAGATATTTTTCAGCCTTTTTCTTGAGTACTGGTGTGGAGAAAAAGGACATTTGGGGGAGAAACTAAAAAGAATTCTGAATATAAAATATATTCTTACAAAATAAAAGTGACAGACTAAGTAGTGTAATGTTTAAGGTGAGGCTACTAAGACTTCACTCAAATCCTTCAGGATGCTTGTAGAATTGAGTATTTTAAAACTGTTTACTTTATTTCAAAATTTTAAATACTAGGCAATGGCAATTCCTATATCTATCTGTAAGGCCAAATTTGCATTCAGTCCTTGATACAATTCATTAACTACATTCCAGTGAATATTTATACAGTGCTGTCATACTCATTTTACTAGGGTTTTTTTTTCTCTAGAAAGAGGAATAACTTTTAATCTGTATTGTAGCATTCATTCTCTGGGTTATAGCACATGTTTTCTCCAATCCCTGAGAGGGCCTTTTTCAAGAAATCAATATTATAAATACTTACTATTTTCAGAATTCTAATTTTCTTTCCTTCTTTAGAAAAATGTCAACAGGATCAAGAAGTCCACAAAATACTTTAGTGTGCCATGCCACTCTATCTTTAATACTGGATTTATTTGCCATTCTTCAGAAGTAAAGCCTGTGCACTTGTTCACAAACATACTTGGCAGTACTTTTAAATTCCTGCATAGGGACTACCTCTCACATATTTACAGAAGTAAAGTTTAATTTTATAGCAAGTAAAAAATGCAACTGTTTCAATAGTTCCTCTTAAAATCTTTTTTTTTTCAAGGGGAAAAAAAGCTTTTTTTCTCTTCCCTTCTTTCCAAATTTTGAAAATGCTTCATATCTATATAAGCAGCCTTCCACTCACCAGTGAATTCAACCCCATTGATTAATTCACTTCCACTTGACCTTGTTATAGACACAGCATCATAAACTGTGGTATGTCTGGCAGCTAAGGGATACAGATCACATGAAAGCAGGAGGCCAATGTCACCTGAACAGCCTGATGTCCCCTCCTGCACTTTGTATACAGCCAGGCACAGCACCAGAGCCTCAGCTGCCATCATCAGTCCTGCTGAGGGCTTTACCTGAACCAGAGAGGTTTGACAACACTTCCACTGCTTAGGAGGGAAATCAGCTGCATGGTAACTACTAGGACAGTATTTTAAAAGAGGAAAAATAAAAATCATCATCCAGAATTTTATCTTGCAGCTCGCTTGGAAGGTGTGCTGGTTGGTCCATGATGCTTGACTGGTTTTTGTAAATACGAATGCTTTGGAAAGGGCAAGGTTTTGAGGGAAAGTGGACAGAGCCTAAAATGTAGGTCTTTGCTGAATCTCCAATGGAACTGCGCTAAAAGAAATTGAAATCAGATTACCTGTACTATAGTATGAGTGATGGACACAGTTGTGTGTGATTGCTATTTCAGGTCGAAGGGCGTCTTTTCACTTAGAGTGCCTGAAAAGACAGAAGAACCAGGGCGTAGACGTCTCACAGAAGACAGTTCTGCCTTTTCATCTGGTACATCATCAGGTAAGCATGAATAACCACAAAGGGCCCAGCAATGTAACTGAGACGCTATCATCTGCAGCACTCCCCCACTGTATGCCAACCAACTTTTTAAAAACCGTTTGGGATAGTTTCTGACCCATATCCAAGGTCCAACTTTTAGACACCTTATTTGCCATTATGCTCATTCCTGCCTTCAGGATTTTTATCATTCCCAGAAGAATGTTACAGGAACATCTCATTTGGATGGTAGTATGCATATGAATAAAATGTACAGGGTCTACTTTCATAAGGTAACCAGTAACTGCAATTAATAATTTTAAAACATAAACTGATTACAGGTAATTAATCAGCTTCTTAAGCCCTTTGTCACTGCATTCAGCAGCCTAGCAAATGTATGCTTAGGCACGTACCTAGATGATTAGCCAGCTGTCATAGTCCAAAGTAGATTTGTGTCTTTTAGTTTGATGATGCCCACTTCTTGTCACCATAAAAGAAACAGGTGCAGATGGTAGTGCCAGCTGTGCAAGTGAGGCATCCTGCTCTGTGAGATTCCCCAGGGCAGAGCAGAACAGCCTTACCACCTCGTTAGGCTACCACAGGGGGAGAAAATGCTATGCAGCAGGGGCAAGAGGAATGAGAAATGAAGTGCACCTGAGGCTCCCTGGCTTTTCTCACCTCCACTCCCAGCCAGTTATCCTTTAAGGATCAAGCTCCAGAAAGCAGTGGTCTGCAGAGAGTTACAGCTGTGGCTGGGACAATCAGAAAATGTGTTGGCGCTGGGAGGGGTGGGCAGGAAACAGCTTCCCACCTTCCCCTCAGCAGCAACAGCCCTTCTGAGAGTTCCTGCCCTCCCACAGCAGGCAGGCAGAGGGGACACGTGCCTCCCACTCCCTCAGCCCACCCAGCTGGCAGAATCACCTCCCTCCAACCTGCACAAAGAGGATGGAGCTACTTCACCCTTCCTCATCCCATCATGCAGCTCCAAACCTAGAGCAATGGGGCTCTACCCACCCCAGTGTCACTCAGCCAGACTGAAGGGTTACCCTGAAACAGGCATCTGGCCTCCAGCTGACAACACCCAGCAGTGTTCATATGTTAACAAAAATGTTAGCCTACAGCAGTGCTTAAAACAAGAACATAAAGGTTGCCTCTGCAAAGTGCAGTGCAATGGATTCGGCTGCTCATGAATGCTTGAAGGGGTATTCTTGTGAAATACTCATACATCATGATATGTAAATATATGCAGATGAAACTCAAAGCAATCCCTAAGAGCATCTTTCAACCTCCTCAGTACCTTACATTTTGGATAAAACATCTTGTATATGTTTCTGCCAACAAGCTGAAAAACTGGTTCAGTCGTCCTGCCTGACAGATCTAGGGCTCTCCTTGAAGCCCCAGCAGTTTAAGGGATGTGCTGAGACCATCATAGCCTGCAGGCCGTGACTTACAGATGAATTTTTAAGGGCTTGCTTCCTCACTGAAATTTGGTAGGAGTCTAACATCTAATTCCTGAGAAAAATCTTGGTGAAGCTTGTAGGTGACTAATAATTGATTCTTTTGTTCATCTGTCACTGAAATCATCAACACAGCATGGTTCTCTGTTCCCAAGGATTTCAGTGGTAGATGGACTAAGCTTCACTTAACTATAGATACCTCAAACTTAGCTGTCTAGTTTAAACCACTCTTTTAAACCACTTTTAAACCACTCTAGTTTAAACTGTTCAGTCTCACTGTGGCCAGCAGAGGGAAAAAGCATTTCCAAAGGGCAAGTATAAGTCTTGTCTAAGTCTTGTCTTCCAGACAGCGTTTTTAGGCAGATATCCAAAAGAGGCAGGAGGCTTGCTGGTATCTTTCTACACAGTTAGCTTACACTAAACACACAGCCTTCAGATAGCTGAAGTTGGCTGAGACTAACCCCAGCCTGAACAAGAGGATTCTCTGCAACACAGTCCACATGCTTTTCTATTTTCTATGCATTTATTTATTTGCTCGTACTAGGCAGTAGTGAACTCTGTGAGATGAGCTTATGACTCTGGCAGCATCGCTTATGGAACAAGGCAGCAGTCACCATAAATAAGGCATCAGATCAGCTCTATGCAACAAGGCGCTTCTTGAGAAATGTGTTATAAAAGGAAGCTGGATGACTCAGAGTTTGTGTACATGATTACAGGAAGGACAGGAAGGCTCAAAGTACAATCATCAGCTATTGATCCTTCCACCAACAGCAGATGCCTTAAAATCCAGTGGTGGGTTTATAGTTGTTGCCAACTGCAGACACATCTAAAATTCACATCTGGTATCTGTTCAGGTTCCACAGTAGATACTTAGAGAAAACACAGCAATTGGCAGTAAAAACTAGCAGTATGGGTGGTGGGAAAATGAATTGCTGTCTCACCCACTGGAGAAGAGGTGGTGTTTCTGGCAAGGCTGTGGGGAGTGGGGCTGCATCCCTCCTGTCAGTGCAGTGGCTCCAAGGCTGAAGAACTGCAGCCATGAGAATTTTCGGTCCGGTGCTTGGCGCTAGCACAGGATACACCATTTAAAGGGAAGCTTTCAGAATTAGTTCACAGGAAACATCCAAACCGTACCAGCAGATGGCTGCTGTTTTCACAAGCCTCGTGACCCTCCAGGCCTTTCTCGGGTAGTTTCTCCAGAACCTCCTCCTTCCAGCCCTGCTGCTAAGAGCAGGCTCTCACTTGTTTTGTTTCTTTTCTGTCCGCAGGCATTAGCAGTGGCTGGCCTGAGTCCCCTGCTCCAGCGAAGCCATTCCCCCACCATGTTCTCTCGGCTGTGTGCTACGCCCCCCGCTACACCCTGCAGCCGTGGCTGGCCGCAACAGACCATCCCGACTCTGCGCCTCGATGGGGTAGAGTCCAGTGAGAAGCTCAACAGCAGCTTCCCGTCAGTACACTGCAGCTCTCGGTATGCTGACAACACCAGCTGCAGCAGCCCGAGGAGAGCCAGGCCGGTCTCCCTCACTGTCCCGAGCCAGACCGGAGGGAGCAGCAGGCAGTTTCACGGCAGCGCTGGCAGCCTAGTCGAAGCGGTAAGACTGCAGAGTCACGAAGGACACGAGCAGTGTCAAGGCCAACTAGAAATGCGGCCCTTGGAAGAGCAGGGCAACAGATACTTTGCTGCCCGTGATGCCAACAGTAGGAGAGCCCATCTCCAAATAGGGGTTAGCGGCATGAATGGGAGAAGGACCGCTGGGGAAAAGGCAGTGGTGAAGAAGGTTGTGATGGGGTGAAATAGGGTTGATGATGCAGCTTACTAACATATGTCTCTGTCTCTGGTTCCCTACCTGCTTTTGAAGGTCTTGATTTCGGAAGGACTGATGCAGTTTGCTCAAGATCCAAAGTTCATTGAGGTCACAACCCAGGAGCTCGCAGACGCCTGTGACATGACGATAGAAGAGATGGAAAATGCAGCAGACAACATTCTCAATGGTAACAGCAAGCAGAGCCCCAATGGCAACCTCTTGCCTTTTGTTAACTGCAGGGACCCAGGGCAGGACAGTGCAGGAGAGGAAGAGGAAGAGGTGCAGAACCCGGATTGTAGAAAAAGTCAGGAGGAGCTCGAGGACAGCAGGATTTATATCAGCAGCCTGTAGTTGCCAGGGCTGGAAGCGATGCTGGTTTTTTATTTGTTTCAATGTTCCTAATGGGTTTGTTTCAGAAGTGCCTCACTGTTCTCGTGACCTGGAGTAACCGGAACAGCGTTCTTCATTCATTTCTGTTGGGACGAGTCGCAGAGTTGGGTGGTGTAAGAAAGCTTTTCAGGAGCGGATATAACCCCAGCACGTGTCCATGAAGGAAGAGTGAGGAGGAGGAGGAGGAAGAGGAGGAGAGCCAGCTCCCTCTTTTTTTCAGTCCCTGCACAAGGAACAACGACTGCCTCCCGAGCGCGAAGGAGAACCTCAGCTTCCTGTGGATGGCCCTAGCCAAAAGGACCCTGCGCCAAACGGGTGTCTTTCAACTTTGCTTGTAAAAATCATTTTGCACATATTCTGTATGAGCCTCACCGTCTCCATAAAGCCAAGGCCCTTTGATTCGGAAGGAGAGGAGGACCACTTCTGCTGTGGATTCCCGTACCGCGAAGGGGAGGAGGAAGCAGAAGAGGCCCGAGGCCGCCCAAGGGGCAGGTGGCAACGCCGCCCAACCCTGCCGAGACTCCCAGGCAGCGGTCTCTGCCAACCAATCCGAGCTCAGGCAGTCTCCTGCCGACCAGTCAGAGCTCAGACAGCCAGCCGTGCCAGCCAGTGGGAGAGCGGGGAGCACGCTCTGCAGCGGGGCTGAGCCGACCTGCCCCGCACTTGCTGAGGTGGTGGTGGTGGGCTTGTGTAGATCTCTCCTTTTTTTGCAGTTTGATATTTTCTTGAAAGCATGTTGCGGTTTTTATTTTGACTTTTCTTTTTTTTTTTTTTTTTTTGGAGGGAGAAGGGAGTGTTTACAATGTTTTGTAATCACCTACCTTTTTGTTTTGGTTTATTTTCACCTTTGCAAATGTTAAATTGGTTTGATCATGTTGTATTATTTAAGCTGGGTTTTTTCTCCATTGAAATTTGGTAGAAGTATAACGATAGACGAGTTTTACCAACCATTATGTACACCAAGAATTTGTAATTTTATTTGCTAGTAATTGAAACCTCCTTTTTTTGTTGTTGTTTTATAATTTAAAGATAGTAGGCAATGCACTTGATATAGTCTTGCACATTTGAGTGATTGATTTGGGTTCTTTTTAGTGCTAAGTATATCTGTGAGTGTGGGAGCAATACAGAGCGAGTGTGAGTGCGCGTGCATGTGTGTGTAAGTGCATGCAGTTCTCCACATCCTGGTTTGAGCTGCAGGAGATCTGTATCTGGGGCCATTTGAATGCAAAAACAAACCACTGTCTCTGCTTTTGAAAGGGGAATCAGTAACTCTTTGCATTTTCTGTTCCACAAGATATGCAAAAACAATGCAATAATATTAATTTTAAAATACAGTTGTAAGTTGTGTTGGCATTAAAACTGTATAGAAAAAAATTGTGGGGGTGGGGGTGGGGAACAAAAAAACAGAAGGCGTTACGCTTCGATATATTCCGTGTGATGTTTTACTGCATTGATAATGTTTCTGCTGAAGAAACCGTTATACTTGAATTCAGGTCAGTTTCAGTATTTTTCAAATATTTTTTTAAAATGAATTGCAATTGTGCCAAGCAAAGATAATGAATTGAATTAAGTTTGTTTAAAAAAAAAAAGAAAAAAAATAATCACTTCTTGTATATTTTGCTGCATGTCAAGTGAATCATTTCGTATTTGGAATGTGCCAAGCTTTACCTTTGAACTTTTAAGTGCTTTTCTACGTGTGGTTGGGGAAAGGGGTACTATTTTTTTCCTTTTTTAATTTGTACAATGAACAAAGTGTACCTGGTGTAAGTAACTATTCTGCAATCCACTGACAGGTTGAACGTTACTGATTTTGCATATCTTGTGTTCATTTTCCTTCTTCCTCACTCCCTTTAAACATGCACGATGACTCTTGGTAGAGAATCTTTCTTCCCGAGATCGGGACATTTTATTCAGGCTTTGTTCTCTTTCCTTTCGCTCAGTTTCTCTAAAGGTCTTGTCCCACTCTAGGGTAGCAAGACCCACAAGCCCATTTGGCAGATCCATCCTATGTATTCAGCTGGCACCAGCAATTCAAGGAGCGGGGAAATAAAAATATGCTTTCAAATTTCTTTCATTAAATAGATGACCCTGATCAATTATAATAGGATCCTGGGATAAGCAAATGCAAGAGGCAGAATCGTTAGCAAAGTAAAATAACCTAACTCTGGTCTGGACTGAAAGCAGAGGATAAGCGAGGGAGAGAGCCTTGCTTAGGAGAATTGCTCCAGTCTGGTCAAGATGCACATGTTAAGTGACTTTTTTTGTGTTCTTATGCATGGTCTCGTTCCTCTTTCCAGACTTTAGTGGGCGGGTCAGATTCTAAGTCACAAAGCATCTGACAGCACAGCATGTCCCAGTCATATTTCCTTACTAGTGAGCGTGAACCTCTCTTGACTTTCCTCACACCGACGCTTGGCCCTAACCCCTGAGAGAGGCTGAAAAACCAGGCAGGTACGGTTAGATTTTATGCAACTGATTTTTGTCTAGACTACTGCTGTTTTTTCCTCCCTTCTCAAGATGGTTCACAAACTTGCAGATCAGTGCTGAGCTAGGAGGTGTGATCTGACTCAGAGCTAAACTTTCATTCAAATCTTGGTCTTCTGCAGATGTCTGAGAACATCATCCATTGCATATATTGATTACATTATTTTTGTAATGCTCTTGTTTTTCTTCTTGATTCTATGGGACATAAAGCAGAAATAGCAAAGGGTATTTTTGACAGTGCACTTTTTTCAGTGTCATTTTGAAAGGGCCGGTAGCAGCTCAAGATACCTTGAAAAAACCAAAATCCTTTTAAACTAGAGAAATATGGATCCATTTATACAACCATCTAGCATCAAAGTCCTAATTCAAGACTTCCCTGGAGAAAATAACCAGGTGATGTCCGTTAGTCTCATCCTTTCCATCCCTCATGCATGTATCGAGATGGGCACGCAAGCATGTCTCCCTTTGAGAGTTCGCTGCTGCTGGTGCGGAAGTGCTCCAAAGCTACTTGAAAGGAAATAATGCTGTGCCTGGCTGTTTCTGAAAATGAAATTGGTATAAGGACTCCCTATCTCATTTTATTCCACTAGAAAATCCATCTGACCCTCTCAGTGGGAGGCAGAGGCGTTCTCTGCTCCTGAGAAACAACGTACCGATCTAAATTAGTGGTGACAATGGGTGTTTTGGGTGCTTCACAGTGCATGTAATCTTTTAGGGTTTTTCTTGATGGGAAAGAAAAAAGTGGAAAGGATTATGCCTCACATATTCCCGGTGAAAGCTGCTACTCCCTCAGAGGTCAGAGCCTACAACGGCCAAGGGAAACCCCGCTCTCTGCTGGAAGACCCCTCAGGTCCTGCAGAGTGGAAAACACGTGGCTGGCGGATGACTTTTGCGCTTTGAGGGGCAGGTGTTAAATTTAGTAATTGCTGGTGCCGGCTGTGCAAATTTGTCTTTCTGGGGAGGGTGGCTTTTTTTTTTTTCTTCATTTGAGGTACTTCCAATGTGCACATTGTGACAGGCCTGAGCAAAGAGCTACTGCCTCCTTCAGGTGAGGTAGAGTCTGGGGGACGGTGGGAAGGCGAGGGCAGATTTAGCTCCTGGAGTGCCCTTCTTTCCCTGTGTATGGGAGTAGATGGCGGGTACAATCACTGTGCTGTGGATGGAAGTTTTGAAGGAACCGATGGCTGAGGAGTGGCGTGGAAGGAAAGATGGGGGAAACGATCTGCTGTTTGCCACTGAGCATCTCTGACTTGCGAGAGTACACTGCAGACTAAAGACATTTCTTACAAAACAACAAACCTCTTCCCTGTATCACTCCTGCTCATTATTCCAGGCAGTACTGGGCCAGCCACACCGGGTGCATTTCTTTTTTTCTTCCTTATTTCTGTGTGGCAGACGTGACGGGGAAGAAAGTGGAACTCATGATCCAGAGCTGGAGTTTCGTTACCCACAGACCTTTTCTGCATCATCTGCCTCTTCAGCTGGACACGTGAACGATGATGGTGTAGATGCTGCTGCTACTGCAGGGGTCCCGCCTGTTTTATTGCCCTGCCCACCACACCCCAGCGCAGAGGGACAGCCAGAGAGGCACCATGTACAGAATCACATCTATTTCTGCTTTGTTTTCTGACTCAGAACCCTGCCCCCGATGACTACAACAATGACAACAACAACAAAAAAAGGGCAAATGCATTTTTTACATTTCTTGATAATTTCCAAAGCAATGTATCATTGCTTTCTTTAGACTGACGCCAATATAACAGTTGTATGGGTCTCAGCCAGGCTCCTGTGTCTTTTCTGCCTGATAGTTTCAGATTGCTGTATGAAAAGTATGCGTGTTTGCACACAGACACAACCGTACGAGGTGACGGCACCATCAGCCCATGGGGTTGTTCACCTGTGTCATAGAGAAGTTGAAGGACTTGCTTCATACGTGTAGATGAGAAACCCCAACCCGTTGGTCCAGTGAGCTGAAGTGAAGCAGCCCTACTGAGACAGAACTGAGTATCCGAAGATATATGCACGATCCCATTGTGACTGTCCCCGTGGCAGGGGCAGGGTGGGGGAGAGGAACACTGAATGGGGAATTTGGAGCACAACAATGTTGATAAAATAAGTAAATCCAGTCAGGGGCTTCTGGTAGTAGTGAGATTTTCAGTTCCCATAATGAAAAATGTAGTGCATATAAAGAAAGTATTCCAGGCTGTCAGAAGCCCCAGTTCCCATCTTGCTAACATGAGGATGGCAGGCACTAGAGGCCAAGGAGATTGTATTGATACAAAGAATGTAGAAAACAGAACCGGGCCCAGAAAAAGTTTATTATATCTTTCCTCCATTTGTTTTCTTCTCCAAAGAAGTCTAAGAAATATAAATTTCAATAGCTGCACAGGGTTTCATTTCTTCTTCTTTTGAATGTTGTAAAGTTTTTAAAGTTTTATTCTGGGTTGGCAAGCCCAGGGATCCAAAAGGTTTCCAATGGGGTCTCAGTCCATGGAGCTTTGCTCTCTGTTGCTGCTTTGTTTCTGGACAGCTGAAACCACTATGGCTTTGCCAGTACAGCGCCCTGAGACGGGGCGGGTGAGGGCAGAAGCACAGGCGAGAGAGATGTCCTGTACTGAAGAAAGACTGGGCTCCAGCTGCTTTCGGAGAAGTCAGTAGCATCACACCGGAATGGAAAAAAAAAAACCCTCTTCTAATATAAACTCTAGTGTTCTAGTCAAATCCTCCATTCTTCCCTTGCCCCTTACAGGGGACTTAACGCTTGAGCATAAAAAACAGGCCTTCTTTAGGGGCACAGGGCTCGACTCAGTTGCCTGAATGTGGGCATCTACTGCCACTTGAGATACCCTGCATTACTCTGCCCGGCCTGCAGAAGCTGGTCCAGAAAGACACAACCCTTTGCCAGGGCTGGTGTCACAGCTACCAGCCCACTTGGATGGCAGACATCACAGGTGGCAGGAGACAATTAGGCAACTTAATCAAGTCCCTTTCTAAAGGGCTAATTGAGATGAGCAGCACCAATGACTGATGTAATAAGGGAATCTTCATTAGCATTACCAAGGGCTTAGTTAGGCCAATCAGGAGCGCACTTCCACACTCCCATGCCATTGTTTTTTTACCCCACCTACACCACGCAGACGGCCTCCACTCCTGCAGCCTGAAGTTCATGGCGCTCTGCCCAGCCCTTACCTTAGGCCAGGGTTAGCGGCTGCATCCCAGGCCCAGCAGAGCGGGGGCAAGCCCAGGCGAGAGCAGGCATCACTCCACCCAACAACAGACTTTTTCCTGCCAGCATTCGAACAGTCCCTTTCCAAAGCATTTTCCTATTCAAGACAGACCCACAAACTTAGATGCCATTCATTAGCCTCATCATTCAGATTGTGAAATACCCGTGGTTTTCTGTTGCATTTTTCATTTTGCCTGACTGGGCAAGCTCTTTCCCAAACAGGCTGTAATGCTTTTACTATTTTAAGCACCCTAAGCCAGTCTGCTCCCATCTCAAGCACCTAGGTAGACTGGCAGCCAATACTACCTAAACATCATCAACCTTATGATCACTCATAGAAGTGATTGGTTCAGGCTTATTCAGTCTTGACAGTTTGAATGTGGGAGGATTTCAGAGGAGGAGTAGTGAGATTGTAAATAACTCTTTGACAAACATTGCTGCATCACACACACAAAAAAAGGGGGAGATACTTTTTAAACTGCCTTAAAAACCAATTCCGAATGACGGAATCTCCCTCCAAACAATTGCCGCTTGGTAGAGCAGGGGATAAGACGCTTTGGGTGAATTCTGGCAAGAAGTGGTTGGAATCTAGTCCAGCTTCAAGAGTGAAAGGGTGATTTAGGAGCTGATCTCTCACTCAGTCTGAATTCACATCAGCGCCAATGACTGAGCACTGCAGGATCAAAACCGTTTAAGGTCTGGGGGTATTCTATCTGGCCTGCATCTGCATGGTTTGGGTCTGGCCCAGCAAGGTACTGCATACCTGTGTTTCCCAGTGACTTCAGGGAAGATGGGGGTTCTTCAGCACCTCTTAAGTTCAGGCCCTGGAGCACCATTTCCTGCTCTGATCATCAGCTATAAATGTCAATAAATATAAGTGTTTTGGCTTCATTTGAATTGCCCAGAGCTGTAAAATGACCTCTCTCAAGTATAAACCAGTCCAGATATAAACCTCCTCTCCCACTCTTCCCTGCACCCCCTGCCCACCCACCCAGCCCTCCCTTGCACCTCCACCCGAGCCCTTCCCCATCTCAATTCTTTACCTCCTTCCACAATTTTATATCTAGTTTTCATGAACCCACGGAAATGCTTTTGTAAATAATGCTGTACAGTTTGTAACCGTCATGTAAGCCTGTCATCAGTGCCAGAGTCCGTCTTGCCCTCTCGCACGTTTTAAAATCAACAGAGGAAAGTTAGAGCGAATGGCCCGCCAGTGAGCTATAGGGTCATCTCTGTGTGGGACAAATGTATATTCCTGTAAGATTGCATTTTTATCTAAGGAATGATGTTATTTTAAAATTGCTAATAAATTTCTAAACAATGTCCAGATTTGTTTAATATTGTAAATGTTATCAGAACTCCTTTGACATTGCTCCCTTCACCCAGCAGTAGATGAAAATAAGACAGCTTCCTGCAGCCCCTTATTTCCTATCACCAGTCCCGCTGCCATTCACGGGCTCTCATCTGTATTTAAGGGCCTGCAGAACAGTCTTGGACAGCCACAGCCTGCCCCGTTAAACAGTAACTTAGGAAATCTAACCGCTCTTTGTACTGCTGTCACTACAGAAATTCTGCCACATCATGATGTCCAAAGTGTGACTCATACATAACCACACACTTAACATTTTCTCCACAGGATTCTTTTCTACCAAGCGTACGCATCAAAAAATGAATGCTCGCAGACTAAATAGAGTGTAATTAGTATATACATAAGCCATGAAGCTAATGGGATGACAATAAGCAACACACCACGCGTTTATTTTTTGATTGAACAAATTATTTCTACCATGGTTATCAAGCAGTTATGCTGCAACGCCAGCTGAGCACTGTATTTCCTGTCACAGCCCTCTAAGTTATAGCATACTCAGTCCAAGTGCATTGGTATAATAAGATCAAGCAAAATAATGTCTAAAGAAAAAAAAAATGTTTTTCTTCAATTACATGTATATATTTTTTTTCCCTGACTTGCACACAATTGTCAGAACTGCAGGCTTTGCTGCTACTATTAATTAGTGGCGTCACAAAACGATAAAACCCAGGAGGTGATTAAAACCTGTAGATGTCATCAGCGTGAGGTGTTGGAAAGGCAGAATGATTACAGAAACCTCATTCTCTCCAGGCTCAGACCAGCCCTCAGTTAGACGGTTGCCACCACAAAACCATACGAAACCACCATGCTCTCAGCTGTCAGTCGAAGTCCAGCAAACCGGCAAGCTTTGCTGAAAAGCTTGCTGAGCTGGAAATCCGGCTGAGCTCCCCAGGGCCGGGCTACGGCTTTGTGCGAAAACGACGAGGTGAAAACCATGGCAAAAACCCAGGTGAAAGCTGGCTGTGGGTGTCCTGCAGTGTGAAGAACGATGCAAAACCCCGAGTGAAACCTGTGAGACAGCTGAAATGCGGTGAGCATCGTGATCAAGTAAAAGGTTTGCACGGCCCCCTGGGAATTGGGTGCATTTAGAATAGTCCCAGGACAGGAAAATAGAACATACACCTGTAATGCTTTTTATTGGGTAGTTGCAGAGCACTGCTGATGTCGGTTTTTAACGCTGACGGTATTTACCCGACGCCAAAGGTGTGAACCAGGGAGGACGAGTGCGCTGACCCCTCCATTTACCCGTGAACGCGAAGACAAAACCCGGGCAAAACCACGTTTGGCTCCGCGGCGGCGACCGCTGCCCACGGAACTGCCACCCGTCGGGAGTCACTCGAGGCTCACGGCAACCCGAAGCAGGCCGGGGACGCCAGGAAACCCGCCGCCACCGCCGCCCGCCCGCCTCGGGCGCAGGCCCGGGAGGCTGCATCGATCCCCCGGCCCGCTCCGCTCCTCAGGCCTCGCCCTCCCCGGGAAGCAACCGGCCCAACGGCTCCTTGCGGCGGACGGGTTCCCGGGACGGTGCCGTTACCCCGCCCCGACGCCGCCTTAGCACCGCCCCGGCCCCGCCTCAGGTGAGGGCCGGCACCGCCCCGCGCCCAGGTCGGAGCCCGGAAGCCCCGAGGCCGTTGGCGGCGGGGCCATGGCGGGTGCGGGGCCGCGGCGGCTGCCCCTGCTGTTCTTTCTCCTCCTCCTCATCTCGCCCACCGGCGCGGCCCTGCGGCTTCTGCTGGGTGCTGCGCCGCCCTTCACCTGCTCGCAGCCGGTAAGCGCGGTGGGGCGGGGAGTGCCGGGAAGCCGGAGGCGCCGGTAGGCAGGCAAGCAGGCGGCGGGGCCAGGCGGGGCGCAGGGCTGGTGGCACCCCCGCGGCCCGGCGGCAGGGCCGGGGAGGCGGGGGCTTCCCGCTTCCTGCCGTGTCTCCCGCCGCCAGTGGCCGGTGTGCCGGGGTGGCCGGGATGTGGGGGTGCGGGAGCAGTTTCCCCGCCGGATGGGCTGGGGGGGGGGGGGGGGGTGCGGGACTCAGGGTGGTCTCGCCCGCCCGGGGCAGGGCTTGTCGGGCGGGGGGCGCGGTGCCCGCCGGCCGGGGCCGGGCCCCGTCCCTAGCGGGGCGCAGCAAGCGGCTCCCTTGCCCCGGAGCCGCCGCGGCCCCGCGTCCGCGGGCGGGCAGAGCGGGAGGGGAGCGCTTCCCGGCGGGGCGGCGGGAGCGCGCAGGGTGGGGGGTGCGCGGCTACCCCAGCTGGTGGTGGGTGCTCTCGGCCCACCCCTGTCGGTGGCGGTTGTGGTCCTGCTGCTGACCTCATGTTTGTGTCACGCTGCGTTGTTCGGTTAAGACACGGGGGTTGTTTTTGTACGGTTTGGGGCGGGGGGGGTGGTTGGTTGTGGTTGATGTGGTCTGTATGTATCAGAGCCAACTGTACGTAGTGCGCAGCTGCGTTCATTTAATGTTAAACCAGAATTATAAATACCGTGGAATTAGCCTGGCCATGCATTGGCTGCCAGGAAACGCCTGTCACTAAACTCTGTGAGGGGCCGTAGCTGGGGCTGAGATTTGCCAAAACTGCCTGAAGTTACTGAGCAGGATGTGAGTCTTTGCTAATAGCTGAGGTTGCCTAACGTCGTAAATGTTTTAACCTGTTCCTTGCGGCTGAGGGGTTTTTAGGAGGAAGCAGGGAATCCCTGCTGAAGGAGGAGGTAAACAAGCATTGTATGTACTTGAAATTTTGAAAAGGCAGATTTTGGTTGCCTTTTCTCCCTGTGAAACCAGCCAGAGAGGATATAGGTTGACAGGTGCAGATGTGGTGTCTATGAAAAAAGTGAACTAATCAACCTGAGCTAACTTTGGCTCCCCACAGTATGAACTCCTAGCTGGTTTTTCTCTCTCTGAAGGTTTTTGGGGTTGGGTTTTTTTTTTTCCTTTGGTCTAAGATACATGTAAAGAGAAAGTAGGAGTGGAAAGAGATCTGGTTTTGCTTTTTATTTCTGTTAACAATAGCACTGCATGCATAAACAGGATAATGGTCAGCTATCTTGTAAGCTAGAAAGTTTTATATGTTGTGATGCACTTTCAGCAGTCTAAAGAAGGCAGCTAGTCAGATGTAGCTGTAGACATATGTAAATCAAAATGTGTCCTTTGGGATGAAAGCTTCTGTAATCTCTTCCTGTACGTGTTTCCTATCCTTTGTCTATTCTGCCTCTTTTCCTAATGTTTGACCATATACTTAAATGTTGTTTTACCTGATGTCTGCTCTGCTGCCTTCACTCCTATTTAAAAATACCTGAAGAAAACAGTCCACTTCTGGAATTCTGCTCTAGGCTGGGTGTTGTGGAGTTACAAGATGTAAAAACTTAGAAAAGGGGAGAGGACATTACAATATTGCTTAAGCGTCACTACTATGGGTAACATTACTATGGGTATCCCAAACATTGTTAGTCACACAGACCTTGAGTAATGTGTTATAGAGTTTCTGTGAGTCCTTGGATGACTGGGCTTTGACTGACTTTGTCTTCCCGGCTGTACCTCTGTACCACAGGAACTTGATGACGGGTTCACCCAGTATATCACCAGCTTTCACTGAGGAAATGTGTTGCTCTGCGTGTGCTCATAGATCAGTGAATGTGTAAGCCTGCTACTTTGGCCTTTTCTTTCAATAAGCCATTTTCTAAAATGCAGACAGACTTAAGAAAAATGAGTTGGCTTAAGCTGATGAGCAGCCTCTTTAGAAGCAATTGTGAAGCTGTTGACACATATAGGAAAAAGTACCATCTGCTGAAGTTATGATAGTTGAAAACAATTTCCCCTTCCGTCGGTTGCACTGTTTTCAGAGGGTGATTCAGTAACCCAGTGAGTGACTGCAGTGTGTCTCAAAAGAGAAGCTGTTGCTGGGCAAGATTGGTGAGACCCACTTCCTTTTTATAACCCACTACGCTCACGCTGCTGTTGCTAAACTCCAGAGTAGGTCAGGGCGAGCAACAGTGCTTTTGTCAGCAAGACTTTCATGTGACAGAGGCTGTTTTGGTGATGGAGTGGTGGAGGGAAAGTGTTGTATCAGTAGGCACCTGCAAATTGTGAAAGTAAAACTAAATGCTCGTTAACAGCTCATCTTATTAAAATGCCAACAAATGCACTCAATGGGCCTTATTCACTGCCACTCCATCAAACCTGCTCAGCTGTAAGGCTGAATAGCACAGCTGCAAATCCAGTTCCTTCTAGTAACTACTATTTGAACATGTCATCTGCAGGAAGGTGGGGTTCAGGTTTTTTTTCTATGCACAGGGGAAGAACGTCCCACAGCTTAAATACCCATCTGGTTGCTCACCATCAAGTCTTTAATCACTGTGTTCGCACAGTGAGCCATAACCATTTCACGATACAGCATGCCTCATGTCCTGGAGGAATGCAGTGTTTATAACCCTGCCATCTTTAAGGGGCTGGATAGTTGTATGCAATTTGGTCTTTGAAATCCATCTTGCCAGCTTGATGGATATTCACTAAAAGTCTCCGGAGAAGAATTCTCTCGTGAAGATTAACAATGATGGCGCATACGAGGAAGGCTATTCCCGGTCCTCCCTTACAAATGTGTTCGTTTTGCCTTTGCTATTGACTGACTTCTCTCATTCCCCTCTGTGGTATCTTTTTGCTGGGTAGGATGTTACCGTAAACCATGGTCACGCTTAGTGCTGTTAAAATATTTCTGGCCTCCTTGGCACAAAAAGGGTTAGTGATCAAAACTACCAAAATATAATAAAGAAGACTTGAAAACTTATTTTTGTGAAGAAGCTTCAACTTTTTGAGTTTGGTTTTGATTTTTGCCAAGAATTTATATGAGGGCAAGAGAAAAACTTAGAAACAGTAGAGAAAAATTCTTTAAAAATAAAAACAATTTTGTAGAAGATAATTGTTTCCTATCAGCCTTA
Organism: Phalacrocorax carbo; assembly: GCF_963921805.1. Classification (NCBI taxonomy): domain Eukaryota; kingdom Metazoa; phylum Chordata; class Aves; order Suliformes; family Phalacrocoracidae; genus Phalacrocorax; species Phalacrocorax carbo. The sequence continues at coordinate 69,111,641 of NC_087513.1, forward strand.
AATAATCTTTCAGCAGTTATTCTGGTAACATGTTCATGTCCTATTGATCTCTGCTTCTTTTAACTAAGGGCTCAGGAAAGGGAAACTGCACTAAACTTCAAATTGGCCATGCCTCAGAAGATAGGTGGAATGGCTCATAGGTGCAAGGCAGATTTTGGGAAGCTGGAGTCCTTTCTATTCAGCAGCTTCTCTTCAAAGGAAAATTGGATGCTTGCCCAGCTCCTGGCAGTTTCTTGCTAGTTATGGCAGCATCCTGTGGGGAAATCTTGGCCTCCTATTAATTTAATTGAATTGATATGGCATGGTGCTGTTAATCAGTTCCCCATTTTTTTCAGATTCATATGATTCTCACAGCATATGGTCTGTTCTTTTTTGATATCAAAAGCAAGAAAAATCTTGGAAGAAAGAGTGAAAGAAACAGTTGCTTAGCTTTCTGTGAAAACATGGCAAGTAAACATGAAAAACTGACTCTGCCTATCCTCTTCTGCCGGTAATAGTTTCGGGCATCACCCAAAACTGCTTCCCATGTCTGTAGATTTGCTTGTTGGGCCTGCAAGGCAACAGAAGGCTGATGAGAACATCTCGATTTAAGCCCCTTCTTCTAGAATAACATGCAGAGAATGTTGCTTGACTGTGGGCTCCATCTTTAGCTTTTCTGCAGAGCTCTTAATTTTTGTTCCTTCTCTTCCCACTTGTCTGTTGTGTGCAGGCTGACACATGTCTCAATTCTGTCAATGCTTCTTACATGCTTCTAGCTTTATGTGGGTGATCAGAAACCATCATTGCTGTAATTTTATTTTCATTTTATCACCTAAACTTGTGCTTGCTGAAGTAGGGATACTAGGCTAAGTACTTCTGCTGACCACAGCTTTGTTAATGCACTCTGAGAGCCAATGTATCAGATAAGTTTTTGGTTTGGTTGAACCTCTACAAGGGAAAACAAGCAGGGTATTCCCCCTGGTGCTGACAAGGTAGCCAGTGCAAATCTGGAAGTAGTTGATTTTACTGCAAAACTGACTTGTGTTTTTCTTTAATTGCTTTTTGACTTTTGGATGTCATTCTCTGGAGTTATACTTTCTTGGTATAAAAGTGTGCCCTCAGCTGCAGCCCGGTCCAGTTCACCTGGGCAGTATCCAAAAAGGAGATGAGGGTTGTCATGGTGATTGCTTTCTAGGTACTCTTTCGGGTGGTTATATCTCCGCCTGCATTGTGGCTTTGTCTTCTCCTTCTGTTATCTTTGCTTCCTTATGCCAACAGCAAGGATGAATGGTTCTTCTGGGTGTATGGGGCTGTTAGGTCATCCCTGTAGTGCTTTGGGGACTGGGAAGGGTGCGGACTGACAATTGAGTTGGCACAGGCTGCTGTGTGGTGGGAGAATCCTTCCCCGCCCTCTTGTGGTAAACCTACTAAATTCTTGACTAACTGGTGCCAGCTTAAAATACTCCAGCATAGTCAGCTACACATAAAGTGTTACTGGCACAGAAGGTAAACAGGCTGGTGTGGGATAGGAAAAAAACATATGTAAGTAGCCCTTCGAAAATCCTGAGTAGGGTTGGGGAATGGTGGCACACCAGAAGAACTATTGTTGTTTGTCTCTGTAGAAACTAAGTGTTGAAAGGTAAGAGATCTTAATTGTCAAGCCTCAATTCTGAATCCTTATCAACTGACTGATTGTTCCTGATTAAGCTTGTGGCTTTTTAATGAATGTCAGAAAGGGCACAGCCTCATTGATGCTGGGAACATCATTGCTAACATTTTACCTGGGACAGTAGACCTGGAGGTAGAGAGAACCCATTTATGTGCTGTGCTGGTTCAATATTCATATTGATCCTAAAACAAAAAAGGGAAAATGCAACACTTCCTCATTTAACCATGTCTTATCTGCTGATAAACAGAAACACTGACACTCAAATGAAAGCAGATGTTGCTGCTCTTCAGGCAAATAATGCCTTATAATTTATATAAGGGCTTTATCATGATGCAATTTACAGTGATTACTGATAACTGCAACAGTACAAGGACAAAATGACTGAATATTAAGTGATAGGTTTTAATAGAAGTCATTACATTACAAATGAAAGACCATGATTAGGAGCCAGTTATTTTTGTTGTCTGTTGCGGGTTCACCCCAGCTGGCAGCTCAACCCCACACAGCTGCTCATTCTCTCCCCTCAGTGGGATGCGCAGAGAATTGGAAGGGCAAGAGCAAGAAAACTTGTTGATTGAGATAGACAGTTTAATAGGTAAAGCAAAAGCTGTGCATGCAAGCAAAAAGCAGAATAAGGAACTGGCTTCCATCAGCAGGCAGATGTTTAGTCATCCCCAGGAAAGCAGGGCTTCATCATATGTGAAGGTTACTTGGGAAGACAAATGCCGTAACTCTGAATGTCCTCCCTTCCTCCTCCTTCCCCCAGCTTTAATTGCTGAGCACAGTGTCATATGGTCTGGGGTATCCCTTTGGTCAGTTGGGCCAGCTGTCCTGGCTGTGTCCCCTCCCAGATTCTGTGCACCGCCAGCCTACCTGCTTGGTGAGAGCAGTGTGAGAAACATAAAAGGCCTTGATGCTGTGTAAGCACTATTCAGTAATAACTACAACAACCCTGTGTTATCAATACTGTTTTGGTCACAAATCCAAAACATAGCCCCATACCAGCTGCTGTGAAGAAAATTAACTGCATCCCAGCCAAAACCACTGCACCTATTCGTGCAAGGAGCATTGTCAGGCTAAATAATTTACATAAGAAAGTCTGATTAAGCATTTAAAGTGTTAGGAGTAGGGGTTTTTTTTCCATAGCTTAATCTGCTTTTCCATACTGGTAGTTACAAACTATATTTTTCTCTTTTTCAGCAATTGTAGTTTAGCTAGTTTTGGTTTGGTTTAATCAGCATTTGCTTGCTTGCTTTCTAGGTTTGTTCCATTATCAAAGGATTTAGGTTGCAGATGCTATGTGGGAGTGTTCCGGGGCCGGGGGGGGAGGAAACCTGATTTGGGAGGTACAAAGTCGCAGTAACATTTCTATTAACTATACTTGCAACCAGTTTTTCTTAAGCCTGACAGGATCTAAATACTCAATGGAGGATTTGTCTGTACATTTGTCTGCAATAATTAAGTGCAGTGTAATTGTGAAAGTACAGTTCAGATTAAATTGTATTTATATTCAAATTTATCAAGTTGATTACCCTACTTGTGGCTGGTTTGACCTTTTGAGCACAATAAATGTAGTGAAAAGTCTTACATGCTGTTACACATTGCTGTTAAGTTCATACATTTAATTTGCTCTTGGTTATGTTAGAGCTCCTCTGCCCCAGGCAGGGCACAGCTACACAGCTTTTGGGGCCATTTGTCCCAAGACTCCCTTCTAGCAAAACCCTGTTTGGGTGTTTCCAGAGTTGTTAGTGCTGCAACCTAGAAGTGAGGCTGGGAATCCGACAGTGAGTTGAAAACTTCAAGAAGATCCAGAGTGAAGATAAGGGAGAAAGCAGGTGGTTTCTGCAGGTGAGCTTCTGGGGAGGAAGGAAGAGAACAGCAAGGAAAGGTTGTGTCACTGTTTATCTCCCTTGCCTCCTGATTTATAAAAGAAGTGTTGCTTACAGTGTGAAGTAATCAGAATATTTATTCTGCCTCTGGGATGTTGCCTTAGTCCTAATTTAGTGCAGCAAAGATGATTTCACTTTCAAAAATGCAACGTTGCTAGCTGGCTGGTAGGAAAATTGTTCTTCACCAAAGTTCAGTTCTCAGGCAAACTGTTATATAGACATGTATATATTTAGAATTCAGAGTGGCCAATTAGGCAGAGTCTTTCCTTGAACTGATTGAAATATTTCCTAAACGATAATAAGGTTGGCCAATGTTACACAACTTGGGTGTTATGCTGAATCTTCTTCAATATACCACATCTTGGGTATGTTTGTAGTACTGCCTATTGGAGTGTGGATGTGTTATTTTGAAGGGTGTCTGAAGGCTGGATTTATACCTGTGTATTGTTTTGACTTGTGTAACGTGAGCCTGGAAGATATTTTCAGGTTTTATTTTTCATATTTGCATGAGGAGCTTAATGCTAACTCTGTCTGCTTTCTCTCAGGGAAACACAGTTACATTAGCTGAAATGTGTTAATGTCGGCATTATTTTTTCATAGTCAGTAGAACTCGGCTCATGTTTGACATGTTGCTCAGCACAGCTTGTATGATACCTGATTTAATTAATTGCTTATACTTTGTATTTCCTTGAAATAATAAAAAGTTTATTAACTGATGTGATGTTTTGCTTTCACTTGGACTTTTTCAAAGGCAGGATGTAGTTCTAGCTTGTTACAAACAGACAAAAGCCAGCACACCCATGAAAGAGCAGTGCTCGCCTTCCTCCTCTGGCCTGGTGGCTTGTTCCCAGCGTCTCCTCTACAAGCAGGAGCAGAGGTGCAGCAGAGCAGAAGGGCAGAAGATCTGGTTCACAGCTGACCTCCCTTCCTCCCCTTGAGTGGGTTTCAGGCTGTAGCCAGGCACCTGTGTGGTTGCACACATGCTTGTGCCAGCACAGGGCAAGCTGCAGTGCTGGGGTGTAAGTGAATGGAGGTTTAGGGCTGCATCTCTGGCGGTGATGGTGTCTAATGCCAGCTTAGTGTCTCTGAAATATTAGCTTTCCATGCCACACTGGAGGAGGGCATGTTCACTCCCAAAAAGGCACAGCTGGCTTTTTCAGGCATCCATCCCTGAAAATGTAAAGACAACCTTGGATAGCCATGGCTACACTGCATTAATAAGCTGAGCCCCCAATACACTTGGAGTTGACCTTAACAAGTTGCAGAGAGGTTAAAAACCCCACTGCCTTGCCTTCTGCACTGGAATGGATTGTATTGTGGCAGCAGTGTGACAATAATATCCACCTTTATATGTTAAGGCATAGGAAACAAGTGTGAGGAAACCTAGCCCTCTTCCTGATTTATTAAGTTAGTGAAAACTTCAGAGTTCCTTATTGCTAGGATTTTGCATCACATTAACCAAGCAAGTTTACGTGCTTTTTCCTGGTGACCATGTGGTAAAATCACCATATTCTACTTAAGACTGGCACTTGCCAGAAGTTTTCTTTTATCTTCCCTGCTTCTTGTAAGGCATCAGGAAAAAGACCTGCAACCTTTCTGTTCAGGCAATGCAGGACTGTTCATCACTGTGTGCTAGTAGTCATTTACCAAATTTAAGTGTTTAGAGTGTCATTGCATAGTGGCTTTGAACCCAAATGTAAGATGAAAGGGGTGCCCTGCACTAGGTAACCCCATACTTCAGTGCAAGCCTAGCTGCAGAGAGCTCATTCTCTCAGTCAGATGGGCTTAGACCTTGCAAGCATTAACAGCAGGATCAGTGCTGTGTAGCAGTGCCTTAAAGCAATTGTGTTTCAAGCAGTCTTTCATGTCACGGTGGTTTCAATTTTCACAGTCCTGTTTTTGAAAGGTTTTTACTCTCATCATCTTGCATTTTTGCCTCTCCAATTTCTTTCCATTAATGTAACTACTACCGTCACAGGTTTCATGCCGTGTCCTTCGGTTTACTGTTTAACAACTTTGTGCAATGTTTCTTGATGGTTAATTCTTCCAGTTTGTATGTGTCACTATTTACCGAATTGTTTTCTTCCTGCCCCTCTTCTGCCACCAAGCAGAAGCAAATTACTGTCAATCCAGTTCCTATTCTGAGAGTAATATTCTTGTTTCTTTCCCCCCCACAGGATTTAAACTGCCTCGTAAGAAATAGTAAGTAATTTTTTTTTCTTCATTGCAGTTTTCTTGTCAGATCAGGCATTTTGGTTTTTTTTTAACTGGGCTCATACAGCAAGTTCTTCCTGCTAGAATCAGAGAGATGCAAAGTGAAACTCTGCTATCATGCCTTGCTTTGGGATTTTTTCGGTTTGATCCATAATCAGCTCCAGCTAAAAGAGGAATGGGAAGTTAAGTCGTCTTCAAGATGGAGATTTGGGGGTGGAGGGTGGGGTGGGTGGAACACAACACAACTTGTTTAGCTTCTATTTAAAGATGGGATGGTCAGTTTTTTAAAGAAATGGGAATTTTAGGATGTTTGTCAGTAAATGTTCACTACAAGCTATTATATCTATGGCAGTACTAGATGAAAAATTAATGTCTGAACTAGCTTTCAAAAAGGGGTTTGAAGGGGTGCCGCTGAGAGCAATTAGTGTAAATTATTGGTCATGAAGTCCAATGAATTAACTCAATGTTCTTAAAGGTCTTTTCTAACCTGAATCATTTGGATTTGGAAAAGGAGACTAGAGTTACTTTAAGTACCACTGAACAAATATATTGGACATATCAGGTGTAAGGGGTCAAGTCTTAGCAATGGCACACATCTGAAACACTTCAGTATAGTTATGGGTAATGTTCTTAAAAAAGGGAGAATGTTCTGCGTTTTTTCTTTTGGTACACGGATGTGTCTGGGTGGTGCTGCCGAGCTCCTTGGCCTTTCTTCACAATCATTGTTCTAAGCAGACCCATTTCTGCCTCAGTGCCCAACCCTGTATTGTACGGGCACAAATATTTTTGTAGCCATGCTTGCATGCCAGATCAGGGAGATGCCTCTGCTGCAAATAACCAAATTTTAAACTTTTTTCGCAGAAGAGGGATTGGGTGGGATCGGATTGCATCATTTTTCCCACTGGCAGATGGCCATTGGAGTACAGCTTGACAGCATGGCTCAGCCAAACTGCAGCTCCACCATTAAAATGCGGCCTTATTTCAATATTTGGTTTAAATTCTGCCCTATGGTTCTTGTTATGTTTTTCTGCTCTAAGGGAAAGATTTGGGGTTTTTTAGTGCTTAGTACACCCTTTTCTGAAAGGTACTTCAGTCATATCAGGTTTTCTGTAGATATTTTTTAGTAGAATGAGTATTTGAGGATTGTCTAATTACTTCCCAAGCTGTCATAAGAAGGGATAGCACCCACTTTCCACTGTTCCCATCACTGAAAATGTACTTTCGCAGGGGGCTGACTGTGCACTGTGTAATGGCAAACTGCTGGAGGGGAAAGTGGTGCTCTTAGCCATGTCCCTGCCAGCATCTGGCTGCGTGCTCCCACTGCTTCCTCTGGGACAGTGCCAATGGTGCTGGGCCTGCAGGCTGAGCCGCTTCCTTGAGCTCTGCTGGACAGAGTAGCCCACCAAGGAAACGGGGAAATCTTTGTTTGGTAGATCATTTTTATGAATCAAATCATCACACAGCCCCATCATTGTTTGAGCTCATGCAAGGGAATAAGTGGAAAATATATCCAAGAGAGCAACCTTTCATTAGCAGCATGGATTTCTGTCAGCTGAAACTGTTAGCAAAACATGTTTTGCTTTTGAGGATTCAAGCTACAAATTTATTTTCTTGTTCTTTGTTGTTCTCTTTTCAATATTACAGTGGTTTAGTGTGGATGCAACAAGTAGTGAAAGAATATCGAACTGATCTCTCCCCAACCTGTATAATCGTTTTACCTTTATACTTTTTTGATATATTCAGTGATCACACTAGCCTGTTCATATGATTCATAGATTGCACGACACAGCTCATGTTCAGTAGTTTTTCTGTTAGTTTTTCAGCAGTGCTTTTGTAAATAAATACTGTTACAAATTCTCATTAGGTAGATACGGCCTGCACTACATGTGCTTAGATGTATATTACAGTGTGTCAAGAAGTGTTTTGTCTGAATGGGTCCAGTATACAAAGTGGCTCAGATTTGTTTTTATTGGCAGTTCTGCCTTCCCCTGCCCCCAAGTTATCATATGATCTATCATCGGTGATTTTATATTTACTTTTAGATTGTTGATATTTTTTAGAAAAATGCATATCATTGGGCCTACACCCACCCCCGCAGAGCTATTTAAAACACTCGAACGGTAATGATTTCCCACTTGCAACTCCTCCTTGATTTGTCAGCCTAGCTCTTCCTGTGTTTGTGCTTCACTGATATTCATCAAAGCTATTTTTAATATGCTCTAAGTCAAATGTCTTACAAAAGTCAAAGTATATCATGTCTGTCTAATTCCTGTCATATCTGACTTCATTTTCTGATGAGATTACAGGACCAGTTTTCCCTCACACTGTACTAACATAAATGATTTTTTTTGTGTCCAGAGAGCTCATTAGTTTAGGAAAGGCATAACAAGCAGCTTTTGGAAGCTAAATTCAGATGTGTATTCAAATTAGAAGTAAGGCAGTCTTTCAACAGAAAGTAATTAACTATTGGAATAATTTCCCTGGGCATCTGACAGCCTTCGTATCATTGGAAGGCTGCAAATTAGTACTAGTCTTCTAACATAGGTCTGTTTCAGCAGTGAGGTATAGACTTGCTGCAGGAGATATTGAGTAAACTTACTTGACCTGTTTAACCTGACTACATTGATATGTGGTAAGTACTAATGGATTTTAAGGAAAAGAGGAAGTTAAGTTACTAGAGTGAGTGAGTTCAGAATATTACAGGCAATTTATAAAGTATTTGCATGCTGAAAACTGCCTTTCTGAACTGTGAAGCAGTCTGCCACCCAGTTTTGCCCTCTCAGTAACCCTGACCCAAAGGGCAGACCATAACTGCAATTAAGCAGAGTTTCCTTGGCCCTGCTCTACGTGGTGGCTTGCATTTGCTGGACAGGTACCTGCATGGAGGCGAGCTGGCTGCAGGTTCCCACATGGACTCCTTCTGCTCCAAGCAGTCTGCAAGTCTCTTCTGACGTTTTCCGTCAGATGGATGGAAACCTGCTTCCTGTGCTTCGGATAGAATGGAAAGTGGCCACTGATGGTAAGTGGTGGTTGTTTAATGTGGATGTGGAGCAGAGGAATTAGGTGTGATCTAGTAAGGACAGGGAGGAGAATTATGACTTGAAATCTTTTAGTGATCTAGTCATGAAAGCAGAGTTGGGGGTTTGGCTGCTTAATTTTTTCGTTTTGGGGGATGATTTTTTTTCTTGGTGACTGAGTTGGGACTTTGTGTGTGCTGGGCATTCAAGAATCTAAAATGTTTCCTCTAGTATGAAATAATGATATTTAAAATGGGAAAAGCAGACAAAAAAGGAATCAAGTGACCCACAGCTCTACCATGGCAGTGAGGGGAGAAAGGAGGTTCACACTTCAAGCATTGCTTTTTCAAGGCATAATAATGACTGCAGCAGTCTCCTGCAGAGGAATTACATCTGTGAACTGAGCGAATGAGAATTGAGTATAGCTATAGTAGTATAGAAGCAGGTGTGACTTGGGTAACCCAGTCATTTTGTGTAGCTACAGTTATAAACTTCCTCATTGGTGTTGTCTGTACCAAAATAAAAGCATATTTGCTTTGGTGCCCAAACTGCATGAGGCAGCCTTGAGAGATGAATCTATGCACAACACTGAACCTGTGGAACTGCCAGGGTGTCTGGAAGAATGAAGTTGCCTTGTATTCTGCCCCTTTGTTTGCACAGAGGGAGCTCTTGTCATGCAGGACAACCTTTAAGCTGAAACTGCTGTTAGTCAACCCTGCATGCTCACTTTTTCATAGCCAGTTATCTTTGCATTGGGATCCCCGGCACTTCAAAGGAGTAAGGCTGTGACAAGACTAGGCACAGTTGTAATCTCTGTGGGGGCTGCAACCTCTACATGTGCAGATGACAGGAAAAGGCATCTCTGTCCCTCTCTGCAGCTAGCATCCGGTGCCTCCGAGGGGCAGAGCTGGCTGTGATGCAAGTGAACAGCAATCAACAGATCTGTGCCCAGTTTGACTTTCAGAACAACTTGCCACTTCAGGTCCGTCCAGATGGAGGCCGGGTGAGTGCAAAGGGCTCTAAACTACTTTCTCTAGTCTGTGGGTTTGTTTCTGCTTTCGCTGTCATGCAGCAAGGTTATCGATTAAAAAGTGCAGACTGGTTAGAAGAGTTGATGAAATAATCAAGACACTGGGCTTGAGACCTGCTGCTGTTTCCAGTTTGTTTTACACTTGTGTGTAACTGTGTACAAGATGTTTGCTTATCTTGGTTTCTTTTTCACTCTTCCCATCCTTCAGGTTTTAAGAACTGTTGCTTTTGGTGCCTAGAACATATCGTTCTGGATGCTGCTTAAAGCAAATAATTGTAGGGGTTTTCATATTCTGCTTGACAGCTGTGACACAGCCTTCTTTAACTCAACCCTTCCTTTTACTTCCACTTCTTTCTTGTACTCTCTTTCTGTGGAGGAAAGCACCGACTTTGGGGGTGGTCCTTCAGCTTACACAGTGTAGGAAAGTTGTTGGAAAAATGCTGAGCATCCACAGCTCCCTCTAAGAACAATAGGAATCTGGAGTTCATTATCACGCAGAATTGGGCCATAGTTGGCTTACCATCTGGAACCAGTGCCTCTCCCAGAATTTGTATGGCACTGTTGATATGTTGAACGGTATAGATTTAAGGAAACATCTGTGGAATGGCCAGGTAGAGAACTATATAGGTACAGGGGCAATTCTAAGTGCTTAGCACTTGCACAGCAAGATTCATACTAGGCTAGAATTTCAGTCTCACAACTGCATGTTTTAGCCTCATTTCCTTTCAGTTCAGAATGTAATTAAGTGGAAACTCCATGCAGTTGTTTGGCATGAGACTGTTGTATCAGTTCAGAGATCCCAAGAAATAACTATTTTTCTCATTCTAAATAGAAAATTTGAGATGGACCAAGGGACTGGTTATTTAATACACCTGAGTTCCATGGTTCTGAGTCAAGCTTCAGAAAAAGGGTCATATGGGATGAGGGAATGCAGTGGAACAGGACCAAGTCAGCTGTTAAGTTCAGTGTCTTTATAGGACAACATTCTTATTTTAAGTCCTTGTGAATGTGTTTTGGTTTTCAGTGGAATTTCACTTTTGACCGTTTTGAAGTGGAACCTGGGCAGACTTACCAAGTGACTGTCTACCACCTGCCCAAAGTGGGCTTAAATGGAGACTACAATTACAAGTCCACATCTCTCACAATGCCTGGTAAGAGAAGCTTTAGTTCATCTAGGCCTTGAGCTTAGGACTGTGATGGTTTGTGGACCTGTGTTTGCTTTTTTGATGTTTTTTCTTTTTTTCCAGACCAATGAACTGTGAACAAGTTCGGCAATAGGGTGACAGTATTATAAAAACATGGTTTTCTTTCTGAGTATTGCTGTTTAGAAAGTCCATCGTGTTAGCCTTATCTACAACACCCCTGTGGTATATATCCAAACTGTGTGTGCTACAAGTCACCGTCCTTATTTCTGGGATGCTGTGTCCAGAAGCTTGTCAAATTTCTGCTTGGAATAAAGTGCCTGTGGAGAGACTATTCTGTGAAGGCCAGACCCTTTGAATCTGGTTGGCTGTCATTCCTACATGGAAGAAACTGCTACAAATATTTTAGATGCTCATGAGAAAGCTGGACAAAACCTTGGACTTGGGCCTCTGATTTCCGAGAAAATGCATTTGTAGCTTGTCAAGAATTCTGCTACAGCTATGGCGAAGGAGAAATCCGTAATGAAACCTGAAAAACAGTATAGGTGCCCCTCTGAGGGGTGTTTGAAGAGAAGTTACATCTCCTGGATTTTGTTGCAGTGGGGCAGGCACAAAGATATTTCATCTACATAAATGGGGCTGTAGAGTGATCTTTTGTGCTCTTTGCAGGCTATTGCTGCAGCTTTTACTTAATTGTACATATGTCAAAGTTGCCCCTCTGCTTGTGGAAGCTGGAAGTACAGGCCAGAATTTCCAAATCAGGAGTAAAGTTTGGCTTCTAATGTTAAATTCAGATGGGTGAAGCTTGATTTCAAAGGCACAGTTAGGCATAATTTACAAAAAAAACTTGACAGAGCTGAGTGCCTGACCTTTTCTCATTTATATGAAAATTTTCCTGTAACTAAAAAGAACTATTGTTTTCCTTGAAGGTGCTGAGCATCTGCAGTGCCCTCTGGCTGCACTGAATGGTTTATAAATTTTTGGCACTCAAACTGGTTCATATTCTTAACTTGCTTATAGCTGTCAACATGACTTTGTAGTTATAAAATGGCAAAGTATGTGGTCTGTCAGTCAATGTGAGCTGGAAAAGGAAAGGGTTTCAGCTTGGTTTTCAGCTGACTTATCCTTTCTTGTAGCTGGTCATACTGAGAACTTCCTGGCTTTTGTCTTCCACTCTTCTTGAAAAACCTAGTGCATTGTGTCAAACTCAGCAGTTGCAGGGAGCTTTGCTGATTAGAGCTTACATGTGAATTGCAGATGCACTAGATATATTTTCCAACTTTGAAAGTTGGAAATTTAAGACGTGCAATATTTTCTTTCAGCTGTTTTAAGCAAGTTGTTGTTCCTTTTCCTTTGTGTCCAAACCCTGGAGGAGACACATAGTTCAGGCTGAGACTTCTAAGTCCCACATTGCTAAATGTTAAATCTGTAACTCTGGATTTGACTCTGAAGAAAGTCCCAAAGAGCAGGGCCATTCTGCTAAATGAAGCAAGGAAAATTATAAATGTGGAAGAGTGTTTTGGGATCAAGATTGATTCCAGCCTCCTAGTTTTCCTGGGGCAGAATGCTTTTGGATTAATCTATAGCTGTGGCGCTCTCAAGGTCCAGAGGTCAATATGAAGTGTTAATTCCACTATGACCCTCTCTGCACCAGTCTTATATTTGATAACCCTTGCTTATGTTACAATTATAAGTGTGTTGTATATTTTCAGTATTTTCTTAATTATCTCTGTTCTGGGGAGGCGGGAAACAAACCCTAAAATCAGTGGAGGGGCTAGTTTATACCTTGGAGGAACCAATACTATTCTGCTGCAGAATTTTGCTGCTGCATTGGAACAAAGGTCTCTACTCATCAAGGAGGGCTTAATTAGGTGTCTGGCTTCTGATAAGAAAATGGGTAATTTTCCTAAATGGAAGTACAATGTTTCTGACTAGTCATTGACGGTCTTTCTTGCAGACTGCAAGGACTCTCTAATGAAAAGAACCATCCCATGTATAAAGACAGGTAAAAATTTTTCTGTTTGAGTCATGTAGACACGGGTGCCCTGATAAAATATTTCTGACAGTTGCAAAACTTGAATATCTGCACTACTTCCAGGCAGCTTGTGGGAGCCCAGGATCCAAGGCAGAAGTCTAGACGATACAACTCTGCTTGTGAGCTTTAACCCTTGGATGGAGTCAACCCGATACCAAATTCATGTGGCCAGTTTCCTGAATGAGAAGAAGTGTAAAATGATCACACATGACTTCACCGAGGTAATTACCTTCTTAAATTATCCTCTGTGGAAATCTAGACAAACAGTTCTTTAATGGTTGGTAAACAAGGAGTTGAAGCCATGATGTAGGAGATGTAACAAATACACTTGTATGCAATTTTCAATTAATTATTTTCACAAATTTTAAATACCTGTGGAAAGGGGAACTTTATTTCAGGAATTTGGTGGATAAAAGATCAAAAGAGGTTTTATAATGCACGGAGCAGTCTGCAAATGTCTGTAAAGAACATGGAAATTCGATATTTGACTATCTAGGCTTTTACCTTTGTCAAGCCAAAGCATGGGGGATAAAATTAAATCAGCCAAAATTGAGGTGCAGATTTTCAATACATCTTTGAAATAGTTTATCAAATGTGATGGTGGGGAGGTGTTAATTCAATTTTTTAGATCAAGAATGAGTGGTCATTTAACAGATGTTTCAATCAAACTGAAAATCAGTTTCTATAGGTCTTACAGCCTGCATTTTTGAGAAGCTCGGAGTAGATCCAGAGTGTCTTCTGACATAAGAAATGCTCCCCTTCAGGCATCTGAGGGAGGGAGGAGAAATGCTGAATATTTGGTACCAGTCTGCACCTGTCCTTTGGGGAGGGCAGATATATTGGCGTTTAGTTTGCTTATTCTTTCCATTCATTCCACACTTAAAACTCTTCATACTGCATGCACTAATATGTGCATTTTTCCTAGAAGAGGGGAATATACCTTATTTTGGGGTATATATTAGTTATTGTAAAGAATATATTTAGATGGTCATGATATTGATTGTATACAGCAGGTAACAAGGGCAATTTGTCTGTTCTAGTGTCAGACAGAAGCAGCAGCGTTGACAGCTTTTTTAATTAAATGAGGAAGCTTGGTAATGTTTGTGCATTAAATAACTGAAGACATTAACATTGTTAAGAATCTGTAAGTTTAAGTTAACACATTTGAAGTTACACAGTGTACATCCTTCATTGTTTCCTGTTACCTGTGCAACCTTAGCCTGCTGTCTTAATCATTCTTAATTGTATTACCATGTCTGTCACACAGGACACCTGCAGTGGTGGTGGCCAGACCATTTATTTGTTCTGTTCTCTGTGGGCTTGTTGTTAAAAAAACAAAAAATTCTGCTGCCTTGGATGACTCCATAGGCTCATGTCAACATTTTTTCTGTTTTCCTGCTTTCATTCCATTTTTCTTCCTTCCATTATAACTTCTGCAGGGTGGACTACAACAGCAAGTGAACGTCACAATCAAAATAGAGAAGAACATAAGAGCTTGCTGCAACTACAAAATACAGGTAGGATTTCAATGTTGTCCTTGTGTCCTTCCTTCACCAACAAGGCAATGAACAGCTTAGGAATATTATGATTTTTGCACAGTGTTTTGCTCTGAGATTGCCTAATCCCTAATTACCTGTATCAGGGAAATTATGGTTATGGCTGAAAGAGCAATTTCTTTGTACAGTTCTCTGTAGGCAGTGGCTTTTCCTTAGTGTATAGGGTTGCCAAGTAGACTGTGGAGTGGGAATGGCAAGCGTGCAACCCCAGGAGCTCATTGCTGTCTTAATATGTAGTGTAAGAATTCTTCACTGATCTTGTTTTCTGAAGGGAAATGGGAATTCTGTGTCCCTGTGCTAAAATACAGGGACTGTAGAGGCGGGGGGAAGTAAAGTGAGGAACAGAATTGCTTTTAAGAATAACTTCTGTTTTCTGAATTTATTTCAACTGCAGATTCAGCCATTCTTCGCAAACTGTGGCACAGACTGTCTGAGACACTCTGTTTTCATCCCATGTTCACCAGCTCCAAGTGAGAACTGCTTTTCTGTAAATTAGATTCCCATTGTCTTACAGATGAGAGCTGAATTTTTAATATAACTAACTCTCGTCTTTTGCAGGTACAGACCCATCAGGTAAGAAGTTCTTCCAATACTCTGAAACCTTTCTTGCTGCTCTTTTCCTGTCATATATAACAAATGATCCTCCCTGGGAATGACCCGATGGCAGGAAATGTCCCCTTGTAACACTGAATTCAGAGTGAATTGTGTTAAGAGTTACTTCTCCATGATTTAACAAGGCAAGTATTTGTATGCAGTGTGAACCTTAAAGAGCAATTTTTTTAGAGATACTTCACTTGCCTAAAAATCTTTGAGAAACAGTTTTGACAAGAAGAGTCTTAATATAAAATACTTTCTGTCACTTTGCTCAGTGTTAAAAAATTTGCATAATATAAAGCAGCTTTTGGAGAGAATAGCTTGCATATATTCATTTTTATGAATGTCAAGATAAATCATGTGCATAATGATTTGACATCTTTTTTTGGCTGCAACAACACCTGTAAGGAGCTGGTTTGCCCAAGATTATAAAAGAGAAAAACACCTGTAGTGCAGAAGTCACTTTCTGGCTCAAATGGAATCCAGTACATAGCATTAGTAGCAAGGCTTGCTTAAAGCCTTAGGCTACAAGTTGTGAGATTTCACCTAGATAGGCTGACTGTATACCAAACTTTTACTTAGTTACATAAAGGAAGGCCTCGAAACTGGTGCAAACCAGACAGATAAGGTAGCCACAACTATCAGCAGAAGCTGCATTCATTAAGATAAGAAAAGGAATGTCCTGCCTGGAGGCAGAGAAAGGATCCAATAAGGAACAAGAAGACCCCAGACCCAAATATTGCTGTTGGGCCGAACCATTGTGTTGAGGGGAAAGGAAGTCAGATTGTAAGGGTAAAATTGCCCAGGGGTTCCTTTGTTCAGGGTCCCTCTCTGGAGGCACCCAGCTTGAGCTGTTCTGTATCGCTGTACCACTCAGTAAATTAATCTGGCATATGTGGTGTTGCAGCACTGCTTCATGCAAACCTAGGGTCAAGCCTGAGGGGAGAGAAAGCACCTGAGAGTGAGCGTGTGTGTGAGTGAGCAGTTGAAAAGGGGCACCCATCGGCTCAGTGGAGCTGCCTGCTTCGAAGGGACTCTGGTCCTAGCAGTTAATGTCTCAGGTGGGGGGTGTGTGTGTGACTCCTGTAATGGTGCGTGAATGCTCAGGCTGTGGCTTCTCCTTAAACCGTAGACTGAAAAATGACACCACCCAGAATGGTGATTTTTTTTTTTTTTAAGATAGGTTACATGAACAGCCAGGACACGGGTGGCATGCATGTCAAAGCTGGGTAAACACTGCTGCTTAGAGGAAGGTTATTGATTTGTATTTTCCATGTCTTGCACATATGGTTCTTTGTGGAGCAAAAGCATCTTTTATGATGATTCGAGAAAGCAGGAAAATTTTTTGAGAAGTGACTGTGGTATGTTGTAAGGGGGGGAGGGCTGGGCTACATGTGGTTTTGGGCAGAGCTGGAGTCCTTCTCTCTTCGCCCCTGCTGCTCAAGAAACTTCTGTTCTTTAGTGAAACTCTTGTTTGTATAAAGCAATGTCTGAGCGCTGTTTTTATACTGCAGGTGATATGATTATATGGCTCTACTGGTGTATCACTGGGATCTCTGTGTTACTGGTGGGATCAGTTATAGCAGGTGTGATTTGTATGACCAAAAAACGAGCAGGTAAGACTCATACCAGCTAGGAAGAAAAGAGTCAATGCTAATACTGTATTTTTCCTACTTCTGTACCTACTTCTACTGCTGTTTTCTTCCTTGCTGTTCTGATGTCTTGCCACTAAGATACTGCCTATGTAAACATCTTCTGTTTTACATCATAGGACTTGTACCTATACATCCTAATACCATGCACCCAGTTAGGTAGACTTCCATGGGTTATGCTGTCTGATACTCCATAGTGATTCAGAGCTTGGGGGGGCGGGGGGAGGAACTTCATAGTTCAGCCTTTTGTTTCCTGCAGATTGCTACCGATATCTTTTCCATTTATTTTTCTCCTGCACTGCATGAGAGTTTTGCAGGACAGAAGCTTCCTGTTTGTCCAGACTGTAGTCTTTCCCCTGTCCCCCAGAGTCTCTACAAAATTCACTTTTGTAGTATTTTGAGCTTAAATATTGTTTTTCAATTTTGATGGAAGAAGAAAAACAGGATGCAGAGGTTGACATTGAGCGGGTCAGAAAATTGGGTACCGAAGGACTAATTCCTAGTCTTTTGTGCTGCAACCATAAGGCAGTTATCACAGGGAAACTGCATCTCACTGTCTTTTGGGGGTTTTTTGGGGGGTTGGGGGAGGGGTTTGAAAACTTCTTGGAAAATTTCTTAACATCAAACTTATCTATAAGATGTAGCTAGGGACATTTTAGTAGCCTCTTAAGAAAAAACTATCTTTAAAAAAGCTTCTTCTCCTTAAGGAGAGGTAACAGAACAGTTGGGGGTCCTGTACCACTTGAGGCTGGCCAGATCTGGGGAAGATGGAGAAAATTTGTTTTGAGTGCATTCCTTCTCCTCTCAAAGAAAAAATGAGGCAAAGTACCTAGCAAAATTGGCTGTAGAAGAGTCTTTATTCATTTAGTATAACTTCTATTAGGCTTTTCTCTCCCCATGGTTTTATCACTGCGCAGTTAATTTTTTTTAACCTAATCTTTGGAAGGTGCTGTTATTTTAAGGGTTTAATCTTATTTTGTGTTTTCAGAACTGACAGTGACTTTCTCTCTTCCAGGACACTGGCGAGGGAAATGCAATGACAAAGATTTGCAAACTGGTAAGGTGTTCTGCCTGTGTTCTATCAGGCGCATGTAATGTATTCTGGAAGTCTCATACAATTGTCCCAAAGGGGCCCTTATAGGCTCTACTACTCTATAGGTGCTTCCCAAAACCAAAACGTAGGCTTAGGATCTTCCTGTTCTAAAAGAAACTTTGTAATATCCAATAGCCTTGGACAGAGAATGTGGAAATTGAAATGCTCTGTTTGGCACATGGGAGAATTGATTTGTAAGGTGGTGAGCCTTTTGACCCAGCTGAGGCTGTACTGGCAAAATAACCTTTGCTAATCATCTAAGCCATAGCAATAGAAGATTTTATTTTGGGGGGGGGGGAGGTGGAGGCACTCAGCGCTCCAGCAGAAAATATAGCTACATTTGCAAGCCTCTTGAAGCTGGTGTATTACTTGTGTGGTGAAATTCCATGAACCGTCCAGGCATTATTATAAAGCACTTCTCCACCGCCTGGACTTCCATATTAAATTTCTGCAATGAGATGTTGTCTACATAGATTGCCAAAATTGGGTAGTTGCTAGGACTTTTTGTTAATATTCTATGTTGATTGCTGCTGGCTTGCACCATGACAATTTTGGGAATGTGGCTGGGATGAATATTTTTGTCTTTCAGCATCACCGTATATCTACCTTCCTCTGCCACCCTTGAAGCCCCGAAAGGTTTGGATTGTGTACTCTGCTGATCACCTGCTCTATGTGGATGTGGTGCTGAAGTTTGCCGAATTTCTGATGACAGTCTGTGGCACTGCTGTAGCCTTGGATCTGCTAGAAGATCAGCAGATCTCAGAGTTAGGGCCATTACCCTGGCTTACTCGACAGAAGAAGGAAATGGAAGACCTGTCTTCAAAGATCATCATCTTATGTTCACGGGGCACCCAGGCCAAATGGCAAGCCATGCTTGGGAGTGAGCCTGTATGTCTCAAGCAAGATCAGCAAAAGCCAATGGGAGACCTGTTCACCCCAGCCTTGAATTTGATCCTGCCAGATTTCAAGAAGCCAGCCTGTTTTGGAATGTATATAGTCTGCTATTTTGAGGGGATAAGTAGTGAGAAAGATATACCTGATCTGTTCAATGTCACATCCAGGTACCGACTGATGGACAAGTTTGAGGATATTTATTTTCGGATTCAGGATTTGGAGAAGTTTGAACCTGGGCGCATCCATCAAATCCGGGAAATCACAGCTGAAAACTACACTGATACCCCTAGTGGGAGGAAGTTGAAAGAGGCAGTACAGAAGTTCAAGAACTGGCAGATGGAGCACCCAGACTGGTTTGAGAGTGAAACCGTTTGCTTGGATAATGATGAAGAGTTGCCGTCCCTAAACAGAGAGAGCCAGGTGGATTCATTGCTAAGTGAACCAGGTGGAATTGTGAAACACCAGCTGCACCTACGGGAGCCTGACCCTAACTGCTGTTATGTCATCAACCTCCACATGCACGAAGGTGAAAGTAGAGGCTGTAAACTGCAGCCTCAGCTTAACCCTTGTGGGGATCTGACTACTCAGACTGTAGTCCTTCCTGTGGATGAGGCTCCTCTAGTTCAGGTAGTGGAGCCAGTCTCTTCCATAGAAGAGAGAAATATACTTGGTCATCATGTAGTGAGTAATGAGGACTGTACGGAAGGAGCTCCTCTTGTGGAAACAAGCTTTCCAATGAGGAATAATATCATCCTCCACAATGACTCTCAAGTTTCAGCGATAGATGACGAGAGTCCTGCAAACCTCTCGGGTGAACTGAGACACCATCTGGATGGACTTATGGTGTCTCTTTATCAGCAGAGTGTGGTTCCTTCAGAGCCATCTCTCTGCCAAGAGGAGGCTGATGAGCAACACCAGTTGGTCTTTGATGACCAATGCAAAGACCAAAGACAGTCAGTGCAGTCAGACCAGGGCTACATCTCTAGATGTTCTCCTCTGCCCCCTGATGACCTTGTGGAGGAGGAGGAGGAGGAAGAAGAGGTAGAGGATCAGGAAAAGCAGGTGGTCTTCCATGAACTCTCTCCAGAGGTCTTGAACAGTCTAAAGAGCCTCCAGCAGCAGCTGTTTTTCCAGGACATTCAACGGAGCTCTGACTGGGGGTATCCCGCTGATGTGATGGACATTGGCCAGTCTTTGGAGGACTGTTAGGCTCTATCTGGGACCTGCTTCATTTGAAATACAGGGATGGAAGGTGGTACTGTGCACAGTGCTGAAATTGCATTTCCGACACCATTTTTGTCCTTGTATTGTAAATGACTTACTGGTGGGATCTTCCTGTCTGTTGCTAGGAGGTAGGATTTCCCAGCAGACCGGTAACATTGCTTCCAATCTCTGTGGAGAAGAATCAGGGAGTATTAACCACCCCTGTGAAAGAACAGGCAGTAGTTTTGTTCCTTGGGGAAATGCATTACATTGAGTCCTCACCGATGGATGGCAGAAAGATTATTGTGGCTCATCCACTTGTGCCTTCAAATGCTCTCCAGCCATACTGGTTGTATTGCACTGGATAATAGTCATGGCCAGGGTTCGGAAAATGGCAACATATGCATTGCCATTTGAATACACATTTTAAATATTGTGTTGTAAATACTGTGTTAAAGATGTGTGCCTTAAACTTCAGCTAGGTTAGGGCTGTGTCTACCTGGTTGATAATGTGTATCTGGAGATTTCTTTTCTTTTGCTCCTCCTTCATTCATTTGCAACTGCAATTCCATGGCCATTCAGAAATCTGCGCAGTAAGTGAGATAAACTTTTAATTAGGAGTCTCCATAACTCTCCCTACCTCCCTACTGGGAGGCATGCTCTTGAAAAAACAGCCATGGGAGGAACGGGAAAAAGGGAATAATGGATCAAAAATTGGGGTTTGGGCTTACTAAACAATCATAAGGAGAATCTGGGACTGAATACAGAATTACTGAATGAGGGGAGTCTGGTGTATTTGACAACTCACTGCTGTTTGCTTTTAGACATGTTAGCACTAGTAAGACTTGAGCTGAAGACGCAGATAGTGACACACAGTTATGAAAATGAAAGACTATTTCAGAGGGGAAAAAAGTGTCCCTTCAGCAGATGCTGTTTTACAGTGGAGATCATAACTCAGGGGAGGCTGAGCTAAAATGAGTGTAAGATGTACTTATGAGGGTATAAACTCAAGTGCAGGTAATTCAGGCTAATCATTGTGAAACACTTAATAGACTAATGAGTTTGTCTTCCAGGAGCAGTGAATGGTAACTGTATCTATTCCAGTGTTTTTAAAATATTGGGCTCCATGCAATAGAATTAATTGTTCCCTGTGAGTGGTTGCATGTTGGCCCATGTAGCACTGACTGGGTAGCAGACTAGTCGAGGCTGGGGTTTACCATATTTATCACAGTTTCTGCAGTCCAGCCCACTGGATAACAGCTTGTGAGATGTAAATACATCCAGGCCTTTCTACTTTGTGTTCAGATAAGCTTGTCATCTTCCTGTCCTCCTGAGTTCACTTGCCAAAAAAAAATCTTCAGGGAATTTTACTTCAACTTTTTAAAAATGTGATATCTTGGAAGATAATATGCTCTTTTGACTTGTAACCAATATTGTATTGTATATATTTTGTAATTTTGTTTATAACTTGTTTTATCCTTAAATTAAAAAACAATATTTTTGGATATATTTACTTATGTCCTCAATTCTGCAAAATTCTTTATGGTAGTATTTCTTATAGAAATCTGAGGCAAAACCAAGAACCAGAACTGAACTGGTTGGCAAATACCAAAACATTCCTGCAAAGCACTCTGCTGCTGGATACAGGTGAGGGCCCTCAGGTGTGGGGAGCTCATGTTCCTTCACAATGGGCGTTAAATGTTTGTAATTCCTGTGCGGGGCTGGCCAGTGAGGAAGGACTGTGAGGGAAAACTTGCTTTCTCTGCAGCCAGATGCCTAGAAAGACTAACAAAGGGACAATCCCTGCATAGATCCAAACTTAAGACTGGGTGCCACCTTTGTTTCCTTTCCGTGCAGGACCTAACTCTGTGGGAGCTAAGCAAGAGGCAGCTGTGATCTCAAGGCTTCTCCAGTGAGAACCAATTTCTCAGGTTATGTGAATAATTGTCATCTCGATGATTCCACTTCTTAAAGTTTCTTTTATCTTACAGCAATTAACATGTAAATGTGCAATTTTTTCCCCCATGAGCCTTTTTCAAGTGGTATGAATTCCTGTAAATCACTTAAATAGGAAGCTCACAAGTGTCATATGGATTTTCTTGCCTTAGTCACTCCCTCTCAGATAACTCCCTTGGTGTTACAGCTTTTAGAATTCACTTTCGCTTACAAGCAGATTGTTTGAGGGAGAAATCCAGATGCTATTTCAGCAATCGAACATGAGGAAATCAAGTCATTTTTAATGCATCTGTTGGTCCCTGAATGCAAAATTGAATAGCCCAGCAAGACTCAAAGGAGGGGAAAAAAGCAAAATCAGTCACAAGTTTCTAATTTTATTTTAACAATCTTGCTTTTTAAAAAATACAAGTTCTGATTAATGCCGGGGGATGCCAAGTGTCTGCTAGCCGCTGGCCTTATCTCTCACTTCAGTTCCCCTCCTGGGAGTAGTCATCTCTCTTGTCAGGATAGCAAACAGAACAATAAAATGCTAAACAACTGAGTTGTGTTAGAAGGCTTGTACAGAATCCCAAGGGATGTATGTCTTAGTATAGCACAACTTCATTTAGCAAAGTGTTACTGACCTGGGCTGGTAATTTAATGTTGGCAGAATATGCAGTAGGTGTGCAAGGTGCATCAGGTGAGGTATTGTTTGCACTTTAATGGTACCTCTATCTCTTTTGCAAACAGATCTATTATGGAGTGGAAGGGTTTAAATGGAAGTGAGAGCTCAACTACCAAAGAGCAGGGAATTCAAAAGGTGGAGCAGACAAGGCATTAAAGAGCTTTAAATGTTTCTCTGTAGTAACTAACAGAAGTGGCAGCAGAGCTGCCTTTTTAGTTGCAAGGGGGCTTCTGTGCAGCCAACTACAATGAGAGCTTTACGTTCTCCAAACAGCACGCCTACTAGAAACCAAGCCATTACAAAGAACCACTTTTTCTCCAAAGGAATTTTATGCAACAGAAGCATTATTTTGCAGGGTCATCTGTCCCAGGCATCCACAGACAAATTTGAACTGTGATTTTGATGTTAATGGTTTAAATATGCCATGGCTAGATAAATTTCAAATATGCCATTTTCTCAGTTATGTCTTAAATGGAAAAAGGCACTCACTGTTGAAACAGCAACTTGGTTACGTGCTGCGAAGGGGTACTGAAGTAAGACTTGTTAATAATTCTGCTGTGATTCTTACAGTGTCTCAACTATGCTTACGCTTCAGTGTAATAGGGGTGATGTTCTGTGTGCTTCAGTGCTGTCATGAGCTTGGCCATAGGAGCAGCAAAACATAGTTGGGGTAAACAGCTTTAGCTTGATTTCTTCACCTTGATTTTGGCAAAGTAGTTTGGTGTTGGGTTTTTGGGTTGGGTTTTTTTTTTTTCCTTCAGCTTTTACTGAATTGTGGCTATTTCTAGGTACAGGTATCATCTCATTCTCTCAAATAGTACTGTAGTTCTTTCTGAGCTTTTACTATCTGTTTAATGCTGAAAAAAAGGAAGGTGCAAGGAAACAAATATCTGTACAAGCACAATATACCTGTAATTACACCTCCTTTGGCCAGGAACTTAGCATCCCCTCGACACATCTCACATCACATAGGAAAAGTTCACAGTACCAAGTTTTACAATCACGGTCACTCACAGCACCAAGATTGTCCAGACAAAAAGAAGTTACTGAAGAGAAAGGCCACTGGCCGAAATTCACACAATTGCCCATATAAGGGCTCAGGTTAAAAATAAAGCACTGGTGGGAAAGTTAAGCCTAGCCTTTGCTGACTCTCCATTTGGCGTGGGGAGAGCAGCAAGTCACCCGTCCCAGCTGCACCTCTGAACGGGGCAATAGTGCTGTTCTATCTTCTCTAGGGGTCTTTTAAGCCCCTCAAAGCTCATCAGCCACCCGAGAGCTGGGGGAGAAGAGCCCCATGCACCCCTATGTCTGTCTGTGGGAGCTGGAGGTTACCAGACTGTAAACATTTTGTTGTAGCAGTCCTCTGGAGCAGGCAGTTGATCCCACTCTGTGAAAAGGGAGGTGGGATGTAGGCTCGGTCCCACTGAAGCCCAAGCCCTGAAGGAGAGAATGGATGTGCGTGCAGAAGTCTGGGCTGCGCCTGTGGTCCTGCTGTCGGCTCTGGGTAGCAGTTGGTTGTGCTTTATTTCTCCTTCCCATCAGGACAGCTTGAAAAAAGGCTTGGGACCAGGAAACTGGCGTTTTCCCAACGAATGCAGCCTTGCCCAGATAACAAAATATAAGCCTGGGAGGGGCAAAGTCCTTCCTCCAAACATGGCCTCTGTGCTCCTGCTTCCATTTGGGTGGTTTCAGGAGCAGCTGTAGCCAGGCGGAAGAGCAGGCCTTAACCCCCACTGAACATTCATGGGGCTTAAAACTAAAGATAACTGTGTTTCTATGAGAGGTTAATAACAATTAACTTTTTTCCCACCCACCCTTAACCACACGCACATGGAGGACAGGATGCTGGTGTGTGGGCTTTCATCAAAGCTCAGGAGCTCTGTGCTGCAGAGGGGGGCTCGCCGCGCACGGGGCCCACCCTGAGCAGCGCTGACGTCCTCTGCTCTGCTGTTTGAGAGGGGGTGGTTTGCAGGCTTAGCCCCGTGTCTGCTTTCACAAACAGACATGGAGGGGGGCCAGAGGAAATCTTTCCAGCCTTCCCGGCCTGTGTAAAGGGAGTCCCTACGCTCTGCGTAAAAAAAAAAAAAAACAACACTGATCCCATAAACATGCATATTCACAGAGAAATGAGAGCCCCAGCGTGTGGGTGCTGCTGTCTGAAGCAAGCAGTAGGCTGCTGTAAACCCTGTTCTCACCAGAAATAAATGTCTCAGTGGTAGTGAAATGGGGTCTAAGCCCCTGGATTATGTCCATGCTGGATTCGCGTGTTTCTTTAGCGTGTGAAGTCAACATAAGATGCAAAAGGTTGAAGCACAGAGGTAGACATTTTCAGCTTGGAGAAAGTGGCTCCTAGGCTTGAAAAGACCAGATGGCCGGCATGTTCCCAGAGGTTCCCCAGCTGGCACGCAAAGACCCCTGCAGCTCTGCTGCTGGGACACAGAGGTGGCAGCTTTGCAAGACCCAGTGAAACCAAAGCGTGCTTCCTTTTGTCCTGCCCGCACCCCGAAGGCACGTCTCTGCTGGTCAGACCCCTCTCGCATCTCGTCGTGGTGGTCGGCAGGAATTCTTAAAGGACCGGACAAAATCCACTGGTCCCTGTTGCTTAGGGGGAAAGGGAAAAAAACTAAACCTGTAAGGTCACAAAGCAACACGATGTCTTGGCGGGGAGTGGGAGGGGAAGAGTGGGACCCTCCAAACCGTGCGGAGGGGCAGAAGCACTAGAAGAAGCCTCGTCGTGAAAGGCAGGTGCGTCTTCCAGGGGCAAGGGCCAGCCGTCGGCTCCTGCAGGCGGTCAGGTCTGTGCTGAGCGTCCGCCGACGGATTTGTCCGGGGGGAAGGGAGGAGGAGAGCGAGAGTCCGACAGGGGGGCCCGCGTCCCCTTCCCCTGCTCGGCCACGGCGGCGGGAACCTGAGCAGAAACGCAGAGAGACTCTGCGGGGAGCGGGCCCGGGGGCGGCGGGAGCCCCTCCGGGGGCGGCGGCCGGGGTCGGTGGCTCAGCCCTGCGCGGTGACCGCCAAGGCGTTCACATACCCGTGGGGGCCCACGTCGGCGTCGGAGAGCCCGTGGGCCAGCGGGGCGGCGGCGGGGGCGGCAGCGGCGGGGCCGTACTTGGCGGGCGGTGGGGCGGCGGCGGGGCGGAGGAGGCAGCAGGTCTCCAGGGCCTCCAGACCGCGGCAGGCCAGGAAGAAAAGGTTCTTCAGCATGAAAAGGGAGAGCGGCTGCTGGTAGCGCAGGAGCAGGAGGCAGCGGAGCGCCAGGAGCGGGGCGTCCAGCAGCCCGGCGGGCAGCAGGAGGTGGAGGGCGAGGCGGGCGGCGCCGGGGGGGCGGGCGGCGCTGAGCTCGTAGAGCCACAGCACCGGCGAGGCCAGGCAGAGGAAGTAGACGGCGATGAGGAGGTAGCGCAGCGGGGGGGGCAGCGGCGCCGGCCGGCCGGGCTGCAGCACCAGCTCCAGCAAGGAGAAGCTGTCGAGCAGGTCGAGGCAGGTGGCGAGGAAGGCGGCGGCGGCGCGGTGCTGCGGCGGGGGCTGCGGCGGCAGGAGCAGCTGCCCGGAGCCCTCGGTGCCGATGGCCCGCAGCAGGCAGTACAGCAGCGGGGCGGAGAGCGCCAGGGTGATGCGGAAGCCGGTGGTGCCCAGCGGCAGGCGCAGCTCGATCAGCTCCAGGATGGAGGTGCCCAGGATCAGCGCCGCCTTGGGCGTGAAGGCGATGGAGTAGATGAGCCAGGCGAGGTGCGCGTAGGCGAAGTCGCCGCCGCGGGGGGGGCCCCCGGCCCCGCGGCCCCCGGCCCCGCGGCCGCCGGGGGGGCCGTGCAGCAGCAGCGGGTGCGGCGGGGGCGGCCCGGGGGGCGGCGGGGGCCGCTCCCGGCGGCGCGCCCGACTGTTGCGGCAGAAGAAGATGCCCCAGCCGGCCGCCAGCACCAGGTCGGTGGCGATCCAGCTGCACCAGTACAGGTCGGTGACGGCGATCAGGTAGAGGTCCAGCAGCGCGCCCTGGCCCAGCAGCAGCACCAGGGACAGCGCCTGGAAGCCCCAGCGCCGCCCGCCCGCCGCCCCGCCGGGCCCCAGCAGCGCCCCCGCCGCCGCCCCGCCGCCCGCCGCCCCGCCGCCCGCCGCCGCCACCCCGTACAGCTCCGCCGCCGTCATGCTGCGGCCCGGGCTCCCGCCGCCGCCGCCGCCGCCGCTGCTGCTGCTGCTGCTGGGGAGCGGCGAGGCGGCGGCGGGCAGCGGGGCGGCGGGCGGCGGCACCAGGGGCTTGCTGATGCTGATGCTGTCCTCCTCCTCCTCCTCTTCCTCCTCCTCCTCCTCCTCCTCCTCGGTGCTGCTGCGGGGGCGGCGGGGCCGCGCCGAGCCCGAGCTCGACCCCGAGCCCCGCCGGCTGCCGCCGCTGCTGGAGCCCCCCGGGAAGAGGGGCTGCCGGTCGGCGGCGTGCGGCAGCGGCGGCGGCGGCGGCGGCGGCTGGAAGGAGCCCGAGGAGGAGGAGACCGAGCGCTGGTTGGAGGCAGCGCGGTGCATGGTCCTCCCCGGCCCCCGAGCCGGCGCGCCGGGCCCGACGGCCGCGCCGCGGCCCCCGGCCCGCCCCCGGCCCGCCCCCCGCGCCGCCGCACCGGCAGCGGCACCGGCGGCGGCGGTGCGGGGAGCCCGAGCGGCGGGAGGCGGCGGGGCGCGGTGGGGGAGGCCGGGGGCGGCGCCGAGCCGCAACCGCAGCAGCTGCCGGGGCCGGGGCGGGCGTCTCGGCTGGCGGCGGTGGGTGGGCTGGGGGTGGGGGGGCGGAGAGCGGCTGTGCGGCCGGGGAGGTGGGAGAAAGGAGGGGGGAGGAAGGCGTCCCCCGTCCCCGGCGCTGTGACAGAGCCAGATGTCAGGAGGCATGACCCGGCTGCCTCCTGCCCCCCAGACCCCCGTGAATGGGGCCAGCCAGGCCTAGGTGAGTCACCCATGGGCACGCCATGGTCCCCTGGCACCCACCCCAGAAAATTATTAATACTTCAGTCTCCCCCAGTCTCTCTAGGCTAACCAAGATGAGGACTAGCGGCCTGGCACAGAGCCGACAGCGAAGCACTCAGTTGTGGCTCCGCATCTGTGGCACTGGACATTTGGCTGCCCGTAATTTCAGTCTGTTGTAAGTAATTGTACATCAAAGTAAGTGGCTTTTACCCCACCGATTTCCTGAGCTGAGCCAACCCACATACTGAGGGTTCTGCCCAGCTTGCCATGATGGGCCAGTGGCTTTAAATTTATGTGAATAGCCCTGAAGTTCCTACTTCTACCGAAAGCACCAGTCAGGGCCTTTATTGACCCGCTAACAATGGCCTGGAATTGAGCATGGCTGGTTGGATCTGTCACAGCACCAGCACTAATGACTTGGCACATCATGTTTCAAAGCAGCTGGTCCTCGGCATCACTGGCCTTTCATTCCTACCTGTGCCCACCGGTGATGAGCCAGGTGCTGCCTGTCGATGATGTGAAGCACACTGAATAAGCTGTACCCACAAACGTCTGTATTAACTACACTTTGTGATAAAGACCCCAAATTGCTTGGTTTTTGAGGGTGTTGCTAAACACATGGGGTTGAGCAAAACCCAGCTGCT
Organism: Phalacrocorax carbo; assembly: GCF_963921805.1. NCBI lineage: Eukaryota > Metazoa > Chordata > Aves > Suliformes > Phalacrocoracidae > Phalacrocorax > Phalacrocorax carbo. The sequence goes on from NC_087513.1 coordinate 69,139,813, forward strand.
TAGTACTGGGAAAGGACATCCAGGACAGCAGTGACAACTGTCTAATACATGTTGGTGCAGGCTCCCTGAGGAGCCCTACTCCAGTAAATGTCACTGGCTGCTCTTGACAACGACGAGAAAGTGGTCTGGGGTATGCCAGGCGAACTCATGCTTAAACCTGAAACAAAGAAATAACTGAGAAAGGGAAGGGGAGAACTTGAGGTGGGTTGCCACAAAGATTTCTTTAGACACACAGCAATAATCAAGAGGAAAAGCAAGGGAAGGAGACGAAGAATCACAGCAAAAGCATTACTGTCAGTGGAGACTGGAGAGAGGGGGAACAGATAAATTAGTTCTCTGAAAGCGTGGTCAAAACAGAGGGGGAGAAAAAACTGATGATTGGAGGCTATGCAAGTTTTAATGTAATTACTTGGGCAGCACAGTACTGAAGTGGTGCAGCCTCTAAACTGGGATAGTAACACACAGGCATTCTCATGGTCTCCCACGCTGGTTGCTATGCTGCTATAAAGTCCATGGTACTGTATCTCTGTTGCCACTACCTGCATGGCTGGGTCACAGCTAGGATGAGGGGGATACCTATTTTCTTCTCCACTCACATTGTGTTTTCAATCCTGGGATACACTTGCCAAACTTCAACCTTGCATCAGTGATACTTGTGTTCATTGCCTTCCTCTAACACACCTTGTCGTGGTACGTAGCATCAGATGAGACTGAACACACATGCATGCCCTTTCTGTCTAAGGGGCCTTTCCCCCTAATTTCACATTTCAATTAGCAAATAAAAATACTTAATTTAAAGACAGTCAGTAATTACAGCATATCATAAGCAACATGAGTGTTCAAAAGAAGAGTCCAGCCTGGAGGGTGGTGAATGGGGTGGCATATCCTAGACTGGTGCCAGGATGAAGGATGTGAGAGTCCACTCCAGGGGCAAAACAGGCAGGGCACCTGTGCAGGTGCTCACAGAAGGACCAGGATGCAGCAGGCAGCGCCGCTAGCCTCGTAACTGTGACAAGTGTCACTGGCATTCACAAGTCTAAGATCAGGTGAATCCAAAGAGGGCAATCACCATTTAATTTCCAGCAGGTGACTGCATGGCAGCCTGAGGCTGAGGACCTCTCATGGTAGACTCCTGACAGCCCTGTACAGTGCTGCCTGCATTTAGTCCGGGCAGCTTGTGGGCCTCTGCTGAGGCACTTGACCCGGGGGGGTCACAGCTCCGGCATCCCCACACAGAGCCATGCGGCTGCCCTTCCCCAGGGGCTGCGCCTCATGATCCGCATCCCATGTCAGTGCCTTGGAGGCACTGCCACATTGCTCCCTCCACGGTGATGCAGGGGATACTCTTCTCTCTGCATTGCTGGGTGTGGTGCCAGCCCACAGCCACCCGGCATGGGAAAATGCTGAGCTTTTGTGTGACAGGAGCAAGGCAGCACCATGCTCAGCCAAGCAGCTTAGTCTGAGGTCATTCAGGATGCAATAAGGCAGCGAGCAGGAAGCTGCCTCTCCTTTCCTTGCCAGATACGGTCCCATCGTGTTTGCTTTGTGCTCCAGCCTCGCAAGGTGTGTGGCCTTTGTCAGAGATGAAAGCGCTGTGCCTGGGCTCTGCCACGGAGCGCTGCCTGTTTCACCGGCAAGGCTTTCTCTCTTTGACAGTCTTGCCTGCCAAGGGCAAAAAACCAACATGGCCAAACAATTCCTTTGACTACAATTTTTGTACAACCCCATGAACACCTTGCTTAGGGCTCTGGATGGTCTCTGTTATACAGGGAGCGTGAGGCTCGAGGCCATGGCCAAGGAGGATGGTTGCTGTCTGCATTGCTCATCCAGGTTTGAGCAGGGCCCATGCTATTTTTCTTTGGCTGGTGTTGGGGGTTGCCCAGTTCAGGATGGCTCAAGGGCGACAGCGAGGGTTTGTGAGTGACACTGGCTGTGTCTCCTAATTTGGTTTCCACAGAAAGGCTGGGTTAGATGGCAGTGTAAGCATGTGTGATCAAGGGTAGAGGGTGAAGCCACATTCTTACCTACTGGATCCTGGCCTTTATCTAAGGTGGGTACATTCACCCAACCCTTCTCAGGGTAAGCCAACGCTTGTATCACTGGCATGCTTAATGTGTGGTCAGTCCTGAGGATTAGCTAAATCAGTCTTGCTCCTACCATGGTCACCTATTCCACTGCAAGTTTTCCACTTCTATGAGAGGACGTGGAGTGAAAGCCAAGCATCCATCTGGGCTGCTCAAGGCAACAGCCCTCATGCAGAGAGTGGTGCTCCTGCCCCACCTGGGCAGCAGATGGTGACGGCTTTGCCTCGTTGGCTCATGTGCCCCAGGTTTTCTGGGCAATGCACTTCCCTGGGTGCTGTAGGCTGGACACGCTTACTTAGCTGCCCTGGCAGTCTGCCCACAGGCACTCGCATCTCCACTGCTTTCTGTCCAGAGGCTCATTTAACAAAGAAGCCTAATTTCACAAAGGTTTGGGTCTGTTTCTTGCCGGACTGGCATCTGTCCCACCTACTGGGGTAAGTGCAATTGAATGGTGGTCCCTGGGCTTTGGGAGGGATGGGCTGTCACCCATGGATGGCCTGTCACCCATGGATGGCCTGCTCACCTGAGGAAATGGGCTCTGACACACCAGCCAGGTGATGTGGTGAGCTCGGCCCAGGGGAATGGGGTGGGAGGCAAGGCACCTGGGGGGGGAAGCTGGGTGCTAACTGGGCCTGCCTGGGTTAGCACCTGTCTGGCAAAGGGGCTTGCACCTTGTATACCCTGGGGAGCATGGCGCTGTTTGGCTGAGGCTGTGTGATCAAGGTAAGAGGAACCTTATGGAAATGGATCTCCAGCGCCCAAAGGATCCCTGCTGAGGCTGGGAAGGTCCCTGCATCCAAGGTAGGCAGGTGGGAAGCTATAGGGCAAGAGGATCTGTAAGCAGGGATGGGGGAGCACTGGGAAAGAGGGTGGGAGCTCAAGCCCTTTGAGGGCTGAGCATGGGCTCCAGCAGGGCCAACACAACTCAAACAAACAGGTGAGAATATGAAAAGAGCTTATTTGTGACGAAGGAAGCAGAAATTGTGCCTGTACCTTAAAATGGGAGTGAGGGGAGAAATGTCTTCTACTTGAGAAAGCACTGAAGAGCTTTTTGTAGCGCACTGTAGGATGAGATATGACAAGCTGCTGCTTCCTGTGTGATCCAGTTATTTAATGCAATGTGCAGTCCTTGGAAGTGTGAGTGCTTAACCATTACTGTTAAAGCATTAAAAGGTTAAACTATAAATAGCTTCTACTCTTCAGCAGCTCCAAAGCTATGTCTCTGGCTTCTTCATGTATTTATGTGTATGTATAGATATGTGTGTGTATACACATATTTAAAGGCAAGCGGCAGACAACAGAGTTCTGTGAAATAGTCATACTGAGTATCTAAAATGCTACCATTTCTGGTTTAGACTACTAGTGGAAACAGTAGTGTGCCCTCGAAAATACCCCTGCTGGGGGAAAGGCAAAACTTTCTTGAGGGCAGAACTCAAGAGAAAACAAAATAATTACTCCATTTCTTGGGGGAAGAAAAAAAAATAGGCAAATATATGCCTGAAAGAAAGCCCAGAGACTAAATCCCTAATTATACCCTGCAGTAAGCTGTCAGAAACCAGCAGCAGTGGGAGGGAAGGAGGCAAAGCTGATCTCGGTGAGTTTGAGCATAATCTGCTCTAACCATACTTAAAATGCCTTTTGTGTGGGAAAGGAAGGTTCTGGGATTCTCTGACATGCTTTGTACTGCACTTATCTAATCCATTCAAATGGTCAGGGTTGAAGTTACAGGCAAGCGTAGAAGAGTTTCACCTGGCCAGCACCAGCATTCAAAGACACCTTGGTTTGTCTGCCTCTGAATGCAGAGTCTTTGTAATGAAACTGCTGACCCAGTATTATGGTTTGGGGAATACAGATACTCTTCAAAAGGGTATAAAAGTGTAAAAATCTATTGCTTGTAATTATATTTCAGTTCAAAGAGCTGTTGATACCAGGTTAAAAAGCAGAGAGAATTTTTCTTCATGCTTGTAGTGGGGTAGGGGTTTGGAGAGTGAAGAGGATTTGGGGGCTGCTCTTAGTATTTTGTACTTACTCAGTCTTAGCACACAGTGTGTAATGGAACTGACCTCGAGGAGAAAGTGAAAGATCTTAGCAGTTGAACTGACTGAAAGGGAAAATCAGGTTTATCACAGTGAATTAGAGACAAGTGATTTCTTGATGGAATCATCTGATTCCTAGAGAACATGTAGCTGCCTTGCTGTGTGGGGTTTTAAACTGTTGCAGACTGGATCCATAAGTAAGTGCATAATCTTAATCAAATTGCCTGCATGGCTGCAAAAATCCATAAAGACTTGTGCTTTTATAATTGAGGTTTGGTAGATTCAGTAAAGGAAGGGTTTGGGCACACCCCTAAAGGGCCAATATTTCTACCAGGGTGAGCAAGTAACAGCATCCACCTGGGAGCAAGCTCTAACCTGTGTAGGGCTCTCAGTCCTTCTTGTTCTTCTTCAGTGTTTCACAATACCAATGTTTAACTCTGCTCCTTGTGTTGGTTAAGGATTTCTATGGGACTCAAGCTTCCAGTTAAGGCTGTCTCCTACAAGGAACACCTTCACCCTAGGCTGCCTTTTTGCTTTAACAATACTATAGTGACTAAAAGTATTCAAGAAGTTCAGGTTTTGATCTCTTTCTGCGTGACTAAACCTTGGTCTGCCTTATCTTGGGCAAGTGCTCCAACTACCCGAGTACTAGATAAAAGAAGAGGGCTGGTTAATGCCTTTTATTGTTACTTATTAAAGGTTGGGACCATAGGTCATTTCTTCAGGATGTAGAATACAACTCAATTCCTTTCTCTGACGAGAATGGAAATCCTTGTCCTGTCTCTCCAAAACTGCCTTTACTGCTTTATCAATTGCTCCTTTCAACATCAAGACATTCTCAGGACTCTGAATCGTGCTTGATTTGCTGTCTAATGTGCCTCCTATGAACTGTGAACTTTGTAGATGGAAAACCTTCTGGTGGAATATCTTGTAAGAACAATGCAAGTGAATTGGCTGTTTCTAGATTGTTAAAGCTGATGGTTTTCACCTACTGGAATCTTTAATTTTCCACCTGCTGGAATCACCAAAGGCTTTGGCTTTATTCTGAAAGTTTGCCAGTTAGCATATGTCTCCCTAACTCCCCTCACCTTCCTCAGATGGTACCGGAGCGCAGCTCTTGTCAAACAGCTTGGGTTTCTTCTATGATCACCCAGGGTTTAACACCGTGCTGAGTAAACTTCTAATGGTAAGGATGGCTTTCCACATTCCCTTACGCTTGTTCTTCATCTGCAACAGCAGATTAAGTTGGTGGTATCTATCTTGTGGCTTCCCCATCCAGTATCAGTAATCATTACAAACAACTGTTTAGGTCAGGTTACAACTAAATGCCTTCCCTGCAAGCATCTCGTATGCAGATGGCATCCCAAAACTAGTCTTGACTGTGAACAGTCAGTCAGGGCATCATACCTTGTGATGTGTCCTTTTTTTCTCCGCTTCAGAGTAGGAATGGTCAAAGTTGCACCCATCTCACCTGACTATGGCAGATGTAGAGCTTACAGGGAATCATGGGTTAGCCCAATCAAAAGAATCACTGGAGGGTTATCTTTCAGGGTGGTTCTCACAAGAAAACCTGAAAATGGCTTGATGAACAGAACAAAAGACAGAATTTGTCCTGGTAATCTCCTAGGGCAAAGACATGAGAGAGATCAGGGCAATACTCATGAAATGTACACACAAGACCTTAAAATGTCTTTCAAAGAAAACATCTGTTTATTATTTTTTTATATGTGCTAGATCAAAGAAACAACTCTGGAACTGGGTTGAAATTAGTATGAAATTAGTATGAAATCTAAACCAATCACAGCTTGTGATTTCTCTGTACAATATGTAATCACTCTGCTACAGTGTACATGACATAATCTGAAACACTATCCACTATTGGAGGGAAAAAGACACACCAGGATTAAGGTTGGAAAAAAGGGGACAGTAGTGTTGTATGACTCCCTGAACACCAGACTAGTAGTTGCATGCATCCTGTGGAATAAAGGAACCGAACTCTCTGGCCACCATGTTATTGCATGACATAAAAGTTTTCTGCTTCAGATTGAAACCAAGGTCTATCCCTCCTCTGGTTTCTCCCTGCTATTCTCTGTTGCCTCACCTCACCACATACTGCCTTTAGGCTTGACTAAAACCATCCATCTGTGGAAGAGTTGTTAGGATCGGCTCTTCACCATGTCTTCACCACGCACCATATAAATATTAAGGTATTAGGTCAGTGTGTGAAGTCCCCTCTCCCACTTGGTCCCATAATCTGCACAGAAGTGTGCTTGCTCCAAAGGGGAGAAATACAGCTTCAGAAATACCACTTCCGTGCAATATGAGACAAAGGAAAGGTTTTGTTTCAGCCACACTTGAAGCTAATTCCAGGAAGCTGCAGTTCCAAGGAAAAAGGATTTCACTGAATTCTAGGAATAACAGATGTCCATAAACGAACTGCAGACAAGTTAGAAGCCTGCACAGCACTCCAGCAGAAAATGCTTGGAGCAGAGGGGACTTGGCAAGTGCTTTCCTCTGTAGAAATCTTCCGCAATCCAGTACCCAGCAGCAGCTGGAGAACCCAGATTTCCTACTTCATCCACTGTGCCCGTGCAGTTCCTGGGCAGTGACTCGGACAAAGTGCACTGTTTCAAGGAGCTGAGCAAGGGAAGAGGGGAAAGGTCTCAGTGTCACTCATACCAAGGGCAGCCCATCTGACTAATTAGCACTCAGACCAAAAAGCAGAGCCTTTTATGCAACCCTACTTGGTAAGAATTGGGGAAAGGGTGCAAGATTCTTCTAGATTTATTCTCCTCCCCTCTGTCCAATTTCAACTCGCAAGTGAATCATTTCTTGAATTCCTTATCACTGAAGTTCCTCCTACGCATTTTTAAGACTCCCAGAGCACTGTTTCACCACAAATAACATGGTAAAAAAAAAAAAGAAAAATCTGGACCTAAAAGCAGACTTGGAATCTGAAGCAGATTCACATCAGTCAGCTTACCTCCACTGCTCCCTCCAAAGACAGAGGTGCCTGGCTCACTCTCTATGCAAATTAAAAACCTCTTACTTTCTTGAACAGGGTGCTACCTCCTTCCTCTTGCTACCTACCTCACTTCTGGCTGAGATGTGCCACGCATGGTGATGTGAAATCACAAACTGCTTGTGATTTCTCAAAGTTCTTCTACACGTTCCTTCCACAAAGCTACTGCCATCATCCGAGCAGCAGCCAGTGCACCTGGCTCCATTTGGGATAGCAGATTCAGCAGTGCTACTCCCCTCAGGGAACACTGGTTCAGTAGCACCTTGTCTTTGAGCAACTAGCACCACAATCTTAACAAGTAACAAGAAAGAGCTCTGCCTAAGGTTACTGCACGCAGATGGACAACCTTAGTATTTCTGCAGATAAGCACCTACCGAATTGAGGGTATTTTTGCCAGCAGCCAGGTGTCTGAGGTCTATGTAATCACAGCCTAGAAGACAGTTCCCAATTAATCCTATAAAAGTTTTCACCCAAGTTAGCACCTATTGCAAGAAAAGGGAGTGTTCCTCTTTCTGCACTGGATGCCACCTCTGAGAAGTGAGGCTGAGGGACACTGCAGCTAGCTTATGAATAAATGGGCCTCCCACTTCAGGCCTTGCACGCTGGGTCCACAGTGCAATTGTGACTGTGGAGATATCCTGAAAGCTAAAAGACCTTCCCTATGTTATATGGAAAGTCCTTCCCTTTACTTATCCTTCTGGGAACTGGAGACAAGTCCTTGTCTTGTGTAGGTAGATGAAATGGTAATCTCTTTTTCTCTCCAGTGAAAGGCAAAAGATTAGATTGTGTTCCTCACACTACACCTGTTTTTAGAAGCAGACAAGCGATCCTTGTCTTGATAAGACAAAGGTGAAGAACCCCAGCTAGTATCGAGAGGAAGAGACTGCTTCCCACTATGGATTTCATAGGAGAGAATTAATCCAAAGAGGTATTTTTCTGCTTCTATTCAGAAAATAAGGTATAAAGAAAGAAGACACGGAGAAGGACCTCTTTGCCTGGGTCACTGACATAGCACCCAATCCCCTTCAGACAGAAAGCCTGGCATAACATAAGAAAAGAGCCTGTTCTGCAGTGTGACATCCCTAGGAAGATACATCAGAATCAGAGGATGGAGAGCTGCTGAAGCAGAATGTCAGTGCACATGGGTGCTGAGATTTTAATTAAGAACAACCCAAATGTCTGCAGAGAACATCTTGTTTGTACCCTGTGTATGGAGCTGCCTGGTAAAGCAGGAAGGAAGAGGAGGCAGAGCAAACCTATTTCTGGTCTCAGAGTGGCGTGAGCTGAGCATAACTAGGAACATAAACTCACTTGTGCTGGCTCCAAAGGCTTTCAGTCACATACGCAGGCTGATTTAGGCTTCTAAAATCACAATGCTCCTCTGGAATTATGACACTCCTTGCTGAGCCAAACTTTCACATGGAGTTTCTCAAGCAATACTTGCTTAACTTCTTTGGACTGTCTAAGGAGACACAGGACTTGATCTTTCTCTGGATAGCCCAAGCTAGGAAAACAGAGGCAAGGGGAAGTGCAGGTCATTAGAGATATGGAAATGTTCCTGGGCAGGCAAGTCCCAGCTGCTAATTCATGTTAGGGGAACTCTACCCACATGCTCAAGGAAGAGAAGGGACCAGGGATCAGACCATATGGGGTATCCCTGAGTTGCAAACCACACAAGGGCAGAGAGGAAAGAAGGAAGTAAAGGACAGATATATTCGTACCCTTAAAGATGAAAATTGGGGGCTCGGGTATCATCCTGGCTTGATGATCTCCCTTTTTAATCCCTACATGCAAAGAAGAAGCAAAAGTGGGCTGTGACTCTTTCTGGTTGGCCCTGTTCCAAAGAGGGGCCCTTCTTTGGAAGCTGTGCCAGTTGGAGCAGGTGGATGTCCCTTGCGACATTTGGGGTCAGGATGCATGCCAAAACAGCCTCTTGCTGCAACACTGAGTTCTGGGAAAAGACACTTCTGGAAATTCAGACTCTCTGGTGGCTTCCTCTGCTATTGAGAGCAGGCTGCTGGCTCCCTAGTGGGATGCGAAAAGGCAGAAGTGTTCACAGAATGCTAAATAGCGGGGCGGGGAGGGAATAATGTAACTTTCCCCTCAGCCCTGCAGCAAGTTGCTCTGGCTACTGCAGCTTCTTCTGAGGGGCCCTGCCTCTCGTAGCTGATGGAGGACTGCAAAATGGGATTTTGTTTCAGACTGGCAGTGACGCAGTGGAAAATCCCCAAGCAAACAGAATTTGTTAAAGTCCATAGGCACTTATTTTTTAGAAGGAGGCTGTTAAGACTTAAAGCCTTCCCTTGGCAGTGTGTCACCACAACACAGCTTATGGTGTGCTCACGTCACGGACCAGCCTAATAGTCCATTGTATTAATCGTACATTGGCCGATAGTGGCTCCTTGCCCAGGGAAGAGCTTCATCCTCACATCACGAGGAGGAGGGTGGGCTTACCTGATCTTCATGCACAGAGGGTGGAAAAGAAAGAATTCTGAAGGCTGAACAAAACTGGGATTGCTGGGACAACCCTTATTCTTATACCCTGTTTCCATTATGGCTCAATTATTGATAGTAGCAATATATGTTCACAGTTGAAAGCCCGCCGGCAGCTGTCAGGATTGCAGGTAAGTGTCAATAAAAGCAAGGGGTTTTTAGTGCTGAGACAGGGAGTTTTCTTTCACATTGGCTAGATTAGAAGATCATGCCAGGTCTCTCCCTGTTCTTCCCCTCTTCCCTTTCCAGTACATAAAATCCCTGATGGTAGATCTTTAGACACACCTGTTTTAACCCTAGCTCCAGTTCTCCTTCTTGAAAGCAAGTTGCACAGCGTCATTCACATCCTGTACTATGTAAGATGCCTCCACCAGGCTGGGGTCAAAGCAGAAGTCCCGATGCCCATGGAATACTGTCTCCGTCATGCACTCCTCCATGTTACTGTGATCATCTGCATTGTGGCGGTAGACCCCAGTGCAGACCAGAATTGACTCACAACTCTCCACTGAATTGTTGCAGTCCTTCCTCAGCCCAAGGCGATCCTCAGTTTTGGGACTGGCTGCCTCCAGGCTCCTCTTCACCCCATCCTGGACCTGGTTCTGATGAGCTGACTTGAGGTAGTTGTTGTAGAGGTTCGCCCCATAGATATCAGACATAGGGTTATCCCTGGAGAAGGTCACAGTGTGAAACAGAAATGAGAAACTAGCTCATGCATCAATTTCTGGCCTGGCAGACTGGGATTAAGGCAGTACTGAGGGAGGAAGAGGCACAAGACATCTGCTAACATCAAGAGAACGACCCCAACTGGGCCAGCAAGTTCACCTGCTGGTGAGTCCTGTTAGCTGTGGTGAAGGCCACATGCTTCACAAACATCTTTCAAAGCGGAAAAGACAGGTCCAAAGTACCCATAGCAGTTTCAGCCATTGCTGTAATATATTCCCTACAATCCCAAACTGTTCAGCCTAACTGGTATTGGTACCTAACGGTGCTACATCTGGGTCTCTTAACTTTTTCTTTAGTCCAGTCATGCTACACGTGCTCTGCATTCCACAGTTAACAGCTTTGCTAGGCTGACAGTGCCCCTCAAATTATTAAAAGCATAAGATGCAAGAAAGATAGCAAGACTCTGTTCTGGGATGTGAGGCTCCAGAGACACCATGGGGATTTAGGTATTCACTTCAGAAATCTCTATTTTAAAAAAAAAACAACCAAACAAAACTTAAGTCAGTATGCAACTCCCTAAGGAAATCAGAAGGAGAAACAATATCTTACCCAACTGCATAGAGGCGTCGGATGGGAGACTTCCAGCCCTGTTTCTCTGCCTGCTGTTTTATCAAGTATTCAGCATAGCGGTAGGTGACTGTGCTGGGTTTGCCAATCAAGGCCTCATACTTCAGCTCCCGGCCTGTCACTTTCTTGTAGATGTTCTCCAAGCAGAGAAGGAAAGTGCCATGGCCAAACCTGCTCCAGAAAAGAGGTCATCAGTATCTCCAGTCACACTACTCGAGTAGCAAACACTCCTCAGTGAGGAGGACCATCTGCTATAGCCAGGGTACTGCCTAGTTTGGACACGGTATCTACCCAAACACACCTCCAAGGCAGTGGTCTAGCTTCTGCTTCTTGAAAGTTTTAGTCTTTCTCATGCAGTTTTCATGTCTCTGCTGCTAATTAAGCCATACAGGCAGACTCTAATGCTAAAAAATGTGGTATGTAAGAAAAGCGCATCTGCAGGGGAGATGTACGAAATAGGCTAAAGCAAATACCACACATGCTTTTCACCTGGGCATCTTGGCTTCGGCCATCCACAGGAGATCCATGTTGCAGGCAAGGACAGGCAGATGGGGGTATGGTATATCTTGCAGCTCTGCCCCAGGGTTCCCGTTGCTCAAGAGTACGTCAATAATAAGCTGCAGGCTTGTCTCCCACCTCACTGGCTCGCCGAACAGAATCACCCCTGCAGATTTCAAGAGATGCTTGGAAACTCACAGCGTGCAAGTACAGGACCTGCTACCAAAAGCCACCCACTAGCAAAAGCACCCCTCTGCTGGGACACCACGGCTTCTACAGGTATCATCCGAACACAGCTTCTGCCAGCGCTCCAGCCTGCGCATCACTGTACCATGTGCACCGCTGCTTCTAGATGTTGAAGCATGGCACAGAGAAAAGTTGGCTTTGCTCTTATCAGCTTGTGCTTCACACTGCACGAGGGCAGCGAGGCTGCCTACTGACTGTATCCTCTGAATAAGCTGCCTGTGGATACCAATGAGCCAACAGCACATCGTTAGCTCCCAGCTGGCTTGCCTGACTGTTGTTTCTGCTTGCTGTTCATATGTAAACAAAGGCTACTGCTTACCTTCTATAGTGGGGAAGCCAGTGGTTGGAGGAGGCTGCCAGTAAAAAATGAAGGGTTGGTTAGTAATGCAAAACCTAATGCCGTCTCCAAAACAAAACTAAAAATGCTTCCTTCAAGTGTGCCAAGGCAGTCCCATAAAGAGGCAGGACAAGGCCACCTGGAATCCCGAAGAAAGATTTCTCCCACCACCCCCACCCCAGATGGGATTTCACAGATTTTGCATTTCTGTCTCAGAGCTAGAGATGTCAACCAAACCATCTTATCCTTCACTGCAAGGAGTAGCATGGAAAGACAGGCATGGCATGAGAAAGGATATGGGAAAGTCACTGCCATTCCAGCAGGAGTCAATGCTGGAAAGAGCAGAGAGATGCTGTCTGCTCAGGGCCAGCCCTAGGCTCTCGCTGAGGAAAGTCACTAGTAGCCATCTGCTCTGTGCCTCCGCAGCTTCTCCACCCTATGCTGTATGCTGTAAGCACCACCATGGCCAACCACCCGTTCTACTGATGCATCAGGAAATTACCAGCTCCTTTGGCCTCCGGCTCTGATCCACCATGTCTAACAGGGGATATGCCTTCCTCAGTGCCTCAATGGTGACCACATGCTTGAAACCCAAGCTATTTCAGACCATCAAGGAAAGCTGTGGAGACTGTTTTAAGTGACTGCTTTTTTAAGTTACTTGCAAAAGCATCTAAAGGATTAAGTCCTAGTAGCAAAGCAGTTATTAAATGCATAACCTTGTGGCTTCCAGTCAAACTGTACGCTGTGCTTCAACCTAAAGATTACAAAAAAACCCAGACTGGGGTAATTTAGTTTGTGATCAGCAATCCCTGGAATTAGGCAAAGAGCAGAGGTCACTGCAAGACAGAATGGATGTGCTTTGCAAGACCTTTAGGGCCAGGGTTCTCATACTGGTGCAGCACAGGGGCCTGGTCAGGCTTTTCAGCTAGAATCAGAACCAGTGAAGCTCTGGTCAGCTTAGTTAGTGAAAAGAAAATGGTCTGTGCTGATAAAACAACGCAAGTGAAGGATGAGTTGCATTTCCACTCAGAACACCTTGTCCTTAGTTCGCCCTGCTGGCCTTGGGGAAAGAGACACAGGCCAAGGTTTTGTACCAAATGAAGTCAAATGTAAAGTGCAAGGCATGACTGTGCATCCAGGCTGAGGTGCCACAAACCCTGCAGGCGGTTCTCACCTCCTTGCAGACACGGGATATGTCAGACCTGCTGTGCCCTCACCTCAGCCAGGCAATATGCATGTGGGTTTGTTGTTTAGACCAAGTCCCCAAACTGGGACGCTCTGGTTCTAATGATATTTGAGTTCCTTCAATTGGTGTCAGATTCCTGTGGAAAACCTTTGCATTAGGAAGAATGAGAAGGAGCACAATTTTGTCTCAAAAGTGAGAGAGGCGGAAAGCCGATGGAGTCACCTCACGGCAACATCTGACCAGCAGGAACAGCAACGCAGCTCACAGGAGAGGTAATCTGTGTTTTGATGCCAAACACAGACCAAGGACAGCCAGGAGGTGACCAAGATGGAGATCAACAGTAAATGCCTGCCTTTGAGCCTCTCCGTGAGGGTGCCTGCCCATAGGATGAGACCATGGGCCTTTCCGTTTCCTACGAGCCGACCGGGCGAGCACCAGGGGCACGGGCAGGGCTGGAGCATCAGCATTAGCTGGGAAGCCGCAGCGGGGCGCGCAGAGCCCCATGGGGCAGGGGCAGCAAAGGATACTTGTGGGCGTTCTCCTCCGCGGGCCCCTGCCCGGCCACCAGCATGCACTTCTGGTGGAACTGGCTGAAGAGCCGCAGCGGGCTGTGGGACAGGATCACCTGCTCCGGAGAGACCTGCGGGAGGGAGGAGAAGCTGCCGGGGGGATCCGGGGGGGATGATTTCCCCCCTTCTTCCCGCGGTCGAGTCGCATCCCTTCCCGGCGCTGCCGCCTGCCACCCTCTATCCCCTCGGGCCCGGGCAGAGCCGGTCACCCCGTGGCGCTGTCGCCCCAAGACCTCCACCCCTCCCGGGGAAGTCGCGCTGGGTGGGCTTCCTCCTCCTCCTCCCGATGCCCCCTCCAAGGCCCGGAGCCCTGAACGGGGGGCCGCCGTCGGGCCGTGTAGAGCCCTCCGGGGCGGGGGCCGGCCGCCCTTACCTCCAGCCCCAGCGCCTGGGAGAGCTCCCGGGCCTTGGCCGACCTCAGGCAGTTGCCGGCGTTGGTCAGGAAGACGACGGGCACCCGGAGCCGCCCGCCGCCGTCCGCCAGCCTCCGGAAGGCCTGGCGGGCGGCGGGCACCGCCTGGCTGCCCCGCACCAGCACCCCGTCCACGTCGAAGAGGAACCCGAAGGCCGGCGGCTGCAAGGCGAGCGGAGGGGACGGTCACCCGCCGCCGGGAGCCCTGCCCTCTCACCCCGCACCCGGCCCCGGCCCGCCGCGCCCTTCCGGACCCGCGACAAGGACGCGGCCGGCGGGCCCGGTCACCCCCCACTCCCCCGCCCCGGCCCCCTGTCCGCCACCGCTCACCCGGTCCCCGGCGCGGCCCCCGCGGGCGGGCGGCCCCCGCGGCGCCGCGGCGCGCAGCAGCAGCCGCCCCCGGCCGGCCCGCAGGCAGCCGCCCAGCGCCATGCCGCGCCGCTCCCGCCCGGCCCGGCCCGGCCCGGCCCCGGGGCCGCCGGCGGGGCACGCCGGGGCTCGTAGTTCCCGGACTACAGCTCCCAGCGAGGCGTGGGGCCCGGTGGGGCGGGCCCGGGGGCGCAGCCTGCCTTCGTCCCGAGCTGGGCGGGGAGGGTGGTGCCGGCTCCGGAGAGGGCGGTGTCCTGTCTGCTTCGGAGCGAAGGGGCACAGGTTTGGGGAGAGCTGGCAGAGAAACTGGGGACGGCGAGTGGTTGCAAAGCAGGTGTCGGGAGCAGCACGGAGGCTGGCGGGGCTCGGCAGGGCAGGGGACAAGGGGGCGCGCCCGGGAAACGGGTACGAGCAGCCCCGCCGTGGGAGAAGCCTGCCAAATCACGAACGAGGAGTGACAAGGGCAGGAGGGGAACGAGAGGCGTAGAGCCTTCCAAATCAGTTACACCAGGCCTGACGGGGGTTTATCACGCAAACCCGTTACCGCTCCAGTGATGGGAGGCTCTCGGTTTCGTGGGTGAGGCTGCTCCGGTGCCGTACAGTCCCGTCCTTGCGGCTACAAAGGCATCTCCCAGGATATAGCCTGGTTCAATCCAAGGTGGTTGCAACTCACTCTGCTCGCAGTGCGCATGCAAAGTACCTTCACTGCGACTGTTTACCTGTGTGAACTGCTGCCCTGCCTTTGCTCAGTCTTTTCTACACAAACGCAAGCCTTCTGGGCTTTTTCCTACAGATCATCAAGTTTTTCTAAAACTCTGGTCATTATTTTTGCTCTCTGACAGACCGTGTCCCGGTGGCTCCCTCTTCCCTGCAGCGTGGGAGAGAAATCTTGGCGCTAAATTCAGCTGAGGCCCTTCCAGACCTGAGGAAAGCAAAAAGTTCGCTTCAGGTCCATGGAGATGAAGCAATGTTTGTTTGCTTTCTGGCTAGGCTTAAGATCTCCTGACTGCCACGATGCGGCAGGTTTAACATGAATGACTTTAGGCATCAGTTACACAAACAGTGTAATTGTTTGTTTTTTATGCTTCCATTGCCATGAACACCAGCATTAATTCGTTTTTGACTTGCTTTAACACCCAGAGCCCTTTCTGCAGAGCTGTTAAAGCACTGGTAGCGCAGGGTTATACGTTTGTACAGACGGTTATTCCTCCTTAAGCGCCTTTGCCTTAACTGAATTGCCTACTGTTTATTTTACATATTTTCCTCAACTTGCCAGGACCACTTTTATTTCTCAGAAGCGTTTGCAGCTCCTTCTGCTCTGCCAAAATTTATGCGGGTCTTGGAGACATTACTGAAAGTATTTAGCTACAGCGGGCCCTGCAGAACCAGGCTTCAAACCTTCTTCCACTAGCACACGGGAGCTGGTTGCAGGGACTTTGAAGCATTTCTTCTCAACTACCTCTACACCTGCTTCCAAACTAGGGACAGCCATCCCAAAGACTTTTTTCCATCAGCTGCCAACGAAAAATATAGTCAGAGAACGAGGCAAAGGCTTTCTAAAGTTAATGATAAACACAAGATCCTTGTCTCAAGCATTTCTCAGCTATCCACTAAGGTGGTTACTCCTGGCAGATAAAAAAAATGCTTGATTTAATGTGATTTATGCTGAAGTATTGGCTAACGTGGGTTTCTGGCCTTTTAACGATACAACCACTTGCAAGCGAGATGGGTTGTTTTGGTTACTGGCCGCTAGACACTAAAATCAGGCTGACGGGACCAGATTGCTGAGGTCTGTCAGTCCTTTCTTTGTAACTATAAGGACACTTTTGCTCTTTTCCTATTCCTGAGACTTGAGAAATAGCTGTGGCAGGCATCTAGCCAGTTCCCTGTTGTGGAATTTAATTTTTAAAATGTTTAGCTTATCTAAATATCCTTGAGTTTGGGGTTTGGGGTCATTTCCCCCCCCACGTTACGTTCGATGGCGGGGGCTGGGGAGAAGCACGGCTTAGAGGCACTGCCGCTTGCCCTCTCGCCCCTCACCCCCCCAACACCCCCCCCCATCCCCCCCCCCGTCCACGGCGCAGCGGATCCGACGGGGGATTTTTTTCCATTTTTCCACCTCATTTTGCTCGCGGCGCGTGGGGTTGCGGGGGAGCGGCGCGCGGCGGCGGGTCCGGCAGGGGGCGCCTCTGCTCCACGGCGCGCGGGCGGGGCGGGGCGATGGGCGATAGGCGGGGCCGCAGCCGCCCACCTGCAGCGGCGGCCTCCCCCGCCCCCCCCCCCGCTATAAGGGTCGCCGCCCCTCAGGGGAGGGGTGTGTGCGTGGGCCCGCAGTGCCTTGCGGGAAGGAGGGAGTTGTTCTTCTCCGAAAGTGGACTTTGGAGGCGCGGGGCGATGGAGAGGCGGTTTCTAACCTTCCCCCCCCCCCCCCCCCCCCCACGCCCCACCGTGAGGTGCTGTGCCTGCTTGCGTGTTTTGCAGCATCTTCCTCCCGTGGATCAGCCGTATCTGAAAGCATTGGTGTGGTTCGGGCTGCCACAGCACACGGAGGGATGTTGGAGGTAGGGACTGGGGTCGGCGAGGGATGTTGTGCCCACCGTGCCCCTGGCACACAAGGTTCCCCGTGCAGTGGAGGCCAGGTTGGCAGAGAGGGCCGTGTGTCCAGCCAGGGTACCCACCCTTGAAGAGGTGCCCCCGAAGAGCATGTATGCCCCAGCGAGCGTTCCCAGCAGGCTGGCAGAGCTGCTGTATTTATTTTTACAAGGCAGACTGTCCAACAGGCTGAAGTGCTTATTTTTAAACCGACACGGAGGGAATTTGCCAGCGGTCGAGCGCAGGCTGAGCCTGGCACGCGCAGCAGGGACCGACAGTGGCGTGGCCGCCAGGCACTGCGCCCTGCGGCGCCTGCTTTGGCTGCTGAACCCCCGTCCTCCCAGCACCAGCAGGCACGCTTTAACCCGTCATCCCTGTGCTAGATGCCTGGTCGTGTCATTTTCCCTTCAAGAGTTGAGATTTTTCTCTGTGGCTCCACTAGGAACTTCTTGTTCTGCACATTGTACATGGATGGGCCTTATGATTTCTTCTGCAGGCACATCTGGCAATAGCCATATCCCCAGATACCCCTAGAGATGTTCTGTCTGCCCTTCTCACACCAGCCCACAGGAGACTCCCTCTTCTTCCCCTGTCTACACTATACTTTGATGTTTCCCCCACCCCCTTTCATAGCTGCTTTTAAAGGCAAGGAAAACAGGCAGTTGCTCACAGCCTTCTCATGTGGGTTGCTATGTAAACTTTGCAGCTCTGTTTTCCCTGGGCTCATAGCCCTGTCACCACCCACTGCCCCCCCGGTCCTGACCTCCTAACATCCCCCTCAAAAGCAGCTGTACCTTCAGTCTCTTTTCTTACTGCAGAGGGTCTAATGGCCTGAACCAACCCTTCCCCCCCCCCATTTATCTCTTCTCTTTCTCTGCTGCAGCCTGCTCGTGGAATGATGGACAAGCTAAAGGTTGAGAAAATACAGTAAAATGCCTTTCTTATCCTGTAATGACCAAGGGGGAGGACAGCTTGATAAAAATGACAAACCAGAAGAATTGAAAGCCAGACCCTTCACCTGCCTGTCCCTCAGCAGACAGAAAACACTTGATAGACCTGCCATGATTGCAACTGCTGCAAGCCTGGAAAGAAAGGAATTAAGTACTGAGCCAGTTAGAGCTACAAGTTTCTGGCCAAAGAAATGTTCTTCTGCTACCTGTGAAGAGACCTGTAGGAAAAAAACTTGAAGTGGGCTGAGTGTCAGGAGCTAGTGGAAAACACTTCTATAGCCTTGTGTTTTATGGCCAGAGGGCTTTGCTTAGCATCTGGCATCTGCATAGTCCCACTGCAGTGATGGAGGCTCACACGACATATAGGTCCAGCTGCTCACTTGGGCTTATCTCTATTTTCAACCAGCTACTTTAACTCCTCTGTTTTTATTGGCATGATTTTTGACAGCAACGACTAGTGCTGGATCAGCCATTTCCTGCCGGTGACTGACCAGGAGGCAAACATTTCATTTGCTAAAGCGCCCCAAAGGTGGACTAAGCTGCTCTGCAACAAAGCACCACTAGATCTGCGACATGGTGTGCTGAGAACAAAGCTCTATCCACCTCCCATTTAAATAAATCGAACCTGAAGAGGCCACAGGGAGAGACGGATGGGAGAGAGAACAGGCATAAGGCTTGCCGCATTCCTACAGCTGCTTGAAGTAAGCAGCACAGAAACTTCCATGGATTTTCTGCTCTCCTTCCGTGCTCCTGAGACCAGATGGAGACCGAAGGAGGGCACTTTCTGCCCCTTTATGTCTGTCCTGCTCAGCCTCTTGCCACCCTTGTGGCTGCCTCTAGCACTGCTTGTCCAAATACCTCTTTCATCTCAGGTCTTTGGGTTCTCTAACTAGTAGGAGAGGCAGCACGAGCAAATCATGTCCATCAGGCAGTCTCTGTATGAAAACGCAGCCCACAGCTGGATGCAGCTACTGTGTGGTTTGGGGAAGGAGGGGGCTCGGGGACCTGTGTCATGTCTCTGCCAGGTGGCTCGGGCTTGACTCCACAGTGTGTTGGCCCCCTGGATCAAATTGCCCTTTGCACCATGCTGTGAAGACATTTCAAACCCCCCTCATATTTGTACTCCAGGATGAGTGACGCGAAACATCCCCTCTCCACATTCCAGATTAAAACCTCACATGAAACACAGGTATCCCCAGTTCTTTTTAAGGGGGAAAAAAGTGAGAAAAAACCCCACGATTAAAACAGGTTTTAAAATGTAAATATATACTATGTTCAGAAAGAGACAGGCAAGGAAGTACATGTGCAGTGTATTTGCCAACAAATGCAAGCACAGAGCCAAGGAACTGAGGGTAAAGGAATGGACTGGAACCAAAATCCTGGAAACGTTACTGCAAGTGCTAACAACTGAGTCTCAGTGAAGCCTGGTGGCCAAATTTACCTGAAGCTTTGGGGATATCTTAACAGATTGATCTTTGTTAATGTCTGTGATTCAGCCTAAACCCCACCTTCTTTGCATGACTAGAGTTAGAGAGGTGGGGATGCAGTCTGGGTTTGTCAATTTGCACCTTTCTCCAAAATAAGGCACACTCTAAGGAAGAGTTGATCCCCAGCAGTAAAGCAGGCTGGCCCTCCTCCAGTCGCTAGGGCCCTAAAAATGGTTAAAGCCCATTTACTGCCAGAGGACGCTTGGGAAACCACAGTGACCACACATGGCAGTGCCCTGTTCAAGCAGGGATCCACAGAAGGTTACACCAATGGAGTCGGGCATCTCCATGCAGTTCAGGTTCACACTTAAACGTATGTGATCAGGATGGGAAAGTTTCTGCTACCCGACCGACCTTAAGATGGATACCTTCAGCAGAAGTGGAGTCACTAGGCTAGTCACAACTGCAAACATAGCCCTGTTTGGGGCAAGTTTCACCTCTCTGAGGGCTTCATCTGAAGATCACCTCAGACCTGTACAGTTTTAACCCCCCAGTGATTTCTGTGCTGTAATCCCAAACAGCATCACCCACTGGTGGCTCCAGACACTTGGTCACATCACATCACTGTTCCTGATGCAAGGTAGGTAAATGGCCAACTGCACAACAGGTTCTTCCTAGGAAGGCAAGAACAAGCTGGACACAGCAGGTAAACTGGTCCCAGCAAGTGTACGGCAAACAGAAGACCTAGCCCTCCTGCTAATGCAGATAACAAGGAAGGAGGGCTACAGGTAACCAGAAGGCCATCGGTGGTTCAAGCCCTCAAGAGACCATGTGCAGGAAGAGCTGAAACCCTTCCACTGTGGCAGAAGAGGAAGGGACATGGGTGAACCTGTGTTGAGGACCTCAGCTCCTCCCACACTGGCTTTGTAATGATTGGCTCCACCTTGGCAGCAATGAGGCTCACTCATGGCATACTAAAGATCTTCCTCCATCCACGCATAGCAAAGCTGAAAGATCAGAGGGCTCAGAGAAACATGGCTTTGGGTCACTGGTTAGCAACCATGCCACCTATTTGCAGCAGTTTTCCTCAGCAGCATTACAAATAAGGTGTTTCCCAAGTCAGTATTTATAATCTGACCATGACCAGAGCCTACCTTAGGGACTTTAGACTGAGGCCTGTATGCAACAACCATGGCAGAGGAGGGAAGGTGGTTCTACCCTAGCTCCTCCTCCAGTATAAAGCTTGTCCCAGGACCAAATTTGCATCAAGGCCCAGGGAAGCCCAGCCAGCAAAGAGCAGCTGTAGGTGCTTCAGAGGAAGGTCTGGGGTGTGTGGGCAGAGGGAGCTGGAGTGGAGGCAGCTGTGGCTGAAAAAGACCAGGGTCTGAGACACTCAACCCCCTCGGTTGGTGGGGAGTATGACTGGATTCTCACTTTTTGCTTTCTGTGGTTTGTGTTTCTGGCTTCTGCAACGTAGATACCTTTGTTTTGTTGTGGTTTTATTTGGTTTTCGTTATGGGGTTTGTAGTGTGGGATTTCTTTTACACTGGGAAAACTAGAGATGAACTTGCAGCCTGTAAAATGTGGGCAATTTAATATGGGAAGCACGGGCTGCACAGCTTGATCCACTTCTGTAGTAAGTATATTTGCCTCCTGCTAAGGTGTTTTAACCAAGGTTGGTGGAAATAAACACTATGGCCAGGCAGCTTGAGACAATTAGCAGAAAACATAAAGAGAGCCAATTTGTCCAAGCTGGTTAGATCAGGAAATGACAATTCTTGCAAGTCTGTTGCTCAGAGGAGGGAGATGTCTTTCAGCAGGAACTTTTGTAAATTCTCCCTTGGCTGATGCAAACTGGCATAATTGCACTGAAGTGAGGAAGAGACGCTGGTTGAAATGAAGTCAGGAAGAGATGCTGCTTGATCCTGGCTGTGTGCTTGGGTTATGTGTGCTGAAGGATTTTGCTGAATTTATTTAGCATCCTGATTAAGATTTATTTTTTAAAAATCTCCCCGCAACTAGTTCTCCTGATATTTGTGATGACCTTAAGAAAGGTAATCTGCTTGTCCAGGTGCTATTTATTGTGTAGCTGCTGCAGTACCTTTTTGCCAAAGAGCTGGAAACCACAAAGGTCCAAGTGAACACTGTGGATATCCACAATGTGAGAGTAGTTCTCCACCAAGGTGAAAATCTGTCTGACAGGCTGAATAAGGGCGCATTTGCGCTCCGAGTTAGGTGACAAAGGCTGGTAGTGGAACACCCTGAAATCAAAAGGTGTTTTCTATAAATGCAGAGGCCTGTGTTAACATGGGCCAGTGCAGGGGGACAATTTTAATTAAGCTTCAGCTGGGAAGCCAGGGTGTTTTTTCTCAGCTGTAAAGTGTTTTGGCTTCCTTGTGACCAGAGGACAGGAAAAGATTTTGCAGTAAAAAAACCCCAAACGGTCAGCAACTGAGGCACTTCTTTCTGGCTTTATGATCACTGTGCAACCAGGCTTAAATGTTCTGGGAGCAACTTCCATCAGCTTGTTTCCAGCCATGGTAGATCCTGAAATAGCAGACATCAGACCTATGACTGGTTCTTCGACCTAGCAGTGCTATTTTGGCAGCAGGCCCAGGGTTAAACATAACAAGAGTAATTTTCAGTCCTTGCTCTCCTGAAGGTCAGTGGCCCAAATGGTTGGATGTTTGTCTTAGCGGTTTCCGGACAAGGTCTGCATTTTGTAATGATAAGGACAAATTCAGAGATCCTCATGTTGGCAATCTCCCGCTAACTCTAATTAGAAATCATGTTTTTCCTGAATAAGGATGTCGGGATTTGGTGAATGGCAATTTTTAATTGTTTTTACTATTTTAAGTGAGGGTGTTCTTTTGTTGTTGCTGTGAAGGCTCACTGTACCCTCTTACCTCCAGTCCGTGACTTTCACAGGATAGTGCAGCTCATTCTTAGCGTTAAGCCTAGCTTACCGGAATCACCTATTGCCAGGTAAGGCTTTGAGGTCACATGGAAGAAGCAGTCTCGCTCTTAGCAATAAACCTGACTTGCTCTGGCTAGCTAAATGCCTTCTGAGATGAGTCTCCTCCCCTCTAAAGCTCCCTCAAAAAGCTATCAGAAAGGTCAGCCACAAATTGGTCCCATTTTTTCTGCCAGACCTCTTTGGCCTTGGATTTCTCATCCGGTAGCATGGCACTGTATCTGTGAGGAGGAGAAAAAGCAGTATGAGGCAGGAGACAAAGGGGCAGCTGTTTCAAGATCAGTGGCCAAAATGAAAAGGCAGGAAGCAGCAACAGATTAACCCTTGCAGGACATGCCTACACCACACAAACTAACAGTGTAAAGAGCCTTGAGCTCCTACTGGCTGGGCTTATGCTGGGATGAGAAGCATCATGGCCATGTCAACATCTTCCAAGTCCTGCATCATGAGGACAAACAGCTCAGTCTGCATAAGCTGGAGATTTGCTGGGTGACACCCAGTGACTAGTACAGAAGAGACAATGCTGCTGTTGCTTTCAGATGGCCCCTGGGCTTGGTCCAAATCAGTAGGAAATAAGAGTATTTGTTGTCTCCCTGGCCATGCGGGGACTTGGGATTGGCATGAGGATTGGCATGGGATATGGCAAACAGACAAGAGTCTAGGAATGTACAGAAAGACCCTGGGCACCATATCCAAACTATTTTGGGACATTCAGAGCTGTCCAGATAAAAAGTACAAGTGGTTAAACGTACCAAAACTACATGCTGGTAGATCGTTTTTCTGTGTTTCCCCAGTGGGCCATGACAAACACCACAGCGAGTAAGATTTTGGCAGAAACAGACAACTGAAACAAAGACACGACGTTTCTCCTATACCCAGAACCAGGTGCTGGAGGCAAGGATGGAAAAGGAGGAATAAACTGAGACACTGAGTTAGAGAAGGGCATGGGGCCAGGACCCTCTGGGGTCCCTGTTTCCTGCCCTTGGAAGAGACACGCAGAGACTTTGGATTAACGGAAGTCCAGTTCATGTGGCAGAGGAGGCTCTGGGCCCAAACCCAAATACAGCAGGTTTCCAGGGAGCAGGCTGATAGTTGCCATAGCATCACTATGGCTAGATGAGAGAGGTGAGGAACTTACTTTATGGAGTTGAGTGCAAGTTGTTTTAACGTCCTCAGGTCAGCATTCATCCCTCCGATGGCCATGAACACCTCATAGAAGTCATAGGAGACACCCTTTGCCCCAAAGATGGGGGGATCGTCAGGGCTGATCACAATGGGGTGCCCTTCTGCCATGAGGCTGGCTGCAGGGTGGTTCTGTAAGTCAGCTACCAACAGCAGGACCTTGGTGGGGAAGGGTGGGAGACAACATGATGTCGGGTTATTGCTGTAGCTGTGCTTTCATTGCAGCACCTGTCATACCATGTACCTGCTATAGCTGACTGTGTCAGCAGGTAGTCATCAGGGAGAAAGAACCTCCAGAGGGCTGTTCAGAGCATGTTAGGCGTTCTGCTCTGCCCTCCTGCAGGAAGAGCCTACTTGTCTCCACTAACTACAAGAAGATTGGTTTCTTAAATTAATCACCTAAATCAAGTCCAGTGGGGTGAATGACTTCTGCTTGTTTATAACAATTTGACTGTGAACGTTTCAGGAACAGTCTTTTTGTTACACATTTGCCATGATGCTTAGCCCAGGGCATTTGGAGCTGGTATTAGGGTTCTCTCCTTCAAGGCTCCATCAGTACATCTCTACCTCAGAGCATCCTTCTGCTGCGCCCAGGGGACGATGCATACCACACTAACATGTTGCAAAAGAGTTTCCCCTGGTTATGAATTTACGAAACAAAAAGGCTTTCAGTTACAATCCCAGCTTTTCAGCCTCTGATCCTCCTGGCTTTGAAGTATTTTCCATTATGTCTCTTTAGACACCTCCCTGGCTCTGGGCCTCATCTCCACTAGGGAGGACTGCCTTCCCAGGTTCCTCTGGATAGGAAATTAAATGATTTTGAGCTGACTGGTGTTACAAGCCTTATACGTACACAGCGTATGTCTACATAGCAGACTGCAGTGTAATGTAGTACAAAGGACACTGAGCCAGCCTGGGTGCAACAAAACATCTAGCTGTACTGCTGCTCCTAGCTGCTATGGTAAATCCCATTCTAGTGTCCCAGCCCCAAGACGTAAGCTTTTACCAACATACCTGGTTGGAGATGGGACAGACTTCTACAGGAATATCCCTCTTCAGAGACAAACTTTTGGCTACTGGATGTTTAATGAGGGCAAGTCCATGGCCAATCCGGCTCGTATTCAGCAGCAATGCATCCAGCACATTAATGTCTACGGAGGTGCCCTGCCAGTCTGAGCAAAGACAGGTAAGAATCACGGCAGTGCTGTGAGGAAATACATCTTCTCAAAAAGCTAGATGATTTTGTTAATAAATGTCCCAGTTGCCAGGTGAGAGGGTTGCCCATGCTCTGAGTTCCCACTTTGCATTTTCAGTGAAACAGGGATCCAAATCTGCCCACGGTGTTGCCCAGCATAGGGATACTCGCTCATCTCACCTGGCTTTAGATGTCCACAGTATTGGTCTTACAGCTAAGGTAATCATGCTTGTCTCCATTCATAGTCAATGGAGAGAACTAATAATTTCTGGGGAGTAGCCTGTGCATTAGGATGAGATGTGCCTTAGAAGTGCTTGTTATTGTTCATGGCTATAAAGGGAGCCTTGGGTAGCTAGTTCAGACGTAAACATCTCTGTAGATATCAACATGCAATAAGTATAACACAGAAGTTAGAACTGTCATGCATGGTTAGGATAAATCCCACCCATATGGACCGAATAATATATTGCCAATAATAATACATTGCCCCAGGAATGAAGGGTATTGATCAGTTACTTTGAGTGTATTCAGTTAAGACTTGAGGCTGGCTCAGACATTCCTTCACCTTAAAATGTAAAATAATGGTTGAGGAATTCTGCTGCCACTGTGGATGGGAGATGAGCACTGCTCCAAGGAGGAAACGGCTACCAGCAATAACTCTTGCAGCGTGACTCCATGTCATGCACAGGGCAAAGAGCCTGAGCAACCTGATGCCTACAGCCAAGAGCAATTAGGGGAGGTGCCATGTAGGAATGCTACAGCAACAAGCTGATATCGGGAGAAGCATAGGGAAAACCGATTACATACACGTGTATACACACACACACAAACACACTTCATCTTGATACAGCCAGGCTTGCTGTTTCTGTGCTTTGCAAGGCATCACCTCTTGCCTCTGCAAGCAATAACAGGCCTTGAGTCCTCATGCTTACTAGTCTCCCCAGCATGGAAAAAGTACGGCAAGTTGACCCCCAGGGAATATGGGATGGTCAGGACATCCTTCAGGTCCCATAAAGAATGACCTTCATCCTCATTACCAACCTGGGGGAAAGAGGAAAGGTATTTTTGAACATGCTCTGAAAGATGGTGGGACTTAAAGCTATATATCACTGAGGTGCTAACTGTACTGAAATTACAGTGCTGTGGGGTAGGGAGCAGATTCTTTCAGGGGATTTTGTCAATTACCCTCAAAAAAAACCTTAGCTGGAGTATTTGCAATTCTTTTACACTGATTTCAGTACAGCAGCAGAGGATCTGGCTCTGTTATAAAACATATGCCATATTATACACCTAGTTACATCACACCTCTAGGGGTTAATGCAAAACCACGGAAGAAATAAGGTTACCAGGTCAAAACCTGCCAGGGTGTCTGGGAAGTGGGTTCTGAGTGCCATGGCAGTGACGATGGCTTCTTTAATCTGGGAATCATTCAGCATCCTAAAAAGCAAGAGAGAGAAAGCAGTGCAGAGGCTCACTCACACAGACCTGCCTTCTTTGGGTTTAAGTTGTGAAACGGGGCCCCCAGGGGTATTTCCAAAATGCAAGTTGCTCCTGAATCTGACAACCAGCCTCAGATCTCCAGAGTGACAGCAGTAGAAAATTGATATTATGAAAGGAAGCCCCTGAATGACCAGGAAATGCCTGGCTAGACCCTGCTGTCACTGGAGTTGAGGCATGCTCATCTAAGACTCACTGGCTTTCCCATCTACCAAGCAGGGAACACAACAGCATGGAGAGAAAATGTTTAAAAGTGTTTTTTTTTTCTCTCAACTGTTTTGCTGGGAGGTGGGACCATAGCTGCATTTCAAGAGAGTTTTAAATTTAGATTTCTTCCAGCCCTATCAGACACAGTGCATTTTGCAGACCAACTCTGTCCATACCCAAGCTGGCCAGAGGCAAGCCAGCTCTGAACTGGAAAGGCATCGTGCCAAGCCGGAGTAAACGCTGCTGAGAGGTCTATTATATTTGCAGAGGATCACCTCACATGAGTTCATGGCATCTGGCTGACTTGGAGAACAGCCTTGTGCCCGCCTGTGAACAGCAGCACGAACATACCGTAAAAAGACTGCTGGGAGAACAGTGTTTGCAGGGTCCCACAAGGACCTTTGCAATACCGAGTGCCCATACTCGGGCACTGCTCTCACTGCTTCAGCTTCTGCAGAGATGAGGACTATGTCCAGGCTCAGGAAGAAAGCATGCATGGCTTGAACATGCCCACGTGCGAGCAGCCCTCCCCTTGCTCATTCCTGCACCCAGGGCTCACAGATGCTTGTCTCTCTGGCCAATGCCATGAGCTAACTCTGGTCATTTCACACATACACAGGTTTATATAGATGATTTCTCATCATCAGCCTTTTACACATGCCAGGGAATGCTTCAGGAGTCAGCACCCCAGGTCTGACGACGCACGTAGGCGTTGCTAACCAACTGTGGCACTCCAGCCCAGCCCTCAGCATCGCTTCTGCTGGCCTGGACCCCTCTCTTCCCACCTCCGCTGTAGCACGACCAGCCACACAGAGCCGATCTTAGCCCTGCTTAGCCTTTACCTGTGTGCTGCAAATATAATCTTGGCTCCAAGAAAGTCAGGGTGCTCCTTCACAAACTGCCTGGTCACTTCCTGATAGGTTGCCACAGACCATGATTTATTGTGCTGGGTGCCATCCAGTTCATACACCTGCAGAACGAAAAGCACATGGCAAACAGAAGTCAGAAGAGGTGTTTTATTGGAAGGTGGGAGAAATTAACTGAAAAAAAAATTGGGAGAAGCAATGTGCTGCGATCCTGGCAAGAGGGCAGAAAAAAGCAGTTAAATATGTGCAGAACATTTTCTTCTTGAAGCCTTTACCAGAGCTGGCAAGAACCAAGGAGTAGTTTTCCTCCCTTGTATGTGATACAAGAAACAAGTTTCTTCATGTTCAGACATGGTAAGCAAGTGCCCTTGAGTGCCCAGAGGAGACCATGACCTCATACTCATGTCTATATCAAATGCTGGAGCGTTTTGTCCAGCCGTCTGGCGGCTCACACATGCTATGTACCTTGCGGTGGCACTCTGTCAGCCAAGGCAGCCCCAAGGCATGCAAGGACTGAGCTCCATAAGCTACCAGCTGGGCTGGGCTTCTGCTCCCTTCTGCCAGAGGTTTGCTCCGTGACTTTGAATCAGTCATTTAGTCTTGCTATGGTTTCCCAGTTCTCTGGCTGCAAACTGTCAAAAATAATCCTTTTGGCATGCTTGGTCTCATCAACTACTTTGTGAGTTCCTCACTACCAGGGATATATGCAGGTCTTTTGCCCTGATTTCAGCAGGGACATAGACCCTACATTCCCTGGTTGATATTAATCTACAAAGGCCCTGCCTGGAGTCACTCACAAACAGTGGCTGAAATCACTCCATCTGTTCTGTTCTTATCCTTCTCACCTCACCTTTCTCTTTTCCTTCATCCTTCTCCTCTACCCTTTAACTGGCCCTCTCCACCTTCTTACTTCCTCTCCGGTGCTGCCCCTTGCAGTTATGCCCCTCGCTAAGCCCCTGCACCCTGTCACGCTGCGGCATCTCCCTTGCAGGCACCAGGAGTTGCGGAGAGGCTGCAGATGCTCAGAGGGAATTTTCCCCTGCTTCAGCCCATGGGAATGTGAGACTTTACACAGCTAAATTTGCAAACACAGCTGGGTTTGGGGGGCTTTTCCACAATGTTTGCTAGTTCACACTAAATCCCGACTTTCATTTACTTTGCTTCAGGGGCCACTTCTGGTGGGCTTTGCTGCAAGGAGAGCTTTTTCAGAGTGTCAGCGCTGTTGTCCAAGCCTTGTAGGGGATCTCCAGGCACACAAGCATCTCGCTATTCCCGTTACACCCTGCTCAACTCGACTTTCACAGCAAAGCATTTCCCTTCCCTCTTGTCCCTGCTCCAGCCTAGCTGGCACTTCCCTGCCTGTGCTGCCCATCAGGGTCGGCAGCCCCATGTGCCCCCAGCTCCTCGCAGCCCTTGCAGCGCTACCCAGGCTGCAGGCAGCCCGCCTGCTTGTACCTTGCAGCACACCGAGCTGCCGGGTGTGAGCAAGCCCAGGGGCTTGGGAGGCTCCCACGCCTGGAGCCAGCATTAGGGGCTGGATGGGAAGCCAATCTTCCCTGCCAAGCCTTTCTTCAAAAGACATTGCAACCATGTCTAAGGGCTGCTGGTAAATGCAGGGTATTTTCCAGTCAGGCCCACGCACTCGTATCATTGGAGATACTCTTGGCCCGGAAACCTGTGCAACCGGGGGGGATGCCAGCACTCACATTGTCTCACAGCACAGGAATTTTGATTTTGCTGTTGTTTGCCCTTTCCAGGTACCCCAAAGACAGATGGTGACTGAGTTCAGAGCAACTGGCTCATGACCAACCCTCAGCAAAGTAAGATACATATAAGCTCTGTGGTCTTCTCCCCCTCCTTTTTTTTTTCTTTTCAATACAACCTCCTCATCTTAGGCATGATAGAGTGCCAGCCTGCAGCCCTGACACTGAGCCCTATTTCGCTATGGGGCCAGCCCAAGACACAAGGGCAGAGTGAGCAGCCCCGCGCCCAGCTGTTTGGGGAGAGAAATGTGCAAAGCCAGAGCAGTCTCCAAATTTGTCACAGCACCTGCCTGTCTGCTGACAGGGTGGCTGCGGAGGCCTGCCCAGCAGAAGCGGTGGTTGCTGGGGTGCAGACATTCATCTGCAGCTGGCTGGAGCCCACCAGCCCTTACTTGGAAGGGCAATGTTTTAAGGGAGTTGCTGGCAGGCCACTGGCGGGACCTCAGCATGGCTGCTCCATCCACTGGATGCCATGGTGCCAGCAGCAAGCTGCTACCTGCACTCCCACGCACAACCCACCACCATCACCTGGTCCTTCAGGTGCTGCTGGATTGACTTTGCACAGTAGCTTCATTCCCATTGCAATGGACTGTTAAGAACATGGAGGTAGGTGGTGTAGTGAGGGGCAGTGGCCCCAGTTTGTTTTGGTAAGGCATCTGCATCTCTGACAGAGCTCCCACCCCACACCGTCCTGCTTGGAGCTGGTCTGGAGAACTGTATGGAAAAGGTGTGCCTGCAGTGATGAAATTGCCACCAGGAAAGTGGGAACTGTAATCACTGAGGAACAGTGGTGGCGCCTGCTGGTGCTTGGGAAGGTGTTGGAGCAGCCTGGGACTGTAGGACAATCTGACCAGCTCTGGGTGACATACAGGGAGAAAGGCCTAAACTAGCACCAACAAATTTTAGTGTTAGTGGCAATTAAAGGAGAAGTTCGTACTTCACATACATAGACAAAATTTTAGGTTGAGTGCAAACTGTTGAAGGCTCTGCTTTACCAATCAGTTTATGAGCATGTTCAGAGAAATCATTCTGAAATAAGCTGTGGATTTAAAATAACATAACTACTCCAGAATAAGTCTCTATTCCAGATGGGAAATTATTCCAGAAGAGCTGCCACAGAACAGGTGATTCTGGTGCAGACAAAGCTGAGATACGTATTCCCAACCAGCAAGATTTCAACACAGCTCCCAGTCAGACTGTACAATGCAGTTTTGTGCTGCTGCCACAGTGGGTATCTTCCTCAACCATTAAGAACAAAGCATCTCCCACTTTCAAGCCCTTGCTTATGCAAATCTTCAACAAAGACCTTTGAATATGATCAAGATTTTCCAGCATCCTTAGAGGGCAAGTATGCAAACATCCAAAAACTAAATTCAAGATAGGGCTTGAGAAAAGTTATGGAGAAATAAGGATTTAAAAGAATACTAGAGAAGCCAAAAAATACGTACCGGAGGCAGGATAGCTCTTATCTCGACATACTGTATGTTATCTTCATAGAGCTCCAGCAGCCCCTGGTAGAAATAGGCCTTGAACACAGGTGCGTAACAGATAAGTCCAGAGGCAATGAGAAAGACTTCTTCAAATCTTTTCCAAATGAAGGCCTTAGAAGGGTAGGCCAGCTCAGGGGCATCTGTCACCAGGGTCAAGTTTTTCAGCAAGCTGTAGAAAAGGGTAAAGGGAAGAGGAAGAATGAGAAGAACAAACAAGTCTACTGGCTTTCAGCATGCAAAAAGCTGCTGGCTGGCAGCTGGGTGTTGGGTACAGGAGGAAATGGGAGTCCTCCAAGATAGGTATGAGTTTTATTGGTCAGACACCAAGCTTTGTGGACACAACACTCTCAAACCCACATGCTCTGGGGTGCAGCAGCGCCCAGCTGTGCTGAAGGAGGCATGTGTTCTTTGGGCAGGACCAAGAAAAGGTGCAAAGCCGTTCCTGCCACAGTAGGGGCACTGTGATACGTATGAGCATAACAATGACTGGTGCAACTAGAAAACATTCAGGTAATTTCTCTGCCACTTATATTTACTCCCCTAATGGCTGATACAGATAATAGTGGACAGGTAAAAAGTCATATGCTCCACATTGAGCTACAAGCAGGGTAAGACTAGGTGTTCAAAACCTGCCCCTTCCTTTTTTGTGGGCAAAATCTTGGGGAGTAAGAGTTACAAAAGGAAGTATGATGTTTTTATATCATAAGAGTTGTGCTCTGCCACCCAGGAGTATCCTTAATCTGAAAGTAGGCTAGTACATTACCCCCTGTGGACAATATATTCTCCCAAACATCTTCAATGCATGTAAAAATTTATGACACCCGGTCCTCTCTTCACCACCTAAAGGCAGACAGAGTCTCCAGGAGATGCCACGGACTGGGCCACCATCAACCTGCTTACTAAGCCTGTAACTTGCCCTGGTACCTTTGTGCTGTCAAAGTATGTCACCTAATATAAACAGGAAAAATTATTGTGAATCAGAAATCCTTTCCCCCACAGTGGAACAAACCTGCTATCCTGCCTGCCTTGCTGATAACTTCTTCAGATTTGTCTGCTGGGAAACAGCTGATAAGAATCGCAGGTCCTGGCTTTTCCTTAGTGGGACAGAAACTTATTTATTTCCTCCATAGGCTCAGCTGGCATATAAGCCTCTTTCAGAAATCCAGAGAGGTGGTGGGTAGTTTCATCAAGCAGAGTTTAAGGGAGCCAGTAATTGCAAGGTTATCTAGTTTTGGGTGACAGCTTGCATTTAGGAGAGGGAAAGTGGCGAGTGTCTGTGCTGCAGTGCTGTCCCTGAGAAGCTGATAGCCTTCATCCCGCCTGAAGCCTTGCCTGTGGCAACAGCTCTCCTCCCTCTGCTGGCAGTCACCTGAAGAAGAGTTTGTAATACATTTCTCAGGCTGGTAGGCAAAGTTTGAATGGTAATATGAGGGTGATTAATTTCATTCCTGAGTGGACAAACTGAAGCCATCGCAGCAAGCTACAGAGCTGGGTACTTGCAGGCGGGTGGGCTTACTAGTCCAGCCAGGCCTGATGTTTATCTAGTGTAAGGGCCTAAGCAGGTTCAGATAGAATTACCTTCAGCCATGCTTCATCTTTCATCCGAGTATATTGTTTCCCCTCAATAACAACTACTGATCTTTAATAACATTTTGTGTTTGATGCCTTGTCCCCTATCCTTGTGCAGCACTCTGCTCTGTTGTATGGGAGATGTAGGTTTGATTTGTAATCTTATTATCTTCTTCCAGGAGGCTTCTGTGGATGGAATTAAAAACCTCCCTTCTGCAGATGTAAAATGTGATCTGGTCCAAACTCATAAACTAAGATCCCGGGCAGGGACATTCCTTTCGAGTCCCTCCATCCTGCTCATAAAGTGGAGCCCATTCCCCCAGAATCTGCCTGCTGTTCATTCTCTAAGGACCCTCTTCCAGCGGCTGGAGTTTTATTTCTTTTTCACTCTGTTAATTTCTTTGCCAGGAACAATTTTAGAAGCAAAACTGTGCATAAAGAGATGATCGTACCACATTAAGGATGAGATTTTAAATGCTCAACAGTCAGGAAAATTCAGAGTTAAGGTTTCCACAGCAACTTTGTCTCTGCCCTTCCGCGCATTACAATAGGGACTTTGGTGCCATTATCATAGGACGCTGGGCAACCCCAGCTACTGTTCAGTAATCCATGCAACCAAACAGAGCGAGCTGGACCACGGCTGGGGCAGGCAGTGTTTCAGGCAGGCAGTGGTGAGCGTGCAGCAGTGGGAGACACTGTAGCATCACCCTAGAAACCAGGAATGTGGGAGCCAGGGGCATCTTGAAGGCACTGATCCAGCTGCCGGAGCGGAAAGGGTGTGCTGCAGCTCAGTGGGAAGGGAAGAGGAGGTTTTGTGTGGGAAGAGCTGGGGAAAGCAGACTTGTCCGCTCCCCTCCTGGCCTCAGCCCTGGCCGAAGGGCAGCTCCCCACCATCCCCGCACGCTGGCAGAAAGCACCTGCCTGGAGCCGAGAGCTGAGCGGGGCCGTTCCCACCAGCCAGGCAAGCACCAAGGGAAAAACCTCCTCGTTGATCAAAAGGCCGTGCAAGCCTGTTCTCGCCACCCTGCACAGGTTCATTTCAGATAAGGATGGGCGGTTAGTCGGGCTCCCACCGCTTTCTCCCCTTGTCCTGTGAGAACTCGGCTTCTCCAACAACGAGAGTGCGCAGGGCTCCCCTCCCTGCCTTTAAATCTAGCTGTACAAACTTGTGGTTGTTTACTTAGCCTGTGCTCTTGGGCTACAAACAGCAATAAATCCCCACACCACCCTGCTCCTAAAAGCACATAAATCAAATCATGCTTTTTTTATAATCCCCTTTGCTTTGAGACTGATTATTGATCTCTATAACTGTTGAAGATTTATTGCGTAATAGTGATCCATCCTTGATAACTGGATAATCTCCTAAGGGTTCCGGGGCTTTTGCCATCAGTAGTTCATGCAGATGAAGCAAAGCTTCATAAATACATTTTTTCCTTCTTTTCTGGAATGGGCCCTTGCCAGTGATCAGGTGCAGACTACAAATAGCCTTCCATGTCATGTCATATATGCACTGAACAACGCTGTTGCAATGCATATGCCCAAAGGGGCACAGCTAAAACGACCAGCTAAGGATTATTTATTTTCAACTGTGGTTTTGCTTTCTCTTTTCCTGTTTTTTTCCCCTCTAACTGTTCTGCTTTCTTGCACTATATAATGCAGAAGCAAATGGTTTTGTTGCCTTGTTTTAAAGGGATTCTTTTTCCTGCTTCTTCTTCTGTTCACGAATAGTAATTATACCCCTCTCCTCACCGTGGTATCTGAATGTCTTCCAGTGGTGCATTAAATAGTGTGACTAACATCTGTCACATGTGGTTCATTCGCTTTCTCTCTCTCTCTCTCGTCCCCTCTTCTTCTCCCCAAGGGGAGACTTGTGGAGGGAGTAGAGTGCTTTGTTTCTGTAGTGGATTTTTATTCTTTTTTTTCCCTTGTGATGCACACACTGCCCTATTTTTCTGTGAGATAAGGCAGTTGGAGGACACAGAGGGGAAGGTGATGGTGGTCTGGGCAGCCGTTAGTGCCCAGGGGAGTTGTCCCCGCAGCCTCGGCCATGGTGTCAGCTCCCTCACAGATGACTTCATCCTGGTGATAGAGAGCTCCGCTGGGCCGTCGGAGCTTCGCTGCTGGGCACGGCCTTAATCCTTGGGCTGCTGGCGGGGGGGTGTGCAGTGGTATTTTGCAAATATCTGGAATGTCAGCACTGTTTCCCTAAATATCTAGGGGCATGCTCTTGGTTTAGAAACAGTGGCCATTACATTGCATCTTGAGGGAAAAAAATTACATTCTCCTATATCATAATTGATTGTGAAGTAAATAAGTGAGGATTATTTTTTTCTTTTAAATCTCAAAGCAATATTCCCTTCCTTTCTCTGTCTCCTGGCCCGCAGTCTCCTGACTCTTGTAATAGCATCCTTTTGGAAGCTTACCAGTAACAGAATACTCCAGGGTCTTGGCCCATAAGATGTGTGTTTTGAATAGAATGATTAAACCTTCTTTTGAGGGAAACAAACTAAAAGACTTCCTTCCAAAACACACACATATGTATATGTGTGCATGTGTACCTAAAAATGCAAACAGTGAAAATGTAATGCAGATACCCCTTTCTCTCACCACTTTCTGTTCAGGAATGCAGTAAGGTGAAAGAGGTGCAGCCTCTCGGAAACATTTCCATTGTTCCCTTCACATTTGCTGATCCACCCTTTCTTGCATGAGAGCCCTTCCCTGCTGCCATATTCCCTTGATACTTCCTTGAAACCACCCAACTATCCATCCATTCCTTCCTCTGACATCTGCTTTCTCTCAGCTTGTCAGTGCTCAAGGGCAAAGAGGAGTGCAGGAAAGAGGTAGCCTGGGATGCACATGTTCAAGAGACTGGGAGAGTTTCCAGAAACTGAGAAGCAGAACAGATTGGGGCCTATTCCTGGCTAGAGACCTATTTCCAGGCGGCCAAAAAACATTCTTAACCCCTAGACTAGTACCTGGGGATTAGATGAAAATAGGAGGGGAAGCGCCTCAATGTGGCTGTTGTTCATGCATTTGCACATTATGTGCAATGACTCCTCTGCGATTTTGTGGTGATGAGCACAGAAGGGCAAGACATGAAGGACAACATACTCAAATGAGTACGTCTGAGTACCCAGGATGCGAGAGATCTAAGTTTGTACTTGGCACTGGTATGCATTTGCTGAGGAAAATCACTTCATTGGTCTCTGCCTCAGTTCTCCTCTGCCCTTGAGGAGACCCTTGCAGTGGGGTCTGTCTTGTTTCCCTATGCAGTGCCTTCCACTCTGAAGTCCTGCTCTGACTTGTGTCTACTAGAGTTGTTGAACCACTAATACAAAAGAAGAGGAATGTGATAACACTGCCACTGAAAAGAAGCCTTATTCCCAAACAGGACCACAGGAAATCAAACAATGCACAGCTCCACCCTCCTGGGTGTGTAGGATGCCATGGCCTCTAGCCTCAGCCAGAAATGAACATTACGCTATGGAAATAAAACCGAAAACGAATACAGTGAAGGGTTGCTCCTGAGATAGTTCTGAAATACCCAGTGCAATTGCTTGGTCTTTAAGGAAGTGAAGCTGTTTCAAAATCCAATCTCCTGCCCATTATTTATGGGTCTTCTGGTGGGACTGAAGAGGGCTGGTGCCATGTTCTTTCCCTCATCATCACTCCCAGTAGAAATGGAAAGGAGCTAGCAGGGAACCAGTTTTCTCTCTGGAAATGTAGATAAGTCACTTCTCACTGGATCTTATTTCTTCCATCACATGTCAGGGCAATTGAGCCTCAGGGTATAAAAGGTCAAGAGCCCTCGGTCTGGCACAACCTTCTCCGTCCCTTCTGGAAATGCTCAGACCTCTGCAGGAAAGGGATAGTGGATGCCCCAGAGAATAAGCTCCCTCTGCCCTGCCCCTTGCCATTGTTGGGGAGGGAGGGCAATACCATGCCAAAGGTCTGGCAGCTCCTCAGCTTCCCAGCCTGACCTCTTTCCCAGATCTGTAGGGCTCAGAGCCCAGACAGCTTCCATGTGGAGGGGATAGCAGATCCCTAAGTGTTAATAGGCTTCTATTTAAGAGTGCACACCCTCACTGAAGAGCACTACAGTAAAACCCATGAAGTTTCACTTAGGAAATGCTGTTATTAGGGACACCCACGTCACCTAATCCAGCCTTCTCCTTGTGTGTCGGCATGGCAATACTGTCTTTAATTACATGACATCACACACTATTTTCTTCCACAGGACCCCAGTCCCCTGGAGTGCCACAGACGGCAGTGCCCTCTGAGTGGATCGCTACTCAATATTTTCCTTTGTCCTCATCACTCAGTGTCTGACTTCATGCATTATTTAGCATGCTCTCTCCAGCCCCCTGCATGCCACACAGAACTACACACTTCCTCCTGGCCTTTTTGGCAGAGCTTTGTCCCAGGATCAGTGGCCCCTGGATGGGGAGATAGGGCTCCCTCTTCCTGCCACTACTGACTGGAGGGGGAACTAGGCTATTCCTACCCACCTGTAACTGATTAATGGTAGATGGCTGCTGAGCAGCCAGCTAACACCTGGTCCTGATAAAAGGCTGCCAGCAGTTAAAGTAGGGGCTGCCTGTAGGGAGGGGAGCTCCTGTAAGAGAGCAGGTGATGCTTTGGGGAGCCATCTGAGGTGTGAGCTCCTAGACAGCTATAGGAAGCCTTGCCTGTAAGGGGACATGCTTTATTAGCAGAAGGGTATTGAAAGGGGAGTGCTACCAGGCAGATGACCTGTGTGTAGGGGTTTATTAGCTCAGCTAGTACCCAGGCTGAGACCTAACCCCTTGTCTGAGACTAGGAGAGCAAGTCACAGCTTCTAGTGCCTGAAGGTCCCTGTTGAGAATGAGTATGCCATGCTTCAGCGTGGTGGGTACTAGTGGGGTTTCAAAGAGAGCCCTCAGACAAGGATGGTGTTTGGAAGGGAAGAATGGGTTGTTTTCTTTTGGGTTGCTTTGGGTTTTTTGCTAGTGCAGTAACTGGCATAAGTAGTTTGCCCAACTTCTTGCTCTGAATCAAAATTATGACTTCACAAATTACTTCTCTGCTGTTGCAAAGAGCCTATTTCTCAGCTACCTGATGTTCTCATCCTGTTCCTGGGTACCTCAATGGGTGAGGCAAGGTCTTTCACCATGCAGCCCTGTCCCATGCTGGGAGAACATCCAGCCTGGGTGCTGAGGAGAGGTGGGGGCAGGTCACATAAATCTACTTAAATCACAGTCTTCCAACACATTTGTGCAAAGGACCAGAGTGAGGGTGTACAGAAAACTTCAGTTTTGATGGTCTTTTAACTCGTGTATTTAGTGCTGAAACCTTGTAATTCTGATATTGCTATTTCCTTGTTCTGTGTAGGCAGTCCTAAACAGAGTTCCCCCCTTTCAGAGCAGCAAGCAAATGGGAAAGCTGGACCAGAACAATCTGTCAGCTACACAATGTCCTCATGAAGCACTGGCAGGCTTGCAACACCTCTTCACTCACCTGCTATCGAACTCGGTCACATTGTGCAGCTGTTTCCGGTAAGTCTCCAGCAAAACCCACTGGGAGCACTTGGCTGGAACTGGGTGAGGAGGATGAGGCTTTGAAAAGCGAAACCGAACAGTGCCTGTATGGGTGAAGCAGATGTAGCAGTCGGGGAGGTAGGTGGCATTGTATACCAGCCAGTCCACACTCAGGATGGCGTAGTCATGCAGGTGTAAAACAGCACCTGGGGAGAAGAAAAGTATATCCTAATGGGGCAAGGCAGCTGAAAAGAAGGAACAGAGGTTTCATGTGATGATAGTTTGCATTTGCCCATCCAGGGGCATCTGGAAATGCTTCTAGATGACTGTGAGTGACCTCTCGCAGCAGAGATGAAGCAGCTGCTTTGCCTCCTCCGTGCTGGGGGATGTATGCCCCTCCACATCAAACGCAGGGCAGGCAGACCGTGACAGCTCTCTGGGAGTGGAGGGAGGGGGGAAATCAATAGGGAGCTCTGCTTCTCCACTGGGATGGAAAATGCTCTGAGTTATTAAAGGTCTTTCAGGCAGACTTTGCTGTGAGCTGGCTCAGGCCCCACTGATTTAAAGAGGAACTCGCACAGTAGGCAGCAGCTTACAAGGCATACTAGCTGACCGGCATACCTAGAGCAAACCTCTGTATCTAAGCTGTTTGAATTCTAGTCTCAATTTTTGCATCAAGTCTGTGTCTCTTCTTTCATCTCTTTAAAACTCTGGTGCACACGAACGTTCCAGGCCATGACACACCAAGGAATTGCACTCAGGTGCAGAAATACCATCTACTACTAGCCCTTATCAAAAGCATGCTTACTTACATTGTACATCTGTTGCTGGCCAGCACAAAGGGCCTTTGGGATGCTCTGTTATTGTACAGTATGTTGGCAACTGCCAGTCTTCTGGCATAGGAAGTGCCCTCTGTATGCTCAGCCCATACTTTAATTTTGCTAAAATCTCTCCTTTTGCAGACACTGGTGCTTGAACTAAACTTCACCTTTGTTAAGGGAAGATACTGTGAGAGCTAGAGTCTTACAGATACATGTTTTATTAACCTAGGGGAGACCTCATGGCCAAAATAGCTTTGATGACCTTAGGGGTAAAAGGAGAACATGAGTAGGAAGAACAAAACAAAATACTGGTAGCATGTGACATTAGACAAACTTCAAGCTCATAATCTATAGTGGACTAATCCAATATAGACTGTAATGTCTATGATCGCTCACTACAGAGGGTCTGACTGTTAAGATGCTGAGCAACTGTGGTTACTGGTCTCACCAGAGCTAGCGTGACAGAATGGGCCTGACACAGCTGTCTAGATCTGACCTTCTTCTCACTGGCAATGCCACCCTTATTCCTATGTGAGCAGCAATAGAAATTACAATAGCGCTTGAAACAACAGTAATTCACCAGTAGCTTTGATCAAGACTGAGGCCTCAAAGACTAGGTCCTAATCAAGCAGTTACAAGGATGTGATCTTGGCCCTAAAAGCTTACAGCTCTTGCAAAGCTTCTGTGAACACATTTTAGCATCTCCTGGATTGAAAAGTTAATTTTTGGTTTTAATTCCTTCTTGGTATCAGATACCCCACTGAAGAGGGGGGTACTTCTAAGTTCCTTACTATTCAATTCAACAATGAAAGGGTAATGGCAACTCTAACATCCCAGTCACTTGTGGTAACAGATTAGGACGCTGTAAGACAGGAATCCTTATCTCAGAGGGGGAAAAGGGTTTTTACTCAGGAGCTAGCAGGGCTGATTGACAGAGCTTTAAACTAGATTTTAAGGGGGAAAGGGACAATACTAAGCTAGTCAGTGACAAGCAATGGGGTGGCATGCCAAAGTTCGAAGAGCTGTGTGTTAGTGAGATTCTTCAGACTGCTACATGTGGGGATGGGCACAATGCACCGCACCCAAAGTGTTTCTACACGAATGCATGCAGCATGAGGAGCTAGCAAGAGGAGCTAGAAGCTTTGGCCCAGTCCCAGTCGTATGACATCATTGGCATAAGTGAAACCTGGTGGGATGAGCCCTGTGACTGGTGTGCCATGATGGATAGTTACAGGCTCTTTAGGAGGGATAGGCAGGGCAGGTGAGGCCAAGGGGTGGCATTGTGTGTAGTGGAGGAGCTGGAATGCATGGAGCTTGCAGCTGCTGATGGCACAGTGGACAGCCTCTGGGTAAGAATTAAGGGACAGACAAATAAAAAGGATCTTGTTGTGGGAGTCTACTATAGGCCACCCAGCCAGGATGATGATGCTGAGTTATTCTTTAAGGAACCTAAGGGATGCCTTTAAGTCATCTGCCCTTGTCCTTATGGGGGACTTCAACTTGCCAGATGTCAACTGGGAATACCGCACAGCTGGTACAACAGGTCCAGAAGACTTCTAAGCCATCTGGACAACAACTTCTTGGTACAGGTACTAAGGGAACTGACCAGGAAAGGTGCCTTCCTCAATTTGTTGTTTAATAACAGAGAGGGTCTTGTGGGTGAAGTGGTGATTGGTGGCTGCCTTGGCCACAGCAACCATGAAGCAGTCAAGTTTAAAATCTATGGTAACAGGAGGAAAACTGCCAGCAAGATCTCAACTCTGGATATGAAGAGAGCAGACTTCAGGTTGATAAGGGAACTTAGTAAGGTCCTGTGGGGAAAAGCTTTTGAAGGTGCTGGGGTCCATCAAGTACCACCTCCTAAGAGCACAGAAGCAGGCAATTCCAAAATGTAGGAAGTCACACAGGCAAGGCAGAAGACTTGGCCGAGCTGGGATCTTCTAGAAATTAGGTGGAAAAAGAAAGTACGTGGCCAGTGGAAGCAAGGTCAGAAGACATGTGAGGACTACAGAAACTCTGTTGACCACTGCAGAGAGGAAATTCATAAGGGCAAAGCTCAATTAGAGTTGAAGCTGGTCAGACTGTGAGGGTCAATAAAAAGGGCTTTTTAAAATATGTTAATGGCAAAAGGCAGACTAGAAATAACATTGGCCTGTTACGTGGTGAGCATGGTTACCTCAAAAACAGGAACATAGACAAAGCAGAGATGTTTAATGCTTTCTTTGCCTTTGTCTTCAACGCCGATGGTGGGCTCAGGGACCCCCAGAGCCCTGGGCTAGAGAACCATGACTGTGGGAATGATAAATTACCAGTCAACCCTGGACTTGTGCAGGACTTGCTGTTCCAGCAAGCAAGCTGGATCCCTATAAGTGGATGGGGCCTGATGAGATTTATCCAAGGGTACTTAAAAAGCTGGCTGATGTCATAATGAGACCTCTCAATTATTTTTTCAATGATCTTGGGAATCTGGAGAGGTCCCAGTTGACTGGAAGCTGGCAAATGTTGTCCCAGTCTTCAAGAAGGACAACAGGGATGACCCTGGTAACTACAGGCCTGTCAGTCTCACTTCTGTGCCTGGCAAAATTATGGAGACTTTTCTGGAAGTGACTGAAAAACACCTGAAAGACAATGCAGTCATTGGTCCTAGCCAGCATGGGTTCATGAGGGGAAAGTCCTACTTAACAAAAGTAACTTCTTCCTATGACAAGGTTACCCACCTAGTTGACCAAGGGAAGCCAGTCAATGTAATCTTTTTGGAGTTCAGTAAAGCTTTTGATACTGCCTCTCACAGTATCCTCCTGGACAAAATGCCCAGCACACAGCTGGATAAACGCATAATGCAGTGGGTGAGCAATTGGCTGACAGGTTGCGCTCAAAGGGTAATAGTAAATCGGGTTACATTGAGCTAGTGGCCAGTCACCAGCTGGGTTCTGCAGGGATCCATCTTAGGGCCAGTACTCTTTAATGTCTTCATAAATGACTTGCATGCAGGTTTTGAAGGAATAATTATTAAGTTTGCTGATGACACAGAATTGGGAGGAGCTGTTAATACTCTCGAGGGCAGAGAGACCCTGCAGAGAGATCTGGACAGACTGGAGAGCTGGGCAATCACCAACCGTATGAAGTTTAACAAGGGCGAGTGCTGAATTTCACATGTGGGACATGGCAGCCCTGGATATAGACTGGGGAACAAGAGGCTGGAGAGTAGCTTTGCAGAGAGGGACCTGGTTCTGGTTGACAGCAAGTTGAACATGAGCCTACAGTGTGCCCTGGCAGCCAAGAGGGCCAACTGTGTCCTGGGGTGCATCAAGCACTGTATTGCTAGTCCATCGAGAGAGGTGATTGTCCTGCGCTACTCTGCACTGGTGTGTTCTCACCTTGAGTACTGGGTGGAGTTTTGGGCACCACAGTATATTAGGGATACAAAGACACTAGACAGTGTCCAGAGAAGGGCCACAAAGTTGGTGAAGGGTTTAGAGGGCAGGCTGTATGGGGAGCGGCTAAAGTCACTTGGTTTGTTCAGCCTGAGGAGACACCTCAACATGGTCTACAACTTCCTTACAAG
Organism: Phalacrocorax carbo; assembly: GCF_963921805.1. Classification (NCBI taxonomy): domain Eukaryota; kingdom Metazoa; phylum Chordata; class Aves; order Suliformes; family Phalacrocoracidae; genus Phalacrocorax; species Phalacrocorax carbo. The sequence continues at coordinate 69,181,969 of NC_087513.1, forward strand.
GGGAGCAGGAGGGGCAGGTGCCAATCTCTTATCTCTGGTGACCAATGATAGGACCCGAGGGAATGGCAGGAATATGTGCCAGAGGAGGGTTAGGTTGGATATTAGGAAGAGGTTCTTCACCCAGAGGGTGGAACAGGCTCCCCAGGGATGTAGTCACGGCACCAAAACTGACAATATTCAAGAAGCATTTGGACAATGCTCTCAAAGATACAAATTTTGTCTGTGTGTGAACTTTTGGGTCATCTTATGCAGGGACAGGAGTTGGACTCGATGATCCTTGTGGGTCCCTCCCAATTCAGGACATTCTGTGATTCTGTGATACCACAGCAGAGACTGGGAGGAAAAAGCTGGGAAGTGAGGAGGATGACTCTTATCCACATGTCAGTGTCACAGTCTTTCAAGTGAAAAATGCTTCTGAGGAGAAACTGACTCCCAAATCTTTCAAAGCAGGCCACCAACCTGATTCCAAGCAGCCATGTATGCAAGGCTGTGGGACTCTGCATCTAAAGAGAGACTGCTTGGAAGGGCGGACAGAGTGTTCAGAGTCACAAGAGTATTGGCAATGTCCACTGCAACTGGCTCATATCTTTAGTTAAAGAAGGTACCTTGTTCAGATGCTTATTTAATGAACCAGAGATGCAGACGGAGAAACCAGTCAGGAGTTAAGTCCTGGTTCTCTGCTGAACTGTCAGCAGCTCAGGGACATGAAGAAACCATGCTTCCTGCTACACAACCTAGGTTTTGTGTGGTCTGGATTTCCACTTGGCTAAAAAAACCCCTTGCCTCCTTTCCATCATAACCCAGAGTACTGAGCTTTCAAATGCTGCTGTGTCGCAGCTGCTCATCAGAGGATGCACAGGGTGATGTGGTGAAGGTATCGGTCAATCTCATGCCATTATCTAACCTAGAATGTTCCAAATGCCTGAAATTATGTGTGTGCTGCAGAGTGCAGAAGCTCCTTTTGGTATAGGGCATGGCAGCCCATTAGCACATAGCTTGCTGCACAACGGGAGAAATGACATCTCTGAAGACAAGAGGAGAAATTCCTGCCCTTATAAGCAGAGATCTCCTACAAGTGCACAGAACAGAACCTGATTAAGAAACACTAAGTGAGAGAATACAATAGTTTCTATATTGTATTCTGCAGGTCACATCAGCGCAGGCTTTGACTTCCATTCTCTAAGTAAAAACACTTGTGGTGTTGGAGGTAGCACCTTCCTCCTCTAGTGTCCCCAGACTTTCCAGTAGACTTCCAGGCCTGTTACAGAACTACCTGCACAAAAACTTCTTGGGGGATACACCACTTCTGGCTAAGAAGTGGGCAAAGGCAAGGTTAGTAGCATGTCTGTGGTGTGTGTGGAAAAAGGAAAGGCCCTGGCTGGAACATGCTGAACAAAAATTAGTCTGTGATGTCATGTTGTCTTCACTTCCTCTGCCCTTTCTCCACACTTGAAAGGCTGAAGGATCCATATTGTAAGTTATAACAAATGCTACAATTGCTGGAAACATGTATACATCCAATCCATCCCCCTCTTCCTCTCTCCCCCTGCCCTGTCCCCAAGCTCAGAGGCAGGGCTCTTCCTGGAAGCCAGCAAGCATAATCTATGGCTCTCGTAAGCTTGCCTGCAACTAAAGGTCTGCCACATCTCCTCATGCTTTGTCCTAGCTCTGGCATAGAAAGTAAAAGGCAAGAGGAGGATGACTCAGATGAGCAACCCTTAGGCCAAGCCTACCTTTTGGCATGCGCTTTAAGATGCTGAACACCGTGCTCTGATCAATGAGGCTTTTTGCCCGAAAGAAGTGCATGCTTGGAGGAAACTGTCCTGTAGTTATGGCTGTTGCAACCTCCTCCTTCTTGAGGTTTACGAGCTTTGTACTGATCTGCTGTTCCTGTCTACTCAGCACCAAATTGCCACCTGTCTGATGGGCTTTTTCCTCTTGCATTAGGGAGTCCCGGTCCTTCCAGAGTGGGGTGGGAAAGCAGAGGGAAGCCAAATTCAGGAAAAGGTATGCCAGCCTTATGCCTTGCCCAGACAGAGGCTTCATCTTAGTGTTGCACCTGAGGGGGAATAAAAAAAAATAATTGGAGCAGTAGCACAGGTTAGAAAGTGACATCTTAGCAATGACCCTTTGGGATAGTAAACTGCTGGCCAGTCATGCAGAAGTAGTGGGTTAATTTAATGTTCAGTACTGGGGCAGCATCAGGTATCCATGTCCTCTGTATTTATGGCTATTCGTTCATGCGCTCCCCGTGATGGTCTCTGCATGCAGCAAGACTGTGGGCAGGGTGGAAAGGAGAGGTTCCTTCCTGGATCAAGTTGGCAGTACATCACACAGACCTGCAACCTGGCAAAGGCCCCATCCTGGAATGGGGGAGTGGTGAGATCAGGACTCTGGCTTGGAAGCTGGGATGGAGCCCCTCAGAATAACGGGGGCTGGTTACAAGGTGCTGGCCATGCTGCCAGCGTCCCAGGGAGGGAGGCAGGGGGCCATAGCACTTGAGATGCTTTTGTTTTTTGCTTGAGCTAATCAGATCCTGATTCCCTGCAGTCAAGTCCTTGTTGCACCACTATAGTATATGCCAGCTATCAGAGGGGTTAATTCACGGGCAGAAAACCCCTGGCTTCCACTGCAGTGACAGAGGCGTGTCCCTTCCTTGCAATCCCAGAAGAAAGAGGACGGAAGGGAGACCATGAGAGTAATAAGAGATCACAGGGGACAGGCATATGTGAACTCAGAGAACTCTGCCCTTCCAAAAAAACAAAAAAAGCACAGCTGCAATATAATCCTTCAACACCAGGTTTTAGTGACCCTCTGCACCAATCCCTTCAAACCAAAGCAGGCTGGAGAAAGGCTCAACATTTTGAAATGGTCCCCTGTGAATTAATAGTGAGTCCCTGTTTGTACACATTTTCTGCTTCAACCCGTGGTGCCTCTAGCCCCTCAGCCTCTGCTCTGTCAGCATCCCAGGAGACGTGCTGGGGGAGCAATCTGCTGGGAAAAAAGCAGGGGTAGATGCAGCCCCATGACAGGCCCAGCTCTGAACTTGGCAAAAGAATCATCCTAGAAGGAGATATCTTATCCCTGGTGCAACTGACTCACTTACTGTTAACTTTCTTCCTCCTTGCATCCAGATTTCATCCAGCTGCTGCCCAAAAGAGCAGGGAACAGTTATCTCTCTTGCAAGCCGGCACTGTCCCAGCAAAGATAAAGAGGCAGGATCTGTCCTGGTGGTGCAGAGTGAGGCACGGGCCAGCACAGACAGTTCCTCTTCCTGTGCTGTCGCTCCAGTTTGCTCAGCTTTTATTTATCCCCTCCCCACTGCTTCATGAATATATAAATAGGAGGAGGAGGAGGAGGCAGCAAGGGGGATTATGAGAAAGCAGGACACAGGCCCCAGGGCAGGTGGCTGAAGGGAGCTGGGCTGGGAACTGGTAGTGGGGGCCAAAGCAGCAGGGTCACCTATGGGAACCCCTCCACCTCCCACACAGAACAGAGGTGGACTTTTTAACCCATCCTTGCCTGCCTGCAAGGTGATGAGGGGCTTGTGTGTGCAGCCCTCCTGCATACCCTGGTACACATATGCAACTTTTAAATATCCTGGAAGAAACACCTGAGCACATGTTCCTGGTATGGAGAAACTCTTAAGCCCTGCTCAGGCTGTCCCAGGAGCACATGTGACCTTACATATCTAATCTCATGTAGAACACTGTGTATTTAATGCCAACAGTGCTGCAAACTCTACTTACTAATGGGCTTTTAACTGAGAAAACAGTAGCTTTAAATATTTTGCCCAGCCTTTGCCAGCTGTGCAAATCAGGCAGACATCAATCCAACTGGCTGCACTGGGGCTGCATTGGGTACACAGAGCTAAACTTGTTTGTGGGGACTAAATCAAGTGGAGGTGGGTATGGTCTGTTTTTAAAATAAAAAACCCAAACCAACAAATATTGTAATTTCAACATTTTATTTTGCAAAGTTGAATGGACTGAGTTTTAAAGTTATTTAAAGCAGATGTTACATAAACAGCTTCCAGTGGAGAACAAAGTCCATTTGGTTTAATTTAATCAAAATTTTAATGATTTTAATTTTTTAAATTAAAAAAAAAAATCTCATAAGACAAGAGCTATTGAGAACAACCCACAGCATTCACAAAGACTGTTTTTGAGGCAGAGAAAGTAGAATCTGACCAATAATACATTAAATTTCATTAGCTGGCACCACTGCAACAGATTGAAAGCAGGGTGGACAGGCCCCCCTGAATATCCTAGCTGGACACTCGCCAGCTTTCCCTCTTCTCTTCATCCCTTCATGCTTTGATGTCACCATGATTAGTCCCAGCATCAATGCAGGGATCAGCCAGGATCCCCTAATGCTCTCCAAGTCCCAGCTGGGGCAGCGTGTCCAGGAGGTGGCTGTGGCCCTTTGGCCACCCTCAGCAGGATGGTTTTTTTTTCTGGAGTCCCAAGATGATCCTGTTCCCAAAGGGAGATCAGAGGAGTGGAAAGATAACCCAACTACGCAACCATCTGCAGAATTGATAAAAGCAATTCAAGGAGGTATGGGGAGAGGCCTCAGAGGGAAGTGCATGGAGTGGAAAAGGGACGGTTTAGCAAGGACAAGCATTCTGCCTGCAAATACCTTCAAGGGAACAATATAAGCGAAGGAAGATATTTGCTCTAATTATCTTGGAGTAGTAAAGCCTGGCGTTAGGACCATAAAACCCAATTTAGGCTAGGCAGTTAGAAAACAGTCTCTGCAGCGAGCAGTTGGGTGCTAAAGAAAGGTTCCTAGGGAGGAGCATTGAGAGGGGTTAAAATGCTTGGGCAAAGGACCTCAAATAGCAGCTCAGAGCAGACAGGGGTCTTGGAAATGCCTGCAAGAGCACCTGGTTCATCCCATCAGATTGAGCTTGAAAAACAAAACCTAAGTCCAGTGCTAAAACACTTCTTTGATAGGACTCTTCCATGTAAGCAATCACAGCCATTGCCAGGAGAATGCTGTACAGATGTTGCAAGGGTTGTGGTAGGAAATAAGGTGTCTGAGATGCTTTGCTCTCTATTAAAATGTGGTCCATGCTCTTAAAACAAAAATCATGGGAGGCCAGCACTGGTGAAATAAAACTGCAGCTGTTTTTAGGCAGGATCTCTCTGGGCACGGAGGGTGGAATGAGGAAGAACAGGACAACCCAAATCAGGGTATGGTTGCCACCAGCCAGGAGCCCTATTGTGGGAGGACCTGGGTTCCTCTAGTGCGTGCAGGCATTCACAGCTCCGGCTTCAGACCTCTCTGGGAACCAAGGCATGGTATAGGAAGATTTGCCCTATGTAAGGGGCCAACAAGGAATGTTACAGGGGTCATTATGATGCCAGTATATCTTAGCTAGTTTGAATTCTTGCTGAGAAGTGGGTAGCCTGGCTGGAGGTTGTGTAATAGCTCTGTGTCTGTCTGTGAGACTGTGATTGCAGTTCCTGTCCAGCGTTGACTGGCTTCTGAAATAATCTTAAACTTTCTGGCTCTGGTACCACTTGCTGTTTAGCCAGGGCTGATAGGAGCACCAGTCATGCCTGCTCGGTCCTCAAATGTCCCAGCTATTCCTTGGTTTCTTGGGTGGTTTCTAGCCTGTGCTGGCCTCTCGGCTGCTGCAGCTGTACCTAGCAGTGTTCAAAAGCCCTGTTTCAAAGCTGTCATGGATACGTCTGTGCAAGCTGCAGGCACACCCTTTCTTTATGCCCAGCTGCACATCAGATGCATAAGAAGCTTTAAATAGCTGGTGGCCACCACTTCAGTGCTCTCAGTGAGTTCCCCTTGGTTCAGTTTCAGTTCCATATGTGAACCAGTTTTTTTTCAAACCTTACAAGCTTCTTGGAGGCAACAGCTACCATCTCCTCCAGCACGTTTTCCCACCTCTCCCTCCCACATCATTCCTGATGCCACCACAGCTGGCTGTCTGCTTCTACCGTTCAGTCCCTTGCAGCAGCCGCAGTGCAAAGGGGAGCATGGACACCGTCCCCAACAGCACGGTGCAGGAAGTGGGGAAGGACCGCAGAGGCAGCAGCAGCAACATCAGGCTTGTGGATGTGTGTTTTTCACTTCATCTTCAGCTACGCATATCACACAGTGCTTACAACATCCTGCAAAGTCCATCTTTCTGCTGCAGCCTCTGCATGGAGGATCAGCTTGCTGTGTGTCACTGCAGATCCCAGCCCCAGATTAAACCTCTGCAGCCTGTGTAGGTGACAGCAAAAGCTACAGTGATAACAAATCCGCAGAAGCTAGACCTAGTGTTGATGCAGACCTGGCTGTATTTCCTGTGTGGGCAACCCATTTTGTAAGCCAAATCCAAACCAAGGAGCATTTCTGATAGTACAGAGGGTTGGGGTGTCTTTTAGCTTCCTAGCCTTTCTGAACATGCTGAAGTCTAAGCTATGCTCTGGAAATATCACTGTAAGGCCAGGGAGAGAAAGCACTCTCAGCTCTACCAGTTAGCTATCCTTTCTGTGCCAGCTGCCTCATTTGTGAAATGGGACCAATTCCCTACTTAGCTGCCCTCCTTGACAGTGGTGATTATTTACTCTGTCTGCTGGTGAAATAGCAATGCTCCCCAGGCCAGCAGCTAAATTACTGCAGTTTTAAAGCAAGTCTGCCTAAAAGACACGCTATGGTTTTAAGAGGAAAGCTGTGAGGTGGGACAAGGGGCTGGAAGAGAGCTGTATGTGGGCAGATATGGCAGTGAATGAGGGCAGGCTGTGGAAAGCCTGCCCCTTGAAGCCCTACCTGTCTGCTAGGCCTGGGCCAGACCGAAGTGCCAGTCCTTGCTCCAAAGCAGTCCCAGCCCATGGTTAATGCCTGTGAAATGATTAGAACGTATAAAAGTGCTAAGTGCTATAAATTATTATTAAGAATAGACTGGCCCAGGATGTTTTTGATGATTAAAACCTCTGCACTGGCCTGCTAAATAACCTCTGCTTTGGTCTGGCTGGGCACAGGTTGGCATTTTTTTTTTCCTGTTTCACCACCATCACTACTTTGTGCCCAGCCAGGCAAAAATATGGGCCATCTACCAGCCAGGCAAGGAGGTCAGTGGGAGCCCTGCAGCGGAGAAGACACCAGTCTGCAGTGGGTCATGCTGGCAGCATTGCTCCCCAGCCTACAGCCAAGCTCTGCTGACCCTCAAAGATGCTCTGTCCACCACTCAGAAACCCTCCCCCGCCTTAGCTGTCCAACCATGCCTCTGTCCATCTGTCCTTCCACTCCTCCTCAGCTACATTGGTGGCTCTCTGATGATTTAAAAATAAATAAGATACCTGAGTTGCTACAAGAACTGGGGCTGGGAATGGAGAAAGCCAGGGAAAGAACTAAACTCCCAAGTTAACGATGAATCACTCAGGGAGTGGAGTCATTGATTTGTAATCATTGCCTGGCTCCCAAATATAATAGCTGTGAATTCCTATGACCAGCCACTGAGACGAAGAGCTTTGGGCTATTCCCATCACACCTCCAAAAATTCAAATCGGTCTTGCTCATGAGTGGGGCTCATAGCTCTGGGAGCCCAGCAGCTTCATCGGCACTCACCCTCTGGAGCGGAGCCAGCAGCGTTCACTGGCAGCAGCCTGCACACATGCCAGGCTGCTGCTGCTGCTGAGCTGAGCTTGCGAATAAATAAGTCAAACTGCATCATTTCCTTCAACACCTCCCCCGCTAGGGTTGTTCCCCGCTGCTGTCACCCCACAGCAGAGGGCTGGGAAGGAGAAGGACAAACCAAAGCGAGGCAGTGTGTATTAGTACCCTGTCGCTTTGGGAGCAAACGGCAGGGAGCCAAGGGCTCCCAGGGCAGGAGCTGAGAGCCCTGGGTATTCAGGAAAGAGGCTCAGCACCATCCAGGGTAGGTCCCAAGCTGTCTCTGAGGTTTCTGTGCAAAGGCTCCCAAAGAATATGAACAGAGTCTTGAGTTTATTATTTGTATTCTCAGCCTTGCCTACCTACTAGGGGCAAAAATGAGAGCAAACTAGGTAACCGAAACATCCTGGATTAGCAAGAGTACCTGACTCACTCTCTCTAGGGAATGACTTTAAGGAGGGAAGAAGGCCAGTGCTACTGTGGGAAGTGTTTTCTTGCTTTTTGCATTAGTCACATCAGATTTCCTGCCCGCCCTGGGGTGTCTATCCATCACCAGGCTGTGGTGGCTCCCACGGATCAGCGTGGTTTTGAGGGCGTTGGCCCTAGTATAATAAGCAGGGCAAAATTCCTGTTCCTAAAAGCTATATTCCATCTAAACATCCCCCTCACTCCCTGACTCCTGCTCCACCCACCTAGTTTCCCCAACCAGAACCTAAAGCAAACTACATCTCTGCCTAGACTCCTAAGTCCCCCACCTCTGTCCCTGGAGTCCATCACACCTTGATACAGAGGATGTGAGTTCGTCCCTGGTCACTCTGCAGCTGTGAGCATCCCCATGACACCCTGTGTCTCTACTATGTCAACTGTCTCCTCTCACTTTCTCTCCATTTCTCTCTATCGATGTCACCCAGGTTGCTCCACTGTCACATAGCCTTCAAGCCTGGTCAGTGAGAAGTATGAGGCCTTGCAGTGGCACAGCACCATCATTTCTCTCTCTTTCAACACAGGCTCTCATAGAAGTCCACCAGAATACATATATGCTATGCTGTATCCCAAAACTATGGCTCTATCATACATGCTAAGACTCCAGAAATGCTTTGGGAGAAAGGACAGCAAAGGCTGAGGAGCACGTTGGCAGCTACACCCAATGTTCAGCTGCTCAGAAGTCATCCCACTTTCTTTTCCTCTTCTGCATGAGGCAAGCAAGTTGGCATTTAGAAAGGGTTTACGCTACAAAATTAACAGCAGTAAGGAGCATTTGAGTTAAAACCTGACTGCTCACCCCAAAAGTGTCCATATTGTAGCCAAGCTTCATCCTGCCTAGGCAAACCTCCAACCTTTGTTAAAGCCTAGAGATGTCAAAACAAGGCTGCTGCCTTGTTCCCTTTACAGGTACCTCCTCTACACCATGACTGCAAATGCAGACACTGGCCTCAAGCCAATTAGAGCTACCAACACTGCCAGCAAAACATCATTCTCCCCAAGCATTACCCAGCTTCTTAGGCAGGATTGCACTCTGTGGGGATTTATATTGCTATCAGCTGTAGCAGCACCTGATCAACAGAGCTTAAAGCAAGGTGAAGGGTGCTCATCACAACAACAGTCACCTGCCCAGGGTACACACTCTATAGCAGAGCCCAGCCACTTGGGATCATTACAGAAAACAACTCAGGGCATTTCTGGCATGCCTAGACTTGTTCATCCTGTTCTTCAGAGCATTTAAGCCCAGCCCATAACACTTTGCCTCTTGTCCCCTGGCACCTCCCAGCCCTGTCCTGAGGTAGCTATAGGTGCAGCATTACCTTCACCTAAATAATTTCATTGCCCCAAGAGATGCACTTTCCCTACAGCACTACCTGCATCACCACAGCAAGCAGAGAAGTCCTCAATGCACCCATCCCAACCTGGGTGACGAGAGGCATGAAGCACACAGTGTCACTTTTGCAAGCCCTTCAGCAACAAGCTGCAATATGATCACTGACCTCACAAAGTGAGGCACAGACAGAGGCTTCAGGGATACGGCTTGTAGGGTCTTCAAGCCAAACAGCCCATGTCTTTTTGTAGTTATGGGCATACAATCACTTCTCAGTCCATCCTGGGAACAGATAGCTCAAGCCCACCTTCTTTCAATCACTGGCAAACAAGCCTTGGCTCTTGAACCTCATTGTGAGCTCTGAGGACGGCTGCTGTGTGAGTAATACACTGTGAGAGAGGATGAATGTGCTGTGATGAGGTCTGCTGTGTAACCTGGATCATCAGCTATGGGAAGAAGCATGGCTGCAGGGACCAATCCCTCTGGCTTACCCTGGGATCCCACTCCACATCTAGCATAGACCCCCACCTCCAGAGCAGCATGTTAGGAGTCCTGGGGAGCCATTATCACCATCTGCCTAAAATTGCTTGTTCCCATGGCCTTCTTCAGTTTGAGAGACAGCCCTCATGGCTATAGCACACATTAAGATTTTTGGTATGTGGCACATATGTGCGGGAATGCTGCCCATCACTGCTTTGCATTATAATATGTGAGAGCTGCTTCCTTTGTATTCTGCCTGATCGATATGTCTTCTGCAGACGGACAACTCTATTTCCCACTGTGGTTTCATTCCATTGGTGACAGCCAAGACAAAATCACACGTAATGTCAGGGATGTAGATGTCAATCATGTCAGCTGCGAGGAAGCAGCAAGGGCTGGCTGCTCTATGAGGGAAGGTGAGCCTGGAGCTGAGGGCAACAGTGAGGCAGGCATGGGGCAGTGGCCACCCTGGCAAAGGCACAGTCCCATAATACCTGAGCAAGAAGAGCAGAGCAGGTCTGGTGATGGTAACCAGGTTCAGCCAAGAGTCCAGAAATTGCTGGGCAAGTCTGTGATGATGAGACAGATCCGAGGTCAAGACAGGGACCTAAGTCCACAGGCCAAGGTCCACATAAACAGGGTACATGGCACAGGCGTGGCTGCAACACAGCTGCAAGGTAGCCTAGGTGGGGACCAAGTGCAAGAGCCTCAGCTTACAAGTGGACAGCAGAGCAGGCACTCACTGAAGCTTTTTTAGCAGAGCTTACTTGAAGAGCTCTTTTCAACATCAGACACCTGCACAATTATCTAAGTCAGCCCTGAACCCAGGGAGCCAAACCCTGAGGGGATGTGCCTAGGGCCCTGACACTAGCTACCATGCTGTGCAAGCCTTCTCAAGGCAGGTATAGACACCAAGGATTAATATAATCTGCCGCCAATCTCCAGACTCAAGCACCACACAACCACAAATGCCCATGGTAACAGCAGTGGGTGTCTTAAAGGAAAAGACCCTTACCAGACACCCCTCACCTGTATCCCAAGCTCTCTGCCTGGCTGAAAGGAGCCGGTGTTATAACCAGTGTTCGTACAGCAGTCTAATCCTCAGTTCCGCTTCCTTGAACCCCCCAAGCCCTGCCATAATACAACCTGAGGCAAACCATGGAGTAGCATCTGTGTACAATGGTTTCACCGAATCCTGCCTCTGGCTTTTTTACCCTCTTGCTTTTGATCTGACAGCAAATGTCACTTAAGGCTGGCTGCCATTTCTTTTCCATCGCTGTGGGTTGTCTACAACTTTGAGCCCTAGTTTCCTTGCCCATCTGTGTAAGGCACTCTTTGCAGAGATAAAGGCTGGGTACCACCTATGCCATTTCCCTGGCTTTTCAGGAAGATACAGAGCAGTGGAGAGAGGGGATGGTTTGTAGCGTTACAGCCAAGCAGTGTTTTGGCACCCCTGTGCCCTCTGCAGCAGTGAGGTTCTCTGCTTTTATAAAGATCTTGCTTGCATGGAAAGGATATGGAAAGTTGCTGTTAAAATAAGAGAGCAAACAGAGAAATTGCCAACCACATTTTGTTTTTGAAATGGTGCTGGGGACAGAAAGCAGTGCAGTGCATAGGAGGGAACTCTGCCTTGGGTAATACATGCATGCACACACCTTCTTGTGCTAAAAGTGTGTTCATTATTTCACTCTGGAGAGGGAGAACTATAAGCCAAGCTAAATGCCCAGCTGACTCCAGTGATTCTAGTAATTTCTGGTTATTCACCCTGTTGTGAGTTGGACCTGAACCAGATCCTATCTGCACCTCTCTCGAGGGTGTTCAAAGCCCACCTCTGGGAGATGACAGGAAAGATGAAATGCTCAGCATTCATGCCATCCTCACCAGTCCCTGAGGAGAAGAGGGGGATAGCAGCCACCAGCACCCTTTCTGGACCAAGACAAAGATGTATCAAGGTACAGCAGTGTGCTAGGTTCAAAGATTTTGGCCTAAACTCTGCATCCAGCCTCTGCCTCGGTGAGGCCCTACTGCAATACAAGAAATCAGGCTTCATAAAACACACAGGGGACTGTACCAGAGGCACTGAGACGCAGCCAGGCTGCAGCTTGTTGGAAGGGACAGCCTCCATTAGTGTGAAGAAAGAAGATCCAACAACTGCATTTAGTCTGTGGATCTCTTAACGTCTCTGACACCGCCAGCCCACCTCCTCCCGCTGCAGTCCCAGCCCAGCATGCATCGCCAATCTCAGCGCTGACGTAAAGCTGTAATTGCCAGCACGGGGACTGGGGCCAAGGGGAATTCACTGAGACAGTCAGGCTCTCCGGCAGCCTGTCAGCTCCTAGGTCCGCAATGGAAATTAATCACCGAAGCTCAAGGAAGTGCACCTTAAACAAAAACCCCACCGGCTACACTGAGGAGGCAGGGCATGTCCAGCCTGTTGAAATGACATTGTAATTAAAACTTAATAAAAAGTGGCATTTATCAATGAGTTATATTAACCTTGTCTAAAACCATTTGGACAAATTAAAACCCCTCTCAGTATTTTCCTGCCGTGTTAAAAGCAGCAAGGCATGAAACAGATCAGTAACACTAGCCACATTGGCTCTTTGTTTGGGGCAGAAGAAAGCCTTGCTGTTGGAAAGCTTCAGCTGGCATGGCTTCAGCCACCGAGACGCTGCCTCCTGGCCTCTGCCAGGGCCCCTGCTGGCGAGCCCCAAAAGAGATTGCCAGGGTACTTACATGGGCACATAAAGAATGCTCCCAAAAACGCTGCCGGGGACCAGCTGTCCCACTCCGGGGGACACTTCCAGGTTATTTGCATGAGCAGATATAAATGTATGCCCTGGAGAGCGCTGCCAGGGCCCCTGCTGGCACACAGCAGGGACTGCTGCCAGGGTACTTGCCTGGGTACAAAGCAGCACAGGCGTCAGGGTGAGGCTGTCACAGCCCCCTGTGTGCACATCGCACCCATGTGAAGGTGCTTCATGGCACAGCCCCTTGAAGGAGCATAAGCACCCAGGGCCCCATGTCCCAGCTGGATCACTCTCCACTTCTTCTATGCTGGCTACAGACCTGTAAAGCAGAAAGACTGCCAGACCTTGAGCTCTTTCCTTCCCTCGCCCAGCTGCGTCCGTCTCTCTTCAGCCACACAACAGCTGAGCAGCTCAGCACCGCGCCACCTGCTCCCCACCTTCAATCCCCCCCTCCAAATCCCATGTGCGGCCACCCTGGGGACGCTCAGTGCTCTGCCCCTTTGGCTGCACCCTCCTTCCGTGGGGCTCCAGCCCCCAAGGCAGCTATGGGGCCAATCAAGCAGTGTGCAGCGGCTGGGAAAGAAGTAGGCACCTTAGCAGGAAACTCTAAATACACCCAGCCAAGGCAGAGTGGGCAAGTCAGCCCCACACGTGCCTCTTCCCTGTGCAGCCAGGCAGAGCAGGCAGCAATGGGCAGGAGAAAGGCACAGGGATAAACGGGATGCCTCTGTCTTCTATCCACTGTTGAGGATGCTCACAGTCACAATCTGTTTGTGACGAGCAGTTACTGTGGCTTCTGCTAAGAACTGCTCCGAAGTGCATGCTCATGTTTGCTGTCGGGTTTGCCTAGGCTGTGACCCTGGTGCTTTCCCCCATGGTTCTGCCATGGCTGGGGCACTGCTCTTCTCCCCTATCACTCATCTGCTATACTTTGGCAGCCGCTGGCTTGCCACAGGCCATCGCATATGTGAACACCACTAGGTGTGTGGATATGGTGGTTTATCTCTGATTGTTCGCAAATGGTCAAGTAGGCTCCAAGCTTGTCCCTTTCTTGGATGCTGGTAAGTCCTTGGTCTCCGTTACAGCTCACAGCAGCCAGTGACACAGAGGAATCATGCTCTGGCTGCCAGCAGCCCTTCAGCAACTGCAGTTGGTACACGCACACTGCTGGCGTGGTGCAGGCACCCTTCAGGGATGCTCAAAATGGGCAAAACACTTCTAGAGAGAAAACATTTAGGAACTTCGTGTTTGGAAATGCCAATGCTGCAGCACGGCCAGTGAAACCAACTTCTGGGAGAAATAAATCTGATAACAACCAAGCTTGTTCGTTTGCTTCCCACTCAGGAAGCTAGTAGAGAAATAAAACTGATTAAAAGAAACTTTGCTTGTTTGCTTCCCACTCGATCAGGTAATTAAGCCATGGAACTTGCTGCCCCAGGGCATTTGTTTAAGGCAAATGAGTTTTTTGCGCCTTTTCACGAGCCCTTAGCACAAGTCCTTACTGGAGTAAGAACCCTGCAGGCATCACCCTCGAGCCATCCCTTTAACCTTGCATCACCCTCAGGACTGTTCAGGATTACAACAGGGCTTATTCAGTACTTATCATTTAAAGTAGAAATAGAGGAACTGGTTTCTGTTGGATCAGACTAATTCTTCTCTTCTAGAGCTCTGGTTTTGCCAGGGGTCAGCATCACAGGCAGGGTCACACAAACCTTCAGTAGCTAGGAGCAGGAAAATACCCCTACTGATGAGACTCTTCCCAAACTCCACAAGCAAAGGTTGAATTCAGCTTTAGTAAGCAGCGATTACATCACTAGAAGCTTTTGTTGCTTTAATTATAGCTTTTAATATCATCTGTAAAACTGTTTGAGACCTGCTGAACTCTTCTCTGACTCATGCTAAGACCCCTGGGCTCCGTTACAAATGGCAGAAGCAAGTTCCACAGGTAATATGTGAATGGTGTGCAAAGATATGGCCTTTAATTGTCCTGATACTGTTTCTAATGTAATTTAATATCTCTGGATTTCACACAATGAAACAGGCAGATCAGTTCCCAGTGAATCTTTTCAAACTGTTCATTCTTTTATGGCATTTTATCAAGCTGCAACCACAAAGGAGGGGAAAAAAAGACTTTGACTCAACCCTGGCTGGGGAGGAAAATGCCTTTGTTTTTACTGTGCGGTTCTGCTTCCCATTTGCATTCAGAATTAAAAGTACTCCGTCTAGTGACAAAAGTGAGTTCTTGATGCTTTTCCCCTTCCTGCACGTCAGTTTTGCCTGGTCTCCTTGCAAAAGCAATGCCAGCGTAGGAAATTAATATAAAGGGTTAGTGAGCAAAATCTGCCACGTTGATAAAGGCATATGAAGACGAAAACCCCGCTAAAGCCTCAGGCCTCCTGTTTAGTTTGCAGGGTTGCAAAACATAAAAAATTCCCTTTTTAGTACATTGGGGAAACGTGGTCCAGAGCAACTGAGAGACAGATGTGGAACCCCATGATGCCAGTGCTACAGACTTGCTTTTCAAGCTAGAACAATACTTTAAAATGAAAAATTCATTACCCGGATCTGTGAAAAGCAAATGAAGCTCAGCCTTTCCTAACCTTGACATTTTCCAGACTGCTGGCCAAATCCACGGGTAGGACACACGCATGCACATCCACCCCCACCCTTCAAAGGGCTAGCTGGTCCACCAGAGAATGCCTTTCAGATGTGACTTATCTTCTCTGAATGAGCTGTGACACCACTGAGTCCCAGCATACGAGGAGCTGCACGTCTATACTTCTAATTACTAAAACTGGCGGTGGTAAAGGCTTTACGGCTCTGACCCTGCACTGTTCTGGTGTAGTCCCTAAAGACACAAACCAGAGAAAGAGTGGGTGGAAGCAAAATGCAACAATTAGCTAAGTTCATTCAATGGAAGACCATTTGCATGTGTTGTTGCCAATTGCCGCTCCACTTAGCCATCGTGAGCAATTTTGGCAGCTAGGGTCTGCTCATTGACGTGAAGCTACACTAATGCCACCCTCCTTGCCGTGTGTTTTGTCCCTGTCCTCCCCCAGCTCTCTCTATAATGTGACAGTTTCTGCCAAACAATGTTAGTGCATTAGCCACTTTTCAAACGATCGCTTCCCCACTGGGTAGGGTCTCTTCAGAATGAGAGGATGGAGACTGCAAGCCTCTCAGCTCCAAAGAGATTTTCCCCTCTTGGGTTAGTGGTATTCCCTGAGCCCTGCTGATGAAAGACACAGATGTGTCTGCAGAGGAGCAGCTCTCAGTGCCTGCCTCATTCCCCAGAGCCCTCTTCAGCCAGTTTGATGTCTAAGTGGAAGGGAAGAAAATAAGCTGACAGTGGGGTTACCACCCAGATGATTTTCTGAATTGATTAGCTGCTTTTTCATAGGTCTCACAGCCATACAAACAGCAACCTCGTTGGATCTCACAAGCTAAGTAATGACCTCGGCTAGGAGAGCTCTAGAGAAAGCCCAGCCGTAATGATGTGCTGCTTCCCCAGGAAAGAAACAAAGGAAAAGCCAGGGGGAAACAACATGAAGGGAACTAAATAACAGCTAGAAAGAGGCAAGGGAAATGCAGCTTGCAAGTGTGAGAGGAAAAATAAGCACCTTTCAGAAGCGGCTGGCTTTCGACTCCAATTTGTATGTAAAGGGCTAGGCTGGCAAGGAAAACAAAGCTCAGACCACAACTTTTTCAGATCAAGCCTGTAAGTGCGGGGCAGGCTCGTCAGCAGCCGAGGGCCTTCTTTGGGTGTGTTATGACAGAGGTGACACTGTAATAAAATCCAGATCCCCTTTAGCTGTCATTTGCTGGCCAGCCCACTGCCACACGTGGGACAGCCAGGATCTACATTCGCAGCTCTCTGGCCATGACCTCCCTGTCAAGTGAATTCGAGCCATGTGGGGCAACCATCCTCCAGTATGCAAGGCTCCTGCACCCCAAACCCTCCTGGCCACAATGCTTTCAGCTCAAGTGAGTGCCATCCCTACTGCTGACCTCCTGTCAACCCCAACCTCACCATCTGCAGGCAGGGGCAGTGAGCAGCAGTGCTTTTTGTGGTGCATGTTGTCCATCTCCCTGTCCAGGGCCTTGCACCCCAGCAACAAAACCTCTGGGGGCTGCAAATGGGAGGGGTTGGGGCAGGGCTGCTGAATCAGGGCTTCCTCAGTTTCTCCCACCGTTTCTGAGAGGGAAGGTTCTTCTTCAGCATCCTTGGACCACCCCACTCTTGGGGAAGCTGCATCTCAGGCAGGGAGGGTGGGTGAAGGCCTCTCTGGCTGGCCTGCAGAGCACTTCGGGGTCCATAAGTGCCCCATGCAAAGCATGAGCTTCATGTGCCTCTGGGCAGAGACAGGCTTCAGCAAGGGCTGCCACCCACCAGGCTGCAAGTGCCACCAGGGCACGGTCTGCTAGACACTGCAGAGATGATGGGTGGCATAAAAGGGGCGAGTTTTGGAAGTAGAGAGACTTAGGCTGTCCTGCAAAGGACTATGATAATTTGGATCAGATACTAAATCTAACTTTGAAGGGGATCAAATGGCCTAGCCTTCCTAATCTTTTGCTCCTGCCTCCTCTTGAAACCCCAGAATAACACAGATTAGAAAAGGAAGGGTGCTATGGAGCCTCATCTCATTGCTCTTTCCCATCTGTGCTGTGCTAATCTTGCCAGAGGTTTTTATTTGACAAAAAAAAAAAAAAAAAAAAAAAAACAAACCAAAAACCCACAAACTGGAAATAAAACCCACACACTATATTCCCTCTGCAAGTGCCCCACGCCTAGAACTGCAGTCTGCTGCTCTCAGTGCCTCTAATTAGCTAAGCAAGGCAAGCACTCATTAGCCCCACCTGGGTCACTCTGCAACTGGGAAAGAGAAGCATTAACCCCCACGTGGCTCCAGAATAAATAGGTGAGAGGCAGATTCATTCCCTGTGGCTGCCTGTCCCATCAGCAGGGCCCCAGGTGGCCTGGCTTGGGAGCAGGGTGCCTTTGGGTGGTTGTGCCAGGGGCAGTGTCAGCGCAAGGTGGCTGGGCGTGCTGACAGTGCTGCTTCTTCTCCTCTGCAGAGTCCAATCTCCCTTCAAGGTGCTATTAGCTGCAGATTTGGAGGGAAACTTTGGGAGGGGGAGAGGTTTGTTATAGCACAGCAAAGCACAGTGCTGCAATTTTAGCTGGTTTTGTGCCATAAGTGCTTTGCTGGTGGCGTCTCCTGGAGTATATCTACATGGGAATAGAGGGAGGCTCTGGCACGATGGGTACAACTGCAGTGACAGAGTTTGTCTTGGCTCTGATCTGATGTTTCATAGCCATAACTTCAGAGAGCTAAGCAAAGCCAGCTGCCAGCTTAATAAAAAAAAAACAATTCTTAGATGTGGTTTTTGTTAAAGTTAGGGCACAAGGGGTAAGTGCGTACCAAAACTATTCCCTGTGCTATCATACAAGTATTTCTCTCTTATGTCAAGGCTTTTCTCAGATCAGGTATTTTTTTTCAGCTGTGGTAGTGCATCATGCCTCAACCTAGAGCCTATGGTGCTGGGTACAACACACACATTTGGGAGAAATCATTCACTGCCTCAGGCTGTTTGTAGCCTTTAAGTAAGGGCACTTATACACTGGATTTACCCAAAATGGGCAGGCAGAGTAAGTCAGAGAATAGAAATAAGTGTGTGGTTCCTCATTCAGTAGAGTTTATTATTATTTTTAGGAAACTGGTGTGAAACCATAGAAGGCATCTGTCTGGGAAAGGACAAGAGAGGAATAGGAGCAACTGTTCTGCTTGCAGACAGGAGATGGTGAAGAACACTGAGCAGCAGTAAGTGCTGAAAAGAAAATATGCCTCTGTCCTTCTCTCTCTGGTACAAAGAAACAGCATGGGGCACAGCAGCTGCAGCAGCCAGCAGCAGGAAAAGGACGGAGAGTGTTTAAAATACTTCATGACTCTGATTGAATGTTGGGGCTGCAGAGAAGTTCTGCCTTCCTCTGTGTCCCCGACCCCACAGGTGGGAGGAAATTTGGGGCAGAGAAGGCCAGTGGTGGAGCCTGGCATGAGAGACACCCCATTCCAGGACTGGGAATTATACTGGATGTACCAAAACCATGCTATCCTACCTCTCATTCACCCTCTGCAGTCAGGGCAGAACAGTTAGGGAGACCCCCCCCTGAGTTTCCCAGGGCAGGCTACACACATGGTAGTACAGCAACGAGCCACTAATCAGGAAGTAGCCAGTGACTTAAAGTCACCCCCCAGCTACTGCTCACAGTCCTCTTTTCCTGAGGACCATTTCTCACCAGGCACTGATAACTAACATGGAGATGCTGGGAATAGATGTAATGGGCTGACAGCCATCGATCTGAGCTACCTAGCAGCCTCCTGGGTACAGCCTGCAATAAAGCATTCTTCCCCAAACCCTGCCCTCTCCCATGCTGCTTCAGATGAAGGGCCAAACAGTTGGCCTGCGCTGCTAGATAGCTCCTCGCTCAGCACCATGGAATTTCCTAAGCTGAAAGGTTAAAAAGGGATAGTCTATATAGGCTACGTGTGTACATACACAGATATGTGTTCATGCACACACTGGTCTCCTCACATTAATAACACTGTAGAATTTCCTGCCTATCCTAACCGTGCAGGCTACTAACACAGGCGATAAAGCCAAAGCATGGCTACTAGTGGTATGGTGTCTGTAACACACAGTTAAGCAGATCCTGTAGCGAACAGTGACGTTATTTGGCAGTTCATTACAATGCTTGTTGCCTCCCTGTATAGTCTTCCACCTATGGCATCTAAGGGCATTTAACAAAGACCTGTTAATAACATTGCATATAGCTACAATATCTTAATTTCACAGACAACGATCTTGAGAAATAGTGATCACTTATACTCAGAGCAGTTTGGACTACTAAAACTGATAGTATTAAAAAAAAAAAAGGTTACTATTTATGCTAGTTCTTTCCCTCCTGTATTTTTAATCAGCTGGATCAAATGAATTGGTTTGGCTGGTTTCTCCTTTATTTCAAGACATCTTCACTTCTCTTTCTGTTTGTTAATCTTCCCCAGCACTGTCTTCAAAGTTGGGGTTGAGAAGACTGCAGGGGAATTTTGACTGTCAGTTTGGTTTGTATTTAATACTATGGTTGTAATGGTATCTGAATGTTTTGCTAAATTAATTTTTGCTTGGTTTTGCTTTCAACTTTAGTCCTATGATGCTACTTCAGAACAGTGGGAAAGAAAAATCAGTTGAGAAAAGCGCTTGCTTTGGAAAGGTGAGAGTAGAATTGTGATGGGTATTTAGAGACTCTATTTACATCAGAAAGAGAGGGGAGGGAAAGAAAAGCAAAAGTAGTGAAGTTTTGCCTCTCTAAGCAAAGAGACTCCCCAGGAAACAGTGGCCTTATGCGGGGCCCCTTTCTGAGGCCTTAGAAAGCTGGGAACACAAAATCAGAAATCATTTAGGTGGTTGTCTCAGCCTAGAGCTCACGGGAAACCTGTTACTCGCAGCCACAGGGCTGACAGGAGAGTACAAGCTAAAGTGGAATGCTGTATGCCAGCAGACGGACTAGGGGAGGAATGAGCTGGAAAGAGGGTTCACTCCTGCGAGATGCAGTGGCTGCTTAGAAGCTTAAATTAGAGAACACCCAAAAGATCGTATATTGTCATCCCAACCAAAAAGTTCATTGAGAAGGTTCCACAAAAATTCAGTTCTTCAGGTGTTTGCAATGAGCAATGTTTTATCCTCTGTTAGCATCACTCCTGCTTCCAACAAAGCACAGTGTTGCCTGCAGTATGCTATTGCTTGTGCCCTTGGGCCAGTGAAGACTGGAGGCCGCTGACGTCAAGTGTGCCTACACAGTCACATGAGAGTGATGGTGGCAAGGGCAGGCACGCCCACACTAGCTGCCAGCTCGCCAGCCGAGTAATAACAGGAGTGAGGATACTTGTCACTGATAAACCAAATTCATACTTGAGTGGGCTGGTCCAGTTCGTGCCGAAGCCTACGCTGCTGGCTCTTCACCGCAGCTCTCCACATGCTGGCTCAGAGACAGGCTTTCCATCCCACTTCACTCCAAACACACACGGGCGTTTGGCAGGAGGTGCCCAAGCTGCCTGAACAGGGTACAGCTCAATATGTGCACCCAAAAAACCTGCCTGCCCAGCTCCTGCCCCTTCACAACCCCCAGATGAAAGAGCAGCGGACTTAAACATAAAGTATGGCTGGCAGCAAGGCAATGCTTCTTGACAGAAGACCTCTACAAAAAGAAGGGTGGCTTTTGTTTCTCTGCTCTTTGTAGAGTCTCGCCCAGAGGAACAGCAGCGTGGGCATGATCTTGTGGTGTGTGAACTGTGTGCCATAAATCTCCCAGCTGTGGTAGGCAAGACAATGCTGCTTTGCCACATCTCCCTCGCTCTGGCAAGGGTTTTCTCCCACCTTACTGCTTCACAGAGAGCACATGTGCCCAAGCAGTGCATTTGGTGGAGAGCAGGTATAAGGATAAGGTGATCTGCCCTGCCTACACATCTCAAGAGATCTGAGCTGTGCACTGCCATTTGCCTGAATGGGGGCTGCAGGACCTGTCTTCTCTCCAGAGACTTTCCCCTGTCCACTCTGGCTGCTGATCAAATGTACAAAACATGTCTCACCCAGAAACATCTCCGCAGTATGTACTAGCAAGCCATTTCTCCTCCTCCCAGCAGTCCAGCTGCCTCTAACATAGACCATGCACAGCAGGGCACATTTCACCAGGGAAGGGGAAGATTAATTTCTCCTCCAGCCAAAGCTGTCTGGAATTCCTTTAAGACCAGTAAAATGCAATTGCTCAGGTTTCAATGTGCCCAGTGCACATGTGCCCCCAGAAATGCCAGGGGATTTTTAACCACCAGGACTCCCTCGGACCTATATACAATATTAAATATTTAAACACAGGATCTCTGTAAACTCTGTCCCACTTCCCTCCCCAAATACACACATGCCCCCCAAACTGTGCTGCAGTTGGTTCAGCAGTGACCAGAGGGAAGACTGCTGACTCTGGACATGCTTCCTATGCTCTCCTCGGTCTCCCTCAGAGACCTTCTGCCCCATACGGAGCCTGCCCACCTTACGAGAGCTCACAAAAACCCAGCTTTCCCCCTGTGGTGTCCACGTGAGGTAGCACATGTCGTGTCACTGATTGGGAGAGCCTAGCTGGGTGTTCGAGGTGACAGGAGGCAGTGGGAGGATTTGCTATTTGCCTGACATGCTGGCTCTCTGATTTAAGTTCCTTAACCCCCTTAGGCTCAGCTGTGACTCACTGCCGGTATTTGATCATATTTTCAGAGCAGAATTAATTATGCTTTATTGCGTGTTTAAGTAACAGACCAGTATCATCTTTAAAGGCCCATTCTTTGGAGGAGGAGGAGGAGGAGGAGGAAGGAGACATGCCCCATAATTTAGTGACCATTGCTTCTAAATTGGAAGGTTAATAGCTTGACCACTTCATATTTTAACCCTCCAAGTCTTTTCCCCTCTCTAATTGTAAAGCATAATGTTTTTTATTTCCATACAGCAGTTCCCCGTGGGGCTTTGTCTAGATGTATAAATCAAAGCCTTGCTGCTGCCTTTTGGGGCTCGGGGGCAGATTCTGCCCTCACCCAGGGCATAAAGTGGGGTGAACTCCATCGCTGCCAGCAAAACTACCCCATTTTGTCTGCATATCACTGGGAGTGGCCCCTGGGAACAGGCAAGGGAAAGATGGCCACTCAAATAACCAGCAGGATGGTTGGGTGCCAAGTACTTTTGCAAATCAGTCTGTTTTTCTAGGTGATTACATACAGCATTAACTTCAAGCAGTTGATTTTTTTTATGTCATAGTCTAGCAGGGCAGATGGCATCTTGGGGGCTGAGGTGGACAGACAGAGCTGCCAGCATATATCCCTCTCTTCCCAGCAGGAAAATGAGGCTTAGAGGCGAGGGTGAACTAGGAAGGCTGGGAACCCAAAACTTGAAAGCTGTTAAGTGCAGAAGAAATAATAAATCAGCTGTCCCTTCTCCCTGCCTGTCTTCTTTACATATCTACTCATAATTTCATCAAGCCACAGGTTTAAAACAATTCAGGTGCTTCCATGGCAGCAACCATTCCGCCACAGCCAGGTCATTTGTGGCAGCACCCTCATCTTGAATTCAGGGCAAGGCGGAGGTGCATTTGCACAGCTGTTTGGGGAGCTGGGAACAGAAGCCTTAGAGGTTCCTCTGGCCAAGTCTCTGATATACTTATCAGATCTCTGTTCAGGAGCCTACGGCATTCCTCCTGCCTACTGCCTGACTGTAAGGAGTGCTAGCAGCTTGTATTGACTTCCTATTAGCATGGGAAACCCTGGAGCTGAGCCTCAAGTGTTTGATGAGAAGAAGTAAATGTAAACCAGCTGGAGGATTCAATGGATGACAGTGTCATAAATGGTGCAAGCAGGTCTTTTCTTTCTACTTCTACACTGCTGGTTTAAACTGGACTACTGACCAAGAGAGGCGACCAGCTGCTGTCATTGTATGGCCTGTCTTTAATATATCGCATGGCCTAAGTCCACACTTCTGAAAGCCTCTGAACAGTAGAGCTGTCGTGGACGACACAAGGAGTCCATGAGACAGGCAGGGATACTTCCGAGCAGACAGTTATTTCATCAATAAGGGGACCACTGCCATGGAAATCATGTCTAGGAAGCAATCCTTTGGGCAGCTTCAGAACAGTGATTTTCATGGTGATTGGAGCCAAAACCTCGCACAAACACACACAAAACCATACCAGTGGCCCAGGCTTCCTGGATTTACTATTAAACGCATGTACAAAGCAGTATGTTGAGAGGAAGGGAGAACCAGGAGGTCTAAGAAGGCAATAGCACCCCACATTGCTCTTAGTACTGCTCAGTGCACCCCATGCGCTGCAGCTCGTGTAATGGAAATAGTCACGCTGCCTTGCAGCCCTCCTGCCCCAATTCACAGTGTGGCACTCAGGCTGTGTCAGACCCTCAGGAGGACAGTTTCTGGGCTGGTTATCAGGCTGAGGTACAGGAATGTGCTGCTGATGCCTTGGAAGAATGAAGCTGGTGTCTGCAAAAAGCAAAGTATAAAACATTTCCCAGCCCCTGTGGACATGCAGTAGAAAGAGCAGCCTGATTGTCACCCCTTGGCTAGTCAGGCACCCTCCCCTTCACTAGACACAGCTACTGGAGAGGCTGGGGCAAGAAGGGGTGAAGGCAGCTCCTTGGCCCCACTGCCAGCTTCTCAGGTCTGTCTGATGCACATTTGGCCCTATGGGAAAGAGCCCTTAAGGTCAAGACTGTGCTTCTGTGGAGAGTCAGGCTTTCTCTTAACTGGTCAACAGAAAAAGCTGAGTATCTTAAAACTCCCTGGTTACGAGCAGGAGTGTTCTCAGAAGGGTCTGGAGATGACTAACTGGATTAGTCACTAGCTCTTTCTCTTTGAGGCTGGGCACTTAAAATCCCTTAGCTCCACGAATCTTCCAGCCATCCCCCACTCCAGGCTGTCTACGATCACTTTTCTCTGAGCAGTTTGACATCCAAACAGGTTTCGAAAGTCTTTTATGTCCCTTGTTCTGATTGAGCCCTGCCTGGATTATTTATGCCAGTGGAAGTAATCCTAGCTGTTTTCCTTGCACTGGAAGCAAAGGTGAGTCAAAACCAGTTTAAATTGTGTTTATGATGGGTGAGTTTAATTACATGTGCTGAACTAAGTAAATGAGTAAAAGTGCAGCTTAAACTGGTTCAAGAGCAGCTACATTAGGGGTCTGTAAATAAATAAATTTTGTTATATGTGTCAGAAACTTTTCTCCGTGTAGGCCAGACCTCATACTGAAGCTTTTACCAGGAATGTCAACTCCCTGCCTTTGGTTTTTACAAAGAAAATGGATTAAGTCTCTCCATCTCACCTAGAATAATAATGTTTAGCATGTACATAGCATTTTACAATTCCAAAGCAATAAACACTGAGATACCATGGTAATGAGAGCTGACAAGACACTAGCATTAATTAATTAAGCCTCGCAACTTCCCTGAGGTATCTAAATATCACTGTTCCCATTTTATAGATGAGGAAAATGTATATCGTTGATTTACTCAAAGGCACAGAGCAATTCAGTGAAAGAGCTGGAACCACAACTCAGTCCTGTTAACGTTCGGACGATCTCTCAGCCCTCCATGAGGCTCTGCCTTATTTCTAGACCTGTGAGTCAGTGTAACCTAGTATCCCATTCTTAGCAGGATTCAGAAATAAATTACTTTTAATTTCTGTTGACTGCTATGGAAGGAATGGGATTTGAGTATCTCCCCAGCCACATGCAGCAGCAACAAGCAGGGGTATCGGTGAGGTTGAAAATGAATGCTGGTGAAGTCACAACAAGTTAGCGTTCAGGAGCTGCACTCACCACAGAAGTAGCATAGCAGGAAAAGCAACTAACAGGTGGGAGTTAAATGAAGTGTTGGAAAGGACTGCACTAGCTTAAACCGTCCCAGGTCTTGCCTTTCCAACCCCCACAACGGCTGCAGTAATTGCTATGCATGCAACCATCCCATTTTTTAATTTGTATGGACTTAGTGGTTTACATCAACACTGAATGTGGCCCAGAAACCTCCATGGAGAGCACATCTTTGGCACCAGTTCAGAACAGGAACTCTCTAGCTCCGCACAGGTAGGTACCCAGCAAAACTTCTCATAGCTGTATGAGGGCTGCAGCTTCAGACAAGAAATCAAGCTTTCCCTCATATCATGTCTTTAGGTCCAGACTATGGAAGGCTGGTAAGAACAAAGAAAATTTCAGCCGCACTGCCAGAGCTGCTTTGATACCCCATCTAAGAAGGTGTTGAGCAGAAAACTGAATTGTTATGGGTTGTAAGCAAAATGGTCTTTTAATTCCCCTAAAGGAACGTAGTTTTTCTCTCCTGGAGTGACTGATGGGGACCTCCTCTAGGCATGGAGCACCGCCCTGCTGTGAAGCATCCTCTGCATTTCATCTGGGGCTGTTCTCTTTGCCTGTGAGTGCCTTGCCGCCACAGCACACTGCACCTGAGCCAAACAAGCTCAGGCTGCGGCGGTGAATCCCAATGAGCGTCTCACTGGGTGTTCAGAGGCAGTCTATAGGAACCCATACTGGAGTGCACAATATGCGTATCTGCACCATTGCTAACCACTGGTCTGGAAACAATTAAAATATCTCTTTGTTTACACCGCAGTACTGCTGCCTATGGAATAGCTGCGGACGGCAGAAGTAGAGACAGCAGACCTGGAGAGACATGAAAGCGTTTGGGTTTGCGTGTGTCTCTGCTCTGCTTTCCGCCAAGGTTTCCAGGGCAGATCACTAGCTCCCATCTTGTTTTGTGGCCATCCAAGCCAGCCTGCGTCTGACTCGTCTCTCTGCCGGATGCATGGACCAGTGCTCAGCAGCAGCTGTGTGCACAGCTGACCACAAAAGAACGCGTATGTGGTGGCCCCCACTCAGTGCTACCTTTTGGGGAAGATTTGGAAAGCTCCAGAATCCCTGGCTTTAAATCCATTGCCACAAATTATCATTTGCCTGTTGATTGCTCTCTAGGGGACAAAACATCAAGTTACAACCTGTGGTTTTCAGCCCCAATGGATTAAGAGCAGAAAATCTGTTGAGACCTAAGGCTTAGATCTCTTGGTGTGATATGTAGTTCAGTAAAACACACAGGAGAGGAGCCATGATGGAGGATGCTTTGCCACATCAGTACTAGCCAAATTCCCAATAGGTAGATGCTTTTTGACTAAGAGAGCTGATGCAAGCTAAAAATGGCATGAAGTTGCTAATTTTCTGCCTAAACTGATGGTGATGTGTATGACTGCTGTTATACTTCATGGAAAGAGTGGATACACTTCAGTAACATTAAATTGCTCCTACTTTCCCGTGGTTTGCTCAGCTGAAAATAGCGTTGTGAAGTAAATATCTGGGATGTTACAAAGAGCATCGATCAGAATTTCAGATGCTAGGTCAGGTTCGCTGGAGTGACTGCTCTCACGTTAACTTGCACATTGAACAAACTGAATGTGAATGTCCAGGAGACGAAACAAATAGTGCACTGCACTTTTGCAATTGCACCCTCCGCGGCATAACAGCTCAGATATGTGCACGAGAAGTTGGAGTGTATGTTCTGACCAAGCAATGGGTTCTTGAGCAGACGAGCCCCAAATCCATGTTGCCCATGACGCAGGCTGGGGGAATCATGGAAAACCTCCTGGTTACTCAAAGCAAAGAAATGTTTGCATCCCAGCTAAATCTGCAGCTCAGTTTATGTTAGCTGAAGTTTAAATGTAGCTGTATTGATACCATATACCTGGCTTCAGACCACGTGCAAGCTGATTCACCGCAGCACAGTGCCAAATAAGTGAGAATACCAGTTTTTTCCTTGTGCTACTCCTGTTGCCAACTCCTGTCTCCCACACTTCAAGCATTGTCCAGGCAAGACCCTGATCTCTCTCGTGCCTCTACTCGGCAGCTGTCGTCTGCGTCCACCCATCTTTTCCCCATTCATTCTCTGCCTTAACATCTGGCTCTCCTTTTTATTAACTCCCTCATCTTTTCTCTTGATAACTTAAATTTTCACATTGTTAGGCTGCTCAGACCTCACATTTTGTACCTTCCTCATCTCACCTTCTTATTCAGCCCTGCAGCATCCCACTCAGCAGCCCAGTCTCTTGCTTGACCTTGCCTTCACTACGCATTTCTTCCTTTTTCTGTGTTCAGTTTCTCCCTCCCTGACTTTACCATCTCTTTCAGTCACTACCTGCTCTTTCCCTTTCTTCCTCACAGCATTCCTGCTCCTTCTACTCCATGAGTGTTTGTGACTACAGACTTTTCCGTACTCCCTCCTAATTAGAAAGCAGATGTATAGACTCCTTAACTTCTTGCCTCTCACAGTCTTTCCCTGTTTCTCTCATCCCCTTCTTCCCTTGTGTCTCTCTCATCCTATGCAGTCTCTTGACCGCACCAATGTCCCATGTTCCAAATCTGTTTTCCTCTCCTTCAGCACTTTCTGGTCAAAGAAACAGGACTTTTCCTGTTTTTTCACTTCTGTTGGTTTCATGCATCTTATTTCAGCCCCTTGTGCACCACTGCTGTCCCTACTTATAAAATCACAACTAGTGGTTAAAAATAAGTAATTATCAAAATCCAACAAGGCTTTCTTCTCTCGACTCTCCAGGTTTAGTTACAGGAAGAAAAGTTTCTCACCTGCTTTCATACCTCTTCTGTGATCCCTCCAGCTGTCTCCCTGACCCCAGCCCCATCACTACCCAGAAAAACCTGCACCCTCATTTTCACCGTATCTGCCTCTGTTTCCTTGACTTGTTGTCCGAGTCAGAAAGGCAGATCAAGGGATTAAAGTCAGCTCCCCCCCGCCCAACCCCAATGCTAAGTACTCCGCTTCAGTCTTTGGTCTGTTCAGGAAGGCTTTTCAGCCATGCTTTGTAAAGCACAAAATCTCTTCACTCAGAAGGCGTTGAAAAGGGAACAAGGAACTTGAAGATGGATCAAAATGCAAAGAGTCCTAGAAGGTAGAAGTGGCTTGGAGTGAAAGTAAAAGGCTAAATCCCAACTGTCTTATACTTCATAACTCAGAGAACAAGAAGCAGCAAAGACAGTGAGATGTGCTGGTATTAGACTATTGAGGGAGGTCAACACAACCAAGGGAGCACTAAACTCAGACATGCTAGGGAAGGGAGCTGAGGCAATTCACACAGCGAAATGCAAAAGATCTGTTTTGAAGAAATGTTGGGTTTAATCTATTCTTAAATTGTTTCCCCTGAATTAGGAAAACCTGAACCTCCCAAAGCCCTGTGCTTCTGAGAATGTGCTGACAGTAAGGACAGAGTCTGAGGTTTGGCTGGTCCTTCTACAAGTGCTTTGGCGTCCTTACACAGGTCCTCCAGTACCTAGTTTATAGAAACCTAGTCAGTGGGGCTTTGGGTTAAAGCCATGAAGTGGAAATGCAAGGATGTCAAGAGCTTTTTTTAAAAGAGATCCTTATGGTAATAATATCACTTCAGGTGGTGAGGAACTGACCTGTACCTAGCAGTAATCCATTCTCTTTCAGAGGTGGGCTACAAGAGATCTACCTGTCATTAAGCTTTGCCAAACGGGGCACATACTGCAGGTCCTTCTGGAGAAAGCGGAAAGTATTCCTCCCTTCTTTTTGCTTCCAGCTGAAAGATTTTGTCATACAGGAATGGGGACATTCAGTCCTTGTACCTCCAGCAACCTTTTTATTTGGTTTTGGCACTTTGAATTTGCCATTTTTTTCTGAAGGAAATGAGCTCAGAAATCCAGAGATGACCACAAACAACAAAAACATGAGGCTTTGATTTGGTCCATCAGCCTCAGAGTTCTTTCTCAGTATGGGTCTACAAGGTACAAGCACTCAACTTACAGACAGTTTGGGAAGACAGCAAAAGAAAAAGCACAGAAGACAGGGGAGAAGTGTAAGTGTGGAGGGAAGCGAGCAGCCAAGATTGGATATTGAGCTGAAAAATCAGAAGGTAGGTGAAATCTTCCCGATAGCCTAGAAAAAATAATGATCAAGAGGAAGAACATACCATACTGGGAAGGGACACTGGTCAGAGCAGGCTTTGGGTTTGTTATGAACAGGAAACTCGTAACCAAAGGTGGCCTGGAAGGGGAGAAGCACACAAATTTGTGAACAGAGTTGTTTATCAAAGAAGAAGAAATGCCATATTGTACTCAACAAGTCGTTGCCTAATAGCGGGAAAGCAGAGATTTTTGAGCTTGAATAACAAATCTAAAGAAGTGATTTAAGAAACAGCGTAAGGATCTGGCAAAGTGAAACAACTTTAGGTGATCATGGGCAGCCCCCGGCATCCTTGCATAAAAAGAACAATACAAGAGAAAACACAGACCGACAGAAATAATGGGGACGATAGAGGGAGCCAAATTAATTCAAAAAAACACTAGGCAAAATTGGGACCATAGCTCTTCTGACAAAAAGAGATATTAGGAGTCTTCATTAATGTTCACAAAATTCTTAGTGGGATAGAGATTGGGGATACTACAAAGCTATTTAACCTAGTGTCAAGAACAAGCAAAGATGCAGCAGTAAGATAAGCCATGGCTGGACATTACAGGAATTCAGGGAGGAATGTTGGGATAGAGCAAGAAAGAAATACAACATAAACTCCCCTTACATGGCCAGAGGACGGAAAGTGCTTCAGGGAAGAACTGGGCATTAATACTGTAGAGTTCTGTAACTGGCCCACAGGAAACGGTGTCTGAGGATTTGTCACCCCAAGATTTCTCATGCAGAGCTATTGGTATTTTATAGTGATCCTGTATGTTGACAAAGAACTGACAAATTGTTGATAAGTTAGCCTGCACTCTCCTTTTTGGCGGTTACTGTATTGTAGCTGGAGCTGGTTTAATCCAGTCCAGACTGATAGAATACAGGACAGATCAGATACTGCCTTGCTCAAGATCAAGTCTTGGAGTCATTGTGCCTTGAAACAGTCAGGGTTTCCGTATAACATACTGGTCCCCTATAAATAATAAATTAACTCAGTCAAAAGGTTTTGGGGGAAAACAGATGCAAACACTGTACTTAGAAAGGTAACTAATAAATCAATTAAACAGTGCACATTTTGGCATACACCTTGGTGAGGAAGACCTGGGAAATCTATGCTGTGGGTGTGACATTTACAGCAAAGGAGAGTGAGGTCTGCATGTGAGGAATGGTATGAGATGCCTGAAGCTACCTCTTATGGTGTATGTATGTAACATTTTTTTATCCCCCTTGCTGTTCCATGGTTCAGGCGACCCTCACAGCCCCTACCGCCTAAAGAGCACAGCAGTTGCCATACCAGATCAGCCCAGTACTTCTCCTAATCCAGTCTTCTCACTCCAACAGTTGCCACTCTCTGATACTTCAAAGAAAGGTGCAAGAAACCCTGTAGTGGACAATTATAGAATAGCCTGCCCACAAGGGAAGTTTCTCCCTAATCCCTTGCCATCAGTTAGTGGCTGTGTTGTGCCTTGAAGCCTGATGGTTTATATCCCTTCTAAAATTTATTTATATCCTGTCTAATGTGGCCATGAATGTTCTCAGCATCAATATAAATGTCTAATCATTTCTGAATCCTGCTAATCTCCTGGCCTCAATGAAACCTCATGGTAACAAATGCCATGTGTTAATTACACATAGTACAAGTATTTCCTTGCACCATTTTAAATTTGCTTCCTTCCAATTTCACTGGGTATCCCTTGATCCTGCAATATGAAAAAGGGCAACAAAATTAGAGCTTATTCATTCTTGCTGAGCCACACTGCTGTCTCTTGATTTGTTTCTTCTCTAAACTAGCTATTCCCTGCCTTGGCCCTAGTTTTCCTGGGTCAGGCTGTTAGGCAGTGGCCTAAGGGACAGCACAGAACTTCTGCCTTCACCTCATTCTTCACCTTATTATGCCTTCTCCTTGTTGCCAAGTTCATTTTGAAGGGAAACAGGGAGAGGAGATGCTGGAAGTCTCAGAAGTACATAACTTGAGGTTGCAGACTCTGAAATCAGACTGTTCTTTGTCATCTGGTAGTAGCTCAGGAGCAGTACCATGCCGCGGACTGATGCCAACGGCCTTTCTCTCTCAGGTACGTCCATGTCAGAGGCAGGGCAGGACATCTGCAGTGTGCTTTCCCCTTAGCCTGTTGCAGCCACTCTTCAGGCTGCTCCTGAAAGGGGAAGTCCTACTTCCTACCCCATCTCAGGCATTTCACTGCTTCCTTGCATCCACACTGGTGATCACCAGGCCATGGGATTTGCCCAGTCAGTTCTGGACTAATCACCCTCAGCCCCAGCCTGAGCTCTGCATGTCCCCGCTCTGCTGTCCTGCGCTCTGCCATCCTGTGCTGAGCCCCCACAGTTGCGAGCAGCAGCCCGTCACCCTTGTCTGGTCGGAGGTGGCATAGGAAACAGCAAGGGAATGTAAGTTGTGAAGGGGAGAAGCTAACAATGAGAAAGTAAATGGAATAAAGGAAAGGCTAGGAAAAGCAGGACTGGTATACAAATGGCCCCTGCTAGGTAGGAGGGAGCGGGAGGAAGGAAGTCCTAAACTGTGGTTAAACACCAGCTTTGCAATGGTTTCACTGGAGGTAAGAGCCTAAGGTGGTGTGGCTGTGCAGTGGTACTTTGCAACTGTTTTGGAGCTGGATGAGGGAGGCAAACTGAGGGGTTGTGAAGTGATGCAGTGGCAGCACGCAAAGTTGTAGCAGCTTGGTGTTTCGCTGAACCTCTGTTAGGGCAGTCCCACAAAGAAAACCATCCTCACTGTTGCTGGATGTTTTCCCATGACAGATTTCGAAATAGGGCCGTGGTATCCACCAGGAGAAATGGAGGTGTACGGGGTGTACGGGTGAGAGGCTAAAGCACCTCAGGGCAGGGGAGGGTGTCCGGCTCCTCCTCCAGCAGCAGCAGCACGTGGAGAACACGAAGCGCCGCTTGGGTTCCCTCACTCAAAAATACAGAGTGAGAAGAGAAATCCCGGAGGGTTCCCCCTCGGCTGCACCCAGGCGCCAGCCCCAGCAGCTCCCCGCCACACCAGGCGGCCGCAGCCGCCCCTGGTGACCTGCCCGAGCAGGTGACCTGTCCCGGGCAGCCCGGCGGCCGGCCCCAGCGCCCTGGGACGGAGCGGGAGATCCGCCCGGGGCTGAGGCCGGGCACCGGCGAGGCCGGAGGTGAGGGGCTGAGGCGGAGTAGAGGGCTGCGGGGAGGGGCGGAGCCGCGTGACCCCTGAGGAGGAGAGGGTTGGAGGCTCCCCGATCGGCGCGCACCGCTTCGCCCCGGCGGGAGAGCGGGCGGGCACCGCCCAGCCGAGCCCGGGGCGGGGAGGGACACGGGAGCCGCCGCCCGTGAGGGGACAACGGCCGGCACCGCCGCCGGTGACCCCGCCCACCCCCGGCGGCCCCGCCCCGGCGGGCGTGGCCGGGCGGGCGCCGGGGATAGGGAGCCTGTTGTTGTGATGACCGCCGGCTCCGCCTCCTCCTCGTGCACGGCCGCGCAGCCCCCCGAGCCGCCCGGGCCCCGCCCACCCCGCCCTCACGCCTTTTGTCCACTCCCCGCGCCCCGCCCCGCCGGGCCCGCCCCGCCCCGCCCCTCCGCCCGCTCTCACCTTCCCATTCGTCCTCCCGCACCGAGCCACGCCCCCCTCAGCGCGGGGCCCCTCCC
This sequence comes from Phalacrocorax carbo, assembly GCF_963921805.1. Lineage (NCBI taxonomy): Eukaryota > Metazoa > Chordata > Aves > Suliformes > Phalacrocoracidae > Phalacrocorax > Phalacrocorax carbo. The sequence continues at coordinate 69,214,854 of NC_087513.1, forward strand.
CTCCGCTGCCGGGTCCTGTCCCCTCGTCCCCGTGTTTTCCCCCCCCCCTCCCCCCCCCCCCGCCGCCCATCCCGCCCCGAGCCCATCTGTTCCCGGCGGCGCGGCGGTTGCACTGCAGGGCGCGGGCGGCGGCGCGGGGAGGCGGAGGAGGATGGGCCCGCGCAGCGGCGGCCGCCCGCGGCAGGGGCAGCAGCAGCAGCAGCAGCGCCCCCGCCGGCCCTAGCGCCCCCGCGCCGGCGCCGAGCCGCCCCATGCGCGGGCGGCAGCGAGGGGGCAGCGCGGGGCCGCCGGGGGGCGGCCGCTGAGCGGCGTGGCGCCGGGGGGCGGGCGGAGCCGGAGCGCCGAGCGGCGGCGGCACGCAGCCGCCCGCGGAGTGAGGGAGCGAGGGAGGGAGGGAGCGGGCGGCAGGCGGGCAGGCAGCCGGCGGCCGCGGGAGATGTGCCCGGAGGAGGACGGCGGCTGCGGCGGCGGCGGCGGCGGCGTGGCCGGCACCGGTGGCCCCGAGGCGGCGGTGGCGCTGGACGAGCTCCGCTCCTGGTGGGAAGTCCCGGCCATCGCGCACTTCTGCTCCCTCTTCCGCACCGCCTTCCGCCTGCCCGACTTCGAGATCGAGGTGAGAGCGTCCCCCGCCCGGTCCGCGCCCCGCCGGGCAGCCGCACCCCCGGTCTCTGCACCTCCACAGCCCCGCGGGCTGTTTTCCTGCCGCGGCGCCGTCCCCGCCGTGCTCCCGCTGCCCGGCGGGTCCCGCACGCCGCTCCCCGTGCCCCGCGCCGGCGGGCGGTGGGGCGGGGGACGCACCCCCCATCCCGGGCAAGCCGCCGGCTCCCGGCGCGGTGCAGCGCGGGGGCTCCCCTCCGCTTGCGGCAGATGCAGCAACTTCCCCGTCCCTCCCGGGCGCGCTCGGAAACTTTCGGCGCGCCCCTTCTCGGGGCGGCGGCGAGCAGGACCCCCCCCACCCCCCGGCTCCGGAGGCGGCGGGGCGCAGCGCGGGAGCAGCCGCGGGCGGAGCGGAGCCGGCCGCCGCCGGGCCGCATTGTTCCGCCGGGCCGGTGTCCGCACACAAAGGTGGTTGGGAGGTGGGGGGGGGGGGGGAACGGGACGGACCGACGGACGCGGCACGGAGCCGGCGGTGGGTCCCCCGTGCCCAAAATGGTGGCGGCGAGAGGCGGGCCCGGCCCGGTAACCCCCCCACCTCCCCCGGGTGTACCCGCGGCTGGCGGTGGTGCGGGGGGGTCCCCAGCCCGCTCAGCCTGTGCCCAAGTTGGTCCCTTTTGTTGGAAGTGGGGAGGAGAAGGAGGTCCCCACCTGGCCGGTGCCGCTGCGGGGCAGGGAGGGGGGGCGCGGACGGTCGGTGCCTAGCCGGGCGGCGGGAGGTGCAGCCTTTCTCCCGCATCCCAGCAAGCCCCGGCGGGGCCGGGCCGGGCCCCGGGGCACCGCGCCGCTCATTGTGCGGCTCCGCCGAGGCTACGGGGGAGCGGCGGGGCCGCCGCTGTACCCCGCGTGGGGAAAACTCCCGGCTTTCCTACCTTTTTTTATTTTTTAACCCATTTTCCTCTAACTTTCTCATGTGGGTGGTTGTGGTTAATTTATTTATTTTTTTATTCTTATTTTCGCGTGCGTGGCTAATGTTCCGTAAATATTTTGTGCTCCGGCTACAAACGTTACAAACAAAGTGTGTCCTGGTAGGAAATCTTTTGTGCTTGCTGTGAAAAGCTATTCTTGCCAGCGCGTTGGCAATAAACCGGGTGAATAACGTGCTGGCGTGTGTTTTTTAAAGACAGTAATTGCCCTGTGAATGCGAATTCCGAAGATGCTTAAAAGTTCAATGGGATGCGCGAAGCCCTAAAGAGCAAAAACTCCTCGAGCAGGATGTGAATTTCTGAAGAGGGGGAATCCCTTATGCGGTGCGAAATCTTGAAAGGGGATAAGGTCTCTCAATGATGCAACTTCTTGCGAAAGGGAACTCCCCTCCCCCTCCTATTGATGCCAAACCACTGGGGGGGGGGGGGGGGGAAGGCTCTCCGGGCCCAGCAGCGCAAAGTCTTGAAGGAACCTGAATTTACAATGATAAAAGGGCCAAGGCACTAGCCTTTCACCTTTGGAGGCAATTAGCATCTGGCTTGCTTCACAAATGAAGTAAATGTGGGCTCCCCTTTGCTTCCCGCAGCACGCTTAGGGTGGGGGAGTTAACATCACTCGGGACAAATTAACTTGCCTTTTTTTTGGGGGGGGGGGGGGTGTTGGGTGTTTGGGGTGTGTGCCCGGGATGAGAAGTGCGTGCGGTTGCTGCTGGGAGGGTTGCAGAGCAGAAGGAACCCACGGAAAACGTCGCCAAAACCCTCTGTGCGCGTGGATGGCCTGCAGCGCTTGGCAGAAATGGGTTTTAGAGGGTGGCGTTTGTCCGAGGGACGGTTGAAATCGGGATGCTGTGAGAGGACGGATGCAGCTGTCAGAACTCGGTGTCTTAAGGCACGCAGAGTAAATCTCCTTCTCTGGCGCGGGCGGTTTCAAAACTTGCAGTTCCTTGAAGCTCACCATCTTGTTACCTCTTGCCTGGCGTAGTTGTTCCAGTCTCATCACTGGTTTCAGGGATATCTGGGAACGGTGCTTTGTACAAAGAGCTTGCCCAAACAGTTCGTGGTGTGAAACCGATGGCCAGCAGAGAGACTTATACTTCTCTTTTTTTCTAAGAGTACTGCTCTGAGTGATTTTTATTGTTGTTGTTACTACTTTATTTGGCTGCATAAGGAAGTCTCCCCCCCCTTGGTTTTGGACCTAATAGTGCCGGTGCCTGTTCTGCCTGTCTCACTGAAGCCTCTGAGATGGGCTTTGAGCTTCAGGGGTGTCTGAATAAAACAGAGGTAGCAGTTCTTCTAGGGGTTTGGCGAAACACTAGAACTTGAGGCAAATATTAGGGCGTAAATAAAACCCTACGTAACCATCAAAAATTGAAACTGTGCTCATCTACAAATGACATTTCCTTGCTTTAGCTTTGGTTATTGTGGAGAGGCATGCTTGTGGCTGAATGCAAGCTGTTTGAGAAGTTACTGCCCCTTCCCTCAAAAGTTACTGTCCCTCGTGGGTAACTGTGGGGTGCCAATCCATTTGGATGCAAAGTAAAACAGGTGGTTTGAGTGAACCTCTTTTCTTCTGTGTGGGAGCAGAAATGGAGAGCTGGGGGGTTCAGCCGGAGGGTGGTCACACGCAAACTCCTTGAGCTTCATGGCAAATGTCTGCCCGAGCGCGTCCCGTATCTCTAAGGGATGGCCTTATGCTGGATGCAGTCAGCTGTGGAGGACGTTCTCCTTTTCCTAGGAGGGCTGAGCTCCTCTCAAGGTAAAACCTGGTTGGTGGCTTTTTTTCTCTTTTGGATACTAGTGTATCTCCAGTGGGGAGTTTGGTTCTAAACTCTTATAACATTGTTACAAAAAGTGAAAGTTTTAGACAAACATTAATTCTGCTTGTAACAAATAATCTCTGCTTTCCCCCCCCCACCCCCCCAATTTTAGGGGAGGGTGAGGTTAGCGTTTCACTGCCAGCCTCTGCAGTCCCTAAACCAGACAAAACCTGATCTTTCAGTATGTTTAAAAAAAGAACAAATAAAGGGCTGTAGTTATCTTTTGTTCTGTTTCTCCCCCCACCCTCCTGATTTATCTTTTGTTGGTTTTTTGTTTTTGTTTTTTTTGTTTTTTTTTTTTTCCTCTGGTGGGTCTGGCCATAGCTAGCTGGAAGGCTCTGTAATGATAGGCCATCTGGACCCATCCCTCCTGTGCCCAGCAGATTTGTTGATGGTATTTGAGAAGTTTGGGGGCTGTAGTACAGGGAGGCAGTACAGAGCTCTTTTATTATTATTTTTTTTTTATATGCAAACCTCTTGCCCTCTACTTATTGGCCCAAAAGAAGGTGAAGCTTCCAGATGTGAGGCTGCCATCAGCAGCTGGATGTTGGAAACCTGGGAAGCAGATGTTTTCTTTCTCTTCTTGCTGGACCAGTGCGTAGCCAGAGACTACTACAGGGAAGGGGTGTCCAAAAAATGAAAGAAAGAAGTGCATCCATCAGGCAAGGCCCTGGGCATTGTTTGGGGAGGGGGTGGGCGCAGCCAGCCCCCATGCTGGCTCCGGCAGATGCAGGCGCCTGACGAGGCGCAGGGCTCCTCTTTTCAAACCTCCGCCGCAGCATCGCCCGGCGATAGACTCAGGAGGGGTTCAGCTACCGCCAGCGGGTCAAAAGTTCAGTGGGCCAGGAGCGGGTGCTCCGGGACACGTTCAGCTTCACACCGTGTTTTTACGTGGATCTCTGAGGATGGCAGAGAGAGATTCTGCCTTCTGGGGTGGGTTGGTTTTTTTTCCTCTCCCCCCCCGGCCCCCCTTTAAATGGCTGCCTTGTCGGCCATCTGCTGTACAAAACTTACATGCCACTTCAAAAGTGGGCTTTTACTTGTGTTGGTTTGGTTGTCGTGGCTTCTTTTTCAGTGGTTTGTAAAATCTGCATCGAGTGGGTTTGTTCTTACCTATTCTAACAGTACTCCAGTGGGAGAAGGTCTGGCTGTACCGGGGCACATCATTCTTTTTGTAGGCATTACCTTGATGGACAGAAAGGATGCTTTCCACAGTCAAGTTAGTGCAGGCGATGATAGGGAGTGATTTGTTTCCCTCTTCAAGACCGGACTGTAATGTGGGACACCTCTCGTGACAAAGTCTCTCCTGGCCTTGTGCCCTCCTCTCTGCAACTGAAATATCCTCCTGGCAGCTGCAGCGATTGGTTGTGTCGAAAATATTAGGAGAATATTTAACGTTTTCAACCGTATTTCAGCACAACTTGAAAACACTGGACAGAAGCCAGCATGGCTCGGCCACCCAGCTCTTCGGCATGTGCTCCCAGGAGCTGTGGGCTAAAACATTTAGGAACTTCTGCCCGGGTAGGTCGAGGGGAGGTGACTTTCCAGAACGTGCTTGAAAATAGTCAAAACATTGTTGTTAACTTAGTTTATTTGGAAAAGAGGGAAAAGCCACATTACACAGGGAAAACATAAATCTTTTCCTGTGGTTTTTAAAAGTGCCTTTGGGCAAATTGCCTCTGCTGTTAACTTCACTATGGCTTTAAGATGCTTTTCCTCGCCTCTTGCCCCTTCCTAGCACTTCGGGCTCTGACTCTACCTTTAGCTACACTCCTCCCACCCACAGACAGGGCACTGCTGCTCTTGCCCACCTTTTTCCTCCTGTAGTGTGGTATCTGCCGTGCTGGTTCTTGAACAGGCTCTTTCTGTCAGGAATATTATGTGGCTGTTTCAAGCCAGCGGCTGCTACTGCTCCCGTGGGTCCCCCAGGAGGAGGAAGAGTGTGGAGAGAGGGAGAGCTGTGCTGCAGCCATGTGAAGGAGAGAGCAAAGAACAGGGTTTCTTCTATTTGTGCAAACCAGATACAGCTTTAAAAGCAAAAAAAACCCCACTTTTTAACATGTTAAACTCTAAATGTGTTAGGATTTTAATATTTGGAAAAAATTTTTTCAAGTGGGGACCAGATGGCTGAATATGCTTTGACCTCCACTGTCCTGTCATGTTAGTTTCTGCTAAAATTTCTTCATGGAGTCCATTCCTCTGTGCCCTCTGGGTGGGTCCCTTGTGATCTGTGACACCAAAATGGCACAACCTTCCTGTTCTGTCAGTGGTTTGTATGGGGTTAATTGCACAGGCAGTGTTGTACCAGTACCTGAGTGCTAAGCCTTTACCCATCTATAGCTATTCTGGTCTGGTACTGCATTATTATTTGTATTGCGGTAGCATATACAGCATGTGCTGATGCCTCGTCATATTGTATGATAGCAGAGATGGCCAGATAGCTTCTGATCGGAAGAATTTAGAATCTAATTAAGACAAATGCGACAAGTAGGTGCAGCAAGCTGACAAAATGTCAGTGAATTCATGTAGGTCAGATCTGCTCATAGAGGGTAAGTCTGAGTTTAAATGTCTTTTCAGTAGAATAGTTCAGGCATTAGGATGTCTGTCCCTTTTGCCGTTTGCCCGTTGGCAGTAGGCGATGTTGAAGTGGAAGGGAGTGGGCACTGACTGAAACAAGAGCAAACAATAGATCTGCTCAGTAGAACTTCTCTCCCACAAAGCACCTGGCTTTAGGAAAAGCAAGTCATCTGAGGAAAGGTAGAGTAACTGGCAGTGCAGGGAGAGGCTCTGTATGGCAAGTAGGCAGGGTCGGAAGAAATGATGGATTTCAAACATGCTGAAAGGAAAGTGTCAACCCCATTGTGCAGAGAGATCCATTTATGGACTGGCGTACAAATTTGGGTTACATATCACAGTCACGCCACGGTGGTTCTCCTTCCCCTGGGCAGCATCAGCTTCATCGGAGCAGAGGGTGCGAGCTGGGTATTTGTTGTTTGAACACCAAGTTAAAAAATCAAAATGAAATTGAGGAGTAGTATTGTTTTCATTGTTCTTTCTACCTGTCCTATCCACTGTTTGGTTTAGTTGCTTTGTTAGTGCCTCATCCCTCTCCCACATCTGTTCCAGCAGCAGTTCTTACATTGCTGGTATTCACTTTTGCTGCCTTAGTTATTCTGTTCATAATAGAATCATTAACACTCTACATGTCAGTATTGGGCTCTAGAGTTCATTGAGATTAATGGAGGGGAAGGCAGAGAGATACTTCTCAGAGCTGTTGTTTCAAGTGGTCTGCAAATTGGTAAGCTTTATATCAGTTTCCATTTCAAATGCAAGTCACATCTTTCTCAACTATAAATCTTAAACTTTTTAACAAGTGTTTACATCTCTTATGATGAGACTGTAGTGTGATTGGATACAAAAAGAAGGAATAGGTAGTTCAGGAGGCCGATATGTGAGTTAAAACACTATCTTAAGCCTATGAAAAGAAGCAAGAAGTGACTGCATGCAGCCGAAGGGTGTCTGAACAATGGATGAGGAAAGTTATTTTGACAGCAACATTTTGAATGGATGTGAGTTAGGTGACAGGGGAGTTGGGGAACGGCTGTAGCAGTCCAAGGCAGAAGAGAAAGAGGAATGCGATAAGACTTTCGGAGATTTGGATGGGGTACAGGGAGGTTGATACTACAAATGTTCTGTGGTGTTAGTAGTTGGAGGCAATTGCCCCTTCCGCTAGTGCAGCAGACTCTGAAAATTGTCTGGTGTTAGCTGATGTGTTTGTGTGCCCACAAGTTTAATGCTTTAAGCAGAACTTGTTTAAAAACCAATTTAAGATAATCTGGTGTAAGTCTTTCCCTGCTAGGGAAAAAAAAAAACCGACTTGTGTAGTAGCTTAAATATTACTTCACGTTTTGCTTTGTTTACAAAGACTTGCTACCACAAACCTGTACCGGTTAAATGCAATTGATGTGAACTCCTGCATAGTGCATCTAAATTAGGCCTCAAAAGTTTGTTCGTTTTGGAATTTGGTCTGACCAAACCAGCTAAAAGTAACACCTTTAAAGTGTTGCAGCTTTATATGTAGACCTGCTTAACTGCGGTCTTTCTCTCCCAGCAATAATGCCGGCAGAGCTGTGCCATTCTGCCCCTGGCATCTGTTAAGTGCCTGCATGAAGGGTGAAGAATTAACTTTTGTAATGGCAATGGATGCTTTCATAGACTTCTTTCAGGCAAAAATCTCCTCAAGAAAAGGGCCATAGGCAGAAATGACAACAGCCAGGCATTTAAAAATTCCCAAATTAAAAGTTTATCCTGTAAACCTTATTGTAGGTAGGTATGAAAATTATTATTTTTTCACCCCCCTCGTTACCAGAAGCAACAGCATCTGCTGTGGTGGTGGGAACAATGCAGCCTAGTGATTCCTCCTTCCTTACAGTAGAGAATCCTGTTAAACACACAAGGCTGTGCCTCAGAGTGTATCCTTTCAGCAGGCTTGTTCCTTTTAATGGGTGCCCATTCCTGGGGTCTCCATTGTTTCACCAACAATAGCACTAGGGGCAGCTGATTTGGTTGACAGAAAATGTGTTAATTTAACAGATCTATTCCCTTTAGCCGGTCTCCTTCCTATTGTGCCCCAGTTCTCCCCCAGTTCCTGGGGAGGAGGGAGCAGGGTCTGTTAGGTGGAGGGCTCCTGCAATTAGGAGGGGTTTTGCAGCCTTTTGTGTGAGAAACAGAAAACAGCTGATGGGGGAAAGTGTGGTTTGCTTACTGCCAGAACGCACATTTTTCTGCTTTTTTGGGGGGGCTTTTAAGTCTGCCTTTACTGGGGACGGGGGAATAACTTGATGCTACGCGCTGATGGCAGTCAAGGTCTTTGCTTTGCTCCGAGGTGGCCTCGCAGCCCAATGTGGCAACTGGTTTCAGAGCTGGCTCAACTTCTTGATGAAGTCTTTATATCCTGTAAATCCCTAGCTAAAACACCAGCTCTCCACTAAAAAAGCAAAGCTGCTGGTATCATCCAGGGTAGGGCCGCTGAGGGCTGGCTGGAGAAGGCAGTATGTTAAGTTAATTCTGAACAACTTGAAACGTGAGGGGTGTAATGGTCCTCAGGCCACCTCTGCCCTGGGCCAGACCACCCGTTTAACACAGTTTTGGGACTGATCTGATTTAAACGGTACAAGCTCTTCACTGTAGATGTACTTAACTGATTCAGGTCTCCCCTGTGTTAACATAGCTTAGCTCAGCAACAGTGGGGTGGTCGTGGGGGTGGTGTCTCTGGTTTTTACGCTGGTGTGGTCAAGCTGGTGTGTTCAGCCCGCTGGGAAGGATGGCGCGCACACTGCCGAGGGAGCGGTGAAACCTGAAGCTTTGGAGTTGGTGGCTGCCGGCTGCCAGAAGGACGATCTCCATCCCTTTCAAGCTCTTGCCCTGGTTGTGCTTCTGACTTTGTGGTTGGCCCCTTCCCTGGCACTAGCCCAGATGCTCGCTGGGTCATGGCTGGGCTTTTGGGGGGTTGCAGTGCTGTGGTGGGAGCAGGACCGTGTGCTTTTGGCGGCCACGAGCTGCCAGGTCAATCCACTGTGGCTCTTGAAACTCTAGCCTTAGTTTAGTTCTTATTGCTGGGGCTGGTGATGTAAAAGGAGCTCTGGAGGGTCTTTTTCGTCCTCATTGGTAAAGCTGTTAATTCTCTGGCTCTTCAGCCAAGCCTGCCGTAAAGGGGCTGGGGCTTTGCACAGCCAAAAGGTTGGAAGGCAGAGCTAGTTTCCTCATTACTAGTGAGCCCTGTACACAGGGAGTTGTGTGGCAGCAAAAATATTTATATATCCCTAGCACAAGGCAAAGAGGGTTGTGGTTTTTTTCTTGGTTGGGTTTTTGTTTGTTTTAGGAGGCAAAGGGTGAGAGTTCACTTAAAAGAGCTTGACTCTTAATAGAGCTTGTCATTGTTGCTAATATAAAACAAATGATGAGCATGGGAGTGGAGTCGAAGGCTCCCTCTTCTGGTGTGCTGGGAAGGTTCAAACACTGAAAAATAAGCAAGGGAAAAAAGCTCAGCAAGCAAGACCCCTTCTGTGCTTTCCTGTTGCATTTCAAGACCTCACTGAGGCCTAACCCTTACTGCCCAACACATAGGATGCTTCATGGCACTTGAATAAGTAATGTTAAGGGTGCTCTGTAAAAGTGAAATGCATTTTCAAATGCAAACCACATTACACTTGCAAGTAAAAGTGAGTCCTGGTTTCAGAAAGGTTCCCAGTCTGGACATGGAGGATGGCAGCCCTTCACGTCCCCACGTCTGACATTTCTCAGTGCTTCTCTTTACTTCTCTTTTCTGCATCCTCCTCTTGCAAAGGTCATGTCTTGTCCCATGCAGCTCCCAGGCCACGTGTGTGCATTGGCATGTAAACATGTTCAGGATAATTGCAGGGGCCAAGTATGGTGAGCACTCTCTATGGAAACTGTGTGTCCAAGGCTCCAGAACTCCTGTTGCTTTTGGTTGAGTCAGCCAAGAGTTCAAAACTTATTAATGGCTGATTGATGGAGAAATGTGCACAAGGAATAATACTTCGTTGGAATTTTTAGATGAGTTTTCTAAAAAGCCTTGAGTAAAGCACAGTTGTGAGTAACTCTGAAATTAGTAGGCTTTCAGGGTGTTAAAGCAGTGACTTTTCTTTCTTATTTTTGTATTCTTCAGTGGAGGGTTTGACATCACGTGGCCATTCTCCCTGTGTTGTTAGTGCAGACTCATGAGCGATGTCTGGTGGAACCAGAGAACATCAATTCTCAAGCTGCCTTCCCACAGCAGCTCCTGCCACCCGTCACAGATGGCAGTAAAACTGCTCACCCGGATTAAAAACCACAACACTTTTTTCTTTAAGCGAGCTGCATCTAACCAGGAGTGGTTCCCCCAGCCAGCTCTTTCCGCAGCCCCACAAAAGGGTTGTACCAGCATGACCGAAGCAGTGGCACGGGAATGGAAACAGGCAACAGGGAGGGGAAGGGCTTTTTATAGCTGACCCTTCTGCTGAAAGAAATGCTTATCACACTGCAGCCCTGGGTAGCAGGTGGAGTGAGACTGCACAGGTAACAAGAGGTCATGCAGCAAGGGGGGCACCTGGGGAAGAACCTTTACAGCCTCTGTAAAAGGGTTTTGGGGGTTCTTTTTTGGAACTCTATAAAGGCTTGCTATATTTCTTTCTTTTTTAAGTTAAAGTCCTGGTCAGAAAAAGTTTAAATTGAAGTTGGTGGTGATTCTTTAAACTTTTCCTCCCAAAGTCAGACCCGTACGTGCAGTTGAAATCAGTTAAACTTCACTGTAGCTGACAGTCTTGCACAAAACCAAGATAGTGCAAAATTTTATCTTAGAAATTCAGGCTATTCTTTTTTTAAAAGAACAAACTGTTTTCCAAAACGAGTTTCCCTTAGGCTCTGGTCACCCAGCAATGCAGGTATCTATCCATCAGGATTTACTTGCCTGTACTGAAGAAGCCTGAGCCGCTTCCCTTGTCGGACGGGCAGCCATGTAGAATAAACAGGGAATAGCAGTCTCGATTTCCTTTCTTTCAGCCCGATACAAGGTGCTGAGGCACAGAAGACTATTTTGCCCTTAAGATAATTGTGTGTTGGAGAGGATCAAAGGGCTTGAGGGTTTTTTTTTTGGTTGAAAGGGGATTTTCTCCATGGACAGCTGCAGTAGTGTATTAGTAGTGCAATGGATTATCTTTCCATGATCTGTAGGATCTCAACCAGCTATCGAGGGGCCCTGCTGAAGGCTGCTGCTGGGGGGAGGCAGAGTGAAAGTCTCCTGTAACAGGGAGACCTGTAATGGCTGGGAGCTCAGACCACTTGACTCCCCCTGCCCCAGCAGGGCGGGTGGTGCTGGATATTCTTAGACTGCAGATAGTGCTGTGGAGCATGGGGAAAGGGAGCCCGGCTCTCAGTTATGATTAACTGCAGCTGATGCCCTGCATCCACCCTGCTCTCTGATGGAAGTGCTTATTAAGGAATGTGAGAAGGGAGCTGATTCCAGCTGCTGTGGTGTCCCATAAAGGGCAATGTGTAATTTGGGAGGGTGTTACGAGTCACTCAGCAGAACAAACTACTCACTGTAGTAAGCGTCTGACCTGCCAAACGCCTGGACTTTCTCATTTTGGGAAGTTTTGGATGATGGCTGATCCACAAATAGCCGTGGCATTGAGAGGGAGTCCCTTCACATGTGTGGATGGGTATCTGTATCCTTGCTCTGTGCTTTTTGGCAGGGTGAGAGGCGGCGCATGTGGTCTGACTCTGGCAAGGGTGGCATGAAGGGATGGGACAGGGCTTGGTGCTATCAGAGGTGGAGATCAGGTCATGCTGTGCCTCCCTGACCTGGTTTCAGGGCTGGGGGACAAGGGGGCTGGAATGTGCATGGCGGAGCTGTCAAGGAATGCGGGTCCCCAGGTGGCCGCCTCAGTTGCTTGCGCTTAAGTCAGGCTCGAATTGCATCTGCCTGCTGGTTAATAAGTGGTGGGGCAGCTCTGCCTCGGCAGGTTGTCCTGTGTGCGCTTCCTGAGGTAGCAGGATGCCAGAAATATGGGGGTGACAATAGTATCTTGGTAGCCAATAAACTCAGCCCCTTGGCATTTTTAGAATTTCTGCTAACTTTAATGACGCAAGTTTTATCACTTTTGGGGTTTTTTTGTGAATAGCGAAGCACAAGCTGGGGGGAACCCAGCTTTGGATTTCAGGTCTGGGGATTTTTTCAGGACAGGCAGTTAGAAAGACCCGTCTTTTTTTGTAAGTGGGACTGGTTTTGGAATTAAATGATGAGCATGGACCGCCATATGATGTTGTGTTGTCCTTTCTTGGAGGAGTAACTACAATTTATAATCATTGCCTAGTCCATAGCCAGTTGGCAGGAAGGCTGCTGTGAAGGGATTGATTATTGGTGGATGCCTCTTTGTGCTGTCCAAGCCTGAATTTCTTGATCTAACCGGTTTCCTTCATTTGGAATGGCTGTGGTCAGCAGAGAGAAGAGAGCGAGCTACGTCTTACCTCTCAGCAGCGCTGTTTCTTGTTTGTGGGTTATGTTCAGGAAAAAGAAAGGGTCAACAAAAAGTGTCAATACTTCAGCATTCTCTTAGAAAGCCAGCTGGCTGGCCGGCTGGGGACTGCTTGCTATTTTTCTGCTTCCTCTTGGGATTCTCTCTGTATTTGTTTTCAGTGTGGTGGCTTAAACAAAACTAGGGCTGTTTGGTGTGAACATACTGGAGGCTCCACTTTTTTTCCTGGGAAATGCACGGGGAGAGTGGAAGCATCACTGGGAAGGTGATTTAGTGCTCAGAAATGGGAATGTCGGCCCTGCATTGCAAAGGCACGCTGGCAGCTGTGGCAATAGGAGCTAAGTTAGCATTTAAACTGGCAGTAGAGGATGTATAGAAGTACAGATGCAGTAGCACAGGCTTGAGCATGGACAGCAACATCTTTTGGGCTCCTCGGATAAACGCTGGCATAGTCTGGTCATGCGGAACCACATCCTGCTGCAGCTCCCCTGATAAACCTGGGCTAGCTAGTTAAAAGTTAGCATGTGCATGGCTAGGCAAAAAGCAGCTGTGCTGCTGTTGCACAGTAAAGTAACTGGCGCTGCTCTTTGAGAAAGGGAGTTTCTGAGCTGGGTATGAGCAGGCGCAGTTGTGCAAGTAAAGGGCTGATGGAGGAGGTGGTGTGGTGGGCTTAGGCTGGGCTGCACACGCCGGCTCGGCTGCCTCGCTGGCTTAGCCTGAGCAGTAGCAGTTGGAAGACGACAGCTGAGCTAATACTTAATATTGGAGGGGTGGGAGACTCCATGCCAGGTCTTGGAAGTATGATCCTAACCCTCTGCTTGTCTCCTCCTTTCCTCCCCCACTCCGGAAGCCCCTCTCTGGGCGGTGTGGAAGTGTCCCAGTTCTTGCAGCTGTGTTAATTGTAATGGGTCATTTAGTCCTGAAATCCCTGTTTAAAAGGGGCAAGTCCTTGCCTCGTGTGACAGCTGCCGCCTTGCACTTTTCCCCAGGCTGGAAATAACTGCATGTGACACAGGAGCAGAGCGCGGCGTGGGGGAGGGAGGAGGGTTTCTGGCTTCCTCTTAGTGCTATAATGGCTTTGCTGTGTGACTCTTCTCCCATGTGGACCATAGCAGAGTCATGCCCCACATATTTAGCAGATCTCTCAGTTGGCAGTGCCTAGGAGATATGCTAATGGCCTGGTGTTCTCTGGGCTCTGGTCGACTGGAGTCTTCTTGGACATCTGGGAGCGTGAGAGAAGGGGCACGCAGTGGTGGTGACACAGGACGCTTGCCTGGAGCATCAGGGAGCCTCCCTGGAGCCAACGTGCCTGGCCATCAGGAAGGGGGAGCCGTGCTGTTTTGTGCAGAGGAATAGAGATGATGGGAGGGAAAATAGAAAGCTTTCCACTCTTTGCTCCCATCTCCTTTCCAAAATCCAAAGCCTTGAGCCCATGGAAACCTGGCCAGCTTTTCCTCCTAGCTGAAGGGCTGTCTCCTGATTGGAATGACAGCTTTGAACTGGAAGACATTATTTCATTAGCGTGCTAATCAGATACAGAGATTACCTGATTGGCTACTTAATAATTAAATGAAGTTGCCTGTAATTCTTTGAGCACACACAGAACTAATTAAATTAACCCTTCACTGCCCTGTGTGCCTGGGGTGCACTTGTGTGAAATGGAGAGGGCAGCTTCCCCAATGTGGGGACTGTGAGCAGAAGGGGGTGATGGTGGCAAAATGGCCACTGCTGAACTGCCAAAGTGGTCCTTTCTTATCAAGAGCCTAGAGAGGAAAAGACAACACAGTTGTACCCTCCAGTGTACTTGGTGTTTGGCCTACCTGGTAGGTGATGAATATGACTGGCAACACTTGACAAAAAAATCTTGTCCTCAAATAGCCTGGAGAAAGCACTGGGCTTATGGAAGTTGGTGCCTAGGTATGCACTGTAAACCAGACGATAGCTTTGTATCACCCGATGAAGAGCAAAGTATTGGAAAGAAGGATGCACTTCACAGTCCTTCAGGAGAAACCATCAAGCGGAGATCAGAAGATGTTCTCATATTACCTTCAAAGCGTTGTTCTTCCCCATCCCCACTGGCATAAAGCCCCAAACAAGCCAGGTTGTCTCTATGCATTTGATGGGATTCTGCTAGTTAAACTTGTTGACGATCTCTCTACTGCTTCAGTGGCTGCATGAGGATCTGCATTTTCCATGTGCTCACAGAAATACAAGCATATTTCTTACAGTTTGAGGATGACACAGAGGTCATATCAGTCCCATAAATTTCTGTTATTATACATTTAAAAAAAAGAATGTGAAAAGAGTAATAAGGAGAAAGTTTCCGTGCTTTCCAGCCTCACCTTTTCTAGCCCCAATGCTGCACCCAAGCTTTCAGCTCCTGTAATGCCTGAGGTGTGGCCCAGAGTTTGACACTTATAGTGAAAGGCTAATTTTTATAACCTGTGAGAATATTATTACAGTGTTGAAGACACTCTCTGTTCAATTATTTCATTGCCAGGGTGAAAAGTCATCATCTATAATTTTTTGTATCCATTTTTAGTACTGAGCACTGAGTTGAGGCAACAGGAAAGCTACCATATAATGATCCAACCCTGCTCCCTTGCTGCTGCTGCCGTCTCCTTCTAGACTTTGCCCATACATGTTAAAAAGAAACTGTCAAATTAAGCACATTTCACTGTCATCCAAGACTAAACTTGGCAGAGAAGAGCCCTTGGACCTTCTGGCCTATGTTAACCACGGCTGGCTTCAGCTACCCAAGAAAGCTCCTCCATTTGTGGTGTGCAGAACTGCTTTCCCCTTACCCGTGGTCCACCTTGCTGGATCCATCCTCGTACTCTCCTCTGAAGATCAATGGTAGCAGCAGTGCCCTCAGAGTCAGCCGGTCCTCAGCGGAGGGATAAATATCTGAGTTGCTGCTTTGCCTTTAAAATCTGGCTTCCACATGACAGGCAGCCTGAAATGCCTGCAAAAACAGGTCAGGAGACAGAAGAAAACAGGGAGGATGGGAAACAAAAGGGCAGCTTTCAGGGTAATTAGATGGTTGCAGTGTTCCCTCCGGTAGGGAGCATTCACTGGTGAGAAATGATCCCGTGTTGACTCTCTACAGATGTGGGTATGCTGACAGGGTTTGAAAGAAGAGCAGAGTCAGCAGAGAGAAAGGCCAGCGAGCCTTGGGATCGCGTGTCGCTAGTGACCGCTAAATCTCAGGGATTCAGGTCTCCGCTTCTGAGGGAAGCCATTGGGCATGTTTTCTTCACCAGCTGACCTACACGCCCTATGCCAATCTGTGGTAGACCCAGAGCTATGGTACCCACCTCTGACTCCTAGCCGGGGTCTCTGGGAAGGTGCTGCCCCCATTTTGTGAGCGAGTCAGCAGGGATAGGTCTTCAACGTGTGGGTTTGGGGGAGGTGGGGAAAGTGTGTTCAGCACATGCAGGGTCAAGCTTGAGCCCAGCTGCAGAAGCTGGCTGGGTTTTAGTATTATTAATATTTGATGGTGTCCTGTTGTAAAAGGGCAATAAGTAAGGCGAGTGGGTCTGTGCTTGGCCTGTTGTTGCAGTAAAAAGCTATTTTCTGAGGAGATATCTGAAACAAAGGATATTCTAGCATGTGGTGGAAGTGGCCATTTAAATGCATCTGACCATAAAGATGCTGCCTGCCAGCAATTTTGATATCTGAGCTAGTGGTACCCACTCCTGTGGGTAAAATCATGCTCTGTAGGACAGCCTGAATGCCAGAGATTTGGTTTGGGATGGAGTTCAGGAAGGCTTTTTACCTCTTGTGTCCTTCTCTTTGTTTTTGTTTATGGGTTTACAAAGTCAGATTAGCATTTCAATGTTGGAGGCAAAGGCCCTTGGGCTGTAGTGGAAGGCAGCCTGGTTTAGCCGGTTTGGGATTACAGCTCCTTTCCCAGCAGTCATGCTTCCCAGATTCTGATGAGGAGCAAAGCCTGAGGCTTCTCCCTGTTGGGAACACGTCCAAGCTGTAGCTATCCCTACAGCTGAATCTTGAGGTAGATGGGCAGTGTCACTGTGAAGAATAATTAGCCTTCTTTTCAGGCAAGGGTAATTTTTTTATTGTTTTAAATGGTAGCACAAGTTCTGGGGGGAAAAAAACCCCAGCTCTGAACCCAGAAACTGTTTACTTTTTCTGTTTGTAGCTGCTGGTCTAATAGATGTTGCCTCTCCACAAACTTGGCTTTGCTTTAAATCCTGGGAATCTCACATCCACAGTCCTATTACTTTAATAAAACAGTGTATTGAATAAAACAAGGCTTTGCCCTTTTCCTCTCCCTGTCAGGCATGATGCTGTGTTCAGTCACAGTATTGTAAATTCTAGCAAGACTAGTGGGTTCAAGTTGATGTACTCAAGATTTATGCGGTAATCGCAGAGAACAGTGTCTCATCTGAAACCCAAGTTTTATCTTTGGGATATCCTGTCTGTTAACTAGAGATGACTGCTGCTCCGTGTGGTACCCAATCTGTACGCTGAATATGGAGTGCTATAGAAACAGTCTTATGTGCTCCTGTAATGCAAGACTGTTGCACGTGGTTGAGCTTGCAAACTTAAGCTTACACAAGAAGGTTGAAGAGGTAACTTACAAGTTCTCATGTTTATTGCTTCATTATACTGAAGAAAATGTGAAGATTTTTTCCAAATATCTTCCCCCGCTTTGATTATCTTGCTTATATGGCTTTTACCCCACTGTGTGAAATGGGTACTGTAATTCTTTGGTGGAAGGTCCATCTAAAAAGTCTTCTCAGCTGGCAGCTATTAATAAAAAATGTTTTGAGTCTCACTAAAAAGTATTTCTCTAGACTACTTTCACCTTCTTTGTTGTGTCAGGTCAACTCCTAATTTTTTATTCTAATATAAGGTTTTATAACTGCTAGTACTTTGTACTGCCTCTCTCCTCATGCTAGGGCACTGTGTACACCTTAATTCCTCACGCCCCTCCATATTACTGTTTGTCTGCTGTCTGGCAGAGAAGTCGTTCAGGGTGCCAATATGTTAAGCTCTTGAGAGAATGGGAGAGATGAGATGAAGGTATTGTTATGCTTGAAGGTGTTAATTGGTGCTATCAACCACTTGTTTGATTTCTAGACAATTACAACAGTGCTTGAAGTTGTGTCTGAGCTAAACAAATGGCGAGGGCTCTGCAAATTCCCCATCTTCTCTTTTTTTGAGTGTTTATTTCCCGACTGCCACCCACAAAAATTAGCAGGGCTATACACAGTTGAGCCAAGAGGATGTATGTGCCTGCATGTTGAGGAGTTAGCTGGGTATACTGCACAAAAGCTATCACACAGTGTGTGAGCCCTAGTCCAGCCAGGTGGCTTGGTAGGCGCAGGATGAGAAGCAAGCAGAGGATGGGTAGGAGATGCTGAAGTGTGGTGATGTTTCTGGGTTCCTTAGAAGCAGAGGAGCAAATGTACTTGGGTGATGTTTTCTTTTGTGATGTTTCCTGGTTAACAGGCAGACGTTTGACATTACCTAGAGCAGAGCCCTCTCTTAGGACAAATACCCCACTGACAAATAAAACCTCTTATCTGTCATTTGGGACTCTTCCCCATAGAAAGGGCAAGTGAGAGCCTCCATTCTTCCCCCTGTAGGAGGAGTGTACAAGGTCTGACCTGTAGCACCAGAAGAGTGGCTTGCTCGAATGCAGCCAAAGAGGAAGAATCCTCTCCTCTGCTGCCCTTTCCTCCTATAGATGGGAAGGAAGGAACCATTCTGATTTCCCTGATTTTATTTTTCTCCTTCTTCCTGGGTGCAGTAAGAAGCGGGATGGGGAGTGGTACCTGCTGCAGCTTGGAGGCAGGTTCATTTTAGCCTGGGTACATTAATACCACCTCCTTCCATCAAAAGGTCCTAGGTGTGTTGAACATTACTCAGCCATACCCTTGTGTGAACCTGTTCGCACTCATCCAGCCCCAAATGCTTCTTCATCACATTTCTTTGATCATGATGGGTGGAGTATTGCCGCACTGGTGTCCTACCCTGGGTGTGATGGCTTTGCTTGTTGCTTTTCCTGACCACTCATGGTGTGCATTTGGTTTTGTGCTATGTCATACATGGAGAAGAGAGTGAAAGAAGGTGTCTGAACAGGGAGAGATGATGCTAAACAGAGGCTGAGACGTTGAAGGTGTAATTGATCTGTGAAAACCATTATGAAGGGAAAGCCAGTCAAGACTTGATTTCAGGAAAGACTGATAATGAAAGCCCAATATAGAATCACAAAAATATATAGTCAGAAGGAACCTCTGAAAGCCTCTAGTCCAACCTCTTGCTTGGGTTGAGGCTGTTACCAACAGTAGATGAGGTTAACCACTGTCTGAAGAATGCATAATACTTCTCTTGGTTCTTTTCTCTTCTCCCACCCCAAAAAAAGAGAGCAGAATTTCCACAAGAGTTGTTTTAAGAGAACGTTTAGCAATGCATGATCTCAAACTGTTTGCTGAAATTCAGCTTGGTCAGAAGGGGAGCTGGGAAGAAAGGTGGTTTAGTTCTGAGGCAGGGATATACCTTTTGTTTTGTTTTCTGGTGTTTTTTTGAGCCTTGGCTCAAATTGTGACTGGTAATAAGACAGGCTTGGAAACTGCCAGTTCTTTTTCTCATTCTGTAGGGAATAGTTTGCCTTTGAGGGATGGTTGTTGCCTGTGCACTGATACTTACTTGAGGAGTCATTATGCAAGCACTCCAAATGGGACCTGTGGGTAAGGAACACGCAAAATAGCAGCTGTTGCATTGCCAGAAGCGCCTTAGAAGAGACAGGAAGGTATTTAGTTTTAGCTGTCTGTTCTCAATAACAGATACGAGTTTTGGCCTTTGATTCTTTAAGACCATGTTCATTTCATCTACTTCTATGTGCCCAAAATCTAGGTGACTATCTAGTTCCTGCATCCCTAGCAGCACGTTCTCAGGTGTGCCAGCACAGTTCTTTGTGGGAACACACTGAAATAGGTCAGGGAGCTGATCTGGCTGGTGGATTAAAAAAAAAGCAAAACACCTCAACTCCCCTTCCCTCCAGTGTTTTGTTTTGGTTTGGTTTTTTTGCCTGGATTAGTTCTATGAGCTTGCTTAAAGTGGCCCAACAAACAGTTGTGCCAGCCATACTGTGGTATAGGAGTTGGAATAAGCGGTGGGGATGAGAAAAGGGGCAAGAATGATTTAATGTTCAAAGTGGACTGTCACGTCAGACTGATCGTGCAGGGGTTCATCACTGTCAGTGGAAAGAAATTGATCTCTGAGAGATGAGAGGAGTGTATTTTAGACTGGAATGAATCACTCTGAAGGTGTTCTCTCTTTCTCCATGGATGATGAAGAGGAACTGAGAGCAGCAGCTCAGACAAGACGTTGAACTTAACCTCATTTTTTGACTCTAATATTTAAATAATGAAAATATCAGCATGCCTAATTAATGTTCATAATGTTTCACCTGCAGTGCTGTTGTAAATTCAGAAAATGTCACCAGGGCAGGTGAGAGCAATAGCGATACCATGAAAATCCAACTGCTAACCATAATGTAATTGGTTGAAGAGCTAACTATTAGCTCGGGGGGGGTGGGGTGGGGGGTGGAGAACCCCACTTTTAACTGCTTGCCTTTGGGTAGACTGCCCATAAAACAGGGCTGTTCCTTTATGCTTTTCAGTGTTTCTGTCCTGCAGTGAGGGCTTCAAAAAGCAATATTCTCTGCTTGCCTGCTAATGTAATTTGTACTTGAGCTGAAGTGGTAGCCGTGGTAGAGAAGGTGTCTGCTTCAAACCACTGCTGTGACATAGTGAGGGGTTTATTGTACATTATTGTTTTCTGTGTTGAAACTGATGCTAAATGATTACAAATTCAATTACGTGACAGGAAACTATAGATTTACAGTTGTCTGTACAACCTTTAATGCATCGCCTTGTACCTGCAGATGATGATTGTTTTTAATTACGGGGTCACATGCTTTTTCCATGGGAGAATGGCAGTGCTTGCTCTGTAGGGCAGATGGTGTTGAGAATATAAATCAAGGCTACGCACTGAACAAAGTTCTTAGCTATGTGGTTCTCGCCTCGTTTGCTGAAGAAGTTTGAAGGGGGGCAGGACACGAGAGATGAGGACTGCTGTGGGACAAGAAAGGCTGTCTTTTGGCTAAGTGAGGGTGTGGTGCCATGTCGGTCTAGCTGGTGGCAAGGCAGGTGTGATGTCCTTGGCCCTCTGCTCTTCTACCATAAGAGATTACAGCCCCTTTTCATCCACCAGTTCAACTTTGTGGGGCCATTCTTATGAAAGGAGGGGGGGAAAGAAATGCTCCAGGTTTCAGAAGCTAAATTTGGGAGTTTTATTTTTTTAAAAAATGAAATTATTTTGGTTGTCTGGCTTACAATGAAGCCCTCACATGAGTGGAAGAGGTGTAGGAACAGAGGAATAAAGACAGATTTTGCCACCAAAAACATTCTGATGTAAAGTTGCATGTTCAGTCTCAGCACTCACCTCTCTTGCAGAGACCCAGACTGATTTGTGGCTCTGGGTGAGTTGCTTACGCTTCATTTCTCACCAGAAATATTCAGTTACCTGGCTTGGTGGCAGTGCTGTCCTACAATAGCTTTGTGAACAGTTGTGTTGCCACAGCTGGAGGAGTTGGGAAAAAGCATGGGTGAAGCCAAGGGAGACTGGCATGAGGTCCCAGATCGTGTCATGGACAGGCCACACAAGTTACTGCATCAGACGAAGCACAGAGGGCGAAGGCTCCTTCACCTCCTGTTTGCACTGCAGAGCTCCAGCTTGGGGCCCTAGTTCCTTCCACATGCCTCCATCCCTGGCTGCTTGTGATCCAGATGATCCAGATATGGGCATGTTTTTCATTCGTTGAATTAGCCAGCTGAGGAACGGCTGTGGTTGCCAGCTAGTACAGAGCTAAACTGGGGAGATGTGTTAAAATGGCAGAAGGAGTTTATGCTCAGTAGTGCTCTGTGGCACTTCTGGTTCAGTACTGAACCCCCTAAAGCTATCTTAACTGTATTGCCAAACTGTGGCGTTAGAAAGTGCTAAGAGCTCGGTGCTGAAGTTGACATTGGTAACAGTTCTGCAGGGAAAAGCCTGCCTCTGCCATGGGTTCTCTGAACAGCTTTGGTAAAGACACCTTTCTCTCCCTTGCTTCCCCTGCCTCTAGGGTGTATTGCTGCCTACCCACCTTCTTGTAGTCATGGGGAAACTGACAAATAAAACTGTTTTTTATATGCTGCTGTACAAATGCCAAGCAAGGTTTGTGAGGTTCTTTTTGGGGTTGGAGAGTAATCTCAAATAGAGGTGCAGCCACCGTATTCCTAAATGAAGTGGCAAATTTTGCTAGCTTTGGTCATTATTTTTTTCCCAATTTCTCATTTGTCAAATCAGATTAAAAATCATTAACTTGTAAATAGGTTGAGAAAAGAATTAATGCTTATTGGATTTAGATGCTACATGGAGGCCATCACAGAAAAAGGTCTGTGAAGCGATTAATAGCTTATTTGGTGGATGGGCTTGGAAGCGATGTAGCAAATTAGGCATAGGGGTACATAAAGAATAAGAGGGATAAAGATCAATACTGAACATCTGTCTTTACTTCCTAGTCTCACACTCCCATGTACTGAATGAAGTGCAATGGAGATGTATGTGATTACTCATTTAATAACTATTATAAAGTGTTTGAATAATGGGACAGAACTCCAGGTTGTTTTTCCAGTCCTAAATGTAGCATTTGCTGCTTCATACGCTGTCACCTGAACGGTTAGGGAGGGTCAACAGTCTGCATGGGTGATATGAAAGAAGCAGTAATTAGTGAGGCCGTGCGGCCGTGTAAAAAACCAAAATACTCCCATTAACAAGAGTGAAATGATGCTTCGGGTGCCCTCATTTGGGTGAGAACAGGAGGGAACTGGGACAAAAATGAGCACTGGTAGGGAATGTGAATAGAGGGAATTGTCTGGATCAGAGATACGCAGAGTATCATGCTGGTTATGGGTTTGAACTGTCCTGGTATCAGATGGCTTTCTGACCATGTGATTACCAACACACTTAAAACTGTAGGATATGCAGCTCAGACTCAAAAGACAGATGATTTTTCTCATAGACATCTCTAAGACCTGACTTGTTCTTTTTAATAACCTAACTATTGTAGTCTCAACAGATCCATGGCTTGCAAAAATGCAAATTTCTGTATGTCTGATGAGGTGGGCTGTATGGAGTGGATGTTGTCAACAAGCTGACTGGTGCTGGTGCTGCTCGTTCTCTTCGGGTATAATAGAATCTGGGAACAATTAAGAGGCAGTGTAATCAGTTCCTGGGGGCAGGAGTGTACCCTCTTGCTTTTCAGCATTCCCTTGGCTGACTCATGAACTCTGTTGATTGACTTGGGAAGCAAATGAATCCAGCTCTCCTCCAAAAGGAAGAGTTATGGAGGCAAGGTGGTGAGAGGAATACATCAGATCTCAGGCAGCTCCTGCCCTCTCTGCTGTGAAATGTGTGGAATTTACAATGGGGCTACTTAGCTGCTAAGCAAGTAGGATTTATTTTTTTTAACTTTAAGTTCTGTCCATCCTTTGAATTAAAGACTACAACAAGCTATAGCTGGGAAATGCTCAAGCATAAGCACAGAGGACAGTCTTGGCAGCTTGCTAGAAAACAAACTGTAACTAACTATAGTTGTCCAAAAATAAATGCGGCCATAAGATTCGCAAGCACTTCATATGCACTTTGGTAAACGAAGGAAATGGTGTGTTTGGATTCACAGCTCCTTGGGCTACCCTCTCGTTATTCAGCCATTCCCAAGCAGGTAACTAAGAACTTTGCTTTGGGGTGCAGGTAAACATCCCTTGCTTTAATGCACTTTGTATTTCCATGTTTCCTTCCACCCAGGATTCCTGAGGGTGTTAGTGGCTGGTTAATGAGTGCAGGCAGACAGGATCCCGGGGAGCTGGGCAGTGTCCTGGTCTGGCAGGTCAGGCATGGTGCAGTGCAGGGGGGTTAGGTGACCTACCATAAGCTTCCTGCATGAGCGTGGGCAGTCTGCAGTACAAACCAGATCGCCTGTCTTCCAGTCCTACATGTGGAAAACACAAGAGCGCTTAAAGCACGAGAGCGCTCAAAATGTTTTTTTCTTTAGCATTACTTAGTTCTTTTGCCAAAAGGTCTCTTCTTTTTTGCCTCTTTTTTTTTAATACTGTATTTTGATGGTGGTATGCTCTACTAGGTAGTTACTCATCTCCCAGGCACACGCTGCGGGGAATAAAAGCTTCCAATACATGAAAGCCTGTGCAAGGAAGAGATGGGCTGCATGAGCAGGACTTGCCTTTAACCAAAATTGGTTTATGATATCTTACATTCGAGGTTGAGAAAAAGGCCAGTGGTAAAAAAGCTCCCAGAGGCTGAGTGGGCTGGTGACAGGAAAAGCTGCTGAAGGGGGAGAAGAGACAAGCACATGGAAAATAAGCTCCTGCTCCCTCAAAAACATGCATGCAGAATGATAGCGGGGTGGGTGTGGGGGCGTGCAAGCAAGTAACATCCCAGAAGCTGGAAGAATAAAATGAAAAGGCAGCAGGATCAGCCCGCAGATGAAAGGCAGCCCCTTTAACATTTGCTCCCGAACTCCGGCAACTCTCAGCAGTTGGCTGGAGACTAAGCTGGACGGTCCTGTGGAGCTCCAACAAAGGGACGAAACAAACCCCCGTCCCCCGGGGCCCCCCTCCCCGACAACGCGTGAAACAACTTGATAAATGATTGCTCTGTCAGGGGACCAAGGGATGGAGACGTCTGGGAGCGCAGGGGGAATGTATCTAATTCAGGCGTGAGGGGAGCTTGGGGTGGGAGAGGGGAGCAGGCAGAGGGGCGGTGGGATGGGCGTACGGTGGTTCCCCTGCCTTGGCAGCAAAATTAATAAGTATGGAGAAGCAGGAAGGGGTGGGCAGTTCTCCAGAGGGGTTTCTCGGGAGCAGGCTGGTGTGCTTTCCCTGGCCAGCGAGGCTCGGGTGGGTTCCCCCTGCCTGTGTCCTGCCTCCAGCCCCCCGAACTGCCAGTCCCCGCGCTCGCATTACCTCATTTAATGGGGATGGCAGGAAATACAAACCTCCCCCCGCCGCTCCCAGCCCAGTCCAATAAGGGCTGCTGATAGCATTGAAAGCTGCAGAAACAGGAGCCCATGCCCTGGCTCTATTCAAGGGAACATTAATTACCCTAAAACAAAAACAAGAGGAGTTCACAGCTGGGGCCCAACACTTCAGATCCCACTCCCTTCCTCCCTCCCCTGCTGCTCCTCCAGAGTATGTGCATGCCAGCTATTTATACAGTCTCCCCTCCCAAATGACTGATACTGGGCCCAAAGCACCCTTGGTGCATGAGCCTCTGCCACTGGGATTTGCAGGGATAACATTGCACAGGCACCTCGGAGGCAGAGGTGGTTCAAGGGCTGGATCTGCACCAGGAGAGAAGCCACATGTCACTGCCACCAACAAAAAAAAGGATATGTAGTTTGTGGAAAGCCATTGCAGCTGGAATAGCAAGTGGTCCCCTGTAGTCTGGAGGGCTGCTGTTGGAAACCCAGGCTTGGGCAGCTTATCTTGGCAAGAGTAGGAGGGAGCAGTGGGGAAACTTCAGCAAGTCCTGCTGGAAGCAAATAGGGATTCAGTGGCTGTGTATTTTTCTCCCTCCCCCTCTGTGGGAACAGAGCAGAGAACTTAATTTAGAGCCCTCCCGAGCTGCTGGTTAATAAACGCTTGATCCAGGAGGCAGCTGCTGCCACCACTTGCAAGGTGACCCGGAGCCCCGTTCCAGCGTGTCCCAGGCCACTATGTCCTGAGCACCAGTTGCCAGGAACAGAGAGCACAGCAACGTGTATAAATAAATAAAATGGGGTTTGAGTGTTTTTCTGTGTTTGGCTGATGAAGAGCTAGGACCTTTCTTCAGGAGAACTAAATGCTGAGTTTTGTTGTTGTTCTGGTTATCTGGTTGCCATCACCTATCCAAAGAGAAGCTGGCCCCAAGCCTTGCTCATGTGGCACATTGGCAATGATTAATTATGTAAAAAAATAGGTAAAATGCTGAGGCTACCCATGAGGAGGAATGCTCTGAAACATGTGGAAGGCAGTGTTTGCAGCTTTGAGCTCCGAGCACATCTTCACTGGAGAATTTGATCTCCCCTGGGTGTTGCCCTTCCCCTTCTCCTCTGCGCCTCTACCCCAAGGTCTGTGAAGAGCTTAGCAAGTGCTTTGGCAGAGGACGAGAATGCTCACCTGAGGCGGAAGCGTTGCGTTTGTTTAGATTGCTAACCCTCTGACTTCACTGGAAAGATAGAGGCTAAAGCACCTGAGTGCTCAAAGCCCTCTAGCACCTCCTTGAATTTATCTTGCGTCTCCAGAACACTAACAAATTCTTCCACAGTTTGTAGGGAAATAATTTTGGAACAGCTACACGTGTGGTTTGAGGGCTGAGAGATGCCCCTGGAAGTGTGGTAAGAGCAGCCCCTGCAAGAATCCAGGAATTGCTGTGTAACTCTGCAGGGTAGCCACTTGCACTCCTTTTGGGCGAAGTGAAATGATGTTCAGCTGAGTTAAGTAGACCTTTTTATAATGTACAGTGGCCTGGTTCGAGCAGTGTTGCAGATGAGGACAGGAGATAGGGAATGAGTCAACCCTTTTAATGCTTTACCTAGCAGTAAGGAGGAACTGCTGGTGGCCATGCTAGCTCTCTCCTCTTGATCCTGCAAAGACCATCATTGCTTTGGTTTGCTATGGAGATGGCTCTCAGTTCTGATACCTTTCTTTCCCTCTTTGAAAGAGGGGGCAGTTTGCCAAATTTGCCCTGTTTTAGAAAACCCCAATGTATAGAAGGACTCTTTGTGCTATTTGGCTTGGATTAGCGGGAAAGGAGAGGAAAGTAGAAAGAGGTTTCATATAATATTATCTTTACATTCTTTATATTTCAGTTTATTTCTTGTAGACCTGAAACAGTGGTAATCAATAACAACTAAACCCACAAAAATTAATAGTAGTACAAGCAAGGCAAAGAATGATGTTCTTTGTGATCATTTGCACTGCGTTGCAGCACCTAAGTTATAAAAGCGTGACACTGGAAACTTTTTAGAAAGCAGACCTTTTCTTGCAGTCTAGCAGGGAACAAACCTTGTCTTATAACACTGGATTTTTGCAAGCACATACAACAGTCAGGAATGTAGTCGACCCATTTGTTTTTCATTTACTGCAAGTTCCTGACTCATATAGGACTGTACCACCATCATGCAGCATTTCACCTTTTCCACCAGCAGCCTTGTCTAATATTCTGGGCAGCAACCTTCTACAGAAGTCCAGAGAAGATAACTGAATGCAGTGATTTCCATTTCTGCAGTATTTTACCAGAACTTGTACATAGTGGTAGTTGTTGGTTGGTTTTTGTTTTTTTTTAAAGGAAGTAATTTCCTACACAAAAGGGAAGTATTTTTTCATGCAAGACATAATTAAACTGGAATTCATTGCCACAGGATGTTGTGGATGCCAGAAGTCGAGATAGGTTCAAAAAGCAATTAAACAAATTCATGGAAGAAAAGTTCATCGAGGGCAATTAAGCACAAAGATACAATCTTTGGCACAGGAAGTCTTAAGCCACAGCTTGCTGGAAGCTGGTAGGGGGGAAGCCTTATGGTATGCTTGCGCCATTCTTACGCTCCCGCCAAGTATTTGCTGCTAGTGACTGTCTCAGGCAGGATATTGGGCTCCACAGACCTTTGGTCTGACCCAGTCTGACGGGTATATTCATCTGTTGTGCTTTAGACAAAATGCATGGCGCCCCAGTTTTGCTAAGGAAATGCTAACAGCATGTAGAGATGCATGCGACCCTTTGGAGTCCCTTTTCTGTGTCCCTTTTTTGCACGCAACAAACAGAATCAAGACTAGGTCTTCTGGTGGCAGAGGACAGAGCTGGGCTCGCAAGGAGGGATGGGGGCAGTGGGGAAGGGAAGAGAACTGGGCTGCTCAGCCACTGTCCTGCTGGCACGTGAGGCACTTTGCAGAGCGCGTGGCGTGGCGATCATGGACGGGCTCCAGATGCTTCATGCGCTTCCAGAAAATTTGCGTCTGCGTGAGTCCCATCTTCCAGTAACCTGCCCTCATCTGCCAACTACACTCTCTGGTACATTCAAAACACGGTGCCTTTTAAAGTGGACTTAAAATGAGACTTAATGCTGATTAATAACATGTAGGTACATAGAGTAATTCTTCAGATGGAAAATGACTTTCAGTGTTTTCTTTAGTTTTATGCTTCCTGCAGTTTCCTTTGGTTCAGAAATTTAAGTGAAGCACAGTTAATATGACATTGTATTAAGTGCTGTCATTCAAGGTAGATAACACATGGTGCTTTGTTGTTAGAAAACAATTGTTATTGGAAAACACTTCAGTTATCTTAATAATGCTGCTTAATTTATATTGAGAATTGTAAAAGCAATAACAAAAAAACCTCAGGTCCTCTCCCCCTACCCTGGACAAGCTGTAACTGTAAACTACACTGTGCTGCTAAAGGATATATATCAGGGTGCCACAGGGATCAGAAGTAGTTTCTGTCTCAAATTCACTGATGATTCAGAGAAGGAAATAGGCAGTGTATTAATTAAATTCATGACTGTTAAAAATGCTAAGGGAGTACTACTCAAAAGTACAAGAGCCTAGAGAGAGATTAAAAGTATAGATGAAGAGATTCAAGCTGGAAAGCATATGCTATCATATCTGGACATAAATAATCTAACCCAGAGCTAGTTGGTGGGAAGACTCAAAGTATGAGAGCAAGTGTGCCACCTCTTGTGACTTTTGGTCAAAATCAGTATTTCATATTTTTACTTGAACCTTCAGTTCTTGAAGATGCTTTGAAAATATTGTCCAAGTATATCCCCAGTTTAGAGAACCAAATCAAGCCCAGCGTTAATTATAATATAAAAAAATCTTGTGAATGCAATATGCCATGTTTGCTGTGGACCTGACACCTTGTTCTTAATATTTTAGAGCAGTAAAGCAGACCACTAGTTCAAGAGATGCTAATAGGAGCATAATGTTACATGATGTTTTCTTCTTAAATGTGTGTCAGTATGAAGGAAAGCTACTGACTGCATATAAAGGAATGTTATACAATAAAATGTATTAAGACCGGCAGTAACCCCTACCCTTCTGTGTAACCACACTTGTAGCATGCTTGCTTCTGAACACCAAAAAGATTTTAAAATTAGGTGGAAGTCATAGAGTATCAACTAGAATGACAGTGGGAGAATGATCCTATTGTAAAGAAAGATTGAAAGGCCTCAATATATTGGATGCTTACCTGTGTCCTTTAGATACAGATGCCAAGGAAGTTGGGTTATAGAAATAATTGGCTGAGCTGGAGGAGGAGAAAATTGATTCTGAACAGAAGGAAGGGCTCCTGAGCAGAAATAGGAAGCTCTGCTCTTGAAATACTTATTCTAGACAAATACATTGAAGAGAGAGGTAGCAGAGAATATCCCCCAAATAGTCTAGGTTTAGAAATAGAATCTCACATGCCTTTTGCATCTCTGAATTCTATGTTCACTAAAGGGAATTGGAAATCAGGGGATGGTTAATATCATGAATCAGTAGTGGGCTCATCTCAGTAACCAATATCAGGATTATTTGATTAAGTAGGAGAATGGGGACACTTCAGACATGCATTCCTCTGGTGGACTTGGGCTGAGCACTGAGCAAGTGACTTAGGGTTTACTGGAAGATATGAGAAGGAATTCGGTGGCAAATATACAATGATTTTGCTATGCGAGTCAGTGCTCCGTAGGCTAGCTGACTGCTCAGTGGTCAATTTTTGAGGGAGATATATTCCCTCACCAATAGGAGGAAAAGATTGGCATCCCCTCAGATACTGGCTTTTTCTTTTTCCTCCAGAGGTGGATAGCCATCAGGTTGGTAATCTCACACCCACCTTTCTCTTTGCCTAAAATAACATGATGTGGGTCATGTTATGTGACCTTCAGGGTGGATGTGCAGCCCTTCTCCCCTTCAGCATCACAACTCCAAGTTTTCTCTGTGCAATTTACAATTCAACAACAGCTATTCTACTTCTAAGTCCTCTCTCTAATCTGAATGGATACGCAGGTGTGGGCGAAACGTAGGCCAAAAAAGCATCCTATTTGGTTTGGGTGAAAGAATGGGTGATAGTAACTGAAGAGCTGATACTGCCTCCTACCATTTTTCAGGGGTGGCTCAAGATTTCAACATGAGAAGCTCTGTTTCTCAGCATTTTTTTCAGCTATTCTTGTGGTGACTTAAACCATCTTTCCTTGAATGCAACTCACACAATGAAGTTAAAATGATGTCTTCCCTGTTTCCTTCCTCTTTTCATTTTGAGCTACTTTCATGTCCAGGGTTTGTCCGCCTCCTCGCACTGAACCTTCTGAGCAGGTTCTGGATGAGGCCACTGGCCCGGCTTGTTCTCGTTTCTTGTCTTGAGTCATGTCTAATATTAGATACCTTGGAAGAAAGAGGAAAATCCTGCAAAGATAAGTGGGAAAACTGCAGAACTTTCTTGACTCCAACTGCTGACACTGTTGATGTTTTGTGGTTTTTAATCTTATTAGAATTATTGCTTCAATAAATACCTTGCAGAGAAGAGTTCTGTGGGTTAGTTCTGTCTGTATGGGTGCAGCAATATTTTCTTTCATCACTTCTGTATCTATTGTCTTTTATTATTTAGTTGGACAACTCCTTGCTCCTGTCTCATTGGGAGAAAAAGAGGGTGGGAACAGAGAAAAGTGCATCCAGATGGCTTTCTCTGCCTGCTTTAGGTGTCATATGCTTGGATCGTTTCACCTCCTACTTATCGCCCCTTGAATGTAGCCCAAAAATTTGAAAATCATTAGAGTTCTTATTCAGCAGACTTTTTAATGGACTGTAGTTCATCCAAAGTCATGCTAGCTAGCGTTCAAAAAGTCTGAGTTTTGTAAAGTGTGTATTTTGTAACTGAGTTCTTAGACGAGCATCTTTCTGGAGCTCTAATTTATGTCAACTCTGTCTGGACTTTTAAGTTTCTGATATTTTGTTTTGTTACAATGGCAAATGGGTTTGAACACAAAGTTTGAGACAAATTGTGTTTTCCACATTATTCTTTATCTCTCTAATACGAAGCTCCACATCTGGTTTGTGGTTTTGACAATGACTGGAAACTAAGCAGATGTTTTCCCCGCACTGTCCATGAGGGCACTTAGATCTTTCTCCAAATGGTTACAATTAATGTGGAACCCATCCATGTCTACAATTAGTTCAAACTCTCCTTGCCAATTTGCATAACCCTGCACTTGTGTGTACTAACATTTATTTGCTGTAACTTAGGTGGATCCTTCAGATTTATTTTTTTAATTCTCACTGGTTTTAACCAAGCTATAGAGCAGTATTGTCCTACTTCACATTGTATATGCCCCTTTCCAGATCATTTAATATATTAAATGTTGATCATGGTACCCGCCCCTGGGACTTCCCCCATTAACCTCCTTGAAAACTGGCCATTTATTCATGCTGTTCGTTTTTTCTAAATTAGCTTTAATCTATTGACAGATGTTTACCTCTCACCCCATGACTAGTTTCCCTAATAGGCTGTGGTGATTAATATTACCAAAGGCTGTTTGAAAATTCAAATTAATTATATCTACCAGTTTTTCTTTAACCACTGTCTTAACTCTCCTTATAGAAAATACGGAGGTGCCCATTTTTCTTATGGAAATACCATGCTAATCTGTGCCTCCTGTATGACATTAATCTAACTTTCATAACTACCCAGTTGAGCCATTTTACCAGGTACTAAAGCAAGGTTTACAAGTGTCTGTAATTCCCAAGCTCACCGTTGCTTTTTATACACGAATGCGTGGTATCGCCTGCCCTGCAGCTTTGCCGTTTCCTATTTAATTTTAATGATCAAGCTGCCAGCAAAGTACGTAATACGCTGCTTCGTTCTTAACATTGTTTGAAACTCAGGCAAGTGCTACCCAGGCCAGTTTGTTTCCAATTTAAATTAATTTTATGTGACTCCAGGCATCAGTGGCAGGCTGCCCTGGGTTTTTACAGTGCCTGCTCTTGAACTGCTCGTTACCGGCGCCCATCAAGGGCTCCTGCAGGGTTCAGCTCTCTGTGACCGCGATGCCCTCCAAATACCGATCTGTTTGGTGCAGCCAGCACAGCCTCTCTCGTACGCTTCTTGCTCTGGAGATACGCTTGGAAAAGGCCTTCCAAGAATCTTGACAACTTGTTACACTCAAACTTTTGGGAAGCGTAAACACGTTTGTTAAAATTGGAGATTTTCACTTTTTAATTCAAACAAGCAAGTAATAAATTGTCATTTAAATATTATTTTATTGTATTTAGCCTTTTATATTAGTGAAAGTGGGATTATGTCTGGATCTTGCTACAGCCTGGAGACTTACAGCCAAATTCAGTCTTTACATTCTACATGTTTAAGCAATTTATGGCTCTAATGTATATTTACTTGGATTTGTTTTAATGTTTTATGTTACAAAATCG
Source organism: Phalacrocorax carbo (assembly GCF_963921805.1). NCBI lineage: Eukaryota > Metazoa > Chordata > Aves > Suliformes > Phalacrocoracidae > Phalacrocorax > Phalacrocorax carbo. The sequence goes on from NC_087513.1 coordinate 69,246,818, forward strand.
TAACTGTTTCTCCCTCTTTACAGGTTAAAAAATTGCATTAAAAAATGCACTAAAACATTTTACATCAGTTTGATGATGCAGTTTAGTATTAGATTGTGTTAAATGAAATACTTTGCACCTAAAACTGATTTACCGCAGTTAGCCGACTGACCTAGTTGGTTTCTCATCCTCGGGTCCTTTTGGGTCTATGAAGTCAACATCTCAGTCTCTCACATAAAGGTTTTTATTCAGAAATTGGAAGAAGAAAGTAAGTGTTTGGCTTGCAGCTCAGTGCTCCCCAGTGCACTAAGGGCTGCGCTCAGGTTGTAGGTAGGTGCTTGGCAGCAGCCGTGTCCTCCCATGCACTGTGCTGCGTTGCTGTGAGTGACTGCAAGCTGGGCAGAGAAAGGCTGATCCACCTGTAAAATAACACAGCAAAGAAAACTCAACTGGGTGATCGGTTTTAGGATTGAAAACCCTAAAAACCTCCCTGTGCTTGGTCGTCAGTGACGCCCAGGAGCTGCCGCAGAGCTGTGAGCAAGCAGAGCAGGGGACACAGGTAGGGCAGTGGGACACTAGCCTGGCAGTGTTGCTATAAAGTTACATGTGAAATTTCATCTAGGGTGAAGGGAATAAACAGAAATGAAGCACGTACTCTTCGCTGCTCGCAGATGGGCTCCGCACATGTCAAGGCTCAATTGATCCTATCAGTAAGGTCTATTCTGGGCTCTTCTGTGTTTTCTGCCATTTCAGTCTGGGAGTCATTTTACATCTCTTGGCAAATATTTGGTTTGGATGTTTTTATGTATAATTTAAAGGATTGATTAAAAGTTGGAGCGCTTCAGCTCTTCCTGGTTACAGTAATTTCAAATTTAGCTTTAAGTAAGTTTTAAAGGTATTAGTGTATCTTAAGTATTTGAGTGTAACATTTCAGTGGGTCAAAAAAGCCTGTATTGCAATTCTTGTAGACTTTGCACTGGTGCTGGTATCCCAAGTCAGAGCCTGTTTATATCTCCTTTAGTGATACAGTTAATAATAAAAGGATTTAGGGTTTATTTTCCTGTTCGGGTTGGGGGAATTTCGTGGAAAGCATTGAAAATGTTACGGTAAACGTTGTTTCTTTTTTTCTAATTACTCAAGTGCATCTTGGATGTAGACTCAGATATTGCAGCACTTGGCACATTATACGCAATCGTCCTACGCATCTCCTACCCTCATAGTGTCATGCTGATTCCTTCCTATAGTTTGTGGTGTTGTTTTTCAGAGGCGTTACAAACTTTTTGGCTCCCTAAATGTGTTCTTCATGTCTTAAATTTTGCCTGCCTTCAATAACTCTTCCCCTCACACCTTATCAGGTTTAATTTCCTCGAGCTGATTTCCTGCGATGGAACTATTTTCCCTGACCCTGCTGCTCTGTGCTGGGGTGACATCCCACGCTGCGTCTGGTCCCAGTAGCCTGTGAAACCTAGTTCTTGGCATGCAAGTGCTTGGCATTTGCTATCCGAACTGTGCTTCTGACACCACAGTGCATCTCAGATGTTTAAAGAATTCAGCCTCACAGCTTTCCTGTGCATTAAGAAAATATTTTCTCACTTCTATGGAACAACAAAGTGAAATGCCCAACATCATGAAGGAAGTCTGTGGCGCAGCTGGGAAATGAACTCTGATCTCCTGGTGTCTGTCCAGTACCTTCATTACGTGATCATCTCCACTGCCTCATCTCAAATTCGTCTCTTGAAGTTGAACAAGCGTGTCAAACTGCATTTTTCATCTCTTTTCTCTTGCTTCTGCTTATAGCTGGAGGCATTGGAGGAGAGTGGAGTTTTTACATGTTGGGAGTCTTCTTCAGTACTGTTCTTTTATCTTGGGAGTCTTCAACAGTGTTCTTTTATCCCCTCTTTTTTTGCCTCCCTTCTTACACCCCAAGTCATGTGAAGTCAAGTGTCTATTCCCTTCTATGCCTGAAATGCAGTTTTCTGTATTTGTATACATACTTGCCATCAAAAGTTTCATCTCTCTCCTCTGTTTTAATGCTGTAACAAGGCTTTTTTTTTTTTTTAGGAGCCTCACGTTTTCCCTCCTCCATGACATTCAACTCTAGGCAGCCAGTGTTTTCTGTGTTTGCCATCCAAATCGTGTTCTTTCCTGTTAGAATTTTACTATCCCCAGCCTGATTCAGCGTGGAATACAAACCCTTTTCTGCCTCATACACAAGAATGGATGGTACAGTGTTAGATCAAAGGTCTGTCTAGCCCAGCATCCTGTCTCTTGTTGTACAGCGGATACCCAGGCAAGAGTGTCAGAACAGGACAATCTAGCAATAATACTGTGCTCCCAGCCTCTGGCTCATATTTGCAGCTCAGAAACTTCCTTTTGTATGTAACAGCCCTTGATAGATTCCCCCCGCCCCCCTTCTGTTAATTTGCCTGTTTCTTCTGTGAGCCCATGTGCACTTTTATCATCCGTAATATTCCATGGCAAAGAGACAGGCAGATGAATTATTGCTTGTGCAAGGAAGTGTCTCTTTTTGTTTGTTTTTGTCCTGATAATTTCATTTGATGCCTGTCCATTCTTTTTTCAGAGGGTCTATGAGCACTCATTCTTCATGCCATTTCTGGTTTCATAGTCTTTTGTTGTTTTGCGTAATTGTTTTTCCTGCAGAAGCTGTTTCATGCCTTTGATCGCTGTTGTTGCCCTGCTCTAGATTTTGGGTTCTTCTGTCTTTTTTTGGTTTTTTCCCCCCAAATGCGTGGACCAGAACTGTATGTAGTGTTCAAGGTGTAGATACACTCTGCATTTATACAGAGGTATAATGATGTTTTACATTCCTTTCCTTGGCACGCCTACTATTATTACTTTGTTTTTGACAACTGCCACTATATTGCTTCTACTTTCAGGGTTGTGCGTGCCCAAGCTACATCTCTGCGGAGCATTTCTCTTGCACTTTTGCTTATGATCTGGACTGTGAAAGTTACTCGTGCTTCACCAGAATTTCCTTTTTCCTCTTGCTTCTCCCTTTTTATGCTTCCACCATATCTGAAAGAGCTTCCTTCCTCCAGTGCTCCTACCCACCTTGATCTCTAAATTCCTGCTGAAGATTCATACTACAAAGCCCTTCAAAGGCATCTGCTCTTTTTTTCTCCTTATCTAGTGTACCAGCACTGTCAGGCAACTTTCTATTATGCTGGAAATAAAAAACTGCCTCTAAGATTTGTGCCAAGCTCACAGAATGTAAATCCACACATGTATATCCAATCCACTATTCTTTTTCCTCCTTTCCTCTTTGCCATCTGTCTTCTAATCTGGTTTCAGTGTGCATTAAGGTATAATTTTACACCAGTCTGGATAATTCCAAGTTTAGTTCTAGTTTCCACTGTTTAAAAGTGTCTTACATTAATAGAGCTTAATCTGCTCACATCATGCACAGCATCTCAAGGAAAGCAACATTACAAGTTTTTAAGAAGCCGTCCAGGGAAGTCTGGGGCCTCCTCTATTCCTGTCTGGGAGCTTTTGGATAGAAATCACTCAGATGATCTGTGTAACTTCTGCATAATAAGCCTGATGTTCCTTCTCTGTGTTGGACCTGCTGCACCACTGATGTGCAGATGTACAGCCTGTTTGCCTTCCAGACGCGTTGGATTGTACACAGATGGACTCTGTGAGCAGCGAACACGCATGCGCGAGGCTGGAGACGTACCAAGCGCATCGTGTTTGCTGCTTACGCTGTACACTGGGTCAGCACGTAAGCATTTGTCCGGAGATGTCCTGGATGAGTGGTCCTGGCTGGATCTGTAAGAGAGGAATCTGCCATCGGGTGCCTTCCTGTGCAAGTCCCGATATTGCTGTGTGTTTTAACCACAACCAAGGTAATATAGGGGAACTCAGTGTTTTTGTAGCAGTATAACCTATAGTTGCTTTATCACCATTACAGATTTTTAAATTACCGTGATTTCCTCTCTTTCCCATGAAAACATAGACTCCCCTATAGTTCCAACAAAAAGGGGTTGTTATGGGCTCTGAGCATTTGAAAAACTGGGCATTGTGTTCAGGTGCTCCCATATGGACTTTGGACCTTGGCCTGAGCTGGGGATATATATTGTTCTCCAGATGCAGTGAGGCAGAATATATGTCCTTCTTCTCCTGTCCTCCATGACCACAGAGTTTAGCTGCAGTGTGATTTTGAAGGTCGGCAGCATTTCACGTCCCCCGGTGAAGAGGTGCTGAGGCTGATTCTGTCCTAAAGGTTGCATCGTTACATTTACATGTAGAGATGTGATTCAGAGAAAAATCAAAATCTCTTCCTCTAGTGTATAGCTCCACACCATGTAATGGTGGGTTGGAATAAATCTGTTAGCTGAGCGTTAAGTTCAATTAAACTAAATTAGAAATGGATTAATGCTGCAGTGGTCAGAGGTCTGGTCTAAGAGTTGTTAAGCTTGGTTTTAGTGCTCTGCATTTGGCTTCCTGTGCGATCTTGGGCAAGTCACTTAGCTTATCTGTGAGAAGCCCACATGGTTGTTGTGAGGTTTAATGCCATAAAGATGAGTGATGTCCTCTTGTGTGTATATTACTGGGCTTATACAGAGGTTGAAGATAAAGTTAACAAAACTGGTCCCTCTTTGTCAGCCCTTTCTGTGTCCTAGATGATCTCTATGGTTTGGAAAAACACCACATTTAGAAGTTCCCATATAACCAAATCTTACAGATATACTTGCATAGGCTGTACCTGAATAAATAATGTTGCACTTAAATGATTAGCTATTGAATCTAATGTTAATGATTATATTGGCAGTGTGATCTGCTTCTGTAGTGAGTGTGGCTCAGAGCCATTCTGATGTTAAAAAAGGGACGGAAACAATCAGTAACCCCTGCTGCCAGACGAAGGATGAGGGCTGGGGGTGGACAAAAGCTTAATCTTTCTCTCTCTGTTTTTATAAGAGTTTGAGCTAGTCACTGATAACCAACACTAAAACATCTGAATCATAAATCTATTCAGCTACTGCGTGACTCCCAACAAACAGTACAAACTGTTTGTGCCTTAGCTGTTCCCTTCCCTGCTGAGCCATGCCTTGCATTTATCTCACATATAACCCCTTCTTGTAGTCTTTGCAAGTTTAAAACAAAAGTCCCATAACACTTTCTACATTTCAGTCATCGGGGCACCCTTTCCGTGGTAGCTTCCTTTTAAGATAGCTTTAGGCAGAAGGTGAAGTCCCAGCAAGGAAGTCCAAAGACCAGGGATGCAGCCTACATGCTCATCATTCCCCCTTCTCCCCCACCCACCCCCGCAAAAGCCGGGACTCCTGCCTCCTGCTATTGTGAGAATTAATCCTTTAGTGCTCCTCGCTGCTCTACCTTCTATATAGCCAATAAGCACGGAGTGACTGAAAGGTTGGATGTGTGTTCAAAGGAATGAATAGCAATGGATCAAACTGCTCTAGCCCTTTCGCAAGGGCTGTTAGGAAAATACAATCATTTGCTTTTTAGTTGAAAAATAATTATGATACCTCAGTTTATACGGAAATGAGTCTGAACATTTTTGGATTTTTTTCTTCCTTCTCAGATCAATGGACAGACTTGGGGCGGGGAACATATTCATAACTTTCTGCCCCAGCGAGAAATCAATACAGAGGTTGTCCTGAATACTGTTCCTTGATTGTTGGCTGTGGATGTGCTCCTGTGTTGACTGAGGCTGCCCACAGTAAATGCATAGGTGGAATTTTTTCAACACCAAAATCTGGAGGAAAAGGAAGTGACATTACGTTGTTGTGCTTGGATAACTTTCTTCTGTGTGAGAAACCCTGGAATGAGCAAATTCTGTAGTCTGTGGATGTGTAGGATGTGATTTTTTTTTTTAATTTCCTTTTTTCTTCTCTTTTGACTGGGTGGAAGTGGCATGGAGTTTATTGAGTTAAAATGACTTCCCGAGATTTCTGCATGCTAGAAGGGAATGAGTTGGGAAACAGTTTTTGGAGCTCCTCTTGCTAAAGCTTTACTGGTGAGGCTGAGTCACAGGAAATGTTACCACACATCAACGCGGTGGGATCAAGTTCTCTGGGAGTGACCAAGTCAGAGTCACCTGCACTCCTGGGCAAGTAGGTGTTTCAAACGGTAGCAGCATACAAATGCATTGATCAAAACATTGGGGTGTGCAGAAAACAGCTGTGGTCAGTGTTGAAAGATGTGAGCCTTTGAAATATGGTACTACATTGCACAAGTAAAATGCCTGCCCTCTTTTAAGAAGATTTGGAAATCATGGAATTGTTTTATACCCAAACATTTGATGGGAACTCTGTCATATTTCAGTGTGCAGTTCAGTTTTTTGAAAAAACCAAAAATGCCCCAAAGATACGTCACAGTACATACTTGGAGCTGGTTTGTAAATGACTTAGACTCCCTCGTTTTATTTAAAAGTTTGAAGTAGGCTAATATATAGAAACTAAAATATGAAGAGTATGTAACTATGACAGTTTGGGAGAAATGGCATGCACCTTCTGAGAGGCGACCCTAAGCCAACATTGGTTTTCATAGTGGAGATGTCTAGGATGAATTTATTCTTGGAAAGAAAGTAGTGATCCTTGTTCCCAGCAATGAACATTCCGTGTTGTCTCACACTTTTGGTAGTTTTCTGTATTTTACCTTCAAAATGCTTTTTCTAAATTAAATTTATTTTGTTGCTTTTTAGTTGTTTTTAACACTCTTGCAGTAAAATTGGATCCTGTAGAGGAAGGCTGCTCTTTGAGAGTTGCCCAGCCAGCATGGCTTTCCCTAAACTAGAATTTTTCATAGTTCCTCAGTTTTGCTTCTCTTGAGCACCTCCTTTGGACAGAAATGCTGGCTGGGATGAGACATTTCCTTCACTACTGAAAAAAATATAATTGGTAATGCTGTAATTCAGGATTCTTGCCTATATGAAGTGCCCAGTGCAGGTGCCCTTGATGCTATCTGTGGGACTTACTGTTTGGAGAGGTTTGAGCAAGCCTGCATAGAAAAGGGCCTGCTGTCCTCTTCTGCTTCAAAGGATCTGTGAGTAGTTAAGCTGGTTCTCGTTGTCTTACAAATATTAAGCCTCATGGGAGATTTAGGTATTTGTCTCTATTTTGTGCATATTGAAAAAGAGCAAAGAATAGTCAAGTGCGTTGCCTGAAGTCACCCAGCCTGACAGAGCTGGGAATAGGTTTCCTGGCTCCCAGTACTGTACTTTAAACCACAAGATTAGTCTTTTTTGAAAAGGATAATCTGTATGTTCAAAGAAGGCTTTATAAAGCTCCCATTAACCCTGGTGCCGTAGCTAGTGAGGAATCTAATTTATGTTCTGGCAAATGAAAGCAGTTTCAAAGACCTCGGTGCTGCAGGTCACTGTCAGACCTTCAAGGTCCATTGCCACCAGTTTAATTTTTCTCCTGCTTGGATTCGCTTCTGTCGTTCCTGAGAAAGGAGGAGCAAAACAACTGTACTCCTGAGGAAAGATTTCCAGAGATATCCAGTTGTGGATAACTAAGAACAAGGTCCATGTGCGGTTTTTTGCTACACTTAGTTAATGTACAGAATGGCTAATGTTCCCATTCCTTCCTTGAAAGAAAGAGATACCTTCTGGCAAAGCTTTTTTTATTGCGTTTTATCACTTAGTCAAGATCTGAAGATCTGAATTCCAGTAGCCAGTGAGTGGAAATGTCCTTTCAAACTAAAATGTTGAACTTTAGAGTTTAACCCTAAGTCCTCGAGCTACCTTATCTGAACAGCAGAGGAAATTTTTTTCCAGTTTTCTTCTGTTATCAAGGTAGAACACAGCATCTGAATGTTAGAGAAGTAGCAGTACATTAACCTCAGCCTTGCTTTTACTCAAAGATTGCAAGTGTTTTACAGGGTTGGCTAAAGATTATCTAACTTCGGGGCGGAGCGGGGAGAGAGACACGGACAGAGATTTAGCTCTCATCACTGAATGCATGAAGTGAGAATAAAAGCCAGGGCTTTCATGATCCCAAGCTCTACTAATAACACTTTTACAAGCTGGTTATATAATTATCTGTTACCCTTTTTTTTTTTTTTTCCTCCCACTTCAGGCAGATCAGCTCTTTTATCCAACCGAAGCATTTTGTGCGGATCTTTGGATAATCCAGTGTCATCACTTCTGCATTGAATTGCAGAAACAAAGCTGGCTATTCCAGTTTACAAGACATAACAGACCTTTGTTTCATTTTTAAAAATGTAATGAAACAAATCTGGTTTTTTTCTTTTTTCTTTGTGGGAGGAAGGACTTTAGGAGAAAAAGGTACTCCAGATAATGTCTGTAGAGTAAGTGTTTCAATAATAGATCCGATTTCATCTGTGTCTGGGCAGTAGTTTACTGCCTCTCTCAAATTACAATGCTGTTTATAATATGTGTTTTAAGAGCGTAGTTAGTGTTAACATTTATGAACATCATAATAACAATTAACATTAATAATAATTTGCCGTTTCTGGCGGATAGAACTATTACTGCGTAAATAGCCAAGTGTTTGTAGTAATCTGCAAATTTATTGGCTATAAAGGCAACATCAAATTAAGCTAGAGAATAATTCCTGCATGGCATATGTGTTGAAGAAGATATCCATCCTGTGGTCTGGAAGGAGAGCTACAAGCACTCCATCACCTTTTTTATAGAGCAGCATTGCCAGATGTGGAGTAAAACACTGAGCATCAGTCTCCTAAGCACATGAAGGGTTCCGTATAATTTCCCTTGGCAAACACACATGTGATCTGAGTTCCTTCCAGACGTGGGCAGAGGTGGTGGTTCATGGCCACCTCTGGCCAAGGCACCTTAGTCAGGACAGTTGCACCGGTGACACTTGTGCAAATGTAGTGTTACTCACAGTATGTCGCAAGAAGCCGTTCCTGAGATTTTACGCTTTACTCGACAGCCTAAAAACCCTAGGACTGCCAGCTTTTTGCTTTGCGTTTCAGAGCAAACCCTTCTCCTTTCTGCTGTTCCCCCGCCACAGGGAGGGGATGGGAATCCTGGTGGGACTCCTGGCTGCTCCCAGCCCCAAGAACAGACAACCTCGGTCACCAGGCAACCCAGTTGGGTCCGGTTTGGGTTTTTACTAGCATCCTGCGGTAAATGACAGCTCAGTGGAGCAGGGCAGCTCTGCATGTTCAGCAGGACAGCTGAGGAAGTGTGTGGCATTCCCGTTGGAGCCAGGAGGCCAGCTGGGGAAGGCATGCTAGATAGCTGTGACTGGGGATGGAGGCTCTGAGCCCCAGTCAGGCTTTAAAAGCTCTGGGGGGCTTTTCCACATATCCAATGAAATATAGATTTTTCTGGAAAAGGCTGAAAGTAGAATGTGAGTACTGGAAGAGGTAACTTCTCATATTTACTTTGACATTGGATCGTATGGTGATATGCATTATGAAGATGTATAAGGAACTGTGACTTGCATTACAATATTTGATAGGCTTGAAACACCGTTTCCTATGACAAGCCTATCCCTTAGCGCATATATGTCTCATTAGGGTGGTAGCACCTGTGTTTCTTATAATAATAAAAAAAATTGTGTGAAAGCCATTCATTTTTGTATTGATAGATAAGCAAGGTGATGCTTTTCGCTATCCAGAGTAGAGCAGACAGTTATCTAAGAATACGAAAGGGACCTATTAGTTATGGCTCCACAAACTGTTATGCCATGGAGTAGATATATGTTTTTGAAACTTATTCTTAAGCTTGTTGCAAACAAGCAGTTCATGCGTCTGAGTGGTCAGCTGGCTGCATCATCAGGATTGATACCAATAGGCAGCTATTTCGTAGTCTTGCAAATTCTTATTTGCTAAATTAGTAGAAAAAATGCTGGAACTTGAATTTCAGCATGGCACTGCTGTGGAATTCACCCACCATTCATCTTGGCCACGTGTGGCGGTAGAAACATGAGGTGTACTTGTGTGTGGCTGCAGGCTCTCTCAGCGGCTTTTCTTATGCCTGACCTGGAGCAAGGAGGAAAAGCTTTTAATGCCGATAGCACTTTAAGGCCACTCTTCCCTCTGAGCCACCAGCCAGGGTTTGTTTGTGGTCGGTACGCCGCCGCGGGCTGCACTTCGCGCAGCATCCAAAGGGGAAGCAGAAGAATAGGTGGCCGTGGAGATCAGATTAGAGGGAAAAAGCAAGGCTTTACAGCCTTTTATTATCTTAATATATTTTACCTTTTGATCCTGCCTTTTCAGGCAAGGGTGAGCAGGGACCTTTCTTCCCCCATTCAAAAGCCAGGTCATCCTTTTTGTTTGAGGGGCAGAAGGGATGTAAGGGAATCACCTGAGCCTGTAAGGGGTGATCTGGGCTTTCTGTTCATTTCGACGCCCATGAAGATAGTTTTTTCACTGCTTGCTTATCAACTGGCAGCTAATAACGTCCTGGAGTGGGGGAGTGATGTAAATACCGGAGCACCGCTCGCTGCTGTTACAGGAGAAGTTTCATGGCGCGAGTGCAAACCAGCTGCACAGCTTGCATGCCATGTTGCATCAGCAGTCCATGATGGCAGGGAGTAAATCCCCCAGGAGTTTTGGCTGGTACATGAACTAGAAAAGTGGAGGTTGGCTCAGATGGGCCAGTCTGGATATATTGAGAGTGGTGAAAATCCCCTTTAAAAATTATTTTCCCAGTAAGTCTTGAAATCTTTGCAGAAACTTTAGCCAAGCAATCCATTCCAGATTTTGGCGCTCATCCTTTCCCTTCCCCATGCTCATGCTGAGCAGATGAGCGCAATGGCCAGACCTAAAATGAAGAGCATCTACAGTCTGATCTCATCCTCCCTTGCTGCCTTTGGCTGGAGAGGAGGAGGAGCTTTGAAATCGGATTATTACTTCGAGCCTCTTGGCTTTGGAGCTACAGACTGTTCCCCATGTTGCCAATGGGCTTAAAAGCTTAGCAGAACTCCCACTAGGTACCCAGGAAGCCTCTTACCGCAGGAGATGGTGACATGGCAGGATCAGCTGTTCTTTATTTATCGTGCAGCTGGATTGTCTGGGGAGGGACCATGGCTAACCTGGTGATGTTGTTTCCAGAAACAACATCAAGAACAGGTAGAGCCATGCTGATGCTGTTCCCTACTGACATGATTGGGCTCACCCAAGGCTCTACGTAAAATGGTTGCTAAAATTTTAAGTCTTTAGCTGCTGGTAGTACTTAGCCTGTAAATGGGAATGCTAGATCCAGCATTTGTGAAGACAGGGAGTTTGGGGTGGGTTTGATTTGGTTTTACCAGCAAGGTACTACTGGTATGGGACTGTGAGAGCTTAACAGTGTATAATCTATACGGTATTATGGGTTAACTTCGGAAATGGTCCCAATCTCTAGCTGTCTGCTCACCATTTTCCTCAGCCTGTCTTCCCAGCAAAAAAACCCAAAAGCACAAACCAGCACAATCTACAAGTAGTTTAACGATCTGAATAGATCTAATAATCCACACCAGCACAGCTACTGGGAGAGATCCTTTCTAGGTGATAATAAATTATATCTTTCTGAGGGTGAGGAAAACAGGATGCAATTCGAGCAGACTGTGTTTCCTCTCATACTGTTGTGTTTGGAGACTATTTTCAGCTAGAGGAGTTGAGTCTGTGGCTTGGCCAATAGTGGTCAGCCACTTTGTGGGGGTGTTTTGGTTTGGGGTTTTTTAAGGGTGCAATCCCAGTACTTTTCCCGTAAAGGCACGGACCCCTGATTAGAAATCTAAGCAGACTGGTGTTAAGCTTGCTTTTCTTAATTGCCCTTTGCAGACCTCTTGGAAGAGTTCCATGGGGTCTGCAAACCACAGGCTGGAGACCATCAGTCCTGCTGAGCCTGAAATTTCTGTCGCTCTCCCATGTAAAGCCATCTCAGTGCCTGGTGCGATGCTTGCCCCTCAGCCAGCATAACTGGTTTATGGTAAATGGTGTAGATTATCTGCTCTGAAGGAAGAGGGGATTATTCTGAAAGGGAGAAATGATCCTTTGGAGGGAAATAGAACGATCTCCAAATGCTTTGGTTGCTAATAAAACTGCTGTAAAAGAAAGATTATGGCAGCGGCATCGAGTGTCAAGCCTTATGCCTTATGCCTTCTCTCTTAGCCTTACCAGTGAGCGAAGCGTGCCCCTAGTAAGGATACTGGGGCTTGTGTTAGTTTCTCCATCTGTAAAAAATGCTCCACATGTGCCTCCCCTTCCTTCACAGGTGCTGCAAAGCTTTACTGAATGTTCTTTAAATGCTTTGATGCTCTGGGATGAAAGCTGCTCTAGAGGCATAAAGTACTAATGTCTAACTATTAAACAGAAACTAATCACTTGTTACTTCAGAGCTTCAGATGTACCCCATCCATCTGAAAAGGTATTTTGCAGGGGGATGAAATGGAATGAGCAGCAGTCTTACATCTTTTAAGTGCTGACAATGCATAAAATTCATAACGAATGTAGTTCTTGTCTCAAATCGCTTGCACTGCATTCAAGATGAGCTAGGAGGAGAGGAAAGCTTTATTAGCACTGGCACGCTGCTATGGGGCATAAGGGAGACTGGATTGATCAGTCTGAAATCTCTTTTCAGTACAGTTTAGCCACCCAGCATGAGCTGCTCATATTTGTTTGTATTACACAGCAGTGAAAAATTCCAGCTGGAGAGCAAGCGGCGGCGTGCTGTGCAAACAGGGGAGGGTCCCTGTCCCAAAGGAGAGATCAGGCAGCAAGTTAAGATGGGTGGAGAACAAGAAGCCATAACCATTCTGGCCAGTGGGATAGGTGGTGGATAGACAGCACAGTGGTCTCAAATGTTTAAGCATCCTGATAGAGAGGCGAAAGGAGGACAGAGCTGGAGTATGCCTATAAACCAAGCCTAGAAAATTCTAGCCTGACCAAAAATGTCCATTGGCATTGGAAAGAGTTTGCATTTTCAAACCTACTAGGGCTGGACTGAGCAGAAGTCAATGTCTCTGCATCCCCTTTCATAGCTGAAGGGAGCTGCTGGAGGAGAGGGTGGCTTAGGTTACCCGTCACGCTGCCGGCACTTGGTGGGGAGCATGTGGGATTTGTTCTTTCCAAACAGCCGTAATGTGGAGGCAATATGACAAATTCTCCCTAGCTTTCTGTTTATAACCATCTCCCTCGTACAAAGCTGTCATCTCACACCTCTGCTTAGCCCTGGAGTAATATTATGCCCCTATTTACAACATGCTTGAAATAGCCCTCAAAGTCTACTCACAGAAAGTCGAGAGAGGTAGAGATCTCAGAAGGCACTGACAGACACTAAGGGGGACCTGAAGAAATGGGAAAAGAGAAGACCATAGCTGCTTCTGCTGTTTCCCCCTCCCCAGATGATAATCCCCTTCTGACAGGGTAGCTTTTCTCCTGCCTCAGGTGTTTGCCCTTCATCCCTTGCCCTCGCACACACCAGTGTGGCAGCTCAGATAAGAGCTGGGACTGCTGAGTGGTGCTGAGTGTCACTAAACCATCTCACGTCCCTAGAGCTACTGTAGAAGGCCCAGCATGGCTCCCCCTGAGCTTGTGGTCCCCAGGGGGTGAGGTGAAGATGATGTTTCCCTGAGGAGAGCTGCTCACTCGGTCCCTGCTGTCAGGAGCACAGGGAGGGCGTTCAGCACCCCCTCTCCCTGCAACGCCAGGAGAAAGGCAGAGAGAGGAGAAGATGGGAGGCCTTTTGGCTCAGGAAGCTGTAAAGCCCTGGAGTGTCTTATAGAGAGAGGGTGCAGGCTCCTGCAGGACTGTGGGAAAGCTGGGAGAGACACATCTGGCTGTAGACTTAGGTAATGGGTGATGTTTCCAACCAGCCACTAAAGTTAAGATAATGTAGCTGGGAGACTTGATCAGGATCCAAATAACTTCTTTTTGACTTTATGGCAGCCATGTAAACCCACTGCTGTTTACCCTTCTAAGGTAACGTGGCCCCAGGAATACCCCTAATTTCCTGCAGTGCCCTCCCAGCTTGTCATGCCATTGGTGCAGTCTCCATAGGTTTCATATTTTGAAAACTGTTTCCATATGATGGCAGCAATCGCAAGCTGAGGGGGCATGGCACTGGGCTGCAGAAGGCAAGGGCATGGTTTTTGCAGGTGAGCTGAGTGCACTGACAGACCAACAAGCTGAGACTGGGGTTTGGCAGAGCAACCATCCCGTCATGTAGCTGGAACCTGTCACCTCAGCTTTGGGACTGTGTCCCGCTTTTCACTGCGTTGACCTTCTGCTGCTGCTTTGGGTGTGCACTGTGGCTCCAAGGAGGGTGCTGTACTTTCCGCTCTGGGGTGTGTTGGGGTGAGTGATGGTCCCTCACCAAGTCCCTGTGTCCCCCTTGCAGCCAGGGGACAGCTGGCTCTTTGGTGGGGAGGACTGCAGGAGCTCCTAGCTGTACATGTGACGCGCGCAACCTAGCTTAAGGTAACACGGAATAAATGATGCTTATTGGAAGCATTTCAGAGCTGCAGTTGACTTCTTGTCTTCCTGCCCCATCCTGGTAACTGTACTCTTTTGCATGAATTCGCTTAAGTCTTGCCCGGGTACCTGTTGTCATTAATTATCTGTGAGGGAAAAGAACGTCCTGACTTGATTCAGTGACAGCATTGAAATTTCAGTGCATGGGTTGGGGCTGGCTCAGCACAGCCCACACTGGTATCTTTTGGTGATCTCCTAAAGCCTCTGCAAAAGCCTGGTGAGTCGCTTGGGAGCATTGCAGTGGAAAGCTGATAACAGCAGTGGTATGGAAATAGAGCTGAGGGGATTGGGGTTTTTAAACTGATGGCTAACTTGGACAAGGCTTAGCTGTGCTTAAAATGGTTATGTCCATCAGATTCGGTTATAGATGATTCAGCTCCAACACAGAGGAGGCCTTAGAACTGTAGTCCTGTACCTCAGCATCCAGCCTGGTCACGCCAGGCTCTCGCACGTGCTGGGCTTCCCTGCAGCTTTGGAGGAGCCCGTCTTCTGAAACAAGGGCCCCAAACTTTGCGACACCACCCTCCAAGCAGACAGCTTGCTAGGAGCTGGAGCCTGACTGGCTGCTTTCCATAGTTCAAAACACCAGTGCATGCAGCAGCTCTGCCGTCACATCTGCGCTGGTGTTGGTGACCAGTGTCACTGCTGTCCCACTTGTGGACTCATTCATTTACTTTTACCCAGGAAGTTGACCATCTTTTCCTCTCAAAAGTCTGGGCAGATACTAAAAAGGTACTGAAAAGACTTTGGGGCACATGGGGTTTGTGTCACTACATGTGCAGGTGCCAGAGCACTTGTGTGCTGTCAAGAGCAGACCGAAGTAACAACTGCAACAAAATGCAGGTAATAGGAGCGTTTAATACATGTTCACAGCAGCTCTGGGGGAGCAGCATTTGTTTTGGACTCAAACCTTGGCCAGTATCACACCAGAGGCATTAACTGTACCTGCCAGAGTGCCTGGCGTGGGGCAGGAGTAGGGCAAGCCAGCTCCTACCTTCCAGCCCACCCATGCCAACTATTTTCCCAGGGAGTGGGAGGGATGGGTTGGTGCCCTCTTGGCTGCCCCAGCTAGTCCCGCTTCGGGCCAGCACTCTTCCCGGCCAAGGTGGTCACCCTTGCTCTGGTGGCCGCCTCTTCCCAACAGCCCTTGCCTGACTCAGGGGGGATTTAGTCCTGGGCTGGGGGGAGGGAGAGATGTTAAACAGGCTTTTCCCTAATGAAGTGTGACGCCAGCTGGAGAGGGGGAGAATCCTGCTTTTCTCCTGTCTGTTGCTCTCTCCAGCTAGAGGAGGAGGAGATGTGTGTGTCCCCCCCCTTCCTCTGCTGATTTGCTGCCTCTTCTGTTTCCTTTCTGTGCCGTCCCCAAAGCGTTTTGGCAAGGTTCAGATTTCTGTGCTCACAGCTCAGTGCTCAAAGAGAAAAGGGGAAAAACAAAAGGGTTGGAGGCATGGGGGGGATGGTGGCTGGGAGGAAACCCAGCCGCTCGCCCTGGCCAGGCTGGAGGAACACGGGGTTGGGTGCCCCGGGGAGGCTTCGCCCTCAGGACCAGGGGGATTTTGGTGGCCTCTTTTTCCTGGGAGTCCCTTGGGTCTCTTCGGCCACCTCTGCTCAGATGCGCTGCTCGAGCACCCTGCTGCTCTGCTGGCCATCTGTTGTTGGAGGGGAGGGCTGGAAAAACAAGGTTTATTCCTCCTCCTGCAAAATCTGAAGCATTAGGTGAAAACCCGAGGGGATCCTAACTCTTCATTCATGCTCCTGAGATGTTAAGTGTTGTGTCACATACTCCTGGTCCCCGGTGCTCCCACAGCACCCTGGGCATGTAGGAAAAGTCCAGGATTTAGGTGTTTTGAGGCAGAAAGCTGGAGACTCCAATGGGATAGAAAATTGTGACATTCAGTTGAACAGGGCCAATGGACCCACCCCAGGGAAATTAAAGCACCTCACGCTGCTCTTGCCCTATTGCAAGCAGTGACAGGAAAAGAAAGTAGACAAAAACTTTACAGGACAATGTCAGTATCTTTTTCCAAAACAAATAATCACAGTAATACTTGAACTGTGCCTTTACCATAACCTGTTGGCACCGGGTGCAACTGTCGGTAGGGACAAGAGGACCAGAGTGAGCTACAGGCAGTACCCACGGTACTGGGGAGCGTGATGCAAGCACCTTTCTACAGAGGCTCTGACAGCCTCTCACGCCTGCTAACGATGGACCTTTGTTAGCCCCGTACTATGTGTGGCTTTTTAATCCTGACTTGTGCCAGAGGCCCTTAACTCAGAGTGGTGCCGGGACTCTGCACCCAGCCCTGTATGGGTCTGCGTGCCCAGTGCCTGTAGTAAATGGCTGCAAGATCCATCTGCAGCTGAATCAGGTTCCCAAACCCACTCTGCACCCACCATGAAGGCAGGGATGAGAGACACCCATCTGGGAGAGAGGAGGCAGCAAGAGGGGGGGAAACTCTCCAGAAAGATATTCTGGGGAAGGCTCGCAGGTCCCTGCCCAGGAGACAGCACCTTGCCCAGTGCCTGAGGAATGTCCCCCTCCTCCCTGGGTGACCCACTAGATCCGAAAATGTAAAGGTCACTCCTGGGCCTGGAAAACAATGGCTGGAGATAGGGGTTATCTGAGCCGGTTGTGGCCACTGCTTAAGGAGTGTTAGTCAAACAGCAGGCTGAAAAGGCTCACGGGAAGCAATTTAAATATTCCTTCATACAAAAGGCTGTCGCATCCTAGCAGGGGCAGTCTGCTGACTGACAGCTTTAGCGCACAGAGTATATGTGGATAAGAAAGAGAGGCTGAATGGGGGGGAATATCCCGGAGACTTACTTTCCCCCCCTCCCCCTTTATTCTGGGCCCTCATGTCATTTTTCACAAGCTGCAAGTTCACTGTGGAAACAGACCTGTGATATTTTAGCACATCATGTATTTTTTTCTTTCCCCTCTCAGGTAGGTTTTGTTAGAGGTCAGATGTCCACTAAAGTCATTTACCAATAAAATAAGTCAACACCTCCAAAATACTAGCTGCTTACCAAGTGAATTCACTCAGTAATTGCTATTTATATAGCATCATTACTATTCCTACAACAATAATATCACTCTCTCCCAGGGATGGCAAGCAGCACCTGCAGTTTTTGTATTAACTTGTCATTAAGCAGGGTAGTCATCTAGAGGCCAGAACAGAGGTTCTTGGGACTTTTCCTAGCTCTGCAGCAGGGATGCTATGTCAGGCTTCGGCTGCCCGCTGCCCTTTCCTTGCCTAGAGTTTCCACATATAATGGATGCGTTTAATACCTCCTTCACAGGGCACGTGTCAGGCTTCCGCTCGTGAAGCACTTTGGATATTGTGCAAAAGGTAAATAAGAGTGGTGTGGATAATAAAAATATGCCATTAATACATTTCCAATAAAAAACTACAAGCAGCATTTAATCTGCAATCTGTTATCAATAATTTTATTACCGCAGTTACTGTGGGCTAATAAAAAAGCACTTTCTGTTCTTTATTGGGTAAGTGCCAAAACGTTTATCCTTTATTCTCTGGCCATTAACCTTTATTCTGTAGCCATTAGCTTAGCTATTTGTGTAACAGTCTGTTGAGTAACATTCAAGTAGGAATTTGTATTCAATCCATTATTTACTCTGAAACCAAAAAAGAATAGGTTCCTATGCGTCTGTTATTTATCCATATTAAATCTTGTTAACTGCTTTGTGCTACTGATGATAACTCTGATAGGAAGTGGATTTTTCTTACTGCGAGTGATTTTCTGACATATAAATAAAACTGTAGTTAACATCGTAATGTTGAAAACAAAGCTTGAAATTGCTAGCTGAAAAACAGGTATTTCTTGCAACATGTGAAATTCGTAATAACTACATTTCAGAAGTTTATCATTTTAGTGAATCAGTTCCCACATCACATCTTTACATGAACTCCATAATGCTGAAATAAGCCATGAAACTCTCCACGCCTCCATTAAGGGTTGAGGTTTTGGGTCATGAGGTTTGACATCCCTTCATCCTTTCTCTCTCTCTTACTGGGGAAAAAAAACCCAACAAACCCCAAACAAAGAGATATAAGTTAAACAATGCTTTTCTTTGAGGCGTTTGCTTGCTAGCTTTCAGCCATTTTTGGCTATCCATCTGAAACTGCTACTTCTCCGTGGCTTTTAGGGCCATGTGTTCTGAGCACATCTTATAAATTAGCTCACCAGCCTTAGTGAGTGGAAAGCAAAGCAGGAGAATGAAACTGTTGATTCCTGCCCATCAGCTGAATGTAGGAGAAATCATGGGTTTCTTATTAGGCTGTGGTAACTCAACCTCACTGAACCCTATTTTTCGGTTTCCATTAGTCTTCTGGCTGGAGAGTGACATTCAGTAAAAGCCTTTCAAGGTCTTCCCATAAACTGTTGCAACGAAGAGGTAATAGTAGCAGTATTTTTAATGATGGGGAAGGTCGGCTTACCCAGTGTATGCTCTGCTGCTGTACACATACTTGAGGCTGCTTGGGTCTTTTTGGTCCTGCTCAGCAGCAGTAAATTTTAAAGAATTAGTTTGATGGTTGGAATTTTTTTCTCTTCTTTCTGCTCATTAGGAACTGGAAGCTGCTCTTCACAGGGATGATGTGGAGTTTATCAGTGACCTGATCGCCTGCCTTCTTCAAGGTTGCTATCAGCGCAGAGACATCACGTGAGTAACCTCGCTCTATGGCTCAAGCACTCTGCAAGGGGAGCTAATTAACACAGTCGCGGGGATGTTTCACGGCTTTAGAGTGATAACATGGCAGTGATCGGCAGCCGCCAGCAATCAGGCCAGATGCTTCACCAAGTGGAAGGGAATTCCAGCTCTTCTTGGGTTGAGTTGTAGGTTTTTAATTTTACAGACCCGTTGTTAAGCAAAATTTTTTGTTCAGATCCCATACAAATCTGTGTGATGCTCTGCTGTAGCACTACCCCATACACTGAACATTCACATCTGCTGTTATGCTCTGCACTCTATTTGGTCAAATTAGTGATATCACAGTAAGTCTTTAAATCATCACATATGTTTTCAACATTTTATATGTATTGCACAGAATGAAACTTGCTGCTCTGCAGCCACCTAACTTGCATGGAAGACCCCCTTTTTTTTTTAGAGGGTCAATTGTAATTATTTTCATGGAAGTAAGAGGAGTATTGGAATCAGTTCAGTTGCAGGATGTTGGAAGGTGGTTTGACACGTTCTCCTGATGTTTGGACATCCAGAGACACTTTGTTAGTGTCCACCAAAGTAGCCTCCCAGAATGAGACATCTGTAGAACATCATTCTTTAGGATCACCATGAGGATCAGCACTCACACAGTGAAACGTGCTTCCAGTGATAATGAAGGCTTGTGCAGTGTGTTTTATTTGTTCTTCTGTGAATCATGTTAATAGCAAAGCATAATTGTGGAGACGAAGACAGCTTTGCAACACTTGCAATTGCTTAGAAGAGGTGTTAAGTGATCCTGCTCCCTAAGATTCCCCGTTGTGCAAGGCTTAGGCTGGCGCATAGACATAAACATAGCTGCTTCCATTGAAAGCTGTATTTCTAATTAACTGATTATGTCCAACAAAATCTATATAGTTAGTCTATATATATATGTATATGCCATTTAAGTAAGTTCTCTTGCATTACTGGGTTGACATTCAGCATAAGTGGGTATCAGGACCTGAACCAGGCAGCTGCACTGCATTTACTGTCGCTGAATGAAATTGATCTAATGAGGAAGCTTGATTGTAAAGGGACTGCAATTGTGTATACCTCCTTCATCAAAACAGCCAAGGCAATATAATCTTGCTTATAAACATGCAGCAAATTTATTTCTTCACACCAGAAAGTAGTGATTTAAGTGTTTTGCCCACCTTAATCAGCTCAGCCTTGTAGAAGCAGTGGAAGATTTGTCTTGGGTAAGCTTGATAAATTCAACAGTCTGAGGATCTCCTCAACTCTCCAGATCTAAGAGTGTCTGCTTAGGAGTTGCACCGTCTAATTGTCTCCCCTTTCTCAATGTTTTAACTAACAAAAGTCAGGGATGAATCATGGGTGAGTCATTAGGCATTGGCAAGTTGTCTGTCTGTCTGGGGAAGGTTACACATGTACACATGCGCATACACTCATGCAGTTACTTGCCTCACTTGGCAGCTCAACAATGTGTACTTGTTATTCCGTATTGCGTGTAGGCCCCACATTGTGCCCGTGTAAATACAGCCTTGGTTAACTCTGAGATGCAAAATCTGCAAGGAGGTAATGTCATCGCAGAAGGGAGAGCTGGTAATCCAACTGTGGTTTTGTGCAGCCTAGTCATGATGCGTATGCAGCATAGGTGGGTACCTATGTAGCTGCTGCTGGGGGGTCTGTCCATGTACGAGAGGTGCCATCGGAAACGGAGGAGTGTGAAGTCACATGGTGAAGTTGCGAGAACTTATACCTCACCCGAATGGTTGGGCTAAGGAAAGCATGAGCTGCCTGAAGGAGAAACCAGCTTCACCGTTTCTACAGCACCGCCATTAGAAGGGGACTACCTCACGGGCAGGGGAATAATAAGAAAAGTCTTTTCTGCAGGGGTGATGGGGAAAAGAGCCCAGCAGGAGCAGTGTGGTGGAAATGGCTGAAGGAATCTATCAGGAAAATGGCCTGGAGCCACTGGGATGTTAGGGAGGTGGGCTCTGAAGCTCTGCAGAGGAAGCAATGGGGAAGGCTACCTGGAAACAGAGGGAAAGGTGCTGTATGCAGAGGGGATGTCACAAAGGAAGAAGCATTAAGATGTAGTCTAAACATGGAAATCTGTACATAAATGAGAATAAAAATAATTGCTTGGATACACTTCTCAGAAACAAACTTTCCCCACTGTTTGTTTCACGCTTACAAACCAGCCATGGAATATCTATCCAAAAGGAATGTGTGTTTTTAAAGCCTGAAATTCTCCTTGTTCCTTACATATTTATCCAACACTTTTGTTCCCCCTAATCTGAGTTCAAGAGGCATGGGCCTTGGCTGATGCACAGCTTCCTTACTGTACTTAGTTTGTCCCCTATTAATGGTAAGAAGTTGAGCCTCTAATTGTTTTTCTGAGTGCTCAGCAGACGAAGACGTGCAAATGTAAGAGGCAGAATTTGTGTGGAGTTTAGGTTTGGCTTTTCACAATAGGCCAGGACTCCGCATTTTTCTGTTGCAGACACATAGTAGGTATCTGTCTCATGTGGGAAAAACGAGCAGTTTCACAGACCCTCATAGTGGCATTACAGCAGCAACTTCTGTAACGGTCATTTGTGCTCCGCATCCTTGTGCTGAGGCTGTGAGCTGTTAATCTTTAGACTGCAGACTTTGCTCCCTGTTGCACCTCAGAGGAGAAGGTAGGAGCCTGTTCTCATCCTTGTTCTTGGGCTGGAGCATTGCAGCTCAAGCACAAGGTGCTTCATATAACTTCATATAAAATACAGTTTACCTCTCCGAGGAGTTTTAAGGTTTAATTAGTTTTGGATCATGTGTTACCTCTTTGATGGCCAAAATGTTATCTGTCTATGCTTTCTCACAGCCTTTCTGGGAGCAGCTTGTAGTTCTTGTCACATCTGTTTTGACAGCGTGCAGAACTTGCAGCAGAGCTGGGCTG
Organism: Phalacrocorax carbo; assembly: GCF_963921805.1. Taxonomy (NCBI): domain Eukaryota; kingdom Metazoa; phylum Chordata; class Aves; order Suliformes; family Phalacrocoracidae; genus Phalacrocorax; species Phalacrocorax carbo. The sequence continues at coordinate 69,268,852 of NC_087513.1, forward strand.
CCTGGCTTTAATCATGCATCATAGAAGGGTATAAAACTGTCACATACCTTTGCTAATTATAATGTGCTCTCAAGTAATTTTGGAAGAGGAACCTAGCTGAGAGCCCTTCTAATGCACAATTTAACATACTCTAGTTTGATTTGCTTATTATGCTTTGAAAAAAACCCCAAGATTAATACTTTTGTAGGGTTCTGTGATTCTTGGTTTGAAGTAGAGCAACTTTGCCTTGGTTTTGATATTCTTTATGATAGACTTTTTTTCTTAAAAAGAATTTACATAAAAGAGAGAGACTGTTTTTTACCCTGATTGATGGTTAAGGAGTGCTGAATGTCTGGTAACTTAAGACTTTCTTTGAGTTATGGAGATCTGTGTTTAACTGCAGAGACTACTTAATGGGATGCCACATGATATTCTCCAAATTCTTAGTTATCATAACCTATCATAGCTGTTAGAAGCACTCTTCATTGACCTGGTTCTTGCTGTGTTAAGCACTGTAGAAGTACAGAGCAAAAAAGATGGTAGCCTGCATTTCTGGCTTCTAGCATCTTTAGCAATGACCCGGTAGCTGTCCTTGCCCGGCACCAGGTGGTTTGTGCACTTGGCCAGGACAGTTTCCCTCTTGCTCTCCTCTTTTTGCTTTAACCCAAAATACTTCTGTTCCGTGATCTGCAGCTTTTGTTGTTTTATAAATAACCTTCATTGTATTCATATACCGTCTGTACCATTGAAATACTAACCACATAAAATAACTAATATCCTTGAATATCTTTGTATGCTCTCTCTGCTCGGTTTTATGCGACAAGCACGTTTGGTTTGATGTCAGTGAATTTACCCATACATTTTTCCTGCCTCTAGCTTTTGTGCATAGGCCTTGAAACATCTATCTTTTCTTTTAATTGTTTCAAAATGCCACTTCCTGGAAAGTGGGGAGTGATGAGGGAGAAAACTCGTAATAGAATTTGGAGTTTATAAAAAATAAATAAGTAAGAATTAAGCAGTTTGAAAAAATACTGGTGCTTGCTTCAGATTTTCTCTGATATAAATTGGGCAGCTGCATAGTCCCTAGGGGCTGCCACTTTAATTCCAGCAGGAAATGCGACTTGATGACTTGTATCAAGACAGGAAGATCAGAGCTTCAGCTAACGGCAACAGCCGCAGCAGGAGCCTTCTGCAGCTGTTTTTAAGTAAGAAGTGATGGTGTGACATGGATGTGTACACTGAACTGAAATAATCCAGAAAAGCTGCTGCTGTTCAGCATTTCTTTGGGTGAAACTCATTCTTCACTACTGTTAATGTGATGGCATAAAAAGTTTCAATGACTTTATCATATTTCTCATTGGGAGACATTTTGTATGCTGCTATTGTCTCTTGAAAAACATTTTAATTGCTTTTTTTTATATAACATGTTTTAATTTTTTTTTTTTTCAACATGGGCAAAGGTGCCAGAAAGTGAGGAGGAACAAAAACAATATCTCTGCTTTTGCCTATCCCCCATGAGATCTTTTTTTTCTTATACCCCAGGAGGTTGGTCCATCACTGTAGCTGAAAACTATCTAATTGACTTATGTGGCACCACAGACAGCTTTTGCTTCCTTAGAAACCTCAATTATTTTTTTCCATATTATTTCTTCCTTTAATGCATTGGAATTTTTTTTTTCCCCAAGTGGATCATCTGTTTCATGCCCACCTTAAGTCCTTTCTGGATCTGTAAACTAACCTTGGAGTCTTTGGCTTGTAGTTTGCACCTTGTTTGTTTTAATATGAAGGGCAAAGGAGTCTAGGAAGGCTAGACATTCTTCAAGAAGGAGATCTTAAAGATGCGGGAGTAGCCCGTCACCATGTGCCAAATGACAAGCTGGTGAGGAAGACGACGGGCCTGGCTGAAGAGAGCGCTTTGGCTGGAACTCAGGTAGAAAAAAAAGAGTTTCTGACCTTTGGGAGAAGGGGCAGGCAACAAAGGAGGACTACAAGGATGTCACAAGATTATGCAGGGAGAACATTAGAAGAGCCAAAGCCCAGCTAGGACTTAATCTGGCTACTGCTGTAAAGGACAATTAAAAATGTTTCTATAAATACATGAGCAACAAAAGGAGGGCTAAGGAGAAACTCTGTCCTTTATTGGATGCGGGGGGAAACATACTGACAAAGGATGAGGAAAAGGCTGAGGTACTTAATACCTTCTCTGCTCCAGTCTTTAATAGTAAGACCAGTTGTTCTCTGGGTACCCAGCCCCCTGAGCTGGCAGACAGGGATGGGGAGCAGAATGAAGCCCCCATAAGCCAAGGAGAAATGGTTAGCGACCTGCTATACCATCTGGATACACAAAAGTCTATGGGGCCAGATGGGATCCACCCAAGGGTACTGAGGGAGCTGGCAGAAGTCCTCCCCAAGCCACTTTCAGTCCTTTATCAGCAGTCCTGGCTAACTGGGGAGGTCCCAGTTGACTGGAGGTAAGCAAATGTGATGCCCATCTAGAAGAAGGCCAAAGGAGGATCCAGGGAACTACAGGCCTGTTAACCTGACCTCAGTGCCAGGGAATGTTATGGAGCAGATCATCCTGAGTGCTATCACGTGGCATGTACAGGACAACCAGGTTATCAGGCACGGTCAGTATGGGTTTATGAAAGGCAGGTCCTGCTTGACTAACCTGATCTCCTTCTATGACAAGGCGACCAGCTTAGTGGATAAGGAAAAGGCTGTGATGTCGTCTACCTAGACTTTAGTAAAGCCTTTGACACTGTTTCCCACAGCATTCTCCTGGAGAAACTGGCTGCTTGTGCCTTGGACAGGCGTACTCTTAGCTGGGTAAAAAGCTGGCTGGATGGCCAGGCCCAAAGAGTTGTGGTGAATGGAGTTAAATCCAGTTGGCAGCTGGTCACAAGTGGTTCCCCAGGGCTCAGTGTTGGGGCTGGTTCTGTTTAATATCTTCATCAATGATCTGGATGAGGAGATCTGAGTGCACCCTCAGTAAGTTTGCAGATGACACCAAATTGTGCAGGAGCATTGATCTGCTTTAGGGTAGGAAGGGTCTACAGAGAGATTTGGACAGGCTGGACCTATGGGCCAAAGCCAGTTGTATGAGGTTCAACAAGGCCAAGTGTTGGGTCCTGCATTTGGGTCACAACAACTCTGTGCAACGCTACAGACTTGGGGAAGAGTGGCTGCAGAGCTGCCTGGCTGAAAAGGCCCTGGGGTGCTGATCGACAGCTGGCTGAACATGAGCCAGCAGTGTGGCCAAGAAGGCCAATAGCACCATGGCTTGTATCAGGAATAGTGTGGCAGCAGGACTAGGGAAGTGATAGTCCCCCTGTACTTGGCACTGGTGAGGCTGCACCTTGAATACTGTACTTAGTTTTAGAGCTCTCACTACAAGAAAGACATTGAGTTGCTAGAGCATGTCCAAAGAAGGATCAACAAAGTTGATGAAGGGTTTAGAGCACAAGTCTTATGAGGAGCAGCTGAGGGAACTGAGGTTGTTTAGCCTGGAAAAAAGGAGGCTCAGGGGAAACTATTGCTGACTACAACAACCTGAAAGGAGGTGGTAGCGAGGTGGATGGTGGTCTCTTCTCCCACGTAACAAGTGATAAGGTAAGGACAAATGGCCTCAAGTTGCACCAGAGGAGGCTTAGATTGGATATTAGGAAAGATTTCTTCACTGAACAGGTTGTCAAGCACTGGAACAGGCTGCCCAGGGAAGTGGTTGAGTCACCATCACTGGAGGTATTTAAAAGACATGTAGATGTGGTGCTTAAGGACATAGTTCAGTGGTAGACTTGGCAGTGCTAGGTGAGCGGCTGGACTTGATGATCTTAAAGGTTTATTCTGACCTAAATGATCCTGTGATTCTATGATCCTATGAATATGGATAATAAGAAGGTAGTCCTTAATTCCTCTTTCCTCCCCCACAATTGTCTTAATTATTTCCTGCATACCCTTAGTGGTGGCATTGAGAAATACTCCCAGTATGGCATCTGAAGAGCTATATTCCCTACTTGTTGAATTGCCAATCAAGAATACTGCCTCTTTTCTGCTTATTTTCTAATGCTTCTTCTGTAATCACTTATTTGAACTTTCCTCAGAAAGAGATAAGGTATAATCTGAAATCTTCTAACCCATTGGGGCAGAATGCCCATTTCTGATGACTGTGTTAAACACTCGGAGATATTAAGCTTCTTCCTTCTGCTTTGTCACTTTTGTCCATCCTTGTCCTTTATTCTGTATGGACTGTGTCATTACAGGCTACTTTGGAGTTATCCCAGGTCTCATGTTTTGGTAGAAGTGCCCTCAATAGAACACTTAACATCTTAACTGCCCTTCTGCATGTGGCTACGTGAGCTGTGTTCTTTAAGAACCACTGTATGTTGGTCTGGTCTAGGGGATAAAGTGGCAGGTCAACAGGGATAGCTGGCAAACCAATGCCAAGTTTTCCATCTCATGGGTACTGTGGTGAACCAGGCTGCAGGACTGGCTAAGCTAAGGCACAATCTGAATGAAGTCAACGCTTCAGTCCATGCCATAACACCTGGGGCAGCCAGCCTAAGCTCAGTCGCAGCAGACCTAGGGACCACTACCTTTCAGACGGAGTTTTAACAGCCAGCTCTTGCAGTTGTGCCAGTGACCTTGATTATAACAACAGTTTCAATGGCCCAGCCACAAAGCACCTCACTAACTCAGAATCATATTCATGAATGCCAAGTGAATATCAACAAGATCAGCATTATTTACAGTCTGACTTTTAACAAGTGTTGCCTTGCATACATCATGGAGACTGGTGGATGGCCTCTGGAATCAACCCAGTATCATCGGCACAGGAGATACCGTGAGGGGGCAAGGGAGATGAAGTGGCTACATTGCTCATCTTGAATCTAATATTAATATTTATTATAATAATAGCCAAGCTATTCAAGGTGAGCCTTTTAAAGGGTAAAAAGTGAAAATGAGGCAGCTGGCAGGTGTTGGGAAAGGAAGGATGAGATTACAGCTGTAAAATAACACGGTCACTCAGAGATTAATGAGTAGCACAGTGGAATAAAATTATAGAGTTCAAGTATAAATAAAGCTAAGTAAATGTCTTTGATTCTCAGATGGATAAAATGAATCTTTAAAGAAGAGTTTGAGGAAAAGTTGGTGGCATGTTCCAGAAGTACTGTTCCGTAGGTGTGGTGGAGAATAAAATTAAAATGGTGGAAGAAAAAGAAAGTGTGAAAGCTGTGCTGTAATTGTCAGGGCAGATGGATGGAGAGGCAAATAGAAGGAAGAAGACAAAGAGTGATGGAGAGAGGGGGACAGGATGTGGACATTCTCCCCATGTGAAACCTTTGCCCTCACTTTTGAGACTTGCATTTTAAGGTACTGATGCTCCAACCCACCAGTGCAGGACTTTTGCTCCATCTTGGTTGATTTTGCAGGCCACCTCCCAGCACCTCAGCCAGGTTCAGAAACTGATCTTTAGTCCACGGATGAATATTGGAGAAGTTCTGAAATTATTTTCTTGGAGCCTTTTAGCCCCAGTGAGCTTGATGAACAGCTGGCCAGCTGCTAAGCCACTAAAATGATTTGGTGTGTCATGCCAGTCTCCATTCTAAGTCACCTATACTTTTAATTTTTCTCTCGTTTTACCTTCTATCCTTTGTCACTTTCTGGCTCAGTCAGAGTAGTGGTTTAAGCTTTAGAGAAAAGAAGAGGAAATACCTGTTCTGAAAAGAATCCCAAAAGGACTTCTTTAGGACCCATTTATTTATCTGTAAAAACTTGTTTTCATCCATTGTACCCAGAAACATGTAATATGTGGGGCTGGTTCCAAGTAATGAATTCGACAAGCTTCTTTGCTTCAAGGCAACCCTATGCTAGGTATTTTTTGCCTCAGAAGAGAGTCTCTTCTCCCACATTAAGCATATTTTTCTATGAGCAGCAAGGCACATAAGAGCTTGTTTCATATGTATTTGTGCCATAACACATGGCACATAAAATGTGTCCCATTTCCCTATCATCATCAAGACAATAACTCTAGCTTCTTCCCCACAGTGCTCATCATCACTGTAATACCCTAAGGTCCTCTCTACAGCCCCTAAACAATTGGAAGAGCTTATGGCACAGCAATACTGTTGTGTTTCCTCATGGCTATGAATTGGGCGCATGCTTTCTATTGATGGGCACTAGGAATGAACAATGCAGCATTAAGCTGGCTTCACTTGTTCTTCAAGGATCCAGGAATGAATAGTAAGTAATGATCCTCTTCCAGTCTGAATGTGGGGCACAGTGAGCCTCATTCCTATTTGCTCTTTCAGAATATAGGAGATGTATTTGGGTCTTTTGTAAGTTAATCGGCTCCAACTCCCAGGGGTTGATCTGCTTCTCTTCAGAAAGAGCATTGCCATCAAATTACAGTAGTAGAAAGACAGACACATGTCCACAAAAATTGGCAAGCAAGCAAGCATGGATAGAAGCCTGATTAGATTCAGGTGAAGGTAATCGATGGGAGAAGTGAAATGACATCACAGACCAATCAAAGCCTTGCTGTCTTACCAGGTCAGTTCACAAGGTGAAACTTGGGCTGTAGGTATGTTCCTTTATTCTGGACTATCCAGAAGGCTGTGTTCATCCCTCCTGAGCTAGAGACTACTATGGCTTGATCTTCATTTCACCACATCTGGAGTGGTTTGTTGTTGGGCATGCACTGTGTGGTTGGTTGTCAAGATCACACAGAATAAGACACAAAACAAGGGGGAAAAACTCCATGCCTTAAGTGTCAAAGTGTGCACATGGAGGCAGCGTGTAGCAAGAGCAGAGCATGCAGCAGCAGTTCTCATGCTTCATTGTGTCTGTGTAGCCATCGAGATCCCTCCCTTAAGGACTGCACCTCTTTTCCAGGTCAGATCAGTATGTGCTGGCTATACAGCTAGCATGCATGAACCAAAGTCTTCCTTAGCAGAACCCTTCAAAGCAGTAGCCAACAGCCTACATTTTACCAGGCCTTTCACCCTCACCACCATTACCTGAACACACACACACACACACACACACCCCCGACTGACAGACTTGGCTTCCCCCAAGGTACTTGTTTCCCTCTTGAGCACCCAGATCCTTCTCTCCCTTTTTATTGTATCTAACAACCTGTAACTAGTTCTTGGGTTAGTTAATAAATAGTTCTAACACTGGTTCTTTTTGTTTTGCTTTTTGATCCTTCAAGAGATTGCCTTTTGTCATTCAGAGCCAAAGGTACTTGACACAGAGCAATGCAGAAGCCCCCAGGCTTGAAATGCTGCCTTGGCTGTGAAATAGCTATGCCTATAAGTGATTCACATCCTCAGTGTCTGATAAGCCTTGGGGAAGAACTGGGCAGAGAGGAATGCAGCACTCTGAATTCCTGAGTGGTGCTGGGAGGCATCCATCCATGCTGGGACTGGAGGAGTTTCACCTGCTGATCAGGGTCTTTCAGGATCAGCATTTCACCCTGCCTATGGACCCTCCTGCCTTTGTCTGACTTTCTTTAGAAGGCTGACAAAAATCTGGCCTCCTATCTGTGGGGGGAGTAAGGTACCTCCCTTTGTCAAGTTGTGCTCAGAAATGTCCAGGTCAGACAGTTTTGTTTTGGGGTCCAGGAACTGCTCCTTGAGCTCTAAAACTGACCCTGGAAACTGCTGTGTCTCAGATTTTTTACCTCGAGAGCACATGCTCTGAGGAGAACCTGGGTTCCTTGCTTTTCCATTGCATCTAAAAAGTGACATAATTTACTGATACCATTCAGTCTCTCAGCATCATCAAGCCTGCTGCCTGCTGATGTGCCTGGTAAAGTCTCCAGTTTGGCATCAATATTGCTTAAACTTCTCTTGGTGATTTTATGCTTCACCAGGGGACTAGCTGTGCCCTGCAGATCGGTGTATCCTTCCTTCAGCTGGATCTCCTTGTGTACTTCTCTGTCTTGTGTACTGGTATCACCAACCTCAGTACTGATGACCATGACATCTCATCACCGTTATCTTCCTGTCCTTCAGTACCAGCCTACATTCCAGTGCCTTCAGTACACACCCTGATGTTGGCTCTGAGACTCGGGACCTCTCTTCTGCCTTCTGCTATTCTGCCTTTGCCAGTGACATCTGTTACTTGTTTTCTGATTTTGAGCCTGACAGAAAACTCTGCGCTTCAGGGTCTCAGGAGATTCTTACCACTCTATCTGAGCATCCTGTCCGGGAAAAATTCATGTTCCTAGTCTAGCTGCTGTGATAGATCTTGTTGGATAGGGAAGCGTTGAGCTCCAGCGCTCCTCAGTTCTCCAACCCTATTCACTAGCATGCTAGGGAATTCATTGCTTAATGAAAGCCACTTTCCCTGGCCCTTCCCCAGCCAAGATCAATGTCATCGCTTGGCAAGGGGTGACATACACGTAGACATCTCCCTTGTATTCTCCTGCAGTTTCACATGCCAGCTTGATACCCAACTTTCTCCAGGCATGATACAGAGACATTTTCAGTTCTGTCATTAATTTATCTCAGGTACATGGGGCTTCTTTCCTTGGTCCTTTCTACCTTGGACATGATGTGTGATGGCATCAGCACTGGTACTACTCTGTTCTAGTATCAGTTCTGCCTCCCTTTCTGAGTAAAGCTTCGGTAACTGATATTGCCTCTTTCTAGGCGCCCTTGGTGCAACAGATTGATTCCTCAAGGCAGGAAAAGGACAGCTGACACTGCTGGGAGCATGCATCTTGTCTCATCTATGACTGACAAACTGTTCAGTGCACCCCCTGATAAAGAAGCAGAAACCACTTAATGCTTGATGGACACTCAAGTATTCCCATTCAGACAGGCAGGATATCCAACAGACTGTCTTACCAGTTTTCTGGAGGTTCCTATATATTTCCAGATACACAGTATTTTACAGTTTCAGCCATAGTCTCAAGGAACTGAGGTCTGTGTTTTTAGGCAAGAGAAAAAGTAGCTGCAATGTCATCTGCTTTCCTCCGTGCTGGAGCTGTAGTGCATGTTTCAACACAATGGTAGGTAGGAAAATGTATGTTAGTGGCCAATTACAGAGCTGATTTCCTCTTGGAGTTTAAACCTCCCCTTGCTGTTCTTGCAGGCTGTACATCACACTGAAGGCAACTGAATTGTTATTGAACCCTTTGACTAATGGCTTCAGGGTAGTATCTTAAAGGTAAAATTGAATAAACGGTGAAGTACAGAGCGTATGTGGCGTTAGTATGTTGGCAAAGCTGGGCAGGTGTGTTTAAATACATCTTTGGTGCAAAAATGGTCACCCTGAGCCAAACCAAACAATGCCCATGGAAAACTACACAACCACACTTAATTAATTGTATTTATGCAGTTACAGTTAAGGAAAAAGACAATTTTAAAAACTGTCTCAAATAGTCTCCTCTTTGTAGTCATTCAAGGTAAATAATAGTTTTTGTTCATCTATTGCTACTTTAATTCATGTTTTCACAAATATATATAGCAATACTGTTTGCTCACCACAGTGATGTTTCAGGATCTTTTAGCAGAATTATTTTTCCTCCTCTTTAATCCAGTTATCCAACCCATTGATTTGTCATTACCAGTTTTCACTCAAATTGCAGCATCAGTAGTGGGGGAGGGGGTTCCTACTTCTCTGTCCATACCACTGCCCCCAAACCCTGCATACATTGAGAGCACAGGTCTTCACTTCATGTAGACTGTACAGAGATGCACTGACTTGGAGGGGAAGGTTGAGCTGGCATTGAAAAACAAACTGCTATTCATCATGGTTTAAGTTTTGTTTTAATCCCATTAATATTTCTTGAATCTGTCTGGCAGCGTAGGCATCATCCTGCTCACCCCCTTTGCCCCCAGGACTTTCTCTTCCTTTGGTACCATATGCCTTCAGCTGTTGTTTGGGATGTTGCTGGCTGCTCTGATTTTATTGATGCTCATATTCTTATTTCTTCTTTTCCCTAATCAAACAACAAAAACATGCAAGCAGCCCTTTCTCCTACCTAAAATCAAACACAGGCCCCCGCACCCAGTGTGCATCTAGTTAATCATATGTGTCTTCCTCATCCTCCAAGTACTGCATAATCCACCAGGCTTGGCAAATCCAACCCCTCTTTCCTCCAGTGCTTCACATCTTCATACCAATTGCTTTCTTTCCCTGGCTTACTTGGCCAAATAGGCTGCTGGTCTCTTGAGAGGGGAGGTGAATGTTGGGCATCTGCTTGCTTCTCCCTGGTATTGTGGTAGGGAGAGAGAGGGGGAGCAACAGAGAGGCAGATAACAGCAGTGAGGAGCGGCTGGGTGTAGGTAGAAGGGCCATCAGCACCTTCTGATGGTGTTTCCTTCACCAAAAATCACTTTCACCTTCTCCCACAGAAGGAGAAACAACAACATGCATTTTTGTTGCCTCCCTGAACCTTGAGGTGTTAGAGGTAGGACAACCACACGAAAGAGTTGTGGCCCCTCCTGCTGATCCTGGGGATGTTGATGAAAATAGAGCAGCCCTGGCTCACAGAAGGGTGCTTGGAGCTCCTGCAAGCAGGGAGATGGAAAATGACAGGACAGTTCAAAGTAACAGGTATGTGTGATTTCTCCTACCGGTGCTGCCTTTCTCTCAGCCCAATTAACAGGGGTCACAGAGCACTGATTAGCTGCCTTGGTGTTTAGTGAACATAAAGCAGTGAAAAATCCTGGGTGAATGGGGGAGAGAAGATCAAATAGACGTTTATCTCGGCACTCCTGCCTGTCCCCGGCATTTGCCAGCCTAAGGGAAGAGCCTTTTCAGAACAGGCCAGCATGAGACTGTGCTATATCTGCACCGATATCTCTGCTGCTTTTCTGCCTTCTCTCAACAAAATAACAAACAAGTCACTCCCAGCAGCTGTGTCATGCGTAGGGTGGTTGCTAGATAAAAGCAGAATCACAGAAGAAGCATGGACTGTGGGCAGCTGTGGAAGATCAGAGCATGCCCTTTTGCCACACGGGTGTGTGAGATGAGTTCAGTTCCTACAGCTGGCGTCTCCTTTTGGAAGGGTGGATTTTCTGCCTCCTGTCCCTTGTGTGAGGGAAAAAGGGTGGAGGGCAGCACATATCAGCTTACAGCATGTAAAAGGGCATTTCCAGCTAATTCAAGAGTTGGTGAGTGTGGTCTAGTAGCACTAAGGAGCCTAAGCTGGAAACTTCCTTGGTTGCTCAGCTTTTCTGCCTGGGCTGGGGGCAGAAGTCTGCATGAGCAGACCTGGAGCTTCCCTGAAGGTCGGGCAGCTGTGGTGACCTTGTGGCTTCCCCTTTTTCCTTCATGCTCCCCTTTTTTGGGGGTAGAAAAGCAATTCTCCCACTTCAGCTGTCATACCCAGGTTAAGTGGCTGCACTTGCTTCTGTCAAGCCAGCACATGCTCCTGTGGTGTGATCCCTTATTAGACTAGACAGCCCACATGAGCTCTCCATTCTCTCTGCCTCCCTGGAGACACTGCTTCGCTCCATAGCTGTTCCTATTCTGCTTCTCTGTGGGATACAGCATATCTGCCAGCTCTCCTTCCAGCTTCCCCGTTTTTTATTGTATAGAAGAACACTCGAGGTAAGATGGAGGAAGACATGGAGCAAGAGGAGTATTCTTAGCTGCCGATAACCCTGGTTTTTCTTTGATGATTTTTTTCCCTCTCCTAAACATGAAGTTTAGGAGTTCAGCTGGGAAGGCAGTGACTTCTCTGGCATCCAACCACATAAATTAGATTTTCTTAGCAAGATGGAGCAGCCCTTCTGCTGGAGAACCTCCTGTCCTAACTTTGTATTATCATGTTGGAGGAAAGGTCCAGTACCATGATGTCTTCTCTAAGCATCTCTTCAGCATATTCTTGGGGGTGATCTCAGTGCCACATCTGAGCTCTGGAAGCAAGTATATATAGGCTAGACAAGTGAGGGGCAGGGAACAGGAATTGCTAGGCTGCTGAATTTACTCTGCTGTCCTCTACTCGTGTGGAGAATTTGGGAATATCTTTCATGGATGTGGAAACTTCTGATCATTCATGTTTCAGACTGCCAAATCCAGGAGTTGGACCAGACTACTTTACGGAAGAGCTGCTGCTACTTAACATTTGCTAACCAGCTATTTTTCTTGTCCTTATGATTTGAAACAAAACCATGGTTGTAACGTAGAAAGTTCAGCAAGGGTGGCAATGAAGGTCACTGATGTAGACCTCAGTGCAATCCATGCTCGGATTCTTCAAGTGTCTTTCTCCTCTCCTTCACTGCCAGTGCTCCTGATGGCCACACAGGTAAGCCACAGAATTGAGATTTGGGCAGCATCTGCATTCAGAAAACTAGTTCTAGCTAGAAGTGGAGGACAAGATGCAGGCCTGTACATGCCTTGTGATGGTCTTGTGCTCCAGCAATCTCTGCTGTCTTTCTGACTCTGGGAAGAGAAACTTCACTCTGGAACCTTGATAAATGCAGTTTAATTTCTTTTCCCCTATTTTGTGGTATCATTCAGGGTCCATTAATGTAAGCTGTCCTCCTTTTGTTTACAGCCCCTTGTAGGCCAGCTGGTCTTCTCCAGGCATGAATCAAAAGAGGACACTGAAAAGCAGGATGAGCCTGGGTGTTTGCTTCCTTCATCGCAAGGGCTCTACCAGGGTTGGACCTTGCCGAGGTCTGTCACTAGTTTGGTGTGGCCAGGAGTCACGGCTTCCTTCGAGGCTGTGTCTGGCTGGAATTTGTAACGTCTGTCCCCACCAGTGGTGCAGGACAGTGGTGCAGCTAGTGGTGCCGCTAGTTGAATTGGAAACAAAATATGGATATTAAAGCTTAAGGTCACAATTCCTGATCTCCAGCTCCTCGGTCATTTTGCTCTGCTTCAGTGAAGTGTTTTGAGGAGGGGCCTTTCAGGGTGCTTGTTGCACTTGAGCCTCTGCCAGTCTGATTGCCCTGATGACAAGTTGGCCCATGGTCTGAGGAATATGTGCTTCCTGTTGGCTTGCACACCTTCTGAGGGAGCCGCACACAGAAGGCTTGGAAGGAAATGGGGAATATACCTATCCAACCATTTTCTCCCCTGGAAGGATGGGGTAGTATCTTTTTTTCCCCTGCATCATGCCTGACTAAGTTTCTCAGTAGGGTAAATTGTCTGAAGGGAAAGTAAAAGCTGGTCCATAAGGCTTCCTCCCCCACCTCAGATAAGAAAGCTCATTAATACAGTAAGAAAAAAAGTCTCCATTGTTACATGAGAGCTCAAGGTCAGGCTGGTAGTAGTAACTCATATTGCTTCTAAGGTCAGCCTGAGCTTTCTCTTTCTGACAAGCCACGATAGATTGATCGTGGGGGCCCTTACATTATTTTTTTCTACTGAAATAGGCTTTGCTTCTCCTGACCCTGTTAATGATGTTTGACTGAGGTCATCCCAGCAAACCCTGAATCCTTGCCATTACCTTCTAGAGGGCTTGCCTTGTGCCAAAGCATTGAACACTTGTTAAGAATTAAGCTTTCCTGATCTCTGCTACAGCAGAGAAGCTCTCTTCTTTGGAGAGGGGAGAAATATCTTGAATGCCATCTGTCAGTTAATGCTCTCATTAACACCTGAGTGACTCCCAACACCAAGCTGGTGCCTTTTTGCCAATTCAGAACTTAAAAGGTGCCAGTCCATAAGGTGAAATATCTTCAGTCCATAAAATTAGTTCCATGATAAAACATCTGTTCTGTAAGACCTTGATTTTTGTGGTGGTGGTGTTTATTTTAGCTAGAGACATCACAGAGGCAAAACCATTCTCTTGTGTGCTGTGAATTAGATGCCCAAGAAGTCTTTTTTCATTTATTGCTGAGAACCTTGTAAAAGCACTGCTTGTGCTGGGTAGCTGAGGGAATCAAAGTTTTTTCAGCTTTTAAAGCTTTTACCAGACAGAAGTATCACTTCTGTTATTTTTCTTACTGGCTAACTCTGTGAAAGGTTCTACGAGAGCAATTTTATTCCTGTTTAAATAATTTTTGAGAGAAAGGCTGAGCTCTCCCTGTCTTGTTCTCTGTGTTCTCCCACATACTACTCTTGGGCAGGAGGTGGAAGAGGTCGTCTGTTCCTGCTTTCTGTTGTCCTCTGGTTTTTTCGGGGTTCTTGGTTTTAATCTCAAGTACAGAGCAATATACTGTCTGGGATAAGACATAGGTCAGGCTTGCCATTTTACCAGCAGTTTTAGCTCAAGAATGTTCCAGTATTTACTCTTCCGTTGCATTTTGTAAATTAAATGAAACAAGAGACTTAAAACACTGTCAATATGATAGATATTCTAGCTAGTGGGTCCAGGCAACTATTTGGAATCTGAACTTTCAGAAGGCTTATCTGTGTATGCCAGCAGTATCTGAGCATCGTTGAGAGATTTTTGTCTCCAATATTTCCAACTTCTTATCCTAATGTTTCTTTTAATCCAGTATTTACTCCCACAGGGTTGGGGGTGGGGGGGGTAGGGGAAGGTGTTAGGGTTTTTTTGAGGGGAGTAGCAGGGTGCGGGGCTTGTAACAAAATTGGCAGCAATAGACCAGATAGCAAAGTGTGCTGTGGCATTAATTTCACACTCAGGCCATGGCACCCTGCCTGTGGGAAGTGCAGATTGACACAGGGACTCTCTTACTGAATCAGTGTTTGTTTTTGCTTTTGTTTTTTTGGCTTGATTTTGTTTACAGTTTCCCAGCCAAGATTTCATTTACTTTGGAGACTTTAAAAGTAAAAGCACAAGTTGCTCTGCTTCCTCTGGGCACAAGGATAAAGAAAAAGAAAAAAAACGCGTATACACATAATTCCAGCCCTGACAGCACTGGGTTTGCCCAGAAGGCATTTCACATTGAGTCTGCCCTACCAGGGTGCCTGTGGGGCTGTGGTCTCTAGGTGCAGCTGTCCCCTCCCAAGCATGCGCACCAGAAGCTCTGACCAAAATTCTCCCTATATCCTGTCAACCCTGCAAAATTTTCACTCTTTTTTCCAGAGGTCTCCAAAGGATCCCCTCTGGGAAGCTGGGCACGGTGACAAGCAGCAGCATGGGGGCTCGCTCTACATGCTGGCCAAGGTTCTTTTTCCAACAGTAGTGTGTCCCCATGCATTAAACCCCAGGTGACAGAAAGGGTGCCTCTTCTGAGAGAAGGGGAAGCCACCACTGAGGCAGACTGATGAATTGGGATTGCCAGGTGGGGGGAGGAGTAGTCCTCAGCTCTCCGTCTCCTGGAGCACAGAGAAACCTCCCTCTTTGGGAGGCAGCCGGGCAGCAGATGGCTGGGCTGCAGCACTGAGCTCTCGGGGGGTGTATCATTTCTCTGACTGTTCTGGACGCTGATACCCATGCTGGGGAGGAGCCCCTCCTTCGGCTTGCTCCTGTCCTCTTTATGCCCTGATTCTTTTGCAGCTGCTACTAAAGATCACAGGCAACTTGAGCTGTAGCCTTACCGGGTACTCTTTTGGATTGTCTGCTGTTATTCCTCCCATTTGACACTGATGTGCTAGGTCGTACCCTTCCCTGTGTCCCAGATTTCGTTTTGCATATGTAAAGGTCCACAATGTATGATTAAAACTTGCAACCACAGGTGTGATTCAGCTTTGGCCTTGTTTCTAACCATGGCAAAAAAAGGTAGGGACCTCTGACAATGACCCTGTGGTTTGAGAGCACAGCCAGGGATGAGACTAAGAATTGCATTGGGCTCACGAGAAATCACCTGTATCCTTTTGGGATGTATCACATAAATATGCATGTACTATTTCACAACATCCCCACTATAGATATCCAAATTCCTTTCCATGTCAGGTGGCAAATGCGAAGTAAGGAATGTTGTGGCAGGTAAGGGAAACTTTTGAGTTTTCTGAAATATGAATGGTGCTAGTGAAGTTGGGATGGGGAGAAAGACCGTCAGTGGGAAGGATTAAGTTTTACAGTTACAGGGTGCTCTAAGGTAACTTTTCAGACCTCTTGCAGGTGATTTCTGTAATAGTTTTCCTTGGTTAATGAGCTGTATGGAAGATGCTTTTGCTGTATGGCGGGGGGGTAGAACTTTTTGATATGGAGACAAGCATTGGGGCCCATGGTCTCACACTTTTAAAAAAATTTTTTGTAGGAGCCCCAATTTACTTTCAGGGGAGACTTGATTTTCCTTTGGATATGTGCCCTCAAACAGAATGTGTCCATGTACCAGTCCATTCTCCTTGGGAACACCCCAATTTGCAGAGAAAAGGACATTGCTGACTTAACGTTGCTTCTGTTGGTCGAGTGTTGTTACAAGTCTCAGTGATGCTGAGAACCTCAAATGAAGAACTACATCTGTCTCTTCACCTTAGTAATTTCCTTCCTGCCTTCTTCCCACCTACTAAAGAGTTTTTGGAGCTTCTCAGCTGCAGCAGAGACTCTGTAGGATGTGCCACACCTGCAAGTGTGTAGCTGTCCTATTTGTGAGCTTGAAAAAAGGCTATTTGACAGACCACATCCAGGTCATTCCACTCGTGGACCCTGTCTCTCTGATTCTTCGTATTGAATTTTATGGATAATGCTAAAGAATTAGTCCCAAGCATTTCTGCTTTGCACGGGGAAGAACCCCAAGGGCAGAGTTCTCACAGATTGATGTGCTCCCTGCAGTTTTCTTCTCCAAATCAGGAGGGCTGTTTCAGAAACCTTTTCAAAGGGAAATTTAATAGATAGAGGCTAAGTGAGACTAACTGTAGGTGTGGCAAACAGGTTGAAGATGAGCACGCCACATTTGTCTGGAGGAAAGAGGCTGTCCCCCATGAAGAGGGAAAATACAAATTGGGTAAGGTTGAGAGTGATTGGGAATGCTTTGAGACATCTGGTTCCCATCTCTGGTTCTCATTTCTATCCTTATTCAAAGTGACAAATGCACAGTAGCTGTCTTTGAAAATTGATGGGGATAGGAACTCAAAGTACTCTTGAGAACAGAGCTTGTAATGTATCGGACACTGAGTGGATGGCAGAAATTTCTAGTGTTAGCTACTTATGTGAAAGTCAAACTCAAACCAAATTGGTTAAGTCAACAGACCCAGTCCCCAGAGGGAATAAGAGTTACATAGGCAAAGATTTCAGATGATCTTCTGTAATTGAGTGGCTTCCTGGATCAGTTTTCTTTGAGAGCAGCCAAAATGGTAAAGCAAGATAAGTGAACTCATGGAAGCGGTAAAAGTATCTGTCTGATCCACACCTTTCCCTTTTTTTCGGTAGAAAAAATTCTAGTGATAAAAATAGGAGCAGAGAAAGCCCTGGTACTTTTATTGTTTCTTTGTGGCATCCCATGTCACCCACTAGTTTTTCAGGATCCTAGGGAAACTGTTTTTTCAGTCAATTTTATTGGAAATAGCCAGAGCCTATCAGAAATCAGATCTGATGAAATAATCTTCTGCCTTGAGCTCTGACAGAGTTGAACAACTGAACTCAGGGCTAAAACTCGGATGCCCTCTGAGACCTTACAGTCATTCCCCTTCAGTGACAGACCAAGCATCCAAATACAGGTGTTGCTTTCCTGCTTTCAGGAAAAGATATGCTTGTCACTGTTTCTGTTCTTGAAAGCTGTTTTAATCTGATGGCTTCAGTAAATATCTAACATATAAACTGTGTGTGATCAAATAGCACTCTTAAAGACAAAAAGTCTATGAAGATAATTTAGTATGCTTTTTGCCAAGTTGAAGCCCTTGCTGAAAGTTGGATGGGGTATATGAGGAAGGCACTGTGGAAATGCACAGCTACTTCAGGTAGGTGTACTGTGCACTTCATTTTAAAAAAGAATAGTTACTGTAGATTTTACTCTAAAACTAGTACTTGAGACAGCACAGAAATAATTTCATTAAACGGTCCTCCTTTATTTTGCTGACTGAACAGCGTGAGTGTAGAGGACTGTTTCAAGTTGTGTGTGTTTGCTGATATTAGCGGGGCAAAACAATGACACTTGGAGATACCATTGCTTTACTTGTGTCATGCAGAAAAGAACAAACTTCAGGCTGCAGAAGGTACTAGATCCAGGTACATCCAAGCATCTGTTGTTAAATACAACTCCAGAGATGGTAAAATTAATCTGGTGAGAGGCGTTATCTCTGGGAGGTCAGCTTGCGTTTGACGTCAGGAAGAAGCAGGCTGGTGGGGAGTAATCTGCAGGGTGGTAGCATCAACTTCTCTCCACTCAAGGAGGAAGGGGAACACTGCCAGGTGGACATGGCTTTGAAGAATCATGTGGCATCTGTTCCTTCGTTCTTGCAGTCACCGTCCAGTCATGGTCCTTGCAAAGAAGTCCAGCCTTAACCAAATGTGTGAAGCCCCCTATCTAATAGCTAACTTCTTGTTGACTTTTAACAATCTTATTTCAGTTGGATCGCACTCCTCAATCTCTTTGTTCAAAAATAATAGCTTTTGTAGTAGTTAGCAATTTCTCAGGCAAATGCAATTCTGTAGTGCTGGCACGGTTCCATTAATCATATAGAGTAATCCATTTGTGCCAAAAACCTATCAAGTTGAGCTGCCTTTTTGAGAGCTGGTGGGAATGTGTACCCAGTGGTGTTCTTGCCGGCATATGGACTTCCCGTGTGTGCAAGAATGGCTGGGGCATGGGGGGGTCCCCCTTTGCTGTGCTCAGGGTACACAACTTGAGCAGACTGACAGAGCCTGGCAAGTCTCAGGACTCAAAGTGATAGGGACAGATCTTAAGGAATTTTTCTATTTACGGACACATGGCCTCGCTAGCCCTTTTTCATTCCCTCCCCTGAAATTTTCAGCAGTCAGAATAAGGACTTCATTCTCCTTAAAATATAGGCAGAAGTTCTTTTAGCCTTAACCTTCATCTAAAGTGTGTCATTTACCCTCGACGCCAGACGAGGGTAAGAAATGTGTGTTTCCTTGGGTTATATGGTGAACTGCTGGCGATGAAAGGGGGACTTAATATGGCCCAGCTAGCAGATGAGAGAGATAATTTTAGTAGCAGTGTTTATGAAGAACTCATGTGTTCAACTTGATCATCTGGGACACCAGAGAGGAGAGAGTCCTCTGGGCTGAACCCTGTTCGGGAGGTATGCTCACGTTGGGAATGAGCCTTGTGTGGCAGTGTCCAATTAACTGTGCACACATTAACACGTGCATTAACTGGGCTGTGCATATGTCCTGCCAGATTTGCTGGTGGAGGAACAGGCAGCAAGTGGCAGCACCTTTGGGGATGGAGGGAGAGGAGAATGGGGGCCACAACAGGAGTATGGGAAGCATACAGCAGCAAAGTGAGGAGGAGAAGAACAGTTATGGAAAGTTTCAAGCCACTGAACCAGGGCATGGAAAACTACTTAGCAGGCAGAGAAAAGGAGTAGGGCTTGGCAATGGCAGATGTGAGGAGAAAATGGAAAGCCAAAGTAGAGGGTCTCTGCATGAAATGGGGAGAGGTGGGAGAGGTGGAAGGGAATCAGACTCATCAGCTTCATTGCATCCTATTTTAGTAAAAGGTTGATGTTGGTGCTGGCACACGGCCCTGCCATTGGGGTAGAAAGGGGATGACGTTGAGTTAGCATCATATATAGCTTGTTCGTTCAGCTTGGAAAGAAGTAACAGTAATGCAGAATATGTGTATAATGTGAAATCCCACGATGCTGCAATGAGATTGCTGTGTTTTGGGAACCTGAGTTACAGAGCTGCACAGTAGCTGTTGTGGGACACGTTTTTTCTTCAAGTGTTAGCTGTCTCTGTGTTATGTTTGAGTTGCCTGGTTACACCAGGTGTTTTTGGCATGGTGAACTACAGTGAGTATGTGGTGCTTTGTTTCCTTGGTTAGATCCCAGACGTTTCACAGCTACCTGGAGGACATCATCAACTATCGCTGGGAGCTGGAGGAAGGGAAACCCAACCCCCTGCGGGAGTCCACCTTCCAGGAGCTGCCCCTGCGCACCCGGGTCGAGATCCTGCACCGCCTCTGTGACTACCGCCTTGATGCAGATGACGTCTTCGACCTCCTCAAGGTGCTTTGGGCAACAGGGAAGGGAGAAATGGTGTGGCTGCAGGAGCTGGGCCAGATCAGTGAATCTTCCTGGGAAGAGAAGGGTTGATGCTATTAAGTGTATTTAAAGGCCACATAACGGGTGGCAGTGCAATGGGTGGGCATTTTGCCATCTCCTCCCCTACCTTGCAGAGGACCCACGGCAAGTGCACAGGACTGCTCTTGGGGCTCTTGTCCTGGGCAGATGCATCTGTAACACGGGAGTCACTAAGTAAATTGTCTTCACTGGTTACCCTTCCTGTGAAGAGTGAATTTGGAGATGCTCCAACTGTAATGGCAGGGCTGAGAGCCGAGACTGCCTTGCTGAAGCATGGTGTGAGATGAAAGGATGGGGCTGAAGTTACTGGGGGAGCTGGGGGAGGGTGGTGGCAGGGATGGGGGAGGGAGCTTCTCAGGGCTGTGCATGACTGTCGCCAGCACTAATTAGACCTTCCCTGTCAGGAGCACCAGAGATGAAATGTTAAAACGAGAGAGGCCATTCAAATTAGAGATGCCAATCTAAATCCCTCCCTGGACAGAGAGGGAATGTTGCCTTCCCCCTGGAGTAACATTTTCCCAGCTCAGCCCGGAGGAGCAGCTGTACTGCTGCTGTGGCATGATGGGAGGGGAGGAGGGAGGGAGGTGTTTGTGGAGGGGTGTCATCATGTTTTGTGTGACAATGTGGCTGCTTTTCAACTTGTCACCGTCTGGCGGGGGTCTCCCGGTGGGCACAGGGCTTGGACGCCGACAGCCTCCGCGTGGAGCCACTGGGTGAGGACAGCAGCGGTGCCCTGTACTGGTACTTCTATGGCACACGGATGTACAAGGAGGACCCAGTGCAGGGGAAAACCAATGGAGAGCTGGCTCCAGACAGGTAACAGCCTCCCCCACGTCCCCTCCTGTGTCTGGGTGCAGGGGCAAAGCAGGGGGGGCAGCACAGCCAGCCTGGCTGGAGGGGACTCCGCCTGACTGCTGTTGTGTCGGGGGCAGCAGGGGGGAGCGGGCGGCTGCGCGGGGGGGGGGGGCGCCTGGGAGAGGCTGGGGAGGTGCGGGGCGAGACTGGAGTTGCCAAGCAGACTGTGAGCTGCCCCGCGTCACGCATTGTGTCGGAGCCAGCCTGCAGCCTTTGTGGCACCAGGAGAGCCTGCTGTGGGAGCGATGCTGCCTGTCCCACCGCATTCCTCCCTGTCTGCCCCGCACCGTGCTGGCGGCTCCCAGATCAGGCTCCTAGCGAGTGGGAATCCCTCCTCTCCTCCCCTCCCCATCCCGTTGCTGCTCTGATTTAATCCCTCCTTTGGTTGGGTTCCTAGCAGCTGTTCCGATTTTCCTGCCCTTCTTCCATCCTGCCAGCCACAGTTCCCTTGCTCAGCAGATATTTCATGGTGGTTTTGCCATTTTTCAGGGGGTGTGGGGGGCAGACAAACACCCCAAATGTTCCTGGGAAGACAGGCAAGAGACGAGGGCGACCCCCAAAGCGGAAAAAACTACTGGAAGAAAATTTACTGAGGTATGGAAAGGTGGTTCCTGCAATGGACATAAAATCCTTATGTTCCCAGAGGGAAGTATAATGTACTTCTGGGGTTCCCCCAATAAGTATGTATATGCAGCCATAATTTCAATGCATCTCTGAAGTGAAGCAAGCTCAGACTTGGTGGGTCCTTTGAACACTACCCAAACAAAATTCTAACTGAGCTGGAAGCCAAGTTTGGTGAAACAGTGGGTATCACACTTCCAACCACCTCACTTCAGATGCCGTTCCCCCGTGGAGTGCTAGGGGATATGCTCCTAATAAAGAATGTTTTCACTGCATAGCACTTGAAGCCAAAATCCTGGCCACTTAAGTCAGTATAGATTTTGGGATGCTTCCCATACGAATTGAAATACTGTCCTTGCCAAACTCCAGCCTGCACCCTTCACTTATTAAAATTTTATGAAGCTATGATAAATATGTATGTAAATATATATGTATCAAATGTGTGTTCTGCGTGCTGGCTTTTTCATGTTTTTTAGTGTGCACTGAATAATTGCTGCACCCCCCCATTTGTCTCCTCAGAAGCACCTGCATTTCCATGATGTGAAATAATGTATTTATTGTATCACTCCTCTCTTTCTTTTTTGGTAGGGAGAAGGCAGAAGAGAACTTGCTAATCCGCGAGACTCAGATAAGAAATGGTAAAGAGATTTTGCGGGATCGGGGTTGATACAATCAGCTAACACAGCTCTCAAATTATCAAAGCCCAGAGAGATGCCTTTCTCAGGAAAGGGAGAGTCTTTCTGCTGGTGGTTGGGGCTGAGTTTGGAAGGAGGGGTTGGTGTTACAGGCTGCCTTGCAGCTGGGAGCCTGGGCACCTGTGGGCTTCCTATCTTATCGTGGATTAGTTTGGGATGAAGAACTGTAATGTATTGGGTTACACTAGGTCTTGGGGGCCCACCTACTCACCGAGATTGATGGAAATGGGCTGTGAATGGCCCTTGCTCCTCCAGGGGTGAGGTGAATACAAGGCCCTGTTTATAACGGGTGCATTTTTTCAGACTGGCAGGAGGGTGGGGCCAGTGATGCCAAGATAGGGAAGGAAGAACCTTTTTGATTCTCCTCACCTCTCCTTCCTGGAGGCTGTTGGGTGGCTGAGCATGGTAAATGATGTCTTGGGGATACCCACCTAAGGGTTAATGAGGCAAGCAGAGAAAGCAAGTTGGCAACTAATGTGAAAGTGAGTCCGGGGCGTGCTGGGACTCATTTGTCATACATGTGGATCCATTGGCTTCCGCATAACCCAGTGGCTCAGCCTGCCCATTCCTTCCCCCTCCAAAAAAGGCAAAGGTGGCATTGTCTTTGCCTCCTTCTCTTTGCCCTTTGTCTTCAGATTTCCTGGCAGCTGCTCTGGAGGTGGGTGCTGGAGGGGTTTCTCAGATCATTGTCTTCCAGCAAATTGTGCCACTTCAGCTGCGGAGTAATCTGGTGGCACAAAGCAGTGCCTTAGTCCTGATTGCCTTTGAAACAAGTCACGTGTAGGCAGCTGGCAAGGGAAGGGGAAACGAGGGGGCAGGCTCTGGGGGCAGTGTGCAGGTAAGCTCCCCGCTGCAGGTGGGCAGGGGACAGTTGCATAGCCAGGGCAGCAGAAACCAGCACATGGTGTGTCTTTCACCACTGCAGTTACCAGTCCCCAGTACGTTAACTTGAGCCGAAGCCAAGGGTGGGTTAAGCTGCACGCTGGCCTGTGACCTGGAGCTAGCATATGCTTGCTCTGTGCTGCTACCACGGCACGGAGGTTTCCATCACAGGGCAGGTGGCTGGAGGGAGGCTGCAGCTCTCCAGCCTTCCTGGGGCAACCTGATAGCTCGTGTGCCGGAGCTGCTGGCAGCTCAAATCCACAAAGGGCCCAGGGTCGGGTTCAGAGAGAAAGGCGCTCTGTTTTTTGCTTCTTTGTTTTTAATACTTAATTTGCTTGAAAATGCAGTGAGAAGCTGCGTGACATCTGCCAGTGGGGGTGGTGACCATTACTTTCTTTCCAGTAGCCTGTGGTTAGCTCTAGAAAAGTCTAGATGGAGCTGAGAACCCCTCAGCCCAAAAGGGTTTGAACCAATATCTTCTCCCTCCCCAAAAATGGGCCACAACATTTTTTGCTTAGGGAGCGTCCTGGGGCAAAAGCACGCAAGTTGCAACCCATGAGGCTTCTCCGCTCTGTGTAAACATTTGTGGAGCAGGAACCACATTCCCTCTCTCCAGGTGGGTGTTCCAACCACCACACAAGAGTCCTTCCTTCGCAATTAATATTCAAATGTTTCACACAAGGAGGAACAGCTCAGAGTGTCTTGGTAGTTGGGACATGCTTCAGAGCGGTGGGAGATCTGCTTCAGATCCCGCTCTGGATTAAGCAGGGATAGGATGTGAACTTTTGGAACTTCCCCCTCATCTGGCAGCCCGATGAAGCCCATCCTGCACTTCCTCTTCTGTTCTTTCAAGTGCCTGCAAACAAAATATTTCATTTGGGGAGAATGGGAGGTTTTATTCACCGCAGCAAAGGTTTGCAGTGCTAAAAAAAAAACAAATTGGCTTATTTCAAGTAACATTAATTTTCAATGTTTTTATTCTGCTGCCAGGCTAAATCAGACATTTGCATTACCCTGTGTCCTGCTCTGGCTGACAGCCTCTATTACAAGAAACAAATTAAATCCTTTTCTCTGGTCCATCATAACTGGAATGGAGGCTTGCTACAGGGATGTCACACTATCCATGTGTTGCAAACTGCCACCATTACTTCTTCACCTGTGAACTTCCTCTGTGTCTTGGCATCACTTTTGGTGTCACTGGGGGAGGTAGCAGTGCTTCTGGTGGATCAAGAGAGCCTTGGGCCTATAGCAAAGAGCATGTTTCCCATAACAGTGGCCATTGGCAGTATTTTTTGCTCTTCCTGAGCTCTGAGGAGAGAAGAGAAGGGATAAAGAAAAGTTGTTAGTCATAACTGCTGTGGAGATAACATCTTTCATGTTGTTGAAGGGTCCCAAGGGCCTGGCCGTGGGACATGGTGGCTGCTGTGTCAGACGGAAGAGGAGTGGAGGCAGGTCACAGAGAGCTTCAGAGAGAGGACTTCCCTTAGAGAGCGACAGCTCTACAAACTCTTGAGTGAAGACTTCCTGCCGGAGATCTGCAACATGATTGCACAGAAGGTGAGGAGACATGACATCCTGTTTACCTCTCTATGACCACTTCCAAGAGCTTGGATGTTTGCTGATTGAAGGACAGCTAAATCCAAGCAGCCCTCATCCTCTCCTGCTCCCCCCACTCCAGCCTGCAAGTGTCCTGGATGTGGGACCTATTTAGCTTGCGTATGGGGAGAAAGGCTCTCCCCCATGGAGTGGCAGGGCTAGAGTCGATACGTAAGGATCTGGTTCGTGATTGCACAGCAGCATAGGTAGGATGGCTGAAGGGGTTACTGTCTTCAGCCATGTTCTGTGTCCCTCTTCTGCTAGCAGGGAATCTCTGTCTGCTTTTGAACTGCTGCGATTTACAGCCTAGCTTTTCTATGCAAACTGCCTGTGATTCCACTTTTACTGCTGTTTCTCAGCTGGCTCTGCTGAAGAAGCAGTGGCTGCTTTAGCTGTCCTAGCTATATCCATTCGAGCTGGTATGCCAGAGCCCCAAAACTCCGAAGACCATCACCCGTCAACTGAATGTTTTCAGGTGGGACAGATTTGGAACAGGATCCTTCAGCTAGATGGCTTTGCAAAAAAGGGCTCTGCAGTCAGTGCGATGTTCTTGGATTGAGTTCAGTTTGCTTGTTTGCTAGCCTTGTAAAGCTAATAGGGATTTCATGGTCTCTTCTAGCCCCCAGAGTTTCTCCTGCCAGTATCACCGATGTGCCCTAATTTCCTCCACTCTCTTTTTCCTTCCCTCAATTTTCAACCCTGTTTCAGGAGAAGCGTCTGCAGCGGACAGAGTTTTCTCCCAGGTGGATGTCTGACCATCAGCCCATCAAACCAATCAAGCAGGAGGTGAGGGGGGGTGCGAGGGGGAGGACGACGGAGGGAGGCGAGAGCAGATGCCTCCTGGGGGAAAAAATAAACCGCAGCATCGCTATTCAGTGGGAAGGAGTCATTTGAAAGTGCTTGTGCTGAAAGAGAGATGGGTGGTAATGCCCGTCAAAGGCAGGCTGACACTCAGGGTTTCTGTGGCGAGCAGGGAGGTGCTGCCCTCTGGATCGCAGAGGTAACCGGCCTCGCCACAGACTCCGGTGCAGCTGCATATGGAAATCTGCACTCAGTCTGGGGAATTCCACTTCAATGAAAGTGCTGGCACATTCGAGGCAGTTCAAAGAAAAGTTGAAGAAGGATGAGAGGGCTAGAAGAACCGGCTTACAAAGGGAAATGACAGAAATTCAGCCAAGGGGAAAACGTGAGGCTGCAAACACATGAGGGTGTAGATAGTGTGGAGGGAGAGAAGAATGACTGATGCAGTACGGAGCTGAGCTAGGAGGGGGTCAGCTGGAAATGGAAGTCACAATTTAGGCTGCTTAAAGAAATGCTTATCAAACTGCAGCTTTGTCAGCTGAAACGGCGCTCTCCATGCCTCTTCACCCCCATCTCCTCTCCACCCCATCAGTATAACAGCGCTGCTGCTTGCAGATCTGTGCAGTGAACCAGACCCAGGAAAATGACTGGAGTTAAATATAACCTTTTTCTTTGGTTGGGGTTATTTTTAACGTATATCAGCTTTTCGATCCAGTTCAACACACAGCCCCCAACAGTCACGCTGGCACAGCCAGGGGCATGGTAGAGTGGGGATGGGGTGTCTTTGAACTGGCAACTGCTACCCAAAGCAATCGGTCAGGCAACATGGGATTAGGTTTGGAGGAAAAAATTGGCTTGATTCTACCAGGCTGTGGCATAATCTCTTGCTGTATATGTAATGAAAACATAGTTACCTGGTGTTTTGTCAAACCCTGGGAAAGTAAACTGCAGGGAATATTCCATGTGAGCCAGGGTCAGGGGTTCCCACAAAACAAAGGAGAAAGTACAACTCCCCGCAATAAATATAATTACTTAGAATAGATAAATAAAAGGAAGGAAGAACCTCTCATCATGCTGCAGATAAAAGCCTGCCGAGAGGAAAATAAGACCCCAGCGATGGTCAGTTTGGGGCCAGAATTGCTTTCTGCAAAGCCCACCATGCAGGAAGCGCAGGGACACGTGTTTGTTCATGGGCAGCAGAAATCCCAGAGGAGGAGGGGAGTGGGAAACACATGGAGCCTGAATGATGCTAATCAGTACCGCAGGTGCTCCAGGTCTGCAGCAGCAGAGGGCTGTTAATTGCTGCCTGTGGGCCAGTGAAACGTTTCCAGCAAGCGGGGGGCCCTCCCAGCACCCGCTGCACTGAGACATGGGGAGCCAGCCAGTGCGAGGGTGGCAATGCTCCTGCCGGCTCCCCAGCAGGACGTGGCAGTCATCCCTGCCGCAGGGGAACCAGGGAAGGTGCCAGCATGTCTGATGGCTTCTGTGACGAGTGAGGGGTGGGCAGCAGGCGAGTCTGGGGGAGAAAACCTCAGCCTGGTGCAGGGGTGACCCCTTCCTCCTGGCTCCGGGAGCTGGATGCCACTTCAGTCCAAGATGTAACTGCTCTGTAGGCTCCTAATCCTGCAGGGGATTTCTCAACAGGTGGTTCAGATTAGCTCCTCATTAAAGAGCCGTCTGAGCAGCACCCTCATTAGGGTAGTGCTGCGGAAACCGGAGCAGGGAGGGTTTGGAGGGCGAGGGGCCGGGGCGTGTGGCTGGAAGGGGTCGGGGCACCCGCACCTCCTGGCCTTCTGCCCCTGAAGCCTGATACCCGCTGTCTGGAGAGCAAAGCAAAAGGCAGAAGTTTGGCCCTTTCGGGGTCCCAGGGGGGAAAAGCAGCAATGTTGTGTCCTGGAGTGCTCTCTGGCGGAGGGAAGGAGGCGGTGATGCCACAGTCGCAGATGAGAGGGATGGTTTTTATTCTCCGAGTCGGGAGGAAGCTGGAGAAACATCCCTTTGCCACCTCTTCATTCAGAAAGGAAGTTTAACTTGTGTTGGGTTCCTGCTTTCATCATTCCAATAGGCATCTGCTTCCATCACATCTAGGAGTTTACTTGTTTGTTTTGCTTTTTTTTTAACCCTGAGTTGAGCACCCTCATCCCCAGTGGTCTTAAGTGGGACACTGGGCAGTAGGTCCCTCTGAAAATCTGGCTATTTCTGTGTCTGAAGTGTCTTGAAGAGCCCATGCCATCGTTGCTGCTGTCCTGCCAGCACTGCAGGGAGCAAGTGCAGTTGTCACGGGCATCTGCTGCAGTCCTTGGTGCTCACTACATTGCGCTTGTGGTTTCTGCTTTTCTATTTTCTTCTCTTCCTAGATCTGCTAGGATGACATCTTCTTTGCTGCAGATTGTCCTGTTGCTTTGTTGATGCTGTATTTGTGGTGGGTTGATGAGGAACATGCTATGGATTCTGTGTTGCGCCATTACAGTATAGGGTGCTGAATGCACCCTGGATGCTTGGAGAGGCCCTGGTGTGAGCATTGTGGCTCAGATGTCGAGTTCGTGTTTCCGCAGGATGTAAATGGTGGAAGCTGTATGAATCCAGGGAAAGGGAAGGTCTGACCTGTGCACCAACAGTTGAAGAAATTAGTGTGGCTCACCAGGCTGGCTTAGATCTGCTGGCTTGGAGAATCTAGAGGCTGATGGTCACATCCTCAATAAAATATCTTCGTGTGCCGACTTCTGGTGGCTGGCTCCCACTCACCTCTTTCTTTTCGTAATTGCTGCAGAATCTGATGGTGTTTGGTTCCTATTGCAATTTAAAGATTGATCAAGAAAGTTAGGGGAAAACTAGTTGATAGTCAGGATCGGGCCTGAAAGGAAGATGTTTGCGTTGCATGAGTAGAAAATAGGATGGTAGAGTGGTTGAGAGGGATATGAAAAGACCCAAAAGTGGAAGTGTAGAGCCCAGCTCTGTAGGTTCTTGACCTCTGGTACTTGGCATAGCAGTTTCGGTCCTGGGCATCCTGGTGTTTGGATATTGATCGCTTGGAGGAGAGATCTGAGAGAGACAACTGGAATGATTAGGGAGCTGGAAGGATTGCTTTATAGGGAAACATTTAACCTAATTACAGAAACATGGGGGTTTTGTGTAAGTGTCTGAGGAAGCCCATAAAGGCTGGAATGTGGCTGAAGAAGAGAATGTATGCTTGCCTTGAAGAGT
Organism: Phalacrocorax carbo; assembly: GCF_963921805.1. NCBI lineage: Eukaryota > Metazoa > Chordata > Aves > Suliformes > Phalacrocoracidae > Phalacrocorax > Phalacrocorax carbo. Next base: position 69,297,504 of record NC_087513.1, read on the forward strand.
GCAACCAGGAATAACCGGATGGAATGAGGGGATGAGAAATGAACATTAGACTGAATGCAAGGAGAAGCTGGCTAACCTAACACACCTTTAGGTTAGGTGTGTTAGGAAGGTGGGAGAAGAGTAAAGTACTAATATTTGGCAAAGATCTGGAAAGGAAAAGATGATGGGCAGAGTTCCCTTGTGGTGGTGAGATTGTGCTGTGGGTTTCACCTAAAAAGATTGGTACAGAATAGGTGGTTTTGCTGTCCAGTCTGTCCCTAGATGCAGGATATGGCCCTAAATTTGCCAAGAGTCCCAACACCCTCGCTTGGACACTTCTCTGTGGCTGTTGGTGGTTAAAGCATAATTCCCTTAATATATCATTGCTGCTGGAGACAGGGAGATAATACATGATGTTTGTCCATGGAGGGCTGAAGGAGGAGATTGTAGAGTAGTGCTGTGTAGGGGAAAGGGAGGCAGAGGGGGAATGAATGTACAGTGAAACCAGACAACATTTCTTGGCGTTTATCAAAACACCTCAAGGTTCCATTTCTAGGCAATAAAACAAGGACAAAATAGTAATCATGGTGCCAGATTTTTTTCTGGGGCTTAATAATGGGCCTGGAGAAGGTGATGGTCTAAGCAGCAACCAAGGGACCCCAGCTGATTGCTAATCCTCAGGAAATGCCTTCTGCCTAAGCAGGGGTTGCTGGTTGTTCCCTGAAAATGAAGGTGGGGAAAACTGTGTGCACATTGTTCTTTTCTGATTGATATTACTTGCTGAAAATGGACACATACCTTGGTCTTGCAGAATTCAAAGAGGTGGGAGTAGCTGGTAGAGGACCAATTCATTTGTCTTATAATTAAATTAAGCTAATAAAGGTAATTCCACACTGCCATATACATACACATTATCGGAGCATTAGGAGCAGGCAATCCCTGGTCTTGGAAGCCTGCAGTCTAAGTGGGATCAAATGCAGCCTTGTAGCCTGCTGGCAGTGGGGAACTAAAAAGCCAGGCATCCTTGAATGAAAAAACTGGTTGGGGGACCCAGCAGGACAACTGTCCAAACAAGCAAGCGAGAACTAGTTCAGGGGAGATTAGAACATAGAAATATGGCGGACCTTATTTTCAACAGGAATGGAAAACAATCCAAATGATACCTTGATGCAAGGCTGTACCAGTCTCTTTTCCTGTCTTAAGTACTCTGTGTTTTATAGCAGAGCCAGGGTTGGGAGAGTAGTCCCTTCTGCTCACGCTTGCAACTCAGGGCTTTGCTACCTAGAAGGGGTAGAGGTGTTGTGTTGGGAGTGTCAACAGCCTGAATCCTTTGCCTCTGGAAGGGAAATAGACACGGTGTGTCCCTGGCAGAGTGGCAGCTTGTCTAACCCATCACTTCTCCTTCCGTTCAGCGCATGACAAATTACTTTCCTTTACATGTTGCTTTTCATCTGAGAATTCATATGTATAAATTCTTTTTTTTTCTTTTCTTTTTTTTCCCAGCCATTCATTGTAGGTATGCTTTAATACTTGCTTAAAGTAAGCCTGCCTCTGTTCAACCTTCAGTAAGCCAATTCATTACAGTTTTTGATGCACCGTTTTGTCACAGGTAAACCCGAATGTGCTGAGTTCAGTGGAGAAGCAGAGGCGCAGAGAGGAAGAGGAGGAACGTCAGATCCTTATAGCAGTGCAGAAGAGGGAGCAGGAACAGCTGCTAAAGGAGGAGAGGAAGAGAGAGATGGAGGAGAAGGTCAAAGCAGTGGAAGGTATGTGCAGCCAGTGTGAAGCGGGGTGGAAGATTTCAAACCCGAGATTGAGATCTTGAATTAAGATCTTGCATTTGCATTCCTCCCCTGCCAGGCCTGCTAACAGGAATATCTTTTCTTGCACTTACCTCAGATAAATTGGTCTTACTGTAGCTTCTTTTCCTTTGTCTCCCTCAGTTTTGGTGGCTGTTCCTTAGTGCACCCTTTAATTGTGTTGTCTTCCTCAAAACATGCTCCTTTGCCCCAGCTGTACTTTTTTTTCCTGCTGTTTGTGGCGTTCCTCAGTTCTTTTCTTTCTCACCACTTGCCTCCTCATGGATTTCCCTGTGCGCAGGATTACCTGGCTTTGTTCTTGCTGAATGGTATTTAGTCCTTGTGGCCCAATGTATGATGAAAGAAGGATTGCCTTTGAGGAGAAAGGGAAGGGGACAACATGGGAGTAGCAAGAGTAGTATTTTTATATTGCTACTGGCCTCATCAGTTGGAGAACTAAAGATGAGGGGACCAGGCTAAATAGAGCACCAGAGTTGGCAACTTCAGATGTTGGCCTTGTTTTTTCCTTGTTTTGAATTAAATGATGATTTAAGCTGTTCTGCAAGAAATAGCAGTGTTGCATTTAATACATCAGATTGAGGCACAGACAGCAGGCACTCAGCCAGTACATGTAAGCACTGGTGTCTAAGAGCAGGCTCATTTCTGACCACCTTCTTTCTGTCAGCCTCCCTTACAGGGATTCCTTTATCTGCTGCTTTTGCCACAGTGGCTGGCTGGGCTGTTGTAGCTCCAGGGAAACGCTGAACATCTTCAGAGAACTGTGGTGGCAGTATCAGTATCACGCATCCTCAAGTGGATAAAGAATCAGAAAAGGAAAAAAAGATTAAGTTCATGCAAACCTTGTAAACTTTCCAAGATGAAACAGTCTGCTACCAGATGTTTGGTAGCAGACCAGATGTTATCTAAGAATAGTTTCTTTTACCTGCTTACCTTTTTAACCTTTAGAAAATTCAATACTTGCTTGGACTTCATATATTCCTGGTTGCCAGTCCTAGCTAATCCAGCGCTTTAAACTGAGAATCAATTAGCTTCCATATCTGCCGCAGATATCTGTTTCACCTTGGCAAATTACATATTCTCTGTGCTTTAATTCTCCATCTCTATAGACAAAATTAATCTTGAAGTTCCAGAATTGCTGCAAAGGTAAATATACCTGTAAAAAGGTCTTGTTTTGATACAAGCCATGTCCTTTCTGGGTGAACGCAATCGCTATATCATCTCATGCAAAGGCACCAGAGCCACTCAAAGAAACCGGCATGAGATTGGGCAGTAAACTGTTTTAAGCCAATTTAGCATACATTCATGCTTTTATTGGCAGAGATGCTTTTATTTTGGTTTGTGCAGTTTCCTCCAGTTTAGTTTAAACTTGTCGCTAGTCAGTTTAGGCTAAGTCGGGAGAGGTCTCCTTTTAAGCTGATGAAAAAGCTGTTTAGGAAGGTTATTTAAATGGCTGACTTGTTCAGTTAAATCACTGCAGTATTTTTCATCCTGAGAAACAGCAGCTATCCAGGTAGAACTTTGGCTTCTTAACTATTTTCCTTATTGTCAAGCACACCCTCCATTAGCGTTTACTTTCATGACAGTTCTTACGATGGTCGGAAAGTGATTTGAAAATTAAGTCATTTGTTTTGCTTGGTTCAGACTTGTTAAAACTGGACATCCGTTGACAGAGATTTGAGGGTAAAAAGATTTTCTTGTATTTTGCAGCCTGTTTGTGATTTAACATTAATTTTTTAAGGTCTTCTATAGAGAGGTGATGTGAAACACAGGGTAAAATATCTGCTGTCTGATGAACTTCATCAGCGCTTCACCCACTTCAGAGTTTTAGACTGTATGCCTGTTCTTAGGTCACGTTTCTGTTTCCAGTCTGGAATTTGACTTCCCCCCACTCCAACACACGTCCCAGGTAGCGAGCCTCCTGCTGGGCCCATCTGTACTTTCCTGAATTTATGAGTTAAAGCAGCTTTCTAGATTTCTACCACAACAGCAGGTTAGAGTTTCCTGGTCCTCTTCTCAGATGCTGCTCCAACATTCTTTCTCACGCATATGATTTTCTAGCTGTTTGAGGGACTTTTTAGGGTGTTGGTTAGATTTTGAAAGCTGCTGGGTAGGACTCAACCCAGGCTGACAGCATGACAGTGAGCTCTGCCAGTGATCTTTAACCTGCCATATTAATCACTTGCTGTGGTAGAGGGACCTGCCATTAATCCTGACTGGGCTTCAATCTGGTATCAGGGTAGTGGTCCCCAATTCCTGTCAGTTTACCAGGTCAGATCCTTGGCAGGCCTTGATGGATTTCTAACCATCACCTTACCTCTTGGCTGCTGTTGCCACGAGGTTTTCCTTTTTCTGCCCAAGTCATTGCCTCATGTTTTTCTTACCTTTCTCACTTAGGCATCCATTATAATGTTTTCTAAGTGATGCTAATTTTATGAAAGAAACATGAAGTTCTGAACTGTGCTTGGACAGACTCAGATAATCTGCAATCTGATGTTATAACAGATGTTGTTAGATTCTGTAGGACATCTTAGATCTAAGTCCTGTCCTCCCAAATTCAGTGCTACCCAGAGTCTTCTAATGGGAAATTTTTACTTTCTTTTACCAGTCTTTGACATATTTGTCCGCAAACCTCCTTGGAAATACCCACCTTGTAGCTATCCCTAGTCATCTTGTGCTCTCAACCCCCATTCCAAGTTTTGTTTTGACTGACAGAGTAAGACAGCAAATTAATACTTTTCCACCAGAGCTGGTGCTTCTTGAGTCTTTGGCATTTTCCAAAGATGGACCCTCTTCTACAGGGTATCAGCCAAGTCTCCCCCATCTTTCTTTCACTCTGGGTGTTCCCCAATGTGGCCTGTTTTCTGGGGTCTTACTCCTATGACATCTCTCCTTGAACAGAATTCTGCTCCCACAGAATGTTGGTACAACCACAGGTGTTTAGCAAGTCAAATGAATTCACATTTCCTATAAGTAAAAGGAAATGAGGTTCATAAGAGCCAATAAACTTTCTATTATGAAGCAATCTGTTAGCCAGCTGTCTGGTTGCAAACCACAAGTTATATTACCAGTGTTGCTTCTTCCTGTCTCTCACCTCTTAAACCAAAGCTGTCCCAGTGGCCCTCCTGTGTGGCAGCTTGCTTGCTCTGGCCACTGGCCATTAAGGCCTACCTGAGCAATCTTCCCAAAGCTAGCAGTGGTGGAAGATAATAATGACCCCAGTTACTCACTGCCACCCTGCTGGTAGAACTTCACCCTTCCCTCGGCACTGCCCTTCATCCACTTTGGTGCAAAAACAGCTGCCTTGATCTCACCTGGCTGAGGTGAAGCATGTGGAGGTTGGTAACTTAACAAGCCAGCTCTTTCCATAGTGCTGATCTATGCCAAGGTCTGTGCATTGAACTTCTCTCTTTGTACCACGCCATGGTCAGGAATTTGTCTGGAAGCTGCGTAGGGGAGCATCTGTATCATAGCAATGCTTCAAAATCAATGACTGCAAAGTCAAAGGTGTGTTGATGGTGCACTGTATTCTCACCTCCTCTGTTCCTGTGCTGTTGCTGCTTTTGCTGAAAGGACAAGAACATTTCACTGGAGTTCTTGAGAGCTGCAGGACCTGCCTTCATTTTCCCTGCAAGATGTTGTTGCCAAGGAGTGCTGAATGGTTTTTCACCTCTCCCCCCTCCCCACTGCAGAACGGGCCAAGAGGAGGAAGCTTCGTGAAGAGCGGGCCTGGCTGCTGGCGCAGGGGAAGGAGCTCCCCCCTGAGCTTTCCCACTTGGATCCCAGTTCCCCTACCAGGGAGGAGCGAAGGACCAAGGATCTGTGAGTATGCAGCTGGGCATACAGCATGCGAGTGCATTGAAGTAGTGAGTACAGGAAGGAGGGGAGTGTGATCATTCACAGGAATGAGGAAGGAGAATTGAGGCTGGAGAACAGCGAGGAGTAAGCCAAGAAACATCTGGATTTGGTCCATGCTAGAGGAATGTTTGTGACGAGGCCTATTTGTCAGCGTTAGGGCACTCTGCATGGGGTGGAAGGGAAGATGAAGTACAACAGCGTGTCTTATATGTCCTCAGTCTGCATATTCACTGTTGTGCTTCCCATTACAGCTTTGAACTGGATGATGAGTTCACAGCCATGTACAAAGGTAAGTCCTGTCCCAGCTTTCCCCTTTGCATGACTTGCTCAAAGTGAAATACTCCCCTGGGCGTGTGTACGTATTAACCTTTCTTTTGCTACTGCCAGTTCTAGATGTGGTAAAGGCTCACAAAGACTCTTGGCCCTTCTTGGAGCCCGTTGATGAATCGTATGCTCCCAACTACTACCAGATCATTAAGGTATGGAAAGTGGTCCAGCCATCTTGACTGATGCGCTTTATTGACCAGGATGCAGTTTTTTGGAATTGTTTTGAAGTTTTGTGGGCTGTGTTACCCTTGCAGTCAAACTGCATGACTCCAGTATCCCCTTCTAGCCTTGTAAGTCAAGGAAACCAAAGATGAGAGGCTGCCTCTCAGGAGAGGCTCCCCATCTCTTTTCTGTGTAATGAAGCTAGCTGTGCAGGTTTGTAAGCCCCACTACACTTGCTGTAACTGAGGGGAGGTTTTGTTGCATTTCAGGCCCCCATGGACATCTCTAGCATGGAGAAGAAGCTGAATGGAGGTCAGTATTGCACCAAGGAAGAATTTGTGGGCGATATGAAGACCATGTTCAGGAACTGTCTTAAGTACAATGGTGAAGGCAGCGGTAAGAGCAGTAAGATGCTAAGTTCACCTATTTGCAGTGTTCAGGCAAAGCAAACAGTGATCTCTTCCTATCACCAGTACTTGATTTGTGCTTGTTCTCTTTTGGGGTATTTTTGAGAGGCCGGATGAAAGAGGAGGAGCTCCTGAGTCATAAGGGCTGGGGTTTCAGTGAGGTTTTTAGCACAATTTGATCATGCTGAATTGGGGCATGGCATACTAAGGGTCTCCCATGTTAGTACATGGTGGAGGTAGAACATAGGAAGAGAAGAAAGTCTGATTATTTCTGAGCTCGCTCCTTCATGTGCTTGTGTGTGTCTGTGTGCCCCCTTTTCTCATAATGTCTAACTCAGACTTTGAAAAGCATTGGAGTGTGGTTACCTCCCAGTGTTTGTTGAGTACCACAAAAAAGTGAGGAATGAACCAGGCTTGTCGTCCTTTGGATGGAAAATGTAATTTTTAGGTTACTTGGCTGTTGAATGAACAACATGAGTCTGCAAATGGGAAACCTGAAGTTTATTTGCCATGCCAATTAAAGTTCTATGTGATGCTTAGATAAGAAATCAGTTCCCATATGGTGGGTCATCACTGCAGACTGTACCTCACCAGCACCACCTTGAAAGGGAGAATAGTTAGAGCTACCCAGCTCATCACTGTGGGCCCCAAGTAAAAGCATTTCTGCACTGCCAATGGGAGACCTCTGTTTCCCGAGGAACTTCATGTTTAGTTTAGTAGAAACAACTGCAGTGTCATTTGCTTCAAGCCCTTGTAATTGACACTTCTCACATGTCTTTTCCTTCCTATCCATTCCAATGAAAAGTAGGAGCCCCTCTGAGCAGAACTGTCCTGTGGAAATGACACAACGGGGACACTGGTGTTGGCAATAGCTTTTGTGTCAGGGTCAGCAAGTGCTTTAGAAACTGTACATGGATAAACATGTTTGCTGATTTTCTTCTGTCTTGTAGCATACAGCAGAGATTTGAATGAGTCCAAGAAAAGCCTCTGAGTGTAATCAAATAGCATTGCTGGAAGTTCACATTTCTTCTCTCAGCACTCTGCTGGCTAGCTGCGCAGGTCACGCATCTCTGCGAGCAGAGGTGGTGCTTCTCGTAATGTAATTCTTGGCACGATGCTGGGACACTGAGTTAATGCTGACTCTGCAGGCCGTGCTGCTAATGGTACTTTGTCATGCCTATGTGCCTGTCCTCTGGTGGGGTTATGGAATAAATCTGGTGCTGCATTGCTTATTGAGTTTAAGAATGCAAACCAAAGTCAACTAGTTAGAAACAAGTCTTCCTCAAAGAAACTTTGTGCAGGGGAGATGATTTATCTGATGGGGAAAGTCTGATGTTGCTTAATTGTTTCTCCTCTATAAGGCTCTGTCCCTCATGTTGTTGGGTTTTCTTGACTGCAGAATATACCAAGATGGCTTACAACTTAGAGAGGTGTTTCCACCGAGCAATGATGAAGCACTTCCCTGGGGAAGATGGAGACACAGATGAGGAGTTTTGGATCAGAGAAGACGGGAGACGAGAGAAGAGGAGCCGACGGACTGGCCGCTCTAGCACAGGCAGTGTTTGGACTCGGTCACGAGACCCAGATGGACCAGGCAAGAGGCAGCAACGTCTAGAAAATGGAGGAAAACCTCCACCATATCGAGCTACTTCCAGGGCTCCTGCTTCTTCCTCCTCTTCCTCTTCCTCCTCCTTCTCCTCCTCCTCTGCAGAGGATCCAAGTGGCAACCCAATGCAGCCTCCTCGAGAAGTGGGCCCTTCCAATGGGCGAGGTTTCCCTCGCTCTCTGCAATATGGCGGCATGCCCAGCCCTGTGCCACATCCCGGCCAGATGGTAAGGAGCAATTTCTGCTGTTCTTCACCCATGAGGCCTGCGGAAGGAGGGAGGTAAAGGGGAATGAAGCTTTCTACTGTTAAATTCCCTACTGCGTGGCAAGAACATTCTCCCAGAGGTTAAGGGTCAGGGCTATGGTTTCTACAGCTGAAACTTTTCAGGCTTAGATTTAAACTGGTACTGTTTCAGTCTTTGCCACGCTAGCTGGGAACAGTCTCCTAACATTTCCTATGGCCAGCATGTCCCTGTGTGGGCTTGTGCCAGCCCTGGCTTCTGCAGTTCTCTTCTCTCCTTAGAGAGTTATCCCATTGTGCATAGAAAGCAATCACATTTCCTCTCTTAACCTCCAGTTTATGATTCTGAACAAGCTGGTCTTCTTTTATCTCAATTGTTTACAGATGCCTGGTAACTTTGTGCCATCTGTATATGACTGCATTTTGTGCCTTGAGTATTTATAAAAGCAGTAAACAAAATCAAACACAAGACCACTGTGGACTGCAGCAGTGACCTCCCTTTAGCCCAACATTTCTTCTCTGAATGCCACCTGTTCTGCATCCCCTCTGGGCTGTTCCTCACCCATCCTTCACTGCCTTTTTCATTTTAACCAGTGATGTCTTGTGGTGTGGTATATCAGCTGTTCCTCTGACATCCAGGCTACCCGTCATCCTTTCAGCTAGAGATCTAACAAAATGTTTAGTGATTCTTGTGATGCAGATAGCGGGAGGCAGTAGGAGAGCTGGAGGCAACGAGTATTTTGAAGGAAATCCAGCACGTTCCCCTGTCGTCCTGCTTGCATACTCTTTCCTGTGGTCCTCTCCTCTTCTTGGACAGAACCACTGCCCCCTCCAGTCTTCTTGCTTGCTCCCAGTAGTTGGGTGGGAAATGAGTGTATTGCAACCTTGAGCCCAGGGACACGTGGCTGGGGTGTGAGATAGGGGCTTTGGCAAGGCAGCTGTGTCACCTCATAGGAAAGAGACCACAGGTTTTTCATGGTATCTCAAAAAAACCTGTCCACTCATCCGTGTGGTTCTTCCAGCCTTGGCTTACCCTCACCTGCAGCAGCTCTGCTCCTTTTCTGCGCTTCAAAAATTGTTTTATTTCTTCCTCCTGCACCCCTCCCTGTCCACCAGAGACCAGCTGTGCCAGGAACGTTTGGTCCCCTGCGTGGATCAGATCCCACAAAACTTTATGGCTCGCCACGAGTGCCTGAGCCTCATCCTGGAGATCCGGTCCAGCAGCACCAGCACTTTGCCATGCAGGTAAGAAACACTGCAGCCAAGGGATCAGCACCCTGGGAACCGCAGGTCTCCTCCATTTCTCGGTGCAATGCCTCTCACCGAGACCCACCTTGTCTGTCTCTCTCTCCTCCCCAGCCGGCCATGGGACTGAGTGAGCACCGTGGGCACAGGCTGGCCGCCCCGGAGAAGCAGGCATGCGCAGGACCAACCCACGTCACCGGCCTCGGCCCCCGGCCAGGCGCTCTGCAGCTGGGGCGCATGAGTGGCCCCCCACCTGATGCCGTCTACCCACCAGCCCAGTTCCAGCAGGGCTTCCTCCCCCCAAGGCACAATGGGCCCGCCGTGAGGCCACCGGAGGGCTCGGAGGTCCCCCCAGGGCACATGTACCGGCCCTACAAGTACCTGAACCGTGCACACCCAGCCCTGTGGAATGGCAGCCACGGCCCCACTGGCCAGGGCACTGTGGGGCCAGAGGAGAAGGCGCCCATGGGGCCAGGGCCCTCACTCCAGCCCCGCGCCCTGGGTCATATGATGGACCCCCGCGCCATGAGGCCGCCGCTGCCTCCTAGCCAGTGGACCGAGCAATCGAATTTCCTACCTCACGGGGTGCCTCCCTCAGGGTATATCAGACCGCCTGGGAAAGCCACGAGCCAGAGGATGCCACAGCCACCGCCAGCCACTCTGTTTGGGGGACCGCCTCAGGTTCAAAGAGGGTGCCAGGGTGGGGACTCCATGATGGACAGCCCGGAGATGATCGCCATGCAGCAGCTGTCCTCCCGCGTGTGCCCACCGGGTGTGCCTTACCACCCTCGTCAGCCACCCCCACCACACCTCCCCGGACCCTTTCCCCAGCTGGCTCACGCCGCCTCTGCCACCAGCGTGCAGCCTCCGAAACCTGTTGTGGGGAACGGGAGCTCCCAGGATCCCACCAGTCAGACCATGGAGCCGGAGAGCAGCCAAGGTAGACCCTTGAGCGCCCACCTGCCAACGTGGCAGCCCCTGCCTGTAGCGTTTGACCTTTCCTGCCTGACCCTTTGCTTACTGCCAGGCTTCCCTCCTGCCCACAGCCCAGCATCACTGCTTCCCTTGCCCGTGCAGGCCCTCTGCCCGCCGGTGTGCACTTGCAAGGAGGGTGCAGGAGCACCCCCAGGCCAGCTTAGTTGCTCTTGGGCTCCAAACTTATAGGGTCCCAAACTTTAACTGCCTTACAGATGCACTAAACTTGTGTCTGCAAATGTGGTTTTATTTGGATTTGTACCACCAGAGAAGTAAATATATGCCCTGACTTTCACGCATACCGGCGCCAATTTTAAGCAGTGGCTGAGGCTTAGCTGGGTTTTTTTCCTAGAAAATAATTAAACTTTTGATTAAGTAGTTGTGGGACACACATTTTTTTACACATCTTTTTTGAATCTAAAGCGGAATATATTTTGTGCTCTAGCCATCGCTTAGACTTTTCTAAGGTGGTTTTGTTTCACTGTAGCCTGCCAGAGGTCCCCTCTGTCCCAGCTATACCTGCAAGCTATCAGCTTGTCATGGGGTGCAAATGCAAAGCATAGGCTGTAGTGCATCTAGAGCTTACTTGGAGTTCATATGAAAATTGGATCTGCAGAGAGTTAGGTAGGGAAAGAAGATTTTATGTGAATAAATGGTTTAAATACACTCCTTTGAATATATGTCAGTGCAGCTTCTCCTCTGAAATGCACGTGTGCCTTGTGAGTTTAATATCTCAAGGTCTTCACACAACAGGACTGACTGAAGGCCCAGAGCAGCAGTGTCAGTTCAGGTGGGATAGCAGCATGTCATGTGTGCCATCACAAGTTTCTTTCTAGTTGAATTTAATTCATTCTAGCTGCTAAACTAGAGATCAAAAAAAAAAAAAACCCACCCTTAAAAATAAGGCAAACCTAAAGTAGAGATCAAAAAACCCCAGAGATCAAAAACAAAATTTTTTTTCATTAATTCTAGCTGGTAAACTAGAGATCAAAACCCTTGCATCTTTTATCAATCCCTCGTGTGCTTTGCACTAAAAGGAAACTCTTTCCTTGTGTGGCATTGCTTAAAAGTCATCATCGTTTAACTGTGCTGGATATAGAACAGAGACCAGGAGAGGACGTTGAGTAATTGCAGGGCAGAGCAGTTGCCTCTCCAAATCATGGTTGGTTAAAATATGGCTGTGATCAGCTCTGCAGCATCTCAGTGTGTGGTAGTGCTTCTGCCCAAGCTCTGGACACGTGGGGTTTGTGGACCAGAAGGGGCAATGCAGCCTGAAATCAAGCTGCCATTGACCTGGCTTCTTATCTTACTGTCATGTGGACCCCACTGCGGTATTTCCCAACTCTGCCTCTCATCAGAAGCCTCTGCACACCCAGGTGTCAGACCAAACCCACATGTGCAGTGTTACTCTGGGGTAGGTATGACTTATCAGTGCTACTACAGTGTGCCTGTATCTTGAGGGTTCAGTCCATGTGTACTATCTTTCCAAGAGAGGTGCAACCTCATGGGTAGTTTTTAAAAGAGCTCTTTTAAAAGAAGCAGCTACTAAATGCCACCCAACTTTGCAAAAACACACTTCAGAATTGCTAAAGTTCTCTGAAGGGAAGACTATTTGATGGGTGTGAGAGGGAGACTGCAGCCCTGCAGAAGAGCAGTTGTCCTGGTGCCATGCTCCAACAGTCCTGTAGAGAGGTTTGAGTAGAGGACAGGATAGTGTAGGCTTTGGAGTGTGTACTTTGAAGCCTTCAATAGAAAGCTGCTGCTTCTCTTCCATTTACACAGTTCAGAAAGCAGGGTGCTTTCTCCATCCAGATGTTAGGGACTTGTCGGACAGAGCTGCCCAGCAACTTTGGGTCAGCAGCAAAAGAGGGTGTTGAGAGGCTACTTTGGTAGATCTGGTTAAGCCGGCAGGAATTAGTCTTTGGCACATGTGCTTTGGCTGAGTGTTAGGCATGTGTATGTGTCAGGTGGGGAGGGCCAATTTCCAAAATTAGACCAATGTGTGACTTTTCCCCCCTCTCTTTCCAGTGGAGCCGCCAGCAGGCGTGGACGAGAAGGCTCAGTGCATTGGCATTCCCGATGGGGCCTACGCCAAACTCCTACCTCATCCCAAGCCCCCACTGCCCATGGAGTGTACCAGGCGCGCCTTGCTCCCAGACGGGGAGGGGGACAGCTCCAGCGTGAAGGGTGACCTGAAGGCAGGGCACGGCAAGGGCACATGGCCGGTGGACAGTAGCTACGCCAGTGGCCCAGGCTGCGTGAGGGACCTGGTGCCCACCTCTGACAGAGGGGGTCCCCTGCCTGAGAACGGGGCGGCGGGCGAGGGGCCAGCAGCCGGCACTGAGGGGAAGGGGCTAGCCACCAACATGCTGGAGAAGCCCCTCTGCGGCGGGGGGAAAGCTCTGTCTGAAGCAGCTGTGCCTTGCATGGGGCAGGGCACTGGCCTCCCCGGCATGGACACCAGCTCCATGGGGGCCACCCCCAACCAGTTCCACCCTCTCTACATGCCTGGTCTGGAATACCCAAATTCAGCTGGCCGGTACCACATCAACCCAGGCCTCCAGGGGTTTGGCCCTGTGATGGGGGGGAAACCACCTCCTCCCGCCTCTCACCCCCAGCATTTTCCCCCACGGGGCTTCCAGCCAAGCAGCGCCCACCCCGGTGTCTTCCCCCGGTATCGGCACCCACAGGGCATGCCCTATCCCTACCAGCCGCAGCCTCAACCTTCCTACCACCACTACCAGCGACCGCCCTACTACGCCTGTCCACAGGGCTACTCGGACTGGCAGAGGCCTCTGCACCCCCAGGCCAGCCCCAGCGGGCACCCCACTGCCCACCCACCCCTGGCCAGACCCCCTTTCCCGGAGCGGGGGTCTGCCAGCAGCTTGCAGGGCTGCGAGGCACTGAGCACCGCCCTGGCCTCTCCCAACCGCATGGACATAGCGAGTGCCAAAGAGGTTTCTCCAAGTGACGGGCAGGATCTGGGGCCTGAAGACGAGAAGTCTGAGGAATCCCAGGAAAGACCGGAGAGTCCCAAAGAGTTTCTTGATTTGGACAACCACAATGCGGCCACAAAGAGGCAAAGCTCGGTGGCAGCAGGGGAGTTCCTCTATGGAGCCCCGCCACCGCACCTGGGTTCGGGGATGGGATTCGGCCCGTCGGCTTTCCCTCCCCATGGGATGATGTTACAGACTGGCTCTCCTTATGCATCACGGCATCCTGCCAGTCATTTCCAGCCCAGGACGTATGGATCACCCATGAATGCTCACCTGTCTCATCACCCTGCCTCCGGCCAGGCCAATGGCCTCTCTCAGGAGGGACCCCTGTACCGCTGCCGGGAGGAGAACGTAGGTCACTTTCAGGCCTTGCTGATGGAGCAGAGAGGCAGTGGAGGTGGCATGGGGGGGCCACCCCAGGACTTGTATAGACCCTCGGGGTAAGATCGTGTTTTCTGCAAGAAGGCAAGGCGGGAGGGGGGTGATGCCTGGGTGATGATAAGTGTTTGGATATTCCTGAAAGGACATGGGTTGAAGTCAGAGGAAATGGCAAGTGCTGTTGAGAGGCTAACAGATGACTCTCAGACCCTTGGAGTAAAAGGTCACTTAGACCTTTCTGTAAGCTGGAGAGAGTCTTGTTGCAGCTCCTTAAAAACAAGTAGCAATAATTATCACGGGAGACCTGTTAGCCTGTCCCATCCATCTCATCCGCACACCAGTGCTTTGTTTTATCTCACAGTGTTTCGTTAATGTGTTGTCCAGGGTTGTGCACCTCTTAATCAAATGATCTCTTACCATTTTCTTTGCAAGAATTTTATTGCATCTTCCTCATAGCAGGGCAGAGTAGTTAACTAAAGTTATGAACTTGTTATGAACTCCTTCACTTTAATGTTGCCCCTTTTTTCCCTTCTTCTTGCTTTGCCCTTCCTCTCTGTCTCACATTTCCCTCGCAGAAAATTATTTCTCACTGAGATTGTGCATATCACATTTTATTCCAGAGTGGAAACTTCTGTTACTCAAAAAATTCCCTGTCCAGATTTTATGTGCTCAACTGCTACTGTTTTGTCATAGTCCCAGCACGACAGTCCGTCATCAAGTATTCAGGGGGCTTGGCTTACAACTAAGTCATTGTGGGGGTGGCATGGATTAAAGGTTGTGTTTTGGGGGAAAGCCAGAAAGAAAAATACACGAGATGCATGCTTGTATGCAAATGTCTTATGTATGCATTCAACCAAGTAGATGAGATTTGCTCTTGATGTTCATGTGCTAAAACTCTCTCCATTCAACCTGGCTCCAGAATGCAAATGCATCAGGCTCAAGTTGCCTTCCCGAAGATGCCTACAGCAACCATGTCCCGGGAAGATTTGACGCCACAAAAACCATCAGCATTGCCTCTGGATCAAGTAAGGGCCCCTAAAGAGAGCAGAGTTGAAATGCGAGTCCTACTCCTTGAACCGGTGGGAAGGGAGAAGTGTTGGATGAGAGCGGGAAGCACTGGAGGAAGCTGGGAAGTGAGCTGCTGCCCTACAGAGCAGTTGGGGATGTCTCTGTAGTCTTAGCTAACACTAAAACATAACCTAGGCGGACCGATAGTGCTAGCTTTGAACTGGTGGCATGCAATCATGAGGTTACTCTTTTCTAAAGCTGCTAGTTAAAGCCTCCAACTCTTGTTCTTCCTCTTCCAGAGCTAGTGAGAGGAAGGAAGGACCTCATGAAGACGAAAGCCACACGTGATTTGGACAAGGGGGAGGAGGGGCAGGCCTTCCTCCCACCCTCCCCTCGCCCGAGCAGCATGTAGCTTCCTGGGTCCGTGGAACATGATGCCTCACGGCTTTTGTGTTGGAAACCCGGAGTGGTGCTAGGCCCCAGCCAGCTGAGCAGCTGGCTCGCCGCCGCGACAAACTAGTGGCTTTCTGTGACCGGAGACTGCGTCTTGTTCAGGGTTTGAGGGATTTTTTTGGGTGGGGGGGCGGGGGTGGGGGCAGAAACTTTCATTGACTGCTAACTCAGGTATATTTTTCAGGGTGGAAGAGGATGATGATGGAATTTTACTTGTAGTATTAATGTGTGTGTTTTGGAGCTGGATCCAGTTTACAGAATTTAACCTGTTGCCTTTTTAAATAAATTTCTGTTGTTGGTGAATGTATTGTACATAATAGGGGAGGGGGTGGGCCCAGCTTGTAGTGGGCTTAGCACTGGAGGAATCCTTAACTGTTTACAATCATATCACACTGAAATCTTTCAGGATAGGGTAAGGGTTTGGGGGGAGCGGGGAGAGGTGAGGGAATGTGTGATGGATGACTTGCTGTCCTCCTTCCTGTCCTCTGCAACCAAGACACAACCTGACGGTTGGTTGACTTAATAGCAGGAATTGCTCAGGAGCATAACATGTCCTCCTTTTTCTCTTGTCTTCTTTCTCCTTCCCCCCCTCACCCCTACCTCCCCCCCTCTGGATCCAGGGCCTGAGTGCACTTCCAGCTCCTGTCATCATGGGGGAACAAGGAAACCAGGACCAGGAATTGAAACCAGAACAGGACATTCATGGCATTGTCCCTTCTGCTAGTATAGTACCCTTCTCCCTGCCTTTCTGACAGGAGAAATATATGCTCTAGAAAACAGAAAATGGCATAAGTGGTCATCTTAGACTTATTTTGGTGAAACCAGTGCAGCTGGGGGTGGAGCAGCACCTGTAGAACAAACTTTGTGCCCTGCTGTCCGAGGAGAGGAGCTGAGTCCCCATCTTTCTTTCTCTGACCCTTGGCTATATTCACTTCTTACCAGCAGCAAAGCAGAAAGTACCTCAGGGTTCCTGATCATTCTCAGTTGCCTGTGGAGGAGGAGGAGGAGCATGAGGCTGCTTTGGAAGAATGGTTGGTTTACTGCGGTGTGAGCCATTTGTGGCCTATGGAGTTGGATTTGGGGTTTGGAAGTTACAGGTGAATCAGAAAGCACTGATTTGACATCATATATTGGGGTGTCACAGCTCAAGGTTTGAGGGACAAGAAGGCTGTGTGCTCAAGCTGAGTTGGTTTAACTTTGTCATCGCTGATGACGTAGCAGCAGGTCCTACCTAGCAGGGCTAGTGGCAGCTTCCCTCAGAGGCTGTGTGCAGTCTGCAGGGGATTTCCTCCCCAGTTGTAGTACTGCAACTATGGGAAATCCATGTGTGCCAGCACTTCTTCAGCCACTGGCGTTCAAATCTAGTTTTGGTGAATGCGTTCAGTAGGAATTTCATCTGCATTTATTCACATTATAAAGCTAACAAGCAAACACAGCTAATTATTCCTGGGGGAGCTGGGGTAAAACAGGGGAGTTGCTACACTACAAGTCTGGGCAGCAAGATCTGCTGGGACCACAGCCCTAGTGGGCAGGCTGCTGGTTGCACTGGAGGGACAGTGGTATGGTTAAAAGGAGGATGTGCCAATGCATTGGACAAATTGTGCTAGCAAAAGCATAAGTGGCAGCAGAAGTGAAGACAGAGCAGCATGCCCTTTAGTCTGTGGTACTAGCTAGGGGAAGGTCTTTGTCTCCAGGTTTCTGGAGAACTTTGCTGGCTGCTTTGTTGTCTTGGATGGCGCCATCACCCATATCTTTAGCTGGATTGCACTAGCACGCATGACTGCAATGCCTTTGTCCTGCTGTGTAGATCTACCATGGGCTGGCAAAGCTGAGTAAATGGTAGGTAGCATCCGACTGAGCCATTACTCCTTCTGTCCTAAGCTTTTGGAAGCACAAAAAGCCTAAAAGATGAGAAATATTCTTTCTTGAAATAGTTAGAACAAGGAAGGACTGCCACATTAGTATCCTCTTACCAATGAGTCTCACTGTTCTGTTGCTAAAGTACTTTTGCCTCTGATGAGCTGTGCAGAGCCAAGGCATTTTCCAAGCCTAACAGGAGTTAAACTTCTTCACCCTATTCTCACAAGCGTGTTTATAAATGCTGTTGTTCTTACTCACTGCTGCAGCTAGCCTGTGAACTATCGCTGCTGTCTGCTTAGTCCACTGAGTTGCCTGGGACAGCTGGCTCCTCTGCAAAGGAGTATAATGTGAAATACTTAAAATATCTATCTATAGATGCCATTACATTATGAAAAGGAGATTTTTTTGTGTGTGTGTTCATCTGTCAGGGAGCAGTTGTCACTGGGGGATTGGTACAACTGGAATAGATAATCCTGAAGGTTGTCCTTTGCCTGAGAAGCAGGTAACTGCTCTCCCCAGCCAAGACATTATGCTACAGCTCATCCAAATTTGTCCCGGATCTGAGGGTCTGCTGCTGGCTTGTCAGCTGCAGTGGGTTTTCAGAGATATGCCCCAGCTGCTTGGAAATGCAGGTCTGGATACTTCCCTGAATGGAGGTACTGAAGCAGTAGTAGCTATTTAAGAAAAAATGTGCAAGTATGACTGCTCTTCAGGACAATAAATCTGACCCCTAACAAATGAAAACATGGTTGCTCCCCCTTGTAAAGCAATCTTTAGTTCATTATACATATTAAAAAAATTTGAAATAGCACATTTAAAAATAGAGGAACCGTAAAATAGAACTTGTAGCAAAGTATTTGAAATTCTGGAAATGTGAATGTAGATTCTGCAAACAACCCTTGCTGGGCTTCAGCCTGTCTCACCTGTATCACAGATAGTTACCCGAATATTTGAAGTGCCTTTCATTCAGCTCATCGTGAACTTTGTGGAACAGGAGGTTTTTAGAAGCTATAAAAAAACCCCAACTAAGCTGAAGCACTCTTGGCCTTCAGCTGGAACTGGCACTGAAAACATGGTTCTAGTGGTCATGGTATCTGGATGAGCACCAAGCCCAGATCAAAACAGGGGACAAATAAGAAAGGCAAGAATTGCTTGTGGCCTGCCTGGAGAGGGTAGTGGAGTGTTAGTGATAAATACCCTGAGGATCCTGTATGGAGCGTGTGACGTGAAGATATTATCCCCTACCTGATATAATGGAAATCTGGAAGAAGGGTTTGACTTGTGGATGGTAGACAAAACAGAGTAGTGAAGCTGATTCCCTCTAGGGTGGTTTCTAGGTAAATGACTTTTGATGTAGTCAGTAATTCTTATTAAAGTGACTAACAGGCTGCTGTTGTGAGGATACACATGGTTTATATTAGAAAAGTACTAATATAGTGTAGGGGTAACTATGGCTGGGCTACAGGGATAGGGCTATCCTGGGGACAGGCCGCGCTAAGGGAGAGAGCTGCTTGTAGAATCTTAGCTCAGAGTTTCCAGACTTTCAAATGCTTTGTTCACAAGTGTTTGGATTTTATTTTTTTCTTCTTTTCTTCTTTTTGTGATTACATCTAGGGATGCCCTAAAAATCAGAGCTCTATCTCACTAGCTACAATCTTGAGCAAATCACAGAAAATTGGCACTCTTCAGAGGGCACAGGGCTGGGAGCAGATTGCTGGGGTGGAACACCAGTGGAAATGCACAGGGAGAAGCAGAAAATGTGTATTTTATAGTTTATGGTTTCCTAACCCATGCTCTGCAGGGCTGTTTTGTAGATATTAGGAAAGAGACAGGTTTAAGGAAGGGTTTAGAAGACAATAAAGTGGCAGGTTTTTATGTACAGAGTGGTACTTTTTGCCACAGGTTGGCATACAGTGCAGGAGAAGTGTAGCTGCATTTTAAAATACCCTGGCTTTTGAGTGCCATATTTGTGCCACTATCTTAAATATTTTAACACAATACAGAGAAATTCTGGACTCTGTTTGGAAGCCTTCTTTCTCATCCCCCAGCACTGTTGTAGTATAGTAATTACCAGTTGGTCCTTCTTCAGCAAGCATCTTGAGCTAGTGACTTTGCAAAGTTTCCTGTAGCTATTACTTTTCCCATACAGAGGATGTGTTTTGCTGTAATTACGGATTTCGCATTAAATGAGACTATATAATATGTAGAACAAATACTATGTTGACCATGATTGAACATGCCAAAAATTTCCAATATTCTCAGATGGGCTTTGTATGCTACTTGGGCTTTTTAGCATCTTGCTTTCCCCACCACCTTGCCCTTTGCAAGTGGTGTGTGGTGTTCCCGAGATGTGCAATTGCCATTACAGATGCCATTGTATAAACTTCCCCTGGGACTCTGGAAGCTTCAGGCATCTTAAGCACTACAGGGCCTGGCAATTCAGCTTGAGTATTTTAAGAAGGCCAGTCACTAGGCTTCACAGTGATTTTTAGCTGTGCCCAGCAGAAGTTCGCCGTCTATAAATTCCATAGTGTGACCGACCAAACCACTCGGTAGCAATCCAAGGCACCAGCCTACAATGAGGAGGACAAAAGAGGAAAGTAAATTTGAAGCTTCAAGGCCCAACTAGTTTGATTTGTGACTTTAAAGTACATGGAGACACTTTTCTTGGAAGAGCTTCTGATCCTTTCTTCTCTGCCAAATGCCTTTCCCATGCAGACTTTCCGAAATGAATCTCCTGTGTATATTTTTGTAAGTGTGGTTTCTCGGGGTCTTGGAGAGCTATCAGCTTCTTGATGTCTTATTTGAAAGCTAGTCACAGAGGCTGTCTTTCATTCTGCTGACGGAGGCAGTTCTCTTGCAGCTTCTCACCTCAACACTTCTCCATTTAAAATGAAAGTATAATTAGAAAACAACCTTCCTTTTTTTCCTCTACTGATCTCTGTCAGTCTTCTGTGCATCTTTGTGTTCAGCTGGGGGTGTTTCTTTGCTCTTGGTGGCTTTGTTCTGCCTTCATTTTCTAAGGAGACAGTGTTGCCATGTGCATTGTGGAGTTTTGGAGAAGGCGCTGAATCAAGTGATGGGGAAGAGCCATCCCGAGGGGTGGCTTGGAGAAGACAAATGGGAATTTGTGATGGTGTGGTTGCCCCTGGTTCCCCCAGCTGCAGAGCAACTGTGCAACTGGGTCTGCCCTTAATCAGAGCAACCCCTTAAAAAGTTTTTACTGTGGTGCATTGGTGGTAGAGGAGTTTGCTCTTGCAGAATTCCTGTTTCGTTCTAAGTCCAGAGGTGGTGGTTGAAGAGCAGGTGTGTGTGCCGTATCTTTTCTGTAAGGCCAAGATTGAGATAGCGGGCTGTGAAAGTAGCATTGCAGCTGCAGGCCATGTGGCAAGATTTAAAAGCGTGTGCTTATTGTAACCAAGAAAGCATCTCAAATATTGACCTTCCAGCCTTTCCCCATCTGTACCTATTTAACATACAGATGGGGGTAAAGCACATTTGGGCTTGGCAGGACCCCTGCCGCCCATGCGGAAGGAAAATGCTTTTAACCAGCACATAATGAACTACGCATTCTGGTTTTCACTCTCCACTGCCCACTTCCCTCTCTGTAAAAGAGCTGGGGAAGACCCATTTCCAGCTGTCTCCAAATAGGAGTTCCTGGGATGACAAGAGCAAGGCTTGGTCCACTCCTAAGCAAGGAAATTCAGCGCAGGGTTTTATGTATTTAAAGCTAGATAGTAACATCCAAGTCTACCTTTGAAGCACAGGTGTAGCTAGCTGTGTGACACCATACCCTTTTTGATTACCGCCTCAGCTCACATGCAGTATTTGACAGACCATGGAGCATTTTGTAGTTTTAACACTGCTGGCCTTGCATTGGCTGGGAGTTTTCCTGCTTAATCTGCAGCAGTGGCCTAGGCTTCTTTCGGCAAAGGTGTTCCTCTTTTTGAAATGCGGATGTCAAAGAGGACAGTGCATCTAGGAGAGAGCAAGAGCTACAGTGAAAGGGGGGGTGAAGGATTAATTAGGGCTGAGGATTAACTGGGTTTTTCACCAACTCCAGCAAGTCTGTCTGTCCCTTGCCCCTTTTTTGGAAATACTTGGCTCACTAGCAGAAAGGTAATAAGTGGAATACCTTCTAAATAAAAATGGAACTGACTGTGTGGGCAAAATTCCCTTGTTGTGGACAAAGTTAGACCAGATAGCCATTAGCGACTCCTTTGGCCTTCAAATCGGTAAGACATAAGCAGACACGTAGTGCACTCAAACACTGCTGAGTACATCAGAGAAGCTATCTGCCTTTCTGAAGCAAGTCAGGCAGCTACAGGAGCTCAGGCCTCAACTTTTAGTCTGGAAAGTCCTCTGATCCCCTTTTGTGTCATGCACCACCACTTCCCCTCTCCTTGCTTTCTAGCTTTCAGGTTTCTTTCCTTCTGCTCACTTTGCTCTAGTCGGTTGCTGTCAAGTGCAGAGATGAAAGCTCTCTGCCCATGTGAGTAGACGGGCAGAAGGTTGAACTTGCCAGCTATCTCCCCTGCACACGCATGTAGAAAGCAGCTGAGGAGTACACATTTACTCTCTTCATGAAATTAAGGCGTCCTCGGTGTCTCACTGGCATTCTCCCGCATGCCCCTGGCGTTTGCCATCCTGGCACGGTGATGTCTGTCCTTCTGCCAGCAGAAGGATTTGCTCCTGGTCCCTGTGCAGCATTCCTGTGCATGATCCTGGTGTGTCTACCTCCCAGTGAGCTTCGGTTGGAAACATATAATGTGTACAACCATGAAAACTGTTTCCTCTCTTCTCTGATACATCAGTGAATGCTGCTGCTTTATTTTTTCTGAGCAATAATAACATGCAGCAGTGCAACTTTGACTTTCCCATATTGTTTCAGGGAGTGGATGGCTATGAAACAGTGCTGGGCTTCACAGTTTGAGTGGGAAGCAAGGTGCTTTCTGTAGCCCTGCATTTCATCTCTGCCGTGTTCCTGCTTTCCCAGCGACTGATGCATTGATTTAGGTAGCCGGGATAGAGCTGTTTCTTTCCTCTGTGTTCAGGAATGTAGAAAGGGAGGGGAGCAAGCTGGTAAAGTTGAGCCTGTCCATGAAGCAGAGCACATGGAAGAGGGGTGCCTGTTGCTGCCACGGAGTGAGGGGTGGGTGCACCACTGATTTAATGCATCTGGGGGAGAGCAACCTGCTACTACTTGGCATTGATGGGGGAGGTAGCGGGAGAGCCTATGCCACTACATCAATTTTTCTGAAGGTGGGTGACATTGGGGTTTGGGTTTTTTTGTGTTATTGTAAGTTTGTAAAGAATGTAATCTGTCTGTTGGGGGCACAAGGAGAAAACGGGGGCCTTTCTCTTTTTGGGTGAGGCTGTTCTTATGTTGCTGTGTTTTTTGTTGTTGAACAGGGAGGGGGTCTAGGGGCTACAGGGGCAAAAGCCTGGCCCTTATCAGCTGATTGCAACTATCCAAGGGCAATGGGAGGATGAGCTGATGCTGCAGCAGAGACCTCCCTCACCAAGCTGTGAAAACAACCCCTGCCTGCATCCTTCAGTGGGGGGAATCTGACTTACGTGCAGCTCTGCACTGGGGTGTTTTGCTGTCTGGTGGGACTTAATGCTCAAGAGCTAGTCCTACTCGTCTTTGACTCGGTTAGAAACTGAGCTGGCCTGCTGCCTGTGCTGTTTAGGAAAGGTTGGATTTGATAGCCCAAATTTTTCAGTGGAAGGAGTTTATGCTGGAGTTGGTCATCCCAGTGCTCCTCTCCCCAGTCGAGGGTCAGATCCTGCACCTCTCCATTGCCTGGTGCCCAGGAGCCCCTGCTCTCGCCCCCACCTCCCTCCCCATCCCGTAGAGCACAGTGTCAGGGATCCTCTTCTCTCTCCTGCTGCTGCAAAGTTGTGTGAACTTTCCTGGTCAATACTGGAAAGGGGAATGCTATTTATTTTTATATTGTGTATATTTTGTCTTGGTCTGCTGATTACCTTTGTTCCCCAAGAGCGACAGTTACCTCAATAGTTAGTTTAATACTGTGTGTTGGGTAATTTTTTTAAAAAACTTTTTTAAAAGCTTGATCCTTGGAGGTCTGTAGATTTTATTTCCATATGAATTGGTTATTTTGTATAAAGTATGTTCTTAAAATAGCAATCACCCATGCTGTACGTGTGTTTTCTTGTCTCCTGGATGGTGTCCCTCTTCATTTGCAAGGAGGGAGCCGATGGGGGTGGGAGGGGAACAGAGGGCTTTTTTCAGAGAGACAAAGCCCTGGACTGCAGTCAGACCCGGCTGTACCACCTGAAAGCCATTTACAAGAGAGCACCTGGAAAGCTAATTGGGATCGTTTCCCCTTCCGAAACACAGCTGTCTGCCTACAAACAACCCAGTTGTGGAAATGAGATGGTGTCACTGCTTTCCTCCTGGGTCCCTGGTGGGCTGCAGGTTCTTCTGCAGCTCAGGTGTGCTGGAAAGTCTCCCCCCCCTCCACAAAACACTGTGCAGTCTTAGGTCGCAGGTAGTCTGTTCCCCCAAACTTGCGTGCAACCTCTCTTTGCTTTAAAAACTGTGACTGCCTTTGAGTAAAGTAAAGGTATGATGCTGCTATGAAGGAGAAACTAGTTTAGCCTACATGGTTCCCTTTTGCGCTGCTTTAATGCTAAACAGTATAGGGTGTGACAGCCCTTAGGTGCTGTTAGAGGAATGGGAAGCCTTTTGAGCTCATGTGCAGTGGTCCAAATCTGTATTGGACCCAAAACAGTGCTTGTTGTTTGCTGTTTATTAAATCTCCCATGTGAGATGGGCCAGTGGTTGCAGCCCTCCCACCAGAGAGCTGTTGAAAGACTTTCTCACAAAGGTTTTGGCACCGAAACTGGGAACCAGCTGTATCGTTTCACGTGGGAAGGTGCCTGCTGTAGGTGCATGAGGGCAGCTTGTACTTGGCACTTGCTCAGCTTGTCCCTGAAGAAAAAGTTTGCTCAAATTTTCTGATTCAGCAGCTTTTCATCAGGACAAAATCAAGGCTATTTTCCTTAAAAGTTGGTGCCAGCAAAAGGAGGCACAGGGGACAAACAGCAAAAGGCCGAGGGCATGAAGGTTCCCAGGCGCACACTGCATGCACCTTCCCTTTCTTCCCCAGTTCTAGCTGGTGAAAGCTCCTTCTCTTCAGGGCTGGCAACAGATGCTCTTGCTCACATCTCCTCCTGCCAAAACAGCTTTGCAGAGTAGCCCGCTTACACCATGGGCTCTGCCCCTCCTGCAGGAGCCTCACCAGGGCTGGGGCTGCTCCCAAGCCCAGTGCGCTCCCCCCAGCTCACAGCACCAAAGCTGCCTCTGCAAAGAGATGCTCACAAAATGTTTCCCTGTGCAGGAGACCTGACACTTGCTGGCCAAGCCAGGGTCGTCACGCTGTCCTCATTGCTCTCCTTTCCCTCTGTGTGCCCTAAGCAGCAAGTCCATCCCCTGAGGTGACCAGCATTTTACAAAGATGGGCAAATGAGCCCAAGTGAATTGGTTCAGAGCTGACTGTAAATCCCCAACTCGCCTCCACTCCTGGGGCTGTTCAGGGACTCACTGTACCCTCTGCGGCTTGGTCTGAGAGTGACTTATCCTGCTGCATACCTGCATATTTCATGCCCAAAGAAGCCTGCAGGAGCATATGTTGGCACCTTCCTGCCCCTGGGCATTTGGAGGAGCCTGAGAAGTGATCTGCTACACCATGAAATCTCAAACATCAAATCTGCCAGCCAGGTGTGTGTGGGAGCTGCCCCTGCTGCCTGTGCCAGGCAGGTGAAGCCAAGCATCCCAACGGGTGCTGCCCAGCACGGCTACAGCTCCAGACCCTGCAAGGCTGTTTGAGGGCATTGGCTCCTCAGAGCCAGGGTGAGGTAAGTTGTCCCCGGGGGTGAGCAAAGGGCTGCTCTCTGTCACGCATACCCCTTCCTCCTCTCCCTGCTGCAGGGGCCAGAGTTCGGGGTGATGAGAGCAAGCTGTCCAATTTAGGAAGGGGAGGAATTCAGTCGCCCCATCAGTCCCAGGAAGTGTTTGGGTCAGAGGGGATTGGCAGGGGGAGATTTCTAATCCTGGGGCTAAGCCGGCACTGAGCAGAGCCAGCGCTAATTGGAACCAGCCCTGGTGAAGGGGCGGAAAGTCGCTGATTTTAGAGCTGCCTTGCAGCCCAGGCAAAGACAAAGCTTATCTGTGCTATAGGAAATGCCACATCCTAACCTTGACAAGATGTTATCGTGAGTGTAACAGGCAGCATCAAGCTAGGCCACGTGTCACCTTTCTTCCTAATTTCTGGTGCCCACAATTCTTGGTTCTTTTCCTTCTTCCTTTCCTCCCGGGGTTGGCAGAGCTGCCCACTTGTACTTTCTTACAGCTTTCCTGAGCTCTTAGGCTGAGGCATTAAACTCTCTACTTCCTTTCTAGCCTCCTTCTCCCTAAGAACTGGAACGCATCCCACTTCCATCTTTTTGTCCAGCTGTCTCAGAGCTGCTCACAAATTTGTGTAGGCTTGAAATGGGGATGGGTGGAGGAATTGGTTTCAATGGGGACCAGTTTAGGCCCAGTTTGTGTGTGGAAATAAATGGCAGCCCTTCACCACAATGTGGGGCAGCCCCTGGGGAGAGCTCTGACTTCAGGAAGGCTTTGCTAGAGCTCATGGACAGTGCATCTTTGGGGGGTGCCTAATAGCGAGGGAAGAACTGGAGAGCCCTTGGCACCCATCAGTGTTTTGGGAAGGGTTTATTTGTTTTGTTTTGTACATTTCCCTAAAGTAAAGAATCCTGCAGGTAAAGCTTCCATCTTGAATTTTCCTATTAGTCACCACACTTAAGCATGGGAGAGCACCTTGTACAGAAAGACAGGACATTTGGGGTAGCTCAGGAGGACTCAGGTTTAGGCTAAAATGTATGGTTTCTATTCACAGAAATGTCTAGCTATATGTATTAGAAGAAATATATCCACTCATAATTCCAAGATTTTTATTTTGTCCCACGTTGAGATGTAAAATGCAACTTCTCCAAGCAGACGGGGTTCTTTTGAGGGGTGGGACCCCCCTATATCTCCTCCAGCCCTCGAAGCTGCGATTTTTGTTTGGCGGAGAAGGCACAGGAAGGCGAAGAAAAGTTGCTCACCCGGTGGGGCAGCCTGCATCCATGGCAGGCAGGAATCAACCCAAACGCCTTGATCCCAGCTATAAGCTCAGTCTGAGCGTGCAGTGTTGTTGTATATTTATATTACAACGAATGACACTGGCTGAGCATGTTAGGGTCTCCTGAGCACTACCAAAAACTGCAAACTTGTTCTGGACTATAACAAGAGCCCTAAAAGCTGCTCCCAAATGGGAAGCCCTGAGGGCCCTGTGCTTGCACAGGAGAGGGGAGACAGAGCTGCTTTGCCAGAGGAGCAGGAGAAGGCGGGAAGGGGCAGGGGCTTCCCATGGGCCTGGAGCGGCATCTCAGGACTGCCCCCTCCTCCTCTGTCAACACCGGGAGGCCACATGTTCCCTGCCTGCTGATCTTTTTTAAATTCCTTTCCCAAAGAAGCTGCCAGGGTGGAGGGATCGTAAAACGTTCACCCCCTTGTCACGAATGCACCCGTTCTTCCGGGGCCAGCGGGCAAAAGTTGTTTGCAATTTCCTCAGGCCATGACCTTTGTTTTGACCATGGCAGAGGAGGATTGCAATCCATCAAACCCTTGCCTGGCCCACGCCAGGGGCGGGGGAGAGGGCTACCTCAGCCAGCAGATGGGGGGGTGCCTTTACAAGGGGCAGGGGGGCACAAGGACACCATTTCACCCCTTGGGTTTGGCCAGGAGGTGGGGGGGATGCCTTGCTGCTGGCTCAGCTGCTGGTTCAAGCTCCCCAATGGGCAATTCGGTGAGGGAAGCTGCACCATGTGTGCCGCATGATATGTTCCTCCTGGAGAGATCTGAGAGAGTTTGATTTAATTTTCTTTCCTGAGAGGGATGCTGGATTGTGATTTGCTGCATCAGCAGAGTGGGAAAAGATGTCTTGCAGGACTTGTGCAGAGAGCCAGCCCTGCAGACCAGCCAGCTGCATCGGGTCCATACTTTTAGTAGGAGCCTGGACAAAATAGGAGATGCCAGCAGATTTACCGCCTCCAAAGGCCCAGCGGCTGATGGTCTCTGACATTTCCAGCCTGCACAGGTTTATGGAAGATCCCGCACCACTAAGTTTCATTAGGAAAATCAGCAGCAAACTAGAACCATCCCCTGCGAAATGGCTCCGGTAGGCATCTGCCTCTACACTGAAGTTCCCAGGGCGGCAATTCATCTCAGGAGCACATGTTCCCCTGCACCCGGGTGTCCCCTTTGAAGACATACCTGCATATGAAATGAATCTCCCCTGAGGAAATGCAGCCTGCACACACCAGTCTACCCCGCTTCCCTTGGCTGCCTGCCCTGTCTCCCCTCCCTCTGATCTCCTCTTCCCTAGGGAAACGCATCCTACCGCACTTCCCTGCTCTTAAACACAGATTCCCTTGGGAAGTTACTCTGTCACAAACTCCCCCTTGGTCAAGCCCTTGAAGAGCCCCTAGATTTTGGGTTCAGGAGGAAGGGTTTCAGTATTTCACCTGGTCCCTTGTG